>NC_059231.1:13762201-14407201 GCF_020615455.1 Coregonus clupeaformis | reverse complement strand
CAGCTATTCCACTGTGTTTTGAGTGTCATGGAGTTTTGTTGTGGTGATGGTTATGTACGTACCTTGCGGGGGTAGCTCATCATTGAGGCTGACAAGAGAGTGCCGTGCTGTCACAAACCATCACTGTCAAACACAAAGCAAGATATCCAGACGCAGCCTGCATGACACTCACTATGAGTACCGTGACTTCACTGTGACTTCTCAAAGTCACCAAGCAGGACTTGTATAGTACTGTATGGAGACAGAATCAACTGCTTTATACGTACACGACTGATTCTGATACTCCTACTCTGACAAGGAAAACTCTCATCTACATTATGTATGGGACATTCCGGTTACATTAGAGCACATAATAAAGTGGTAATAGCATGGCATGATATGGAGATGTAAACTGTAATTCAACTTACATGAATAGGATGTCAAATCCCTAAAGACCGTCAGATACATGTTATCAGAGAGATTCTAGAAACAGCCCAAATAGTTTACTGAGAATGAACTGAAGGACACGGAAGAGGAATGAACACTTGAGATTCCAATACATTGTTCCATAAGTGTGTTAAACTAAACACCATTCGGTGATGTCACCTGAAAAACCATTTCCAGCAGCTCATGGTGCAAAAGCTGAGAAAACAAACACACATGCATAGAAGTCATCTGTTTTACTTCCTTCAGAGATGAAACATCATCTTCTTGTTAAAGAGATACATTAAGTATACAGTGACTTGCAAAATTATTCATTCCCCTTGGTGTTTTTCCTATTTTGTTGCAACCTGTAATTTAAATGGATTTTCCTTTGGATTTCATGTAATGGACATACACAAAATAGTCAAAATTGGTGAATTGAAATGAAAAAAATAACTTGTTGCAAAAAATTATAAGAAATTAATAACGGAAAAGTGGTGTGTGCATATGTATTCACCCCCTTTACTATGAAGCCCCTAAATAAGATATGGTGCAACCAGTTACCTTCAGAAGTCACATAATTAGTTAAATAAAGTCCTCCTGTGTGCAATCTAAATGTCACATGATCTCAGTATATATACACCTGTTCTGAAAGGCAGTCTGCAACACCACTAAGCAAGGGGCACCACCAAGCAAGCGGCACCATGAAGACCAAGGAGCTCTCCAAACAGGTCAGGGACAAAGTTGTGGAGAAGTACAGATCAGGGTTGGGTTATAAAAAAATATATAAAAGTTTGAACATCCCACGGAGCACCATTAAATCCATTATTAAAAAATAGAAAAAATATGGCACCACAACAAACCTGCCAAGACAGGGCCGCCCACCAAAACTCACGGACCAGGCAAGGAGGGCATTAATCAGAGAGGCAACAAAGAGACCAAAGATAACCCTGAAGGAGCTGCAAAGCTCCACAGCGGAGATTGGAGTATCTGTCCATAGGACCACTTTAAGCTGTATACTCCACAGAGCTGGGCTTTACGGAAGAGTGAGCAGAAAAAAGCCATTGCTTAATTAAAAAAAGAAGCAAACATGTTTGGTGTTCGCCAAAAGGCATGTGGGAGACTCCTCAAACATATGGAAGAAGGTACTCTGGTCAGATGAGACCAAAATTGAGCTTTTTGGCCATCAAGAATAATGCTATGTCTGGCGCAAACCCAACACCATCCCCACAGTGAAGCATGGTGGTGGCAGCATCATGTTGTGCGGATGTTTTTCATCGGCAGGGACTGGGAAACTGGTCAGAATTTAAGGAATGATGGATGGCGCTAAATACAGGGATATTCTTGAGGGAAACCTGTTTCAGTCTTCCAGAGATTTAAGACTGGGACAGAGGTTCACCTTCCAGCAGGACAATGACCCTAAGCATACTGCTAAAGCAACACTCTAGTGGTTTAAGGGGAAACATGTAAATGTCTTGGAATGACACGCTAACACACGTCTTGGAGCAATGCACTGTTGGAATGGGAATTCCATGTGATGTCATAGGCCAGTACATGGACCCTTTAAGGATCCCCTGTGGGAGTGGGACTTCCAATCAAAGTACCACATTTAAACTATATCTAAAATATCTGTTGATACACACAACTCTTCTGAGACATGACATGCACAAAGTTATGTGAGGCAAGGTGATATGAGTATGTGTGGGATAACAGTTAGTGAGTGAGGTATCCCTGTATCTCTTTACTCATTTAGAAGGGTTTGTTTTATGGTAGGGTCAGCAAACACCCCCACAGTATCAACCACAAAGAGATACAGTAGATCTCTATACAGGATCTACCCAGAGACCAAATCACTATGTTCACTCTGAGAGCTGTAGTCAACCTTGATGGGGTTGGGGGCCACAAAACATTTGATCTCATCATGAGGGGCAGCAGTGGCTTGCAGGTCAGTGTATCCACATTCATACTAACACATGCAGTCAGAGCCGGCCCTAGCCTTTTGGGGGCCCTAAGCAACATTTTATTCTACCTATTTTGCCATGGGGTGGAGATACAATTCTGCAATTGTATAACTAATTTAAAGACAATCTGCTCATTTTGCCATATTGTGGAGAGAAATGTTGGCAGTTTTTAATATGATATTTGAGTGAGAGTGACAAACAGAATCAATGGGGACCCACCCGGTGCATGATTACTACAAGTTTAGATATCTGGCTAGACTAACTTATGAATCAAAAATGTTTTAGCTGACATGGGCTAATTGAGTGACTGACATAACAAGAGAAAAACTGCTGATGCACAACCAAATTTAGAAATTGCACCTGGTGTATTCTACTATTCTAACTCTTAACTGGAAGTTGAAACCCTGACTGAGTTTTTGGAAATTGGTCCGCGGGTCTACAAAAGTGGGGCGGGCTGCCATTTACCCATCTCTGATTTACATTGATGAAAGACAAAGACATTCAGATTGAGAACAGGGATATCATGTCAAAATGTTGAACCTATTTCACATATGCCATATTTATAGGGGTGATATGTATGGTACAAATTAGTTGGTCAATATCTTATAGGATTTTGAGTCATTTTGCACATTTATATTGGTCTCCATCTGGTTGTACAGTATGATTCGTATAGGAGTGTAGAGGTAGTGAGTAGGGAAGGGAAGAAACATGTTAATGTAGGGATATGGGCTTACTGATGCAAGGCCCCTAAGCCCCAGTGAGATCCACTGTCTTCATCTCCACCCAGCCCTTCAGCACGCACACATAGGCATTTACATTTTAGTCATTTAGCAGACACTCTTATCCACACACACACACACACACACACACACACACACACACACACACACACACACACACACACACACACACACACACACACACACACACACTCTCTCTCTTTCTCTCTCTCTGCTATGTACCCCGCCACGGCTGCTCTCCTCCTCCTGCTATGTACCCCGCCACGGCTGCTCTCCCTTTCTCTTCTTTTATCTCTTGTTCTCCTTCACTCCCTCTCTCTCCCTACCTACCTACCTCTCTCGCTCTCTCAATTCAATTCAATTTAAGGGTTTATTGGCATGGGAAATGTATGTTAACATTGCCAAAGCAAGTGAAGTAGATAGTAAACAAAAGTGAAATAAACAATAAATATTAACAGTAAATATTACACTCAGAAGTTCCAAATGAATAAAGACATTTCAAATGTCATATTATGTATATTTACAGTGTTGTAACAATGTGCAAATAGTTAAAGTACAAATGGGAAAATAAATAAACATAAATATATCTCGCTCTCTCTCTGTGTTCTCCTTCACTCCCCCTCTCTCTCCCTACCTACCTACCTACCTACCTACCTACCTACCTACCTACCTACCTACCTACCTACCTACCTACCTACCTACCTCCCTACCTCTCTCTCTCTCTCTCTCTCTCTCTCTCTCTCTCTCTCTCTCTCTCTCTCTCTCTCTCTCTCTCTCTCTCTCTCTCTCTCTCTCTCTCTCTATCTCTCTCTCTCTCTCTCTCTCTCTATCTCTCGCTCTCTCTCTCTCTCTCTCTCTCTCTCTCTCTCGCTCTCTGTGTGTTCTCCTTCACTCCCCCTCTCTCTCCCTACCTACCTACCTCTCTCTCGCTCTCTCTCTCTGTGTTCTCCTTCACGCTCCTTCTCTCTCGCTCTCCCTCTTTCTCTCTACCTATCTCCTCTCTCTCCTTGTTCCCCTTCTCACTTCTCACCTCCTTTAGAAGGACTCAATTTCAAAGCCTGGCACGTCTCAGAGACTGAAGTGAAGGTTTTGTTCTTCCACAAATGCCTAGGCAAGCGTTGGGACGGAGGGTTGAGGGAGGGAAGAAGAAATCCCACTTAATCTACTGAATCTGCCCTGTTCTGTTCTCTTCTGTTCTGTTCTCTCTTCCAGGACTGTGACGTAGCTAGTAATCCATGGATATTCAAGATATTCAGTTACTTCTACCTAAGCAGCTAAGCCTCCTTTATCAGCATTCTGTATGATATATGTGTATCTCGCTCTCTCTCAATTCAATTCAATTCAATTTCAATTTCAATTTAAGGGCTTTATTGGCATGGGAAATGTATGTTAACATTGCCAAAGTAAGTGAAGTAGATAGTAAACAAAAGTGAAATAAACAATAAATATTAACAGTAAACATTACACTCAGAAGTTTCAAAAGAATAAAGACATTTCAAATGTCATATTATGTATATATACAGTGTTGTAACAATGTGCAAATAGTTAAAGTACAAATGGGAAAATAAATAAACATAAATATGGGTTGTATTTACAATGGTGTTTGTTCTTCACTGGTTGCCCATTTCTTGTGGCAACAGGTCACAAATCTTGCAGCTGTGATGGCACACTGTGGTTTTTCACCCAGTAGATAAGGGAGTTTATCAAAATTGGGTTTGTTTTCGAATTCTTTGTGGATCGCTGTAATCTGAGGGAAATATGTGTCTCTAATATGGTCATACATTTGGCAGGAGGTTAGGAAGTGCAGCTCAGTTTCCACCTCATTTTGTGGGCAGTGTGCACATAGCCTGTATTCTCTTGAGAGCCAGGTCTGCCTACGGCGGCCTTTCTCAATAGCAAGGCTAAGCTCACTGAGTCTGTACATAGTCAAAGCCTTCCTTAAGTTTGGGTCAGTCACAGTGGTCAGGTATTCTGCCACTGTGTACTCTCTGTTTAGGGCCAAATAGCATTCTAGTTTGCTCTGTTTTTTTTTGTTTGTTCTTTCCAATGTGTCAAGTAATTATATTTTTGTTTTCTCATGATTTGGTTGGGTCTAATTGTGTTGTTGTTGTTGTTGTTGTTGTTGTTGTCGTTGTTGTTGTTGTCCTGGGGCTGTGTGGGGTCTGTTTGTGTTTGTGAACAGAGCCCCAGGACCAGCTTACTTAGGGGACTCTTCTCCAAGTTCATCTCTCTGTAGGTGATGGCTTTGTTATGGAAGGCTTGGGAATCGCTTACTTTTAAGTGGTTATAGAATTTAACGGCACTTTTCTGGATTTTGATAATTAGCGGATATTGGCCTAATTATGCTCTGCATGCATTATTTGGTGTTTTACGTTGTACACAGAGGATGTTTTTGCAGAATTCTGCATGCAGAGTCTCAATTTGGTGTTTATCCCATTTTGTGAATTCTTGGTTGGTGAGCGGACCGCAGACCTCACAACCATAAAGGGCAATGGGTTATATAACTGATTCAAGTATTTTTAGCCAGATCCTAATTGGTATGTCAAATTTTATGTTCCTTTTGATGGCATAGAAGGCCCTTCTTGCCTTGTCTCTCAGATCGTTCACAGCTTTGTGGAAGTTACCTGTGGCGCTGATGTTTAGGCCGAGGTATAGTTTTTTGTGTGCTCTAGGGCAATGGTGTCTAGATGGAATTTGTATTTGTGGTCCTGGCAACTGGACCTTTTTTGGAACACCATTATTTTTGTCTTACTGAGATGTACTGTCAGGGCCCAGGTCTGACAGAATATGTGCAGAAGATCTAGGTGCTGCTGTAGGCCCTCATTGGTTGGTGACAGAAGCACCAGATCATCAGCAAACAGAAGACATTTGACTTCAGATTCTAGTAGGGTGAGGCCGGGTGCTGCAGACTGTTCTAGTGCCCTCGCCAATTCGTTGATATATATGTTGAAGAGGGTGGGGCTTAAACTGCATCCCTGTCTCACCCCACGGCCCTGTGGAAAGAAATGTGTGTGTTTTTTGCCAATTTTAACCGCACATTTGTTGTTTGTGTACATTGATTTAATTTATTTTAGAATGTCATATGTTTTTCCCCCAACCCCACTTTCCATCAATTTGTATAGCAGAACCTCATGCCAAATTGAATCAAAAGCTTTTTGAAATCAACAAAGCATGAGAAGACTTTGCCTTTGTTTTGGTTTGTTTGTTTGTCAATTAGGGTGTGCAAGGTGAATACGTGGTCTGTCGTACGGTAATTTGGTAAAAAGCCAATTTGACATTTGCTCAGTACATTGTTTTCACTGAGGAAATGAACTAGTCTGCTGTTAATGATAATGCAGAGGATTTTCCCAAGGTTACTGTTTACGCATATCCCACGGTAGTTATTGGGGTCAAATTTGTCTCCACTTTTGTGGATTGGGGTGATCAGTCATTGGTTCCAAATATTGGGGAAGATGCCAGAGCTAACGATGATGTTAAAGAGTTTAAGTATACAGTGAGGGAAAAAAGTATTTGATCCCCTGCTGATTTTGTACGTTTGCCCACTGACAAAGAAATGATCAGTCTATAATTTGAATGGTAGGTTTATTTGAACAGTGAGAGACAGAATAACAACAAAAAAATCCAGAAAAATGCATGTCAAAAATGTTATAAATTGATTTGTATTTTAATGAGGGAAATAAGTATGTCAACCCCTCTCAATCAGAAAGATTTCCGGCTCCCAGGTGTCTTTTATACAGGTAACGAGCTGAGATTAGGAGCACACTCGTGAAGGACTGAAATCCTGAAATCCTGCAGCGCCCGCAAGGTCCCCCTGCTCAAGAAAGCACATTTACAGGGCAGTATGAATTTGAAAATGAACATCTGAATTATTCAGAGGAGAACTGGGTGAAAGTGTTGTGGTCAGATGAGACCAAAATTGAGCTCTTTCGCATCAATTCAACTCGCCGTGTTTGGAGGAGGAGGAATGTTGCCTATAACCCCAAGAACACCATCCCCACTGTCAAACATGGAGGTGGAAACATTATACTTTGGGGGTGTTTTTCTGCTAAGGGGACAGGACTACTTCACCGCATCAAAGGGACGATGGACGGGGCCATGTACCGTCAAATCTTGGGTGAGAACCTCCTTCCCTCAGCCAGGGCATTGAAAATGGGTCGTGGATGGGTATTCCACCATGACAATGACCCAAAACACACGGCCAAGGCAACAAAGGAGTGGCTCTAGAAGAGGCACATTAAGGTCCTGGAGTGGCCTAGCCAGTCTCCAGACCATAATCCCATAGAAAATCTGTGGAGGGAGCTGAAGGTTTGAGTTGCCAAACGTCAGCCTCGAAACCTTAATGACTTGGAGAAGATCTGCAAAGAGGAGTGGAACAAAATCCCTCCTGAGATGTGTGCAAACCTGGTGGCCAACTACAAGAAACGTCTGACCTCTGTGATTGCCAACAGGGGTTTTGCCACCAAGTACTAAGTCATGTTTTGCAGAGGGGTCAAATACTTATTTCCCTCATTAAAATGCAAATCAATGTATAACATTTTTGACATGCATTTCTGGATTTTGTTGTTGATATTCTGTCTCTCACTGTTCAAATAAACCTACCATTAAAATTATAGACAGATCATGTCTTTGTCAGTGGGCAAACGTACAGAATCAGCAGGGGATCAAACACTTTTTTTTCCCCTCACTGTAGCTAATTGAAATGTGTGGTCTGTATATTTTATCATTTCATTGAGGATACCATCAACACCACAGGACTTTTTGGGTTGGAGGGTTTGTATTTTGTCCTGTAGTTCATTCAGTGTAATTGGAGAATCCAGTGGGTTCTGGTAGTCTTTAATAGTTGATTCTAAGATTTGCATTTGATCATGTATATTTTTTTTCTGTTTGTTCTCTGTTATAGGGCCAAAAAGATTGGAGAAGTGGTTTACCCATACATCTCCGTTTTGGATAGATAGCTCTTCGTGTTGTTGTTTGTTTAGTGTTTTCCAATTTTACCAGAAGTGGTTAGAGTCTATGGATTCTTCAATTACATTGAGCTGATTTCTGACATGCTGTTCCTTATTTTTCCGTATTGTATTTCTGTATTGTTTTAGTGATTCACCATAGTGAAGGTGTAGGCTCAGGTTTTTTGTGTCTCTATGTTTTTGGTTGGATAGGTTTCTCAATTTCTTTCTTAAGTTTTTGCATTCTTCATCAAACAATTTATCACTGTTGTTACTTTTCTTTGGTTTTCTGTTAGAGATTTTTAGATTTGATAGGGAAGCTGAGAGGTCAAATATACTGTTTAGGTTTTCTACTGCCAAGTTCACACCTTCACTATTACAGTGGAACTATTTGTCCAGGAAGTTGTCTAGAATGGATTGAATTTGTTGTTGCCTAATTGTTATTTGTTAGGTTTCAACACTACTTTCCTTCCATCTATAGCATTTCTTAATATTATTCAGTTCCTTTGGCTTTGATGCCTCATGATTGAGTATTGCTCTGTTCAAGTAGACTGTGATTTTGCTGTGGTCTGATAGGGGTGTCAGTGGGCTGACTGTGAACGCTCTGAGAGACTCTGGGTTGAGGTCAGTGATAAAGTAGTCTACAGTACTACTGCCAAGAGATGAGCTATAGGTGTACCTACCATAGGAGTCCCCTCGAAGCCTACCATTGACTATGTACATACCCAGTGTGGGACAGAGCTGCAGGAGTCGTGACCCGTTTTTGTTGGTTATGTTGTCGTAGTTGTGCCTAGGGGGGCATATGGGGGAGGGAATGCTGTCACCTCCAGGTAGGTGTTTGTCCCCCTGTGTGCTGAGGGTGTCAGGTTCTTGTCCAGTTCTGGCATTTAGGTCGCCACAGACTAGTACATGTCCCTGGGTCTGGAAATGATTGATTTCCCCCTCCAGGATGGAGAAGCTGTCTTCATTAAAGTCTGGGGATTCTAGTGGGGGGATATAGGTAGCACACAGGAGGAAATTTTTCTCTGTTGAGATAATTTCCTTTTGAATTTCTAACCAAATGTAAAATGTTCCTGTTTTGATTAATTTAATAGAGTGAGTTAGGTCTGCTCTATACCAAATTAGCATACCCCCTGAGTCCCTTCCCTGTTTCACACATGGTAGTTTGATGGATGGGACTACCAGCTCTCTGTAACCTAGAGGGCAACCAGTGGGTCTGTCTCCTCTATACCATGTTTATCTCTCTCTCTTTCTCTCTCTCTCTCTCTCTCTCTCTCTCTCTCTCTCTCTCTCTCTCTCTCTCTCTCTCTCTCTCTCTCTCTCTCTCTCTCTCTCTCTCTCTCTCTCTCTCTCTCTCTCTCTCTCTCTCTCTCTCTCTCTCTCTCTCTCTCTCTCTCTCTCTCTCTCTCTCTCTCTCTCTCTCTCTCTCTCTCTCTCTCTCTCTCTCTCTCTCTCTCTCTCTCTCTCTGTCCTCTCTGTCTCTCTGTACTGATTACCTTTGTGTTAGTATGCTGTAGCGTCCTGTAACAATGATAAACACACTAACTCTTAGCCCTGCAGTGGCTGAGGTTCTGTTCCCTCTCCTCTCCGTGTGTGATGGTCTACTGCACTACCTGTTGCTTTCGAATAATTTTATCACCCTCAGGTTCTCTTCACCTCCTGTTGTGATACATCTGCATTACAATACAATGTGTTCATAACATTACAATGCCAGGCACATCACATACTGTTGTGCCAATCCACAGCTATAGTATGGCACATCACATAGCTATAGTATGACACAGCCCACAGCTATAGTACGGCACATCACATAGCTATAGTACGACACAGTCCACAGCTATAGTACAACACAGTCCACAGCTATAGTATGACACAGCACACAGCTATAGTACGACACAGTCCACAGCTATAGTATGACAGTCCACAGCTATAGTATGACACAGCCCACATCTATAGTATGACACAGTCCACAGCTATAGTATGACAGCACACAGCTATAGTATGACACAGCCCACAGCTATAGTATGACACAGCCCACAGCTATAGTATGACAGTCCACAGCTATAGTATGACACAGTCCACAGCTATAGTATGACACAGTCCACAGCTATAGTATGACAGTCCACAGCTATAGTATGACAGTCCACAGCTATAGTATGACACAGCACACAGCTATAGTACGACACAGTCCACAGCTATAGTACGACACAGTCCACAGCTATAGTATGACACAGCCCACAGCTATATTATGACAGTCCACAGCTATAGTATGACAGTCCACAGCTATAGTATGACAGTCCACAGATATAGTATGACAGTCCACAGCTATAGTATGACACAGCCCATAGCTATAGTACGACACAGCCCACAGTTATACCATGACACAGTCCACAGCTATAGTATGACACAGCACACAAAGATAGTACAACACAGCACACAGCTATAGTACGACACAGTCCACAGCTATAGTATGACAAAGTCCACAGCTATAGTGTGACACAGTCCACAGCTATAGTATGACAGTCCACAGCTATAGTATGACACAGTCCACAGCTATAGTATGACACAGTCAACAAATATAGTATGACACAGTCCACAGCTATAGTATGACAGTCCACAGCTATAGTATGACACAGTCCACAGCTATAGTATGACACAGTCCACAGCTATAGTATGACACAGTCCACAGCTATAGTACAACACAGTCCACAGCTATAGTACAACACAGCACACAGCTATAGTATGACACAGTCTACAGCTATAGTACAACACAGCACACAGCTATAGTATGACACAGTCCACAGCTATAGTACAACACAGCACACAGCTATACTATGACAGTCCACAGCTATAGTATGACACAGCCCACAGCTATAGTATGACACAGCCCACAGCTATAGTATGACACAGTCCACAACTATAGTACAACACAGTCCACAACTATAGTACGACACAGTCCACAGCTATAGTATGACACAGTCCACAGCTATAGTATGACAGTCCACAGCTATAGTATGACAGTCCACAGCTATAGTATGACACAGTCCACGACTATAGTATGACACAGTCCACAGATATAGTATGACAGTCCACAGCTATAGTATGACACAGTCCACAGCTATAGTATGACAGTCCACAGCTATAGTATGACACAGTCCACAGCTATAGTATGACACAGTCCACAGCTATAGAATGACAGTCCACAGCTATAGTATGACGCAGTCCACAGCTATAGTACGACACAGCCTATAGCTATAGTATGACACAGTCCACAGCTATAGTATGACACAGTCCACAGCTATAGAATGACAGTCCACAGCTATAGTATGACACAGTCAACAGCTATAGTATGACACAGCCCATAGCTATAGTTTGACACAGTCCACAGCTATATTATGACAGTCCACAGCTATAGTACGACACAGTCCACAGCTATAGTATGACACAGTCCACAGCTATAGTATGACACAGCACACAGCTATAGTACAACACAGCACACAGCTATAGTATGACACAGTCCACAGCTATAGTACAACACAGCACACAGCTATACTATGACAGTCCACAGCTATAGTATGACACAGCCCACATATATAGTATGACAGTCCACAGCTATAGTATGACACAGTCCACATATATAGTATGACAGTCCACAGCTATAGTTTGACACAGTCCACAGCTATAGTATGACAGTCCACAGCTATAGTATGACACAGTCCACAGCTATAGTATGACACAGTCCACAGCTATAGAATGACAGTCCACAGCTATAGTATGACACAGTCCACAGCTATAGTATGACAGTCCACAGCTATAGTATGACACAGTACACAGCTATAGTACGACACAGTCCACAGCTATAGTATGACACAGCCCATAGCTATAGTATGACACAGTCCACAGCTATAGTATGACAGTCCACAGCTATAGTATGACAGTCCACAGCTATAGTATGACACAGTCCACAACTATAGTATGACACAGTCCACATATAGAGTATGACAGTCCACAGCTATAGTATGACACAGTCCACAGCTATAGTATGACAGTCCACAGCTATAGTATGACACAGTCCACAGCTATAGTATGACGCAGTCCACAGCTATAGTACGACACAGCCTATAGCTATAGTATGACACAGTCCACAGCTATAGTATGACACAGTCCACAGCTATAGAATGACAGTCCACAGCTATAGTATGACACAGTCCACAGCTATAGTATGACAGTCCACAGCTATAGTATGACACAGTCCACAGCTATAGTACGACACAGTCCACAGCTATAGTACGACACAGCCCATAGATATAGTATGACACAGTCCACAGCTATAGTATTACACAGCCCACAGCTATAGTACAACACAGCACACAGCTATAGTACAACACAGCACACAGCTATAGTATGACACAATCCACAGCTATAGTATGACACAGCCCATAGCTATAGTATGACACAGTCCACAGCTATAGTATGACAGTCCACAGCTATAGTACGACACAGTCCACAGCTATAGTACGACACAGTCCACAGCTATAGTATGACACAGCACACAACTATAGTATGACACAGTCCACAGCTATAGTACAACACAGCACACAGCTATTGTACAACACAGCACACAGCTATAGTATGACACAGCACACAACTATAGTATGACACAGTCCACAGCTATAGTACAACACAGTCCACAGCTATAGTACGACACAGCACACAGCTATAGTACAACACAGCACACAGCTATAGTATGACACAGCACACAACTATAGTATGACAGTCCACAGCTATAGTACGACACAGTCCACAGCTATAGTATGACACAGTCCACAGCTATAGAATGACAGTCCACAGCTATAGTATGACACAGTCCACAGCTATAGTATGACAGTCCACAGCTATAGTATGACACAGTCCACAGCTATAGTACGACACAGTCCACAGCTATAGTACGACACAGCCCATAGCTATAGTATGACACAGTCCACAGCTATAGTATGACAGTCCACAGCTATAGTATGACAGTCCACAGCTATAGTATGACACAGTCCACAACTATAGTACGACACAGTCCACAGCTATAGTATGACAGTCCACAGCTATAGTATGACACAGCCCACATCTATAGTATGACACAGTCCACAGCTATAGTATGACAGCACACAGCTATAGTATGACACAGCCCACAGCTATAGTATGGCACAGTCCACAGCTATAGTATGACAGTCCACAGCTATAGTATGACACAGTCCACAGCTATAGTATGACACAGCACACAAAGATAGTACAACACAGCACACAGCTATAGTATGACACAGTCCACAGCTATAGTACAACACAGCACACAGCTATACTATGACAGTCCACAGCTATAGTATGACACAGCCCACATCTATAGTATGACACAGTCCACAGCTATAGTATGACAGCACACAGCTATAGTATGACACAGCCCACAGCTATAGTATGACACAGTCCACAGCTATAGTATGACAGTCCACAGCTATAGTATGACACAGTCCACAGCTATAGTATGACACAGTCCACAGCTATAGTATGACACAGCACACAAAGATAGTACAACACAGCACACAGCTATAGTACGACACAGTCCACAGCTATAGTATGACAAAGTCCACAGCTATAGTGTGACACAGTCCACAGCTATAGTATGACAGTCCACAGCTATAGTATGACACAGTCCACAGCTATAGTATGACACAGTCAACAGATATAGTATGACACAGTCCACAGCTATAGAATGACAGTCCACAGCTATAGTATGACACAGTCAACAGCTATAGTATGACACATCCCATAGCTATAGTTTGACACAGTCCACAGCTATATTATGACAGTCCACAGCTATAGTACGACACAGTCCACAGCTATAGTATGACACAGTCCACAGCTATAGTATGACATAGCACACAGCTATAGTACAACACAGCACACAGCTATAGTATGACACAGTCCACAGCTATAGTACAACACATCACACAGCTATAGTATGACACAGTCCACAGCTATAGTACAACACAGCACACAGCTATACTATGACAGTCCACAGCTATAGTATGACACAGCCCACATATATAGTATGACAGTCCACAGCTATAGTATGACACAGTCCACATATATAGTATGACAGTCCACAGCTATAGTACGACACAGTCCACAGCTATAGTATGACACAGTCCACAGCTATAGAATGACAGTCCACAGCTATAGTATGACACAGTCCACAGCTATAGTATGACAGTCCACAGCTATAGTATGACACAGTCCACATCTATAGTACGACACAGTCCACAGCTATAGTACGACACAGCCCATAGCTATAGTATGACACAGTCCACAGCTATAGTTTGACAGTCCACAGCTATAGTATGACAGTCCACAGCTATAGTATGACACAGTCCACAACTATAGTATGACACAGTCCACATATATAGTATGACAGTCCACAGCTATAGTATGACACAGTCCACAGCTATAGTATGACAGTCCACAGCTATAGTATGACACAGTCCACAGCTATAGTATGACAGTCCACAGCTATAGTACGACACAGTCCACAGCTATAGTACGACACAGTCCACAGCTATAGTATGACACAGCACACAACGATAGTATGACACAGTCCACAGCTATAGTACAACACAGCACACAGCTATTGTACAACACAGCACACAGCTATAGTATGACACAGCACACAACTATAGTATGACACAGTCCACAGCTATAGTACAACACAGTCCACAGCTATAGTACGACACAGCACACAGCTATAGTACAACACAGCACACAGCTATAGTATGACACAGCACACAACTATAGTATGACAGTCCACAGCTATAGTACGATACAGTCCACATCTATAGTATGACACAGTCCACAGCTATAGAATGACAGTCCACAGCTATAGTATGACACAGTCCACAGCTATAGTATGACAGTCCACAGCTATAGTATGACACAGTCCACAGCTATAGTACGACACAGTCCACAGCTATAGTACGACACAGCCCATAGCTATAGTATGACACAGTCCACAGCTATAGTATGACAGTCCACAGCTATAGTATGACAGTCCACAGCTATAGTATGACACAGTCCACAACTATAGTATGACACAGTCCACAGCTATAGTATGACACAGTCCACAGCTATAGTATGACACAGTCCACAGCTATAGAATGACACAGCACACAAAGATAGTACAACACAGCACACAGCTATAGTACGACACAGTCCACAGCTATAGTATGACAAAGTCCACAGCTATAGTGTGACACAGTCCACAGCTATAGTATGACAGTCCACAGCTATAGTATGACACAGTCCACAGCTATAGTATGACACAGTCAACAGATATAGTATGACACAGTCCACAGCTATAGAATGACAGTCCACAGCTATAGTATGACACAGTCAACAGCTATAGTATGACACATCCCATAGCTATAGTTTGACACAGTCCACAGCTATATTATGACAGTCCACAGCTATAGTACGACACAGTCCACAGCTATAGTATGACACAGTCCACAGCTATAGTATGACATAGCACACAGCTATAGTACAACACAGCACACAGCTATAGTATGACACAGTCCACAGCTATAGTACAACACATCACACAGCTATAGTATGACACAGTCCACAGCTATAGTACAACACAGCACACAGCTATACTATGACAGTCCACAGCTATAGTATGACACAGCCCACATATATAGTATGACAGTCCACAGCTATAGTATGACACAGTCCACATATATAGTATGACAGTCCACAGCTATAGTACGACACAGTCCACAGCTATAGTATGACACAGTCCACAGCTATAGAATGACAGTCCACAGCTATAGTATGACACAGTCCACAGCTATAGTATGACAGTCCACAGCTATAGTATGACACAGTCCACATCTATAGTACGACACAGTCCACAGCTATAGTACGACACAGCCCATAGCTATAGTATGACACAGTCCACAGCTATAGTTTGACAGTCCACAGCTATAGTATGACAGTCCACAGCTATAGTATGACACAGTCCACAACTATAGTATGACACAGTCCACATATATAGTATGACAGTCCACAGCTATAGTATGACACAGTCCACAGCTATAGTATGACAGTCCACAGCTATAGTATGACACAGTCCACAGCTATAGTACGACACAGTCCACAGCTATAGTACGACACAGCCCATAGCTATAGTATGACACAGTCCACAGCTATAGTATTACACAGCCCACATCTATAGTACAACACAGCACACAGCTATAGTACAACACAGCACACAGCTATAGTATGACACAATCCACAGCTATAGTATGACACAGCCCATAGCTATAGTATGACACAGTCCACAGCTATAGTATGACAGTCCACAGCTATAGTACGACACAGTCCACAGCTATAGTACGACACAGTCCACAGCTATAGTATGACACAGCACACAACGATAGTATGACACAGTCCACAGCTATAGTACAACACAGCACACAGCTATTGTACAACACAGCACACAGCTATAGTATGACACAGCACACAACTATAGTATGACACAGTCCACAGCTATAGTACAACACAGTCCACAGCTATAGTATGACACAGCACACAGCTATAGTACAACACAGCACACAGCTATAGTATGACACAGCACACAACTATAGTATGACAGTCCACAGCTATAGTACGATACAGTCCACATCTATAGTATGACACAGTCCACAGCTATAGAATGACAGTCCACAGCTATAGTATGACACAGTCCACAGCTATAGTATGACAGTCCACAGCTATAGTATGACACAGTCCACAGCTATAGTACGACACAGTCCACAGCTATAGTACGACACAGCCCATAGCTATAGTATGACACAGTCCACAGCTATAGTATGACAGTCCACAGCTATAGTATGACAGTCCACAGCTATAGTATGACACAGTCCACAACTATAGTATGACACAGTCCACAGCTATAGTATGACACAGTCCACAGCTATAGTATGACACAGTCCACAGCTATAGAATGACAGTCCACAGCTATAGTATGACACAGTCCACAGCTATAGTATGACAGTCCACAGCTATAGTATGACACAGTCCACATCTATAGTACGACACAGTCCACAGCTATAGTACGACACAGCCCATAGCTATAGTATGACACAGTCCACAGCTATAGTATGACAGTACACAGCTATAGTATGACAGTCCACAGCTATAGTATGACACAGTCCACAACTATAGTATGACACAGTCCACATATATAGTATGACAGTCCACAGCTATAGTATGACACAGTCCACAGCTATAGTATGACAGTCCACAGCTATAGTATGACACTGTCCACAGCTATAGTATGACGCAGTCCACAGCTATAGTACGACACAGCCTATAGCTATAGTATGACACAGTCCACAGCTATAGTATGACACAGTCCACAGCTATAGAATGACAGTCCACAGCTATAGTATGACACAGTCCACAGCTATAGTATGACAGTCCACAGCTATAGTATGACACAGTCCACAGCTATAGTACGACACAGTCCACAGCTATAGTATGACACAGCCCATAGCTATAGTATGACACAGTCCACAGCTATAGTATTACACAGCCCACATCTATAGTACAACACAGCACACAGCTATAGTACAACACAGCACACAGCTATAGTATGACACAATCCACAGCTATAGTATGACACAGCCCATAGCTATAGTATGACACAGTCCACAGCTATAGTATGACAGTCCACAGCTATAGTACGACACAGTCCACAGCTATAGTACGACACAGTCCACAGCTATAGTATGACACAGCACACAACGATAGTATGACACAGTCCACAGCTATAGTACAACACAGCACACAGCTATTGTACAACACAGCACACAGCTATAGTATGACACAGCACACAACTATAGTATGACACAGTCCACAGCTATAGTACAACACAGTCCACAGCTATAGTACGACACAGCACACAGCTATAGTACAACACAGCACACAGCTATAGTATGACACAGCACACAACTATAGTATGACAGTCCACAGCTATAGTACGATACAGTCCACAGCTATAGTATGACACAGTCCACAGCTATAGAATGACAGTCCACAGCTATAGTATGACACAGTCCACAGCTATAGTATGACAGTCCACAGCTATAGTATGACACAGTCCACAGCTATAGTACGACACAGTCCACAGCTATAGTACGACACAGCCCCTAGCTATAGTATGACACAGTCCACAGCTATAGTATGACAGTCCACAGCTATAGTATGACAGTCCACAGCTATAGTATGACACAGTCCACAACTATAGTATGACACAGTCCACAGCTATAGTATGACACAGTCCACAGCTATAGTATGACACAGTCCACAGCTATAGAACGACACAGCACACAACTATAGTATGACACAGTCCACAGCTATAGTACAACACAGCACACAGCTATAGTACAACACAGCACACAGCTATAGTATGACACAACACACAACTATAGTATGACACAGTCCACAGCTATAGTACAACACAGCACACAGCTATAGTACAACACAGCACACAGCTATAGTACAACACAGCACACAGCTATAATACAACACAGCACACAGCTATAGTATGACACAGTCCACAGCTATAGTACAACACAGTCCCTAGCTATAGTATGATAGTCCACAGCTATAGTATGACACATCCCACAGCTATAGTACGACACAGCCCACAGTTATAGTATGACACAGTCCACAGCTATAGTACAACACAGTCCCTAGCTATAGTATGACACAGTCTACAGCTATAGTATGACACAGCACACAGCTATAGTACAACACAGTCCACAGATATAGTACAACACAGCACACAACTATAGTACAACACAGTCAACAGCTATAGTACAACACAGCACACAGCTATAGTACAACACAGTCCACAGATATAGTACAACACAGCACACAGCTATAGTACAACACAGTCCACAGCTATAGTACAACACAACACACAGCTATAGTACAACACAGTCCACAGCTATAGTATGACACAGTCCACAGCTATAGTACAACACAGCCCACAGCTATAGTACAACACAGTCCACAGCTATAGTATGACACAGTCCATAGCTATAGTATGACACAGTCCATAGCTATAGTACGACACAGTCCACAGCTATAGTACAACACAGCACACAGCTATAGTATGACACAACCCACAGCTATAGTACGACACAGTCCACAGCTATAGTATGACACAGCCCACAGCTAAAGTACGACACAGTCCACAGCTATAGTACGACACAGCCCATAGCTATAGTACAACACAGTCCACAGCTATAGTACAACACAGTCCACAGCTAGGTGGCCATGGTCCTCTGTCACTCAGTTGGTAGACTATGGCTCTTGCCACGCCAGGATAGTGGGTTGGATTCCTGGGACCACCCATATGTAAAAATAAATAAATAGTGATGCTTTGGATAAAAGTGTCTGCTAAGTGGCATATATCATATCATGCTCCAAGACATGACAAATATAATTCAGAATGTGATTATATTACACTGTAAAACTTAAGTGCTTTGTAACACTAAAACTAGTGGCAACTGAGCTGCCACCACCTTAAAGGAAACAAAACCTTAACTTTGCTGGATTATTGAAACACATGGTTGTGAGGGTATTGGGACAGATTTAAAGTGTACTAAAACATTAATCCTGAGGTGTTCTGAAACATGACATGGTGTGTTGTAACACCACATAATCAAGAGTTGTGCAACACCTTGCCAGAGACTGGGACCCCTAACCTGGAAAAGCTTGAAAACACTATGATGGTGTTTTGAGTCCTCTGTGGTGCAGAATTAGATCCTTTCTCGTTTGGTGTTGTTTCCTCTCTCTAAAGCTCCTAAACACTATCATGGTGTTTCAAATCCTGTCTAGTGCTGAATTAGAACCCTTCTTCTGCAGTTTCGAAATACTGTAAATGGGAGTCCTCCTCTTATTGTATATGCTCTGCTCTTGTATGGTGTGTTTATAAACTCCTCATTGGTAATTCCAAAAAGTCAAATGTACAGTATCATGCTCAAAGGACACGAGAAAATATAGTTTTGTGAAAATACTCATTAATATGTTTGTCCAGGACAATAATTAATGAGCACAAAATTACTTTTTCAAGACATGATTGAATCTTTAAATGCTTTATATTTTATTAACAAATTAACAAATGACAAAACATTAAAAGGTCTTAAGACAGTTCAAAGATATGTACGGTATTTATTATATTTTTCAAAATCAACATTTTATTTCATATTCATGGACAAAAATACAGGCAATGACTGCTGATGTTAGTAGTAGCATTCATACAAAACTTCAGCCCTGGGCTCAATGCGATCCACCAGTAATCCATTATGCTAATGTATTGACCTGTGTCTTTTATCCGAATGTCCTGACCTGGGTCTTTATATCCGAATGTCCTGACCTGAGTCTTCATATCTAAATGTCCTGACCTGAGGGTTGCCAGTTTGAATCCTACGTCTGATGGGAAAAATCTGTCAGGAAATGAGCTGGAAACTGGAGGGTTGCTGGTATCTAATCCTAGATGTCAATGCCTCCCTTTGTGCCCTTGATCAAGGCACTTAACCTCCCACAACAACTGCTCCACGGGCACCCAGCGTGGCAGTCCCCTGCTCCAACCTGTATGTGTGTGTCTTCTGGAAGGATTGTGATAAAGCGGAAATCAAATTTTGGTTGGACCTTGTACAATTGATGAACAAAGTGATCTTAGACAAAGCAAACCTCTTGGCATGCTGTAGTATTGTTGTAATCTCGGTTAACCCAGATCTAAAATCTTGTGTAATCTGATCAGCTGAGTGATTTATTTCTGGGTCCATATGTGTTACAAATTGGGAGTTCCGGTTTGCGAAGTCTCCACCCTCGCATAAAGAAACTTTCAGCCAAAGGTTGCTAGGTAACTGGTACAGGAAGTTACACACACACACACACACACACACACACACACACACACATACAGACACACAGACACACACACAGACACACACACACACAGACACACACGCACACATACACACACACTCACACACTGACTGACAGACAGGCAGGGAAGGAGGCAGGGGAGTCTGAGAGAGCCACTGTGCCCAAAGCAGGGTCAGCGCTCTCAGACCCGTGCTGGTCCCCGAATAGCCTCAGCTTGAGCCCCAGGGTCATTAGAAGGCACGGAGGGTGACCTCCAAGACCATAGCGTGGTGCTGTGTGTGTGTGTCTTTGTGTGTCTGTGTTTGTGATTGTGTGTCTGTGTGTGAGTCAGTCCCAGCCCTCTGTCCTTGCCCACTATTATCTCCTGTCTGATTGGTTGCGCAGAGGATCCAGGCTCTTATGGCTCCCATAGGGCTCTGGGCAAAAGTAGTGCACTATATTGGGAATAGAGTGTAATTTGGGACACAGACAGCGTGACTCTCTGAGCACTTGGTGGAAAAGACTTAAATAGCTGCCGTCCATGCCCATTAAGTGACTGTGGTTGATCTAGACAGCACCATGACTGCTCTTGCAACTTTGGGGCCTGACAGCTGTCAGTGATGGGGGTCTGAACCTGAGCAGTGGTGGCAGACTCCTTAGGACTCAGTTTAGTGTGCTTGCGTGTGTGCATGTATGTGTGCTTGTGTGTGTGTGTGTGTGTGTATTTGTGTGTGTGTTTGTATTTGTGTGTGGCTGTGTGTGTGTGGTGGAGGCCTGTTATTGTGATTATTGTCACTGTTGGCATTAGTGTTGTGAGAGGCCTGCCCTGTCCTTTCCCTGCTGTCACTGTCTACCTCCAAAATGGCACAATATTCCCTAAGTAGTCCACTATATTGCAACATATTGACTAGGGCCTATAGGGCACTGGTCAAAAGTAGGGCACTAAATAGAGAATAAGGTGCCATTTGGGATGTAACCTCACTTTGTCTGTCACTTCTAATGACAGCTACCATGACAGGAGGGTGGATGAGGGGAGGGTGGTCATGTCACTTTGATTCATACCAGCTCTGGCTGGGTGGGTTTGTAAAGTCTCTGTGGTCATTATCCTTTCTAAATGACATTTAAGTGTGAAGCGATGGTGATGCTGATGTCCTCCTGCGTCACCCTGGTACTTAGTGGAGTGGACACAAACTTGGGAGCATAAAGTTTTAGCAAAGTCTTCCTTCACCCCCATGGGGTTTCCCCCTCACATGACCTTATGATGAATCAGTTTTCAAAGCTGCTCTGTGTCTGCTTTAGCCTGATCCCAGATCTTTAGTCATTGTCATTGATGAAAACCATAGGAGTTGGGAAGACAGCACAAATAGATCAGGACAAAAAATATCTGGGACCAAGCTATCTATGTCTGATTGTCTCTGTGGCTCGTGTTTCGTGCTGCTGTGTCTGATGTTCTCTCTTTCGCCTCTCTCCTCTTCCAGTCTATCCGGGAGGTGACGGGCTATGTGCTGGTGGCTCTGAACCAGTTTGACTACCTGCCCCTGGAGAACCTGAGGATCATCAGAGGAACTAAGATGTATGAAGACCGCTACGCTCTGGCAATCTTCCTCAACTACCGCAGAGATGGGAACTTTGGCCTGCGCCAGCTGGGACTGAAGAACCTCACAGGTATGTGTCTAAGATGGGTATCCTGTAGGCTATATTTCTCTGTGTCTCCTCTGTCTGAAACTCTGAAATTGCATACACATGGTTAGCAGATGTTATTGCGAGTGTAGCGAAATGCTTGTGTGTACAGTACATGCTGTGAAATACAATGTGTCAAAGCAAACATTACATTTATCATTAGCGAGTAGCCTTTTACTTTATCATGGTTTGAAACTAGCCTGTTCTTGACCTGGAAGCTACCTCTGTATATGTACACACTACTATAACATTGTTCCATTACCTGCAATTACTCTAAAGTACACTGCAGTCGTGCATACCACGTCCATTTCCCTGTTTGTTTTTGTGTGAAGTCATACTGTGTTTTCTGTACCTACGTACCTGTTCCTCAGTTATTTGTATTGAGTGCATTGCAATTATGTTGCAATTACGTACAGTATCAGTCAACAGTTTGGACACACCTACTCATTCAAGGGTTTTTCTTTATTTTTACTATTTTCTACATTGTAGAATAATAGTGAAGACATCAAAACTATGAAATAACACACATATAATCATGTAGTAACCAAAAAAGTGTTAAACAAATTAACATATATTTGAGATTTGAGATTCTTCAAAGTAGCAACCCTTTGCCTTGATGACAGTTTTGCACACTTTTGGCATTCTCTCAACCAGCTTTAAGAGGCAACCACCTGGAATGCATTTCAATTAACGGGTGTGCCTTAAAAGTTAATTAGTATAATTTATTATTATCCTTCTTAATGTGTTTGAGCCAATCAGTTGTGTTGTGACAAGGTAAGGATGGTATACAGAAGATAGCCCTATTTGGTAAAAGACCAAGTCCATATTATGGCAAGAACAACTCAAATAAGCAAAGAGAAATTACAGTCCATCATTACTTTAAGACATGAAGGTCAGTCAATCCGGAACATTTCAAGAACTTTCAAGGTTTCTTCAAGTGCAGTCGCAAAAACCATCAAGCGCTATGATGAAACTGGCTCTCCTGAGGACCACCACAGGAAAGGAAGACCCAGAGTTACCTCTGCTGCAGAGGATAAGTTAATTTGAGTTACCAGCCTCGGAAATCGGCAATTAACTGCACCTCAGATTGCAGCCCAAATAAATGCTTCACAGAGTTCAAGTAACAGACACATCTCAACATCAACGTTATTTTTTAAATTTTTTTTGATTATTTATTTGTTTATTCTTTTTCTTCTTTCTTTTTCTTTTTTTTTTTCTTATCCAGAGCGACTTACAGGAGAAATTAGGGTTAAGTGCCTTGCTCAAGGGAACATCGACAGATTTTTCACCTAGTTGGCTCGGGGATTAGAACCAGCGACCTTTCGGTTACTGGCACAACGCTCTTAACCACTAAGCTACCTGTCTCTCTTTCTCTCTCTCTCTCTCTTTCTCTCTCTCTCGCTCTTTCTCTTTCTCTTTCTCTCTCTCTCTCTCTCTCTCTCTCTCTCTCTCTCTCTCTCTCTCTCTCTCTCTCTCTCTCTCTCTCTCTCTCTCTCTCTCTCTCTCTCTCTCTCTCTCTCTCTCTCTCTCTCTCTCTCTCTCTCTCTCTCTCTCTCTCTCTCTCTCTCTCTCTCTCTCTCTCTCTCTCTCTCTCTCTCTCTCTCTCTCTGTCTCTCTCTCGCTCTCCCTATACAGACAGGGTTTTGATGCATTCTCTTTAGATGCTAGCATCCATCCCTAGCATTTACACAAGCATACTTGACCTTGAAGAATAAGGAGCGGGAAACAGGCCCTAGACCTTTTTGAAGTGCAGCCATTGTGCTGATTAAACTCAGCAGTATATGTTTAAGATGCTGTTACAGTTTTTCTCGATTGCTAAGGCACATTTCTTGAAAGCTATTCTCCTTTTCTCTTAACTGTGAACACAAAACCCAATTTTCAAGCTACATTCACAAAACCTCAGACTCTTCTTGCAAAACCAAACTTTCACCTCAAAACAGTTCAATCTGTGCTCAAAACTGAACTATGTTGTCAAATCGTGCCCCGAGTCTATCAAAATTAAAAACACTACTGAACAGTCACTAAACACTACGTAGAAAAATAGAAAACACAATGCTCAGGACATGAAGCTGGATAAATAAATGTTTATTGTTCACTGTAGGCTAAATGCATGTTGCAAAACAAAAAAAAACTGTGCATTTAGCACTTGTACAAAAAGACAAAACAGAAATCTTGTGCATTTACATGTAGCACTTGTAAAAACAAACAGAAATCTTATGCGTTTGCCACTTGTGTACAGTAAGCCCATGTAAAAATAAAGTACAAAAATATACAAATAAGTGCATTACTCAGCCACAGCATCATGTCTCCGTACTGGGTCAGGCCACAGGACTTCATCCACATCACAGGCCACATTTTGTCTGGCCAGGCAACGGGGGAAAAACCCCTGGCATGCCGTATCCAGGCTTGGCATGCCTCCACACCTATGTCACCACAGGCAAGTCCCATAGCTTGCAGGAGATTTACCCTGGTGTAAGGTTGGCGTTCATATACCTTCCACCACCATGAGGAGAAGAATTCCTCAATGGGGTTTAGGAAAGGGGAGTACGGTGGAAGGCAAAGATTGATAAAACCTTGGTTCATATTGTACCACTCTCTAACCTGGAGGGCTCTGTGAAAACTCACATTGTCCCAAACAGCAACATAGATGGGATGCTCATCCTGCTACCCTAACAAAGCATCTCGCATGTGATTGAGGAAAATGAGGAGCTGGTGAGTGTTGTAGGGCCCCAGGTTGGCATGATGGTGGACAACCCCATGATTGCTGATGGCAGCACATAATGTGACATTGCCACCACGCTGCCCAGGAACACCAACAATGGCCCGATGGCCAATCACATTACGGCCTCTCCTTCTCCTTTTGGTGAGATTAAACCCAGCTTCATCCATGTAGATGTATTGATGGGGTCTTTCCATTGCATCCAGTTGAAAAACCCTCTGTAGAAATAGATATAGTTTTGTAAGTGATACGGAAAAGTGATTTAGGCCACTACAGTAAATCACTACTTAGAGTAATCAACATTGAATGTGTCTGGATATATGCCAACCTGTACATACTGGAATCTTTGCTCTTTGACTCTGTCTGAGTTGCGATCAAAGGGCACTCTGTATAGCTGTTTCATGCGCAGTCTGTTGCGCTTGAGGACACGATCAACAGTAGAGAGGCTGACACTGTTGATACCCTCAAAATTTAAATGGTCCTCAATGATCTTCTGCTGAATTTCGCTCAGTTTAATGGCATTGTTCTCACGGACCATATCAACAATTAGGGTCTCTTGGTGTGGGGAGAACATACTTGTCCTCCCACCCCCATGTGGCAGTCTTTAAATTCTACAAAAAGAGAACATGGAGTTACAAAAAATATACATGGAATACTAGGCCTACAAACAGTTAGACCAACCCTCCATTACAATACTACAGTACATTGGTACAGTGATGTACTGAAACATATATTTACTTACAGTATACTGTGGTACAGTATATAGTATGTCATACAGTAATTGCTGTCAACATTTACATACTGTACTATAATGTCAAAAAAAGGTAATTACCTGTTCTCTTCTCTAAATCTTCGGATTATGGTGGACACAGTGAATCTACTGATGTTTGGTTGTACCCTTTGTCCAGCCTCCCTCATGCTCATACCATGGACAAGAACATGGTCAATCACAGTAGCTCTGATTTCATCAGATATTACTGTTCTTTGTCTTCGCTGACCACCTCGACCACCTCGACCTCCTCTCACACGAACTCTTCCTCTCAGATTTCTATCCATTGTAGGGCCTCACAAACCAGTGCTCTCTGAACTGGCTTACTGTATATGTTCCCTCACATCATTAGCCACAAGTGTGATCAATTTTGAGTTGTTGTGTTCAAGTGGTGACACCTGTGCTCTAATTGTGTTTGACTTTTGTCACCTGTGCTCACCATTATGCAGCACGGGTGCATCACAATGAAAATGTGTTGGCAAGTTATGTCTAAACAGGTGAAAAGTGCTTATGGTTTTGCCAAAAGAGTGATTGATTAAATCAGTGGGTTCAGGCAACTGAGCATTTGGTTCAGACAATAGGGTTTAGTGTTTTAGCAATTGAGAAAAACTGTAAAAGGTGCTCTTGTGTGGTTAATGTGGTAAACGTGTGGCACTAGCAACGCTAAGGTCATATGTACATTTCCCACAGGTATCACAAACACTTAGGGCTCTATTCAATCTGTATTACGGATTGTGCAATATACATTTTTGTGATATGGATTGACATATGCAGTGTTTATCATGAATCCAGTCTCTGCTAACTTCTTAACATTGCCTTTTAATTTCAATCTAGCTGTAACATTTGAACTTCCTAGGTAAGACAGATTGAATACAGCCCTTACTAAGAATGTAGGCAGTCAGGTAAAATACTCTGACTAAGTGACATAACTTATGTTGTCTTACTACCTCCCAGCTAGAATTGTCCCTATATGTAAACTGCTTGAGGGGAGTTAAGGTATGGACAAATAACATAGTCTATGTTGTTGCTATGGAGCTAGTTCTGGGCTATGGTTGTAACCGGAGAAATGAATAACATTTACATTTGACATTTCATTCATTTAACAGATGCTCTTATCCAGAGTGACTTACAGGATCAACTATGGTTAAGTGCCTTGCTCAAGGGCACAGACATATTTTTCACCTAGTTGTCTCAGGGATTTGAACCAGCGAGCTTTCAGTTACTGGCCCAATGCTCTTTAACCGCTAGGCTACCTGCCGCCAGACACCAGGTCTGCATCTAAATTGGCACCATTTTCCACACATAGTGCACTACTTTTGACCAGAGCTTTATGAGGCCCCATCAAAAGTAGTACAATATATAGGGAATAGGGTGCCATTTGGGACAATCATACAATGTGATTTTCCAGTTATGTCAGGAGCCCATTAGGTGTTCTGATACAATAATGTGTGACAGGGTCTGTAATGGACAGTTAACCTATAGACCCAAATCACTCACTGTCCTGAGAGGCAGAGGATAGAGGTCACTGCTGTGTCTGGTGTCTGTCTGGTCAGTCAGAGAGAGAGAACGAGAGAGAGAGGGATGACAGAGACAGAGAGAGATAAAAAACTAGAGATAGAGAGAGAAAGAGAGAGATGGGGAGAGAGGGGGGGAGTAAGAGAGAGACATGGATGGAGAGAGAGAGGGGGAGTAAGAGAGAAGACAATGGTTGCTGGTGTGTCTTCACAGAGAGAGAGAAAGGGTAGACACAGGAATGGCCTTGCCATTGAGAAGGGTAAACACAGGAAAACATGGCTCCCTGTAGAGGAAAGGCTGTGCAACCACTGCACCACAGCAGAACCTGAGACAAAGCTGCATTTCCTGACAAAATGTAAAAAATATAAAACAATTAGAGAGTGTCATTTCCTCTCTGATGAGAATAGGCTACCCGTCCTGTTGGGGGAGGACGCAGAGAGCTGTGGTTTGGCAGCACACTACATTGCTGCCTGCCATAGATGAGGGACAGTGTCTGACAGACCAACCAACCTGCACATGTCCTCTATATTGTTATTGTGCAATGGTTATTTTGACCCTTTGTTATTGATGTTACTGTTGTCCTGTTGACAATATTGATTATTACTATTTTAATTATGTTAATAGTGTAAATATCCAAAGTAAGCTTTGGCAATACAGTGCCTTGCAAAAGTATTCATCCCCCTTGGTGTTTTTCCTATTTTGTTGCATTACAACCTGTAATTTAAATTGATTTTTATTTGTATTTCATGTAATGGACATACACAAAATAGTCCAAATTGGGGAAGTTAAATTAAAAAATCAAGTTGTTGAAAAAAAATCTAAAAAATAAATAACTTAAAAGTGGTGCTTGTACAGTGGGGAGAACAAGTATTTGATACACTGCCGGTTTTGCAGGTTTTCCTACTTACAAAGCATGTAGAGGTCTGTAATTTTTATCGTAGGTACACTTCAACTGTGAGAGACGGAATCTAAAACAAAAATCCAGAAAATCACATTGTATGATTTTTAAGTAATGAATTAGCATTTTATTGCATGACATAAGTTTTTGATACATCAGAAAAGCAGAACTTAATATTTGGTACAGAAACCTTTGTTTGCAATTACAGAGATCATACGTTTCCTGTAGGTCTTGACCTGGTTTGCACACACTGCAGCAGGGATTTTGGCCCACCCCTCCATACAGACCTTCTCCAGATCCTTCAGGTTTCGTGGCTGTCGCTGGGCAATACGGACTTTCAGCTCCCTCCAAAGATTTTCTATTGGGTTCAGGTCTGGAGACTGGCTAGGCCACTCCAGGACCTTGATATGCTTCTTACGGAGCCACTCCTTAGTTGCCCTGGCTGTGTGTTTCGGGTCGTTGTCATGCTGGAAGACCCAGCCACGACCCATCTTCAATGCTCTTACTGAGGGAAGGAGGTTGTTGGCCAAGATCTCGCGATACATGGCCCCATCCATCCTCCCCTCAATACGGTGCAGTCGTCCTCTCCCTTTGCAGAAAACCATCCCCAAAGAATGACGTTTCCACCATGCTTCATGGTTGGGATGGTGTTCTTGGGGTTGTACTCATCCTTCTTCTTCCTCCAATCACGGCGAGTGGAGTTTAGACCAAAAAGCTATATTTTTGTCTCATCAGACCACATTACCTTCTCCCATTCCTCCTCTGGATCATCCGAATGGTCATTGGCAAACTTCAGATGGGCCTGGACATGCGCTGGCTTGAGCAGGGGGACCTTGCGTGCGCTGCAGGATTTTAATCCATGACGGCGTAGTGTGTTACTAATGGTTTTCTTTGAGACTGTGGTCCCAGCTCTGTTCAGGTCATTGACCAGATCCTGCCGTGTAGTTCTGGGCTGATCCCTCACCTTACTCATGATCATTGATTCCCCACGAGGTGAGATCTTGCATGGAGCCCCAGACCGAGGGTGATTGACCGTCATCTTGAACTTCTTCCATTTTCTAATAATTGTGCCAACAGTTGTTGCCTTCTCACCAAGCTGCTTGCCTATTGTCCTTTAGCCCATCCCAGCCTTGTGCTGGTCTACAATTGTATCCCTGTTGTCCTTACACAGCTCTCTGGTCTTGGCCATTGTGGAGAGGTTGGAGTCTGTTTGATTGAGTGTGTGGACAGGTGTATTTTATACAGGTAACGAGTTCAAACAGGTGCAGTTAATACAGGTAATGAGTGGGGAACAGGAGGGCTTCTTAAAGAAAAACTAACAGGTCTGTGAGAGCCAGAATTCTTACTGGTTGGTAGGTGATCAAATACTTATGTCATGCAATAAAATGCAAATTAATTACTTAAAAATCATACAATGTGATTTTCTAGATTTTTTTTTTTGATTCTGTCTCTCACAGTTGAAGTGTACCTATGATAAAAATGACAGACCTCTACATGCTTTGTAAGTAGGAAAACCTGCAAAATTGGCAGTGTATCAAATACTTGTTCTCCCCACTGTATATGTATTCACCCCCGTTGCTATGAAGCCCTTAAATAAGATCTGGTGCAACCAATTACCTTCAGAAGTCACATAATTAGTTAAATGAAGTGCACCTGTGTGCAATCTAAGTACAGATCAGGGTTGTGTTATAAAAACATATCCAAAACTTTGAACATCCCACGGAGCACCATTAAAATTATTATAAAAAATTGAAAGAATATGGCACCACAACAAACCTGCCAAGAGAGGGCCACCCACCAAAACTCAAGGACCAGTCAAGGAGGGCATTAATCAGAGAGGCAACAAAGAGACCAAATATAACCCTGAAGGAGCTGCAAAGCTCCACAGCGGAGATTGGAGTATCTGTCCATAGGACCACTTTAAGCAGTCCACTCCACAGAGCTGGACTTTAATGAAGAGTGGCCAGAAAAAAAGCCATTGCTTAAATAAAAAAATAGGCATGTGGGAGACTCCCCAAACATATGGAAGAAAGTACTCTGGTCAGATGAGACTAAAATTGAGCTTTTTGGCCATCAAGGAAAACGCTATGTCTGGCGCAAACCCAACACCTCTCATCACCCCGAGAACACCATCCCCACAGTGAAGCATGGTGGTGGCAGCATCATGCTGTGGGGATGTTTTTCATCGGCAGGGACTGGGAAACTGGTCAGAATTGAAGGAATGATGAATGGTGCTAAATACAGGAAAATTCTTGAGGGAAACCTGTTTCAGTCTTCCAGAGATTTGAGACAAGGACGGAGTTTCACCTTCCAGCAGGACAATGACCCTAAGCATACTGCTAAAGCAACACTTGAGTGGTTTAAGGGGAAACATTTAAATGTCTTGGAATGGCCTAGTCAAAGGCCAGACCTCAATCCAATTGAGAATATGTGGTATGACTTAAAGATTGCTGTACACCAGCGGAACCCATCCAACTTGAAGGAGCTGGAGAAGTTTTGCCTTGAAGAATGGGCAAAAATCCCAGTGGCTAGATATGCCAAGCTTATAGAGACATACCCCAAGAGACTTGCAGCTGTAATTGCTGCAAAAGGTGACTCTACAAAGTATTGACTTTGGGGGGGTGAATAGTTATGCACGCTCAAGTTTTCAGCTTTTTTGTCTTCTTGTTTCTTTCACAATAAAACATATTTTGCATCTTCAAAGTGGTAGGCATTATTTCCAGGTTGTAAGGCAACAAAATAGGAAAAATGCCAAGGGGGGTGAATACTTTCGCAAGCCACTGTATGTACATAGTTACGTCATGCCAATAAAGTGAATTGAATTGAGAGAGAGAGACACAGAATACAATGTCCAGAGACCACACCATCGGAGCACAGTGTGCTGTATGTGTTCTGTTACCTAACAATACAAGTGTAGGACAAACATTCATTCACAGGGTTTTTATTCAGCAGGAATAGTGCAGTGAGTTTCTGTCTCTCTCCCGGCTCACTCTGAGACAGTGCATATATTAACCTACTACTCATTGTTCTATTTGGTCTACAAACACACACACACACACACACACACACACACACACACACACACACACACACACACACACACACACACACACACACACACACACACACACACACACACACACACACACATACATAATTAACAAGAGACGTGGACATGTTCACATGTTTGTTCACAGGACATGTTTCTAATGGGGCAGTTAAGTAAAATCAATAATACAAATACAAAAAATGTTCTGTAGTGCCAGAAGAGTCCTATCGCATCACTGTGATACTTGGTTGAGAGTCCAGAGGCAGACACAGTGAAAAGAGGCAGAGTGGTGTTTGAAATGCCATCGTCCCATACATGTCCCTGGGCCAGTAGTGTGGAAAGGAGGAAGATGGACTGCACTGCATATGCTATTTTTCTATTTGTCTGTATGTCTCTTTGTATCAATTTTGATACTACTTGCGTCATGCTCCTACTATATCAAGCCTTGGGAGCTGGTCTCTGGGTCTCAGGCTGTGACACACACACACACACACACACACACACACACACACACACACACACACACACACACACACACACACACACACACACACACACACACACCCTCCATCCAAAGATCCTCCCCTCTCTCCCTCACTGTATCCCTCTCCGGAATACTTCAACAGGCATAGAGTGGCAGAGACGCCTGCAATGGCTACCCTTTCATGTCCTGTCATATTATCCTGTCGTTCCTTTCATACCCTGCTCTCTGTAAAACGATCGATATGATCTATAAGCGACATATACGAGGATAAAGGTTATTAACTACACACAGGGCTAATCTGGAGACGGATAAAACGGACCCCTCGGTATTGAAACCGACCTGAATCCCTAGGAGGTAGTAATTGCCCTGGATAAAATCAATTTGTAGCTGGTATATTGTGATATGGCTATATTGATTGTTCAGTAGGGTCTGTGTAGGAGACTTTGTAGAAAGAAGGAACACTCATGGGTTTGCTGGGTCTGTGTAGTCCCTCTGTGGCACCTTTCAATCAGGCTTCAGTTATTCTTAGTCATCCTTAGGCATATGAAACAGGAAACACACTCAAGTACACATTAAAACGCACTAAGATGAATCAGGAAAAGTTACTAGATCGATCTCTCTCTCTCTCTCTCTCTCTCTCTCTCTCTCTCTCTCTCTCTCTCTCTCTCTCTCTCTCTCTCTCTCTCTCTCTCTCTCTCTCTCTCTCTCTCTCTCTCTCTCTCTCTCTCTACACTAGTATCTCTCTTCATATAATCCACCCCTCTCCCCCCAGCCATTTCTTGTCCCTAACTGTACCTACCTGTCCCTCCAGAAGCAGATGATTGGAGTGAATTATATGTCTCGCACAGCACAGTGACAAGAGTTAAACACTGGCACTTCGTTTGACATTTCTAAAGTGCAGCTTCAGTATGCTTTCCATTTCAGACTAATTAGACCTATTTTCATGCTTAGGCAAACATTTTTCTTCTGCTTCTCTTGTTTTTTATTTTGAGTCACCATGAACACAACTACTGTAGATAGCAGCTGAGGCGAGTTGAGCTGGGCTCAGTGCATTCACACGGTAATGGCTGCCTGTTGAGTTTTCAGAACAATAACCGCCTCAATAAGAGACATAACAAAGATGAACATGTCAGTTTACACATTTTCTATATAAAAAAAAATAATAATCCCAGCTAGTTGCCTGTTTTCCTATACTTTTGTTCAGTCAGTGTTGCTCATCCATTTATTTTTACTGCTTGCACGCTGCCATTACTCTCTGTCCAAAATAAAAGCATCAAGTATCTTCTCCCATCTGCCAGACATCCTTCTCTCTCTCTCTCTCTCCCTACACGGTGAGCTGACACACGCACACACACACACGGTGCTCGCAGCTCACACCCGACGCCAAGACTGGATCCACTACTCACTCACAGTCCATCTGTTATTTCTCTATTTTTCACATTTTTGCACTTTCTCTCTCTCTCGTTCTCATTCTCTCATCAATGCTAGTTAAACTGACACAGTATACAAAGTGTCACGCCCTGGCTCTGGGGACTCTTATATGTTGAGCCAGGGTGTTAGTTTATATGTGTAGTGTCTATGTTTTGTTTTCTATGTGTTCTTTTCTAGATTGTGTGTTTCTTTGTTGGCCGGGGTGGTTCCCAATCGGAGGCAGCTGTGTCTTGTTGTCTCTGATTGGGAACCATACTTAGGCAGCCTGTTGTGCACTTGTCATTTGTGGGGTCTTGTTCCGTGTAGGTTTGTGTTTATGACCGAGGACTTCACGTTTCGTTTTGTTGTATTGTGCAAAGTACACATTAAAAGATGTACGCATTTCATGCTGCGCCTTGGTCCACTCATTATGACGATCGTGACAGAAGATCCCACCATAACAGGACCAAGCAGCGTGTCCAGGAGCAGACAGCCTGGACTTGGGAGGAAATCCAGGCCGGAATGGATCGCCGTCCGTGGGAGGAGACGGTGGAGGTGCGCCATAGAGAGGAGCAGCGGTGCCAACCGTGCCGACGTCGGACACGCAAGAGGCAACCCCAATAATTTTTTTGGGGGGGGCACACGGCATGGACGACGGGGCTGCTGGAGGCAGCTACAGGGCGAGTTTGTGGATTAGGAGAGGAGGCCACCGGGTTTGGGGGGCTGGAAGGGAGGTTGGCGGAGCCTAGAGGTAGAGCAGAGCCAACTCCCCGTACTCAGGCTAGGCAGCGTGAGACTGGGCAGGTTCCGAGGTATGCGGAGCTGCGTACTGTGCCGCGAGTGGTACGGCACAGTCCTGTACGTCCTGTGCTAGCACCACGCACGTGTCGTGCTAAGGTGGGCATGCAGCCAGGACGGAGTGTGCCGGCTCAACGCTCGTGGCCTCCAGTACCCCTCCTCGGTCCCGGATATCCTGCGCCAGTGCCACGTGCTGTAGTGCCAGTACGAGTACACAGCCCTGTACGTCCTGTGCTGATGCCTCACACAGAGTGTGTAAAAATAGGCATTCAGCCAGGACGGGTTGTATCAGCTCTTCGCTCCAGACCTCCAGTCCGTCTCCACAGCCCGGTCCGGCCTGTTCCTGTTCCCCGCACCAAGCCTGTGGTGCGCGTCGCCAGCCCGGCCCGGCCTGTTCCTGCCCCTCGCACCAAGCCTGTGGTGCGCGTCGCCAGCGCGGCCCGGCCTGTTCCTGCTCCCCGCACCAAGCCTATGGTGCGCGTCGCCAGCCCGGCCTGTTCCTGCTCCCCGCACCAAGCCTGTGGTGCGCGTCGTCAGCCCGGTCCGGCCTGTTCCTGCTCCCCGCACCAAGCCAGTGGTGCGCGTCGTCAGCCCGGTCCGGCCCGTTCCTGCTCCCCGCACCAAGCCAGTGGTGCGCTTCGTCAGCCCGGTCCGGCCCGTTCCTGCTCCCCGCACCAAGCCTGTGGTGCGCGTCGTCAGTCCGGCACAGCCCGTGCCTGTTTCACCGGTGCCTGGTCAGGTACCGGTCAGCTGCTCCACACCGGAGCCTAAGCAATCCGCTCCACCGATGTCCAGTCCAGCTCCAGCCAGCAGGGCCAGACCAGACCAGGGGCGCTACGGGGGGGTAGTTAGAGGGTGGTGGTCACGCCCGGAGCCGGATCCGCCTCCGAGGCGGAATGCCCACCCGGCCCCTCCCCTGTTGGGTTTAGTTGGCGCGGTCGCAGTCCTCGCCTTTGGTGGGGGGTACTGTCACGCCCTGGCTCTGGGGACTCTTATATGTTGAGCCAGGGTGTTAGTTTATATGTGTAGCGTCTATGTTTTGTTTTCTATGTGTTCTTTTCTAGATCGTGTGTTTCTGTGTTGGCCGGGGTGGTTCCCAATCGGAGGCAGCTGTGTCTTGTTGTCTCTGATTGGGAACCATACTTAGGCAGCCTGTTGTGCCCTTGTCATTTGTGGGATCTTGTTCCGTGTAGGTTTGTGTTTATGACCGAGGACTTCACGTTTCGTTTTGTTGTATTGTGCAAAGTACGCATTAAAAGATGTACGCATTTCACGCTGCGCCTTGGTCCACTCATTACGACGATCGTGACACAAAGCCTACATGTGTATTATTTAATGTACTTGTACTGTACACACACACACACACACACATACACACACACACACAGTCACTCACAACATTCAGAACATTGTGTTCTATCTGCTCTTCATCGTACTGCATTTTATCAAGGGGAAAATCTTAATGATCATACATTAAATTCAACGAGCTCTGCTCAGTGTTTCGTGAAAGCATCATGGATCATGAAATGGTGCACAGGAGGGATAGAGGTATAGACGGATGGATGGATGGATGGGACAAGGTGAAAATAAAGGATGAGAGGAATCAGTGACAGTCTCTCATTGAAGGACTAAGCAGGAGAATCAGTGTCTTTGGACAGCAGATCCCTGCCTGGCCCCTGTCTCTCTGAGAAACACCCACAAGAGAGATGAAGGGATGGAGGGAGGGATGGAATGACAGGACACGGTGAAAATAAAGGACAAGTGGAATCAGTCTTGTCCTGAAGAGTCTTTGGACAGTCTCTCCCCAGCCTTGTCTCTGTCTTTATGAGAAACCCCCACAGGAGGAGAGCTGAGATTGTTTTTTGTCCAAGGTTACATCCCAAATGGCACCATCTTCCCTTTATAGTGCACTGCTTTTGACTAGAACACTATGTTTCTTGCATTCTGTTCCACTGTCCACCTCTCCCCTCTCTCCTCTCTCTACCTTTCTCCTCACTCTACCGCTCACTCTCTCTACTCTCCACCTCTCTCCTCTCTCTACTTCTCATCTCTCTCTAGCTCTCTTTATCTCTACTCTCCACCTCTCTCCACCTCTCCCTCTCTCCTCTCTCCTCTCTCTACCTCTCACTCTCTCTACTCTCCACATTATCTCCTCTCTCCACCTCTCTCCTCTCGCTACTTCTCATCTATCTCTACCTCTCTTTCTCTCTACTCTCCACCTCTCTCCTCTCTCTACTTCTCATCTCTCTCTACCTCTCTTTCTCTCTACTCTGCACCTCTCATCTCTCTACCTCTATATACTCTCTACCTCTCTCCACCTCTATCTATCTCTACTCTCCACCTCCTCTCCTCTCCTCTCCTCTCTCTAACGTTCTCTCTCTCTCTACTCTTCATCTCTCTCCATCTCTCCTCTCTCTACATCTCTCCTCTCTCTACTTCTATCTACTCTCCACCTCTCTCCTCTTTCTATCTCTCTCTCTCTACTCTCCACCTCTCTCTCTACTCTCCACCTATCTCCACCTCTCTCTCGCCAATCTCCACCTCTCTCCTCTCCTCTCGCCTGGCAGCTTCCAGACCTCAGGTCGCTTCCAATTGTGTGTCTAATTGATTACTTCCCATGCAATTACTCCTGTGTCATACTCAATATTTCATCGCTTGGAGGAGGGCAAAAGGGAGTTTTTTTTGAAAGACGACATTCATATTGTCACATTTGCGAGCTCTATAATGCAGTTTAGGAACAGCGTGTTAACACCAGCCCAGGGCTGGCGTCCGAACGAATCAGTTGGACGGGCATTTGATAGCGCGTGCATTTCTTTATTTTTTCATAATAAAGACATGTAATTTAACTGTAAAAATGTATTACCTTTTAATGTGGCATGAACACAACCAGTCATGATGTTTTCATCTGATTGTCAAACAAATCACTTAAAAAAGTAGGAGACCTTCGCACATACGTCCAAAATAATTCCATCATCCGAACATTGCACTGTTCACCCGCCAACGTTCCATCAATTCGCAAGTGGCTGAAACTATCTCACCTGAGAAAGCATCCAAGCGAGCGAAACAGCTCCCCTCTGTCTTACTATACAGATGTAAGATCTTAATTTGATCACTTTTTTAAATTTATTTTTTATTTTAAAAAATATTCTCAATTTTGTGATATCCAATTGGTAATTACAGTCTTGTCCCATCGCTGCAACTCCCGTACGGACTCTGGAGAGGCGAAGGTTGAGAGCCATGCGTCCTCCGAAACACGACCCTGCCAAGCCGCACTGCTTCTTGACACACTTCTCTCTTAACCCGGAAGCCAGCCGAACCAATGTGTTGGAGGAAATACTGTACAACTGGCGACCGTGTCAGCGTGCATGCGCCCGACCCGCCACAGGAGTCGCTAGAGCACGATGGGACAAGGACATCCCAGTCGGCCAAACCCTCCCCTAACCTGGACGACGCTGGGCCAATTGTGCGCCGCCTCATAGGTCTTCCGGTCACGGTCTTTGATCACTCTTTTGTTGCTGAGAATTTTCCCGCACATCATGAAATACAAACTTGTAGTGTATTTGTATGCTTCTAAAGTATGTAATTTCCACTTTAAAATGTCAGACTTGATTTGCCCTAATGAAAAATTTATCAACCCCTACAAAAATGGTACATTAAAGACATGCTCTGGTACTTAGGCGACTAAGAAAGTATTATTTAAACCTCCAACTTTGGGCTGGATGTGTCAATGTGTAGTTCATACATGCATAATCTATGAGCAGAAATGCTGTCTTACCTCAATTAGCCAGGAAATCCCTAGTTTGAAAGTTACTGTTTTCTTGAAGCTCTGCTGCACCATTTTCCCTGGTGTATGGAAACTCCCTCTAGCCCATGCCTACACCAATCCAATGATTTTCAATTTGTGGGGAGTAGTGAACAAGTGCACACTTCAGGAGGAAGGAATTATTTGGACGCAACCATTGTTTTTTGAAGATTTTTCTCCAAGACAGCAGATTGAAAGAGTATGCATTGACACTGAGCATCTTGTAGACTAATAACCCATCTGACAATAAGGGCTATGTAGTAACAATGTGCTGCTGGGCTCCAACCACACTTTATTCTTTCTCCTGCTGTATTTTGCTGACTGGATCCACTTATCTCATTAATTATCCTATGTGGGAATTGCATAAGCAGGAAATTGGAGAGTTTTATGAAATATTAATGGCCGACAACATTAAGGCTGCATTCCAAAACTGACCTTTCTGCCTATAGTGCAGTTATTTTGACCAGATCCATCTGGGCCCTAGTCAAAGGTAGTGCACTATATACGGGATAGGGTGCCATTTGGGACAAAAACAAATAATGTTACATCTTCAGCTTCAGAGGGAACTGACCCTCCAGCCCTCAACGGAACATTTTAAATAGCAAATAATGAAATGTGGGCTTAGTAAAAACAAATCTGTTTCCATCTTGAAGTAAATGGGATAGTTCATTCTGAGTAAATTGGGCATTTATGTAAAGTTTCTGCTTGAAACTCCCAGGTGGGGAAGCGGTCTTGCTCCTACTGCAACTAGTTCTAATATAATAAAACTGATATCTGAAACTACAGTACACTACATAGAAACACCACCTCTCTTCAGTAGCAATTTATCTTCAAGTGTATCTTCACTATCAGAAGAGTCTGAAACACTGTCTGAAACTTTCTCAGCTACCCTGATCATAACAATAAGTACAAAAGGAAGCATAATAATAAAATCCATGTAGCTTTTTCCTATTGCCTCTTATAAGAGAACAAACAAGAAACAAACAAAATGAAAAACAAAGCCTCTAAAATTAAAATAAATCATAATAATCCCTTTTTCCAGGGCCTTCTTTAGTTAACATCAAACTTTTGATAGCATTTAGGGTAAATCAGTGTGGTAATTACACTGAGATCAAATGGAGAGTGCTAGTTAATGCTAATACTGTATAGCATTAGTTAGCTTGCTAGCCCCAGCCTAGCACTGCCTGGGCCCCATGGTGGAACCAGAGCCATTAATAATGGATTGGGTGTCATCATTAAGAAACTGAATGATTAAAACATATCTCCCAGCTTCAAACGGCACTGTCCTTACTTAAAAAAGCCCTGTGATATAGGCTAGTACCTCTTGTTACAACTACGCTATACATTTAGATATAGAACTGTGCTTTTGCGACTATGTCATAGATTTTGAGGGGGTTGTATAGCAAATCACCACAAACATGCTATGGCATTAGTAATGAGGGCTCCATGTTTTAACCTTTTACTGCAGTGGGCTAAATCAGGGTCACTCAGAGTGATTCTTGGTAGTCTTAAACAAATCTACTTTGAAACAAAAGTATACAACTCACACACATGGTTATTGGCTTAAAAAAAGAACACACCTGTACCATGTCAGATATAGAGTTGAAATGTATTCCATTTTGAGTTTGCATCCCAATATTACAATGTATATACAGTGGGGGAAAAAAGTATTTAGTCAGCCACCAATTGTGCAAGTTCTCCCACTTAAAAAGATGAGAGAGGCCTGTCATTTTCATCATAGGTACACGTCAACTATGACAGACAAATTGAGAAAGAAAAATTCAGAAAATCACATTGTAGGATTTTTAATGAATTTATTTGCAAATTATGGTGGAAAATAAGTATTTGGTCACCTACAAACAAGCAAGATTTCTGTCTCTCACAGACCTGTAACTTCTTCTTTAAGAGGCTCCTCTGTCCTCCACTCGTTACCTGTATTAATGGCACCTGTTTGAACTTGTTATCAGTATAAAAGACAACTGTCCACAACCTCAAACAGTCACACTCCAAACTCCACTATGGCCAAGACCAAAGAGCTGTCAAAGGACACCAGAAACAAAATTGTAGACCTGCACCAGGCTGGGAAGACTGAATCTGCAATAGGTAAGCAGCTTGGTTTTAAGAAATCAACTGTGGGAGCAATTATTAGGAAATGGAAGACATACAAGACCACTGATAATCTCCCTCGATCTGGGGACCATGCAAGATCTCACCCTGTGGGGTCAAAATGATCACAAGAACGGTGAGCAAAAATCCCAGAACCACACAGGGGGACCTAGTGAATGACCTGCAGAGAGCTGGGACCAAAGTAACAAAGCCTACCATTAGTAACACACTACGCCGCCAGGGACTCAAATCCTGCAGTGCAAGACGTGTCCCCCTGCTTAAGCCAGTACATGTCCAGGCCCGTCTGAAGTTTGCTAGAGTGCATTTGGATGATCCAGAAGAGGATTGGGAGAATGTCATATGGTCAGATGAAAACAAAATATAACTTTTTGGTAAAAACCCAACTCGTCGTGTTTGGAGGACAACGAATGCTGAGTTGCATCCAAAGAACACCATACCTACTGTGAAGCATGTGGGTGGAAACATCATGCTTTGGGGCTGTTTTTCTGCAAAGGGACCAGGACGACTGATCCATGTAAAGGAAAGAATGAATGGGGCCATGTATCGTGAGATTTTGAGTGAAAGCCTCCTTCCATCAGCAAGGGCATTGAAGATGAAACGTGGCTGGGTCTTTCAGCATGACAATGATCCCAAACACACCGCCCGGGCAACGAAGGAGTGGCTTCGTAAGAAGCATTTCAAGGTCCTGGAGTGGCCTAGCCAGTCTCCAGATCTCAACCCCATAGAAAATCTTTGGAGGGAGTTGAAAGTCTGTGTTGCCCAGCGACAGCCCCAAAACATCACTGCTCTAGAGGAGATATGCATGGAGGAATGGGCCAAAATACCAGCAACAGTGTGTGAAAACCTTGTGAAGACTTACAGAAAACGTTTGACCTGTGTCATTGCCAACAAAGGGTATATAACATAGTATTGAGAAACTTTTGTTATTGACTAAATACTTATTTTCCACCATAATTTGCAAATAAATTCATTAAAAATCCTACAATGTGATTTTCTGGATTTTTTTTCCTCATTTTGTATGTCATAGTTGACATGTACCTATGATGAAAATTACAGGCCTCTCTCATCTTTTTAAGTGGGAGAACTTGCACAATTGGTGGCTGACTAAATACTTTTTTTTCCCCACTGTACATCAGAGAAGACTGTCTTATAACAAACTGTTTGACATAGAAACACAGGATGTTTAAGTAAATAAATGTATTAATGATGAACAAACTCAATATACTTTAAAATGACAAAAACCAAATCGAAACTAACTGTGTATAAATGACAACGGACCAACATTCATACAGTTTCTTGACTGTGTCCAGCTTGCTAATAATCACCTAAATTAAAGATAGACAGTCAGGGAGCATAGAAAATTACAAAAAAAACGATGGACATACAACTTTTTTTTGACGGTGAGGAAATATAACCAATTTTCAGTGCGGCCCTCCGGACCTCTTTGAAGACCGAATGCGGCCCCCTGGGCAAAATTAGTTTGACACTCCTGCCCTGCATTCCTATCTGTCTCTATTAATAGTGAGTTGCTGATAATGAAGTCATGCAAGGGAGGGAGCCATCATCACTACCTCTGACTGATCTGGGACCTGTTAGGACCTGTTAGGACCTGTTAGGAGGAGGGGAGATGAGAAGAGGAAAGAGGGGGGCTGGCCTCCTCTGACTTCTCCACCCATAACCCCATAAGTAATCCTTGTGTGTGCATATGTACATGCGTAAGCTATGTAAATTGAGAATGAAATAAAAGGAAACTACAGTGCTGTGCTGTGCAGTGCTCTTCACACACCAGGGTCTGACTACTGAACAGTTCACAGCCCCAGCTCAGAGGGACTGAGGGGGCCAGCCTAAATGGACTAACTGGACTAACTGATGAGCCCAAGTACTGTACCCTACTGCACCCCATTCACTTTCATCTGAAGGGTCACTAGAAGATAGAAAGAGGGCTGAGTAACCTTGTGCACATTTAGTACCCACTGTCTGTCTATTGGCTCTCCAGTTTTTGGGGAATATTTTTGCATGGATCGGATGAACCAGCCGAAACCAGAAATTTGCCTCATTAAAAGTTAATGTGAGCATGCAAGGAATTTTAATGTCAATTAATCATCAAAACACAGCCTAGTCCTCCCTCCGGCTATGTTTTAGTTAGCGCTAAACCAGGCCAGTCCGTCACATTCTCAGCCTGGAGGACTATGGGTAAAATGGACATAAACCGAAAACTAACCTGACAACAAGAGAACTACGTTCTGTTGCAATGTCCACACTAACATACCATTTAGAATGTATTGAGTATGCATTTGAAGTGGTATGCTAGTGTGGATATTGGAAAGTAGCCCAGTGTCAACGATTTCACCATCAGGATTGTCTGCCCATACAGATGTAGGAACTTAATTTGATCCCCCTGATCCCAGGAAATGTAAAACTTGCAGTGTATTTGAGGTTTAAAAAGGCTTCTGAAGTTTGAAGTTTCCACTTGGAAATTTCAGACATGATTTTCCCTTACTACAAAAATGTATCAACCCCTACAAAAATGTAAATTAATTATAATCCACATAATAATTCACATTTCCTGTTGCTGCAGGATCATTTTTCTGCTGTAGCAAACTGGCTCAAATTAAGATCCGACATCTGTACCATTCCCCTAATGCTTATATTCTACCTGCTTTCTAAAACAGGGTGGAGATTAGAATTGGAGGCCTACTCCTTTCTCCTCCTCCTCCTCCTCCTCCTCCTCCTCCTCCTTCATTCTCCCTATTTCTCACCGTACCCACAATGTTATATATCCCTAAAGAGAACACACCTCTCTCTCCCCAGACCCTGGAAGATGTTAGCTAGCCCTAATAGGAACACATTTCATCCTCGGAGCACATGGAAATGTTAATGAAACACTTTAGGATTAAGCCAATTATTTCTGTTCCTGCCAATCACAGGCCTCTCATTTCTGAAATGTCAGTGGTGCCAGGGAGCAGGGGGGAAAGGGAGAGGGCGAGTGAGGAGGAACAAGAGGAGGAGTGGGGATATGATGGAATAATTAGGTTTTCTTGGCCATGGAGGAAAGTGATGGAGGGATGTGAGAGTGTGGAAAGAGAAGAGAGGGATGAGTGGAGAGAGTGTGTGTGTGTGTGTGTGTGTGTGCATGGCAGTGTGTGTGTGCATGGCAGTGTGTGTGTGCATGGCAGTGTGTGTGTGTGTGTGTGTGTGTGTGTGTGTGTGTGTGTGTGTGTGTGTGTGTGTGTGTGTGTGTGTGTGTGTGTTGCATGGGAGTGTGTGTGTGTGTGTGTGTGTGTGTGTGTGTGTGTGTGTGTGTGTGTGTGTGTGTGTGTGTGTGTGTGTGTGCATGGCAGTGTGTGTGTGTGCATGGCAGTGTGTGTTTCACGAGAGAAGAGGTGTAAGAGAGGATAGACACAAACGGTTCATGGTCTAACAGGGAAAGGCACTCAATGGGATGAGGAGCTTACACATGACCCCTGTATCAAAGGCCTTTTGTGTTCTATCAGTGATGTATGTACAGTCACGTAAAAAATTCGAACAAATAAATAACTTAAAAGTGGTGCTTGTACAGTGGGGAGAACAAGTATTTGATACACTGCCGATTTTGCAGGTTTTCCTACTTACAAAGCATGTAGAGGTCTGTAATTTTTTATCATAGGTACACTTCAACTGTGAGAGACGGAATCTAAAACAAAAATCCAGAAAATCACATTGTATTATTTTTAAGTAATGAATTAGCATTTTATTGCATGACATAAGTATTTGATACATCAGAAAAGCAGAACTTAATATTTGGTACAGAAACCTTTGTTTGCAATTACAGAGATCATACGTTTCCTGTAGGTCTTGACCAGGTTTGCACACACTGCAGCAGGGAATTTGGCCCACTCCTCCATACAGACCTTCTCCAGATCCTTCAGGTTTCGGGGCTGTCGCTGGGCAATACGGACTTTCAACTCCCTCCAAAGATTTTCTATTGGGTTCAGGTCTGGAGACTGGCTAGGCCACTCCAGGACCTTGAGATGCTTCTTACGGAGCCACTCCTTAGTTGCCCTGGCTGTGTGTTTCGGGTCGTCATGCTGGAAGACCCAGCCACGACCCATATTCAAAGCTCTTACTGAGGGAAGGAGGTTGTTGGCCAAGATCTCGCAATACATGGCCCCATCCATCCTCCCCTCAATATGGTGCAGTTGTCCTGTCCCCTTTGCAGAAAAGCAACCCCAAAGAATGGTGTTTCCACCTCCATGCTTCACGGTTGGGATGGTGTTCTTGGGGTTGTACTCATCGTTCTTCTACCTCCAAACACGGCGAGTGGAGTTTAGACCAAAAAGCTCTATTTTTGTCTCATCAGACCACCTGACCTTCTCCCATTCCTCCTCTGGATCATCCCAGATGGTCATTGGCAAACTTCAGACGGGTCTGGACATGCGCTGGCTTGAGCAGGGGGACCTTGCGTGCGCTGCAGGATTTTAATCCATGACGGCGTAGTGTGTTACTAATGGTTTTCTTTGAGACTGTGGTCCCAGCTCTCTTCAGGTCATTGACCAGGTCCTGCCATGTAGTTCTGGGCTGATCCCTCACCTTCCTCATGATCATTGATGCCCCACGAGGTGAGATCTTGCATGGAGCCCCAGACCGAGGGTGATTGACCGTCATCTTGATCTTCTTCCATTTTCTAATAATTGCGCCAACAGTTGTTGCCTTCTCACCAAGCTGCTTGCCTATTGTCCTGTAGCCCATCCCAGCCTTGTACAGGTCTACAATTGTATCCCTGATGTCCTTACACAGCTCTCTGGTCTTGGCCATTGTGGAGAGGTTGGAGTGTGTTTGATTGAGTGTGTGGACAGGTGTCTTTTATACAGGTAACGAGTTCAAACAGGTGCAGTTAATACAGGTAATGAGTGGAGAACAGGAGGGCTTCTTAAAGAAAAACTAACAGGTCTGTGAGAGCCGGAATTCTCACTGGTTGGTAGGTGATCAAATACTTATGTCATGCAATAAAATCATTCTACCACTGCCCTTCTACCACTGTCCTTCTACCACTGTCCTTCTACCACTATCCTTCTACCACTGTCCTTCTACCACTGTCCTTCTACCACTGTCCGTCTACCACTGTCCTTCTACCACTGTCATTCTACCACTATCATTCTACCACTGTCCTTCTACCACTGTCCTTCTACCACTATCATTCTACCACTATCATTCTACCACTGTCCTTCTACCACTATCCTTCTACCACAGTCATTCTACCACTGTCCTTCTACCACTACCCTTCTACTATTGTGCTTCTACCACTGTCCTTCTACCACTATCATTATATCACTATCATTTTACCACTGTCCTTCTACCACTATCCTCTACCACTATCCTTCTACCACTATCCTTCTACCACTGTCCTTCTACCACTATCATTCTACCACTGTACTTCTACCACTATCCTTCTACCACTGTCCTTCTACCACTATCCTTCTACCACTGTCTTTCTACCACTATCCTTCTACCACTATCCTCCTACCACTGTCCTTCTACAACTATCATTCTACCACTGTTGTTCTACCACTGTTCTTCTACCACTATCCTCTACCACTATTCTTCTACCGCTATCATCTACCACTATCCTTCTACCACTGTCCTTCTACCACTATCCTCTACCACTATCCTTCTATCACTATCATCTACCACTATCCTTCTACCATTGTCCTTCTACCACTATCCTTCTACCACTGTACTTCTACCACTATCCTTCTACCACTGTCCTTCTACCACTATCATTCTACCACTGTCTTTCTACCACTATCCTTCTACCACTATCCTCCTACCACTGTCCTTCTACAACTATCCTTATACCACTGTCCTTCTACCACTATCCTCTACCGCTATTCTTCTACCACTATCATTCTACCACAGTCTTTTTACCACTGTCCTTCTACCACTGTCCTTCTATGACTATCCTTTGTTTTTCAGCCCAGTACAGCCCAGTACAGCCCAACACACTGTGAGAAAGTAGTACAGTGTGGCTCTAGTACAGCCCCTTCTCCTCTTCACAGCATCACAGCTTTTCATTCATATTAATGCATTTATTTTTCACTTGCCAGTCTAGCTGGGCATTAGAGAAGTATAGCAGATTGAGCAGAGTAGGCAGCAACAGGGGCTGGGGCTGGGACAGGGGATGGGGACAGGGGCTGGGACAGGGGCAAGGACAGGGGCTGGGACAGTGGCTGGGGCAGGGGCAGGGGCTGGGACAGGGGCTGGGACAGGGGGTGGGACAGTGGCTGGGGCAGGGGCTGGGACAGGGTCTGGGGCTGGGACAGGGGCTGGGACAGGGGGTGGGACAGGGCCTGGGGCTGGGACAGGGACTGAGGCTGGGACAGGGGCCTGGGCAGTGGCTGGGGCAGGGACAAGGGCTGGTGTAGGGGCTGGGGCAGGGACAGTGGCAGGAGCAAAGACAGGGACAGGGACAGGGGCAGGGACAGGGACAGGGCAAAAGCAGGAGCAGCCATGAGTAAAGCTGAACAGGGTTGGAGCCACCATGACACATACACACACACACACACGCACACACACACAAGCACTGGCAGTGTTAGGCAGGGGTGTCCATGTGTAATGGGACATGAAGGGCCCGTGCTGTTCTGCTGGGCCCCTGTGGAGCCTCATCCACAGCACGCATCAATTAATCAGTTATATAGCACAGCTTCACCACCATACACACATCCAGGTACACACACAGACGCAAGCACACGAACACACAAAAATAATATGCACACACACACACACACACACACACACACACACACACACACACACACACACATGCACACACACACGCACACACACAATCACACACACACAATCACACAGAAACGGTCCCTTTTGTTTGTGTAGCAGAGGTGCAATAGAGATCTTTTGTATTTATATTGTCTTGTCTCTTGGTGGGCAGGAGTAGACACAGCTAGGGGAATCACTGGGCCTAGCTGTGTCTACTCATCCTGTCCACCAAGCCTTTGATGAGATGATATCATATTAATATTCTCATCATTACATCCTGCTTATGACTAATCTATGCAGAGGTAGCTCTTTCTTTGTTCATGCAGATGGGTGTGAACCTGCCCTGTATGTGATTGGTGTTTAGCCTGTCTAAGGTCCTGTCACAAGCTCTTCTGATTGGCCATTAAGGCTGTCAATCAGGTACCGGGTCACAGTCTGGTCTGATTGGAAAAGCAGCAGCTCTTAACAAAAACAAAGTGGCTCTGTGCAGGCCCTGGCCCGCCCTACCGTACCTCCTTGCCCGTGCAAATAAAATATAAATTTAAAAATTATTTGACCGAGACGCACGCAGACAGAAAGACAATCTCAGTTAAAGCATCCGACCGAGCGAAACAGCGCCCCTCTGTCTCAGTATGTGTAGACCATGTATCTGATCCTGTCTGGACCAAAACAGTATGGCATGTCATAATATTTCTTTCCAGACAGCATCAGATACATGGGCTACATTTAGAGGGGCGCTGTTTTGCTCACTCGGATGCTTTCTCCGGTGATATACACTATACCCTATATACAGATGTATGTGGACACCACTTCAAATTTGTGGATTCGGCTATTTCAGCCACACCCGTTGCTGACAGGTGTATAACTAGAGCACACAGCCATGCAATTTCCATAGACAAACATTGGCAGTAGAATGGCCTTACTGAAGAGCTCAGTGACTTTCAACATGGCACTGTCATAGTTTGGTGGAGGAGGAATAATGGTCTGGGGCTGTTTTTCATGGTTTGGGCTAGGCCCCTTAGTTCCAGTGAAGGGAAATCTTACCGCTACAGCATACAATGCCACTCTATGTCACGCCCTGGCTCTGGGGACTCTCGTATGTTGAGCCAGGGTGTTCATTTGTTTATGTTCTAGTCGTTGTATTTCTATGTTGGCCAGGGTGGCTCCCAATCAGAGAGGGCTGTAGCTCGTTGTCTCTGATTGGGAGTCATACTTAGGTAGCCGTTAGGCATTCATTGTTTGTGGTTTCTTGTTCTTATTTGGTTTGTGTTCAACCGTAGACATCACGTTTTCGTCTGTTGTTTTGATCGTGTGATCATACTCTAATAAATATAAATATGTTCACCTTCAACGCTGCGCATTGGTCCTCCTCCTTAAACGATCGTGACACTCTAGACGATTCTGTGCTTCCAACTTTGTGGCAGCAGTTTGGGGAAGGCCCTTTCCTGTTTCAGCATGACAATGCCCCCATGCACAAAGTGAGGTCCATACAGAAATGGTTTGTCGAGATCGGTGTGGAAGAACTTGACTGGCCTGCACAGAGCCCTGACCTCAACCCCATCGAACACCTTTGGGATGAATTGGAACAACGACTGCGAGCCAGGCCTAATCGCCCAACATCAGTGCCCAACCTCACTAATCCTCTTGTGGCTGAATGAAAGCAAGTCCCCGCAGCAATGTTCCAACATTTAGTAGAAAGCCTTCCCGGAAGAGTGGAGGCTGTTATAGCAGCAAAGGGGGGACCAACTCCATATTAATGCCCATGGTTTTGGAATGAGATGTTCGACGTGCAGGTGTCCAAATACTTTTGGTCATGTAGTGTAGTTTCAGCAGAGAGGAAGAGGCGAAGCGAGAGAGCTCACTCTCGCCAAAATCTGTCCAGTATAAACCCAATGTGTTTCTATGGGAATAATATGCAGACCTGAGCTTGTCACCTACCTTCCCGCCTTTGGGACAAAGAATCCCATTTTTAGGGTGGAGACATGAGCATCTTGTCATTATATACAGAGCTCGGGTTTCAGCCTCTTGCGAATTGGAAAGGAAAGTTGGCCGGTGCACGGTGCACTGTTAGGATACTGGATTGCCCTAAAGTAAATTGATGTTTTGCCAAAATTATATAATTACTCCTGTCTAAATAAAATCATTAAAAATATTTCACTACAGAGCATGACTTAGCAACAGAGGATCGATCATTAGCTGTGGATTGTTTCAAATCACAAGTGTGTTTGGGAAGCCCGCAATTTTGGTAGTGTGCATGGCAATAGGTCTAGCTGACTGAGTTGAAGCTGTCAGTGAAAAGCGTCTAAAATATTTTTGAAGATAATGTTTCTTGAGTATAATTCAAAACGTTGCATCAAGATTAAGGGGAGGTGGGTGTGGCGAAGATATGGTGCGTCTCCAGAATGCATGCATATGTAGGAAAGTGGCCATTTGGCAATGTCTTATTTCTCATTGTCTTAACTCACCAGGCACACCACACATTTTTTCTTCGCCTCACAGAAGTCAACAAAGTTAGTTTTTTAAACATCCATTGCAAATGATAGTTCCTCAGTATTTGAAAAATCTTTCCAACACTCCCGGCCTCAATAATCACCAAGCCTGGGTATGAAAAAGCAAAATATTATGATCTGATGATCCCATATATCTAGTGGAAACGTCATAACAAACATCTTTCTATCCCAAGCTCACTGGTGAAGGAAACTTTAAGAGCCCGGAATAGGCTAGTTGATACAATGTTGCAAGTTCATTAGCGACAGCTTCGGGACGGATCCTGTGATAATTTTATACAATGTTGAACTTCACTAGCAACAGCTCAAGCCAAGGCAGATAGAAAGGGAGGCAGACAGGAGGAGAAGAGAGATTAATGTGATTGAAAGAACCAGAATTTTCATCAGGATATTTTCTACGGTTTTAATTTGTCGGCTTTAGGCCTATGTATTTTATTTAGTTGACAATGGAAGTTATAGGCCTACTGCTGCATTGGCCTATAGGCTATCTCTGTTCTATGCTCTCATTTCTTTAGCTGCCAATGGATCACAGTGTATCAATGTGTCCATATGGCAGAGGCTGGTGCTCTTGCCGTAGTTGAATTTTAACTTTTAGGTTTTTATCATTTTACTTCAGATTTATATGATTAACCACGTGACAATGATTTTGAGAAATGAAAATGTTATTATTGAAATGAAACTGTTCCATGAAAATGTGCATATACACTGCTCAAAAAAATAAAGGGAACACTTAAACAACACAATGTAACTCCAAGTCAATCACACTTCTGTGAAATCAAACTGTCCACTTAGGAAGCAACACTGATTGACAATAAATGTCACATGCTGTTGTGCAAATGGAATAGACAACAGGTGGAAATTATAGGCAATTAGCAAGACACCCCCAATAAAGAAGTGGTTCTGCAGGTGGTGACCACAGACCAATTCTCAGTTCCTATGCTTCCTGGCTGATGTTTTGGTCACTTTTGAATGATGGCGGTGCTTTCACTCTAGTGGTAGCATGAGACGGAGTCTACAACCCACACAAGTGGCTCAGGTAGTGCAGCTCATCCAGGATGGCACATCAATGCGAGCTGTGGCATGAAGGTTTGCTGTGTCTGTCAGCGTAGTGTCCAGAGCATGGAGGCGCTACCAGGAGACAGGCCAGTACATCAGGAGACGTGGAGGAGGCCGTAGGAGGGCAACAACCCAGCAGCAGGTCCGCTACCTCTGCCTTTGTGCAAGGAGGAGCAGAAGGAGCACTGCCAGAGCCCTGCAAAATGACCTCCAGCAGGCCACAAATGTGCATGTGTCTGCTCAAACGGTCAGAAACAGACTCCATGAGGGTGGTATGAGGGCCCGACGTCCACAGGTGGGGGTTGTGCTTACAGCCCAACACCGTGCAGGACGTTTGGCATTTGCCAGAGAACACCAAGATTGGCAAATTCGCCACTGGCGCCCTGTGCTCTGCACAGATGAAAGCAGGTTCACACTGAGCACATGTGACAGACGTGACAGAGTCTGGAGACGCCGTGGAGAACGTTCTGCTGCCTGCAACATCCTCCAGCATGACCGGTTTGGCGGTGGGTCTGTCATGGTGGGGGATGGCATTTCTTTGGGGGGCCGCACAGCCCTCCATGTGCTCGCCAGAGGTAGCCTGACTGCCATTAGGTACCGAGATGAGATCCTCAGACCCCTTGTGAGACCATATGTTGGTGCGGTTGGCCCTGGGTTCCTCCTAATGCAAGACAATGCTAGACCTCATGTGGCTGGAGTGTGTCAGCAGTTCCTGCAAGAGGAAGGCATTGATGCTATGGGCTGGCCCGCCCGTTCCCCAGACCTGAATCCAATTGAGCACATCTGGGACATCATGTCTCGCTCCATCCACCAACGCCACGTTGCACCACAGACTGTCCAGGAGTTGGCGGATGCTTTAGTCCAGGTCTGGGAGGAGATCCCTCAGGAGACCATCCGCCACCTCATCAGGAGCATGCCCAGGCATTGTAGGGAGGCCACACACACTACTGAGCCTAATTTTGACTTGTTTTAAGGACATTACATCAAAGTTGGATCAGCCTGTAGTGTGGTTTTCCACTTTAATTTTGAGTGTGACTCCAAATCCAGACCTCCATGGGTTGATACATTTGATTTCCATTGATCATTTTTGTGTGATTTTGTTGTCAGCACATTCAACTATGTAAAGAAAAAAGTATTTAATAAGATTATTTCATTCATTCAGATCTAGGATGTGTTGTTTAAGTGTTCCCTTTATTTTTTTGAGCAGTGTATATAAATATTTATAACTGGCACGCAGATCGGTAGAAATGGTAGGATAAATTGTAAGCTTCCCCAAACATGAAACTCACAAGCTGCCTATAGTCTTTACTATTACACCCATTTAAACTATGTGTGCAAGCACGTGCACACATAGGAGGTCCCGTGAAAAAATTAGTCCGTCCAACTGATTCGTTCTGGTGCCGGGTCTGGCTCTGTGTGACCTGTTGTTGGCACGCACAAATTCATGAGCTAAATATACAGAGCATGGCCTCACCACACACACACACACACACACACACACACACACACACACACACACACACACACACACACACACACACACACACACACACACACACACACACACACACACACACACACACACACACACACACACACACACACACACACACACACACACACACACAACACAACACAACACACACACACACACACACAACACAACACAACACACACACACCACACACACACCACACATGCACACACACACACAACACACGCACACACACACAAACACACTGCCACCATATAGCTCTGTAGTGCCAGTCCTCTCTGTGGTTAGGCTGAGCCAGGGTCATTGGTATGCAGGTGTACCGTGGTCTCGTTTGCTGGGGTATTTCTGTCTGTCTGTTTAAGATAGAGAGATAGAGAGAGTGCCTCGTTCCAATGCTACTGGGAGCTGATCAGACATCAACGTTGATAAGCAAAGTGGCCCTCAGCAACAACAGTAATCCCCTCTCACATGCTCTGTCTCTGTTTCTCTCTCTGTCTTTCCCTTTCTCTTTTCTCTCTTTCTGTTTTCTCTCTCTGTTTTTTTCTCTCTAAGTAGCACTCTCTCTTTCCCACTCTCTCATCTTTCACTCTGTTTCAGTTCTCTCTCTCTCTCTCTCTCTCTCTCTCTCTCTCTCTCTCTCTCTCTCTCTCTCTCTCTCTCTCTCTCTCTCTCTCTCTCTCTCTCTCTCTCTCTCTCTCTCCCTCTACTCTCTCTCTCTCTCTCCCTCCCTCTACTCTCTCTCTCTCCCTCTACTCTCTCTGTCTCTCCCTCTACTCAATTCAATTCAATTTCAATTTAAGGGCTTTATTGGCATGGGAAATGTGTGTTAGCATTGCCAAAGCAAGTGAAGTAGATAGTAAACAAAAGTGAAATAAACAATAAATATTAACAGTAAACATTACACTCAGAAGTTTCAAAAGAATAAAGACATTTCAAATGTCATATTATGTATATATACAGTATTGTAACAATGTGCAAATAGTTAAAGTACAAATGGGAAAATAACTAAACATAAATATGGGTTGTATTTACAATGGTGTTTGTTCTTCACTGGTTGCCCTTTTCTTGTGGCAACAGGTCACAAATATTGCAGCTGTGATGGCACACTGTGGTTTTTCACCCAGTAGATAAGGGAGTTTATCAAAATTGGGTTTGTTTTCGAATTCTTTGTGGATCGCTGTAATCTGAGGGAAATATGTCTCTAATATGGTCATACATTTGGCAGGAGGTTAGGAAGTGCAGCTCAGTTTCCACCTCATTTTGTGGGCAGTGTGCACATAGCCTGTCTTCCCTTGAGAGCCAGGTCTGCCTACGGCGGCCTTTCTCAATAGCAAGGCTATGCTCACTGAGTCTGTACATAGTCAAAGCTTTCCTTAAGTTTGGGTCAGTCACAGTGGTCAGGTATTCTGCCACTGTGTACTCTCTGTTTAGGGCCAAATAGCATTCTAGTTTGCTCTGTTTTTTTGTTTGTTCTTTCCAATGTGTCAAGTAATTCTCTTTTTGTTTTCTCATGATTTGGTCGGGTCTAATTGTGTTGTTGTTGTTGTTGTTGTTGTTGTTGTTGTTGTTGTTGTTGTTGTTGTTGTTGTTGTTGTTGTTGTTGTTGTCCTGGGGCTGTGTGGGGTCTGTTTGTGTTTGGGAACAGAGCCCCAGGACAAACGTACTTAGGGGACTCTTCTCCAAGTTAATCTCTCTGTAGGTGATGGCTTTGTTATGGAAGGTATGGGAATCGCTTCCTTTTAAGTGGTTATAGAATTTAACGGCTCTTTTCTAGATTTTGATAATTAGCGGGTATTGGCCTAATTCTGCTCTGCATGCATTATTTGGTGTTTTACGTTGTACACTGAGGATGTTTTTGCAGAATTCTGCATGCAGAGTCTCAATTTGGTGTTTGTCCCATTTTGTGAATTCTTGGTTGGTGAGCGGACCCCAGACCTCAGAACCATAAAGGGCAATGGGTTCTATAACTGATTCAAGTATTTTTAGCCAGATCCTAATTGGTATGTCAAATTTTATGTTCCTTTTGATGGAATAGAAGGCCCTTCTTGCCTTGTCTCTCAGATCGTTCACAGCTTTGTGGAAGTTACCTGTGGCGCTGATGTTTAGGCCGAGGTATGTATCGTTTTTTGTGTGCAATAGGGCAACGGTGTCTAGATGGAATTTGTATTTGTGGTCCTGGCAACTGGACCTTTTTTGGAACACCATTATTTTTGTCTTACTGAGATTTACTGTCAGGGCCCAGGTCTGACAGAATCTGTGCAGAAGATCTCGGTGCTGCTGTAGGCCCTCCTTGGTTGGTGACAGAAGCACCAGATCATCAGCAAACAGAAGACATTTGACTTCAGATTATAGTAGGGTGAGGCCGGGTGCTGCAGACTGTTCTAGTGCCCTCGCCAATTTGTTGATATATATGTTGAAGAGGGTGGGGCTTAAACTGCATCCCTGTCTCACCCCACGGCCCTGTGGAAAGAAATGTGTGTGTTTTTTGCCAATTTTAACTGCACACTTGTTGTTTGTGTACATGGATTTTATAAAGTCGTATGTTTTTCCCCCAACCCCACTTTCCATAAATTTGTATAGCAGACCCTCATGCCAAATTGAGTCAAAAGCTTTTTTGAAATCAACAAAGCATGAGAAGACTTTGCTTTTGTTTTGGTTTGTTTGTTTGTCAATTAGGGTGTGCAGGGTGAATACGTGGTCTGTCGTACGGTAATTTGGTAAAAAGCCAATTTGACATTTGCTCAGTACATTGTTTTCACTGAGGAAATGAACTAGTCTGCTGTTAATGATAATGCAGAGGATTTTCCCAAGGTTGCTGTTGACGCATATCCCACGGTAGTTATTGGGGTCAAATTTGTCTCCACTCTCTCTCTCTACCTCTACTCTCTCTCTCCCTCTACTCTCTCTCTCTTGCTCTACTCTCTCTCTCTCTCTCTCTCTCTCGCTCTACTCTCTCTGTCTCTCTCTACTCTCTCTCTCCCTCTACTCCTCTCTCCGTCTACTCTCTCTCTCTCTCCCTCTCATCTCGCTCTCTCTCTGTCTTAGCCATAAGGCAAAGATTACCAGGGCTTTATTGTGGTTTAAGTTTAAAATGAGTGAAGATACATAGATACACTGAGCTCTTCAGTACGGGCCATTCTACTGCCAATGTTTGTCTATGGAGATTGCATGGCTGTGTGCTCAATTTCATTCACCTGTCAGCAACGGGTGTGGCTGAAATGGCCGAATCCACTAATTTGAAGGGGTCTCCACATACTTTTGCCATGTAGTATAGAATTATTTTGAAATACAACCTATCATTATGAGTTCAGTTTTAGATAAACTACCCAGGAAAGGGTTAAAGTTAGCTCATATACATATATGTAGCTTCAGAAACAATGTTCATGAGGTTAGTAATTTGCTAATCTTAGATAGTATACATACAGTGGGGAGAACAAGTATTTGATACACTGCCGATTTTGCAGGTTTTCCTACTTACAAAGCATGTAGAGGTCTTTCATTTTTATCATATGTACACTTCAACTGTGAGAGACGGAATCTAAAACAAAAATCCAGAAAATCACATTGTATGATTTTTAAGTAATGAATTAGTGTATTATTGCATGACATAAGTATTTGATCAGAAAAGCAGAACTTAATATTTGGTACAGAAACCTTTGTTTGCAATTACAGAGATCATACGTTTCCTGTAGGTCTTGACCAGGTTTGCACACACTGCAGCAGGGATTTTGGCCCACTCCTCCATACAGACCTTCTCCAGATCCTTCACGTTTCGGGGCTGTCGCTGGGCAATACGGACTTTCAGCTCCCTCCAAAGATATTATATTGGGTTCAGGTCTGGAGACTGGCTAGGCCACTCCAGGACCTTGAGATGCTTCTTACGGAGCCACTCCTTAGTTGCCCTGGCTGTGTGTTTCGGGTCGTTGTCATGCTGGAAGACCCAGCCACGACCCATCTTCAATGCTCTTACTGAGGGAAGGAGGTTGTTGGCTAATATCTCGTGATACATGGCCCCATCCATCCTCCCCTCAATACGGTGCAGTCGTCCTCTCCCCTTTTCAGAAAAGCATCCCCAAAGAATGATGTTTCCACCTCCAAGCTTCACGGTTGGGATGGTGTTCTTGGGGTTGTACTCATCCTTCTTCTTCCTCCAAACACGGCGAGTGGAGTTTAGACCAAAAAGCTATATTTTTGTCTCATCAGACCACATGACTTTCTCCCATTTCTCCTCTGGATCATCCAGATGGTCATTGGCAAACTTCAGACGGGCCTGGACATGCGCTGGCTTGAGCAGGGGGACCTTGCGTGCGCTGCAGGATTTTAATCCATGACGGCGTAGCGTGTTACTAATGGTTTTCTTTGAGACTGTGGTCCCAGCTCTCTTCAGGTCATTGACCAGGTCCTGCCGTGTAGTTCTGGGCTGATCCCTCACCTTACTCATGATCATTGATGCCCCACGAGGTGAGATCTTGCATGGAGCCCCAGACCGAGGGTGATTGACCGTCATCTTGAACTTCTTCCTTTTTGTAATAATTGCGCCAACAGTTGTTGCCTTCTCACCAAGCTGCTTGCCTATTGTCCTGTAGCCCATCCCAGCCTTGTGCAGGTCTACAATTTTATCCCTGATGTCCTTACACAGCTCTCTGGTCTTGGCCATTGTGGAGAGGTTGGAGTCTGTTTGATTGAGTGTGTGGACAGGTGTCTTTTATACAGGTAACAAGTTCACACAGGTGCAGTTAATACAGGTAATGAGTAAGGAACAGGAGGGCTTCTTAAAGAAAAACTAACAGGTCTGTGAGAGCCAGAATTCTTACTGGTTGGTAGGTGATCAAATACTTATATCATGCAATAAAATGCAAAGTAATTACTTAAAAATCATACAATGTGATTTTCTGGATATTTGTTTTAGATTCCGTCTCTCACAGTTGAAGTGTACCTATGATAAAAATGACAGACCTCTACATGCTTTGTAAGTAGGAACACCTGCAAAATCGGCAGTGTATCAAATACTTGTTCTCCCCACTGTATATTAGCCATTTCTGAGACAGTACCATTGATGAAACAGCAGTAGGATTAAAAGGATATAACATCTATAGAATAGACAGGAATGTCTACGTGGGAGGTGTTCTGTATATATTCAGAGACATATTCCTGTAAAGCTCAGAGAGGATCTCATGACAAATTAAGTAGAAGTGCTGTGGTTGCAGGTTCACTTGCCTCATCTGAAGCCTCTATCAGGGCTTTATCGTGGCTTAAGTTTAAAATGAGTGAAGATACATACCCCCCCTTTCCCTCCTCCCTTTAGTTATTTTCCTCCCGTCCCTTTTTCCTTCCTTTTAATTTAAGCAGATGCTCCCTGCTCAGGATAATTCACAAATCCTTTAATCTCGGCCATTTTTCATAAAGATTCATTGGAAACAATTGCATGATGGATGGGCAAAATTTAATCAGATGGCTTAAACGCAATTGCTACCTGCCGTGGAGGAGAGGAGGAGAGAATGTGCCGGGCGAGGTGGCAGACGGTGGCAGGAGGGAGAAGGCTTGTGGCAGAATGACGCTCCTATGCTGTCTGCACTTCCAACAGCATATACTGTGTGAGTCAGTATGTGTTACACAACACAATATTACTGGATGGCTGCTGCAGACGCCAAGGGAAATCAGGTCATGAGGAAGGGACACAAGGAAGGGACACACAAACAAACTAACAAACAAACATACAAACACACCAGGGTTGGGGTCTATTCAAAATAAAGGCATTCAGTCAATTCAGGAAGTGAATCCCCCTTCTGATAACCAGGTGGCGAATCGCATCTCTGCATGTCTGGCAGACATATCAGCTGAACCTCGGCAAGACGGAGCTGCTCTTCCTCCCGGGGAAGGACTGCCCGCTCAATGATCTCGCCATCACGGTTGACAACTCCATTGTGTCCTCCTCCCAGAGTGCAAAGAACATTGGCGTGACCCTGGACAACACCTTGTCGTTCTCCGCTAACATCAAAGCGGTGACACGATCCTGCAGGTTCATGCTCTACAACATTCGCAGAGTATGACCCGACCTTACACAGAAAGCGGCACAGGTCCTAATCCAGGCACTTGTCATCTCCCGTCTGGATTACTGCAACTCACTGTTGGCTGGGCTCCCTGCCTGTGCCATTAAACCCCTACAACTTATCCAGAACACTGCAGCCCATCTGGTGTTCAACCTTACCAAGTTCTCTCATGTCACCCCGCTCCTCCGCACACTCCACTGGCTTCCAGTTGAGGCTCGCATCTACTACAAGACCATGGTGCTTGCCTACGGAGCTGTGAGGGGAACGGCACCTCCTTACCTTCAGGCTCTGATCAGACCCTACACGCAAACGAGGGAACTACGTTCATCCACCTCTGGCCTGCTAGCTCCCCTACCTCTACGGAAGCACAGTTCCTGCTCAGCCCAGTCAAAGTTATTCGCTGCTCTGGCACCCCAATGGTGGAACAAGCTCCCCCACGACGCCAGGACAGCGGAGTCAATGACCACCTTCCGGAGACACTTGAAACCCTACCTCTTTAAGGAATACCTGGAATAGTATAAAGTAATCCTTCTTCCCCCACCCTCCATAAAAAAATAAATAAAAAGAGGTGGTTGTCCCACTGGCTATCATAAGTTGAATGCACCAATTTGTAAGTCGCTCTGGATAAGAGCGTCTGCTAAATGATGTAAATGTAAATGAATCAACATTTAAATAAGTTTTTGAAATAAATGTCTTCTGCTTTTTTTTTGAGAAGTCATTGAAAATATATGCTATTTTATAAATTATTGAATTGGAATGTCATTTTACTTCCTGAATTGACTGACTTAAATTCGAATTGACCCCAACCTTGAAATACACAAACAAACAACAATGTTTTCAACCAACCAGGCCTGGTATTCCATCCCTATGCTACTAATTTACCATGACTTCACCATCATTCCTTCTCCACAACCACTACAATTTACTATCACTACACCCAGAATGGCCAGCACTCTGCCCAGAGAGACCATCACCTCACCCAAAGAGACCAGAACTCCGCCCAGATTGTCCAGCGACCCCTGACTCCATTGTCCCCCACTCAATACCCCACCCCACTACCCCTCATGCTGACAGGACAGTACCCCCCATCCCATTACCTCCCAAGCTGACAGGAAAGCATCGCCCAAGCCACTACCCCCCATGCCGACAGGACAGCACACCCCTGCACCATTGACAGCCCAGCAATACAGCTATGCAGAAGTGGCACGAAGAATAGAGCACCCTGCTACAGCCGAGCTAAACCAGACAAGGCATCTCTTTTTAACATAATCTGCTAAAAAATCCATTAATTCCTTCTTTGTTATTGTCAGAAATACACTACATGGTCAAAGTATGTGGTCACCTGCTCGTCGAACATCTCATTCCAAAATCATGGACATTAATATGGAGTTGGTCCCCCCTTTGCTGCTATAACAGACTCCACTGTTCTGGGAAGGCTTCCCACTAGATGTTGGAACATTGCTGCGGGGACTTGCTTCCATTCAGCCACAAGAGCATTAGTGAGGTCAGGCACTGATGTTGGGCGATTAGGCCTTGCTTGCAGTCGTTGTTCCAATTCATCCCAAAGGTGTTCGATGGGGTTGACGTCAGGGCTCTGTACAGGCCAGTCAAGTTCTTCCACACCAATCTCGACAAACCATTTCTGTATGGACCTCGTGCACGGGGGTATTTTCATGCTGAAATGGGAAAGGGCCTTCCCCAAACTGTTGCCACAAAGTTGGAAGCACATAATCGTCTAGAGTGTCATTGTATGCTGTAGCATTAGGATTTCCCTTTACTGGAACTAAGGGGCCTTAGCCCGAACCATGAAAAACAGCCCCAGACCATTATTCCTCATCCACCAAACTTTACAGTTGGCACTATGCATTGGGGCCGGTAGCGTTCTCCTGGCATCCGCCAAACCCAGATATGTCCGTCGGACTGCCATATGGCGTGATTCATCACTCCAGAGAACGTGTTTCCACTGCTCCAGAATCCAATGGCAGTGAGCTTTACACCACTACAGCCGGCACTTGGCATTGTGCATGGTGATCTTAGGCTTGTGTGCAGCTGCTCGGCCATGGAAACCCATTTCATGACGATCCTGACGAACATTTGTTGTGATGTGCAGATGTTGCTTCCAGAGGCAGTTTGGAACTCGGTAGTGAGTGTTGCAACCAAGGACAGACGATTTTTACGCGCTACACACTTCAGCACTCTATGGTCCCATTCTGTGAGCTTGTGTGGCCTCGAACTTTGCGGCTGAGCCGTTGTTACTCCAAGACGTTTCCACATCACAATAACAGAACTTACAGTTGACTCATAGGTGGCATCCTATGACAGTGCCACGATGAAAGTCACTGAGCTCTTCAGTACGGGCCATTCTACTGCCAATGTTTGTCAATTCAAATAAAATTGAATTGTATTTGCCACATGTGCCAAATACAACAGGTGTAGACCTTACAGTGAATGCTTACTTACAAGCCCTTAACCAACAATGCAGTTTTTAAGAAAATACAGCTATGGAGATTGCATGGCTGTGTGCTCGATTTCATTCACCTGTCAGCAACGGGTGTGGCTGAAATGGCCAAATCCACTAATTTGAAGGGGTGTCCACATACTTTTGCCATGTAGTGTAGAATAATTAGAAATACAACCTATTTATCATTATGATTTCAATTTTAGAAAAGCTACCCTGGAAAGGGTTATCGTTAGCTCAGAAACAAAAGTCATGAGGTTAGTAATTTGCTAATCTTAGATCATATTAATACATTAGCCATTTCTGAGACTCAAATCAAATCAAATTTTATTTGTCACATACACGTGTTTAGAAGATGTTATAGCGGGTGTAGCGAAATGCTTGTGCTTCTAGCGCCTATAGTGCAGTAATATCTAACAAGTAATATACAAGGATATAACATGTATAGAAAAGACAGGAATGTCTACGGGGGAGGTGTTCCTGTATATATTCAGAGACATGTTCATGTAAAGCTCAGAGAGGATCTCATGACAAATGAAGTGGAAGTGCTATGGTTGCAGGTTCACCTGCCTCATCTGAAGCCTCTTCTTTTAGGGTGCTGCTATAGGCCACTAAGTGCAAACTGTCAGTATCGGGAGAATATAAAAAATGTATGTTGGTCTGATGTGTATAAGGAGGAGAATCCAGATGCAGCACTTGGAATATTTGTAAAATGATTCTTGCCAATTGTTGACAAACATGCACCTGCTAAGAAACTAACTATGAGAACTGTTTGTGCCCCCTGGATCGATGATGAGTTGAAAAATTGTATGGTTCAAAGAAATTATGCAAAAAAGGTGGCAAACAAGAAGCTGAACTCCTAGGAGTAACATTGGATGGTCAGTTATCATGGTCAAGTCATATTGACAAAGTTGTTGTGAAGATGGGGTTCACATTTGTTGATACTTTTTCTTATCAATGTCAACCTTGCGAGAGGAACTAAAGGATACATATTTCTATGCGGTTGCAGTCTTTTATTTATTGCCAATGTCATTTGTTTTCAAGTGTTGTTATGGGGTCAAGCTCTTTTTCTCCACACAGACTGTCCCTTTTTCTCCACCCAGACCATCACATGATCATCATAATAATTGTATTATGATGATCATGTGATGGTCACGTGACATTCTATCCTGCTGTGGTCTCTCAGGCGTGAATTCTGCAGCGGTGTTGTGTTTCCACGTCATTTCCCCTACGCTCACAGCGACTCTCATGCGCAGTAACACACCAGTGCCTGAGCACAGCTGCACATCCAGAAAAACACCTTTCTCTCTCTACTCCTCTTTATTTATCTCTCTTTCTCTTAGTTTTTTGTAATTTAGCAGACACTCTTATCCAGAGCGACTTACAGAAGCAATTAGGGTTAAGTGCCTTGCTCAAGGGCACATCGACAGATTTTTCACCTAGTCGGCTCGGGGATTAGATCCAGCGACCTTTCGGTTACTGGCACAACGCTCTTAACCACAAAGCTACCTGTCTTGCTTTCTCTCTCTCTCTCTCTCTCTCTCTCTCTCTCTCTCTCTCTCTCTCTCTCTCTCTCTCTCTCTCTCTCTCTCTCTCTCTCTCTCTCTCTCTCTCTCTCTCTCTCTCTCTCTCTCTCTCTCTCTCTCTCTCTCTCTCTCTCTCTCTCTCTCTCTCTCTCTCTTCCTCTCCTTTACTTTTCTTCAGTGAACCTCTCGTAAAGTGTTTTATGTAGTAGAGTTAATGCAGTTGTTCTTTTCAGGTCACTAGTTAAATACATAAAAGTGTAATTTCACTCTGTCCCAGTGTTAACAGCCTCTTCCCCCTGACCTTGTGTTAAGATATGGTATAAATGGGGTGATATGAGGCTAAATTAACTACCTAGTTACCAAGCCTCAGTCTAATCTGTCTCCTTCTTTAGGTGATGTGTGTTTATTACACTGATATATAACATTTTGTTACTCTTAATATATAACATTGTGTCTTGTTGGGATCCTGTAGCGTGTTTTATCATGAATAATTCATATGAATATTTGCAAAGCTGTCGTCAAGGCAAAGGGTGGCTATTTGAAGAATCTCAAATATAAAATATATTTTGATTTGTTTAACACTTGTTTGGTTACTACATGATTCCATATGTGTTAGTTCATAGTTTTAAAGTGTTCACTATTATTCTACAATGTAAAAAAAATTAAAAATAAAGAAAAACCCTTGAATGAGTAGGTGTGTCCAAACTTTTGACTGGTAGTGTATATCATCACTTGGAATATAGAATTAGTATGTGGTCTCATCACTGGAGGCTGCTGAGTGGAGGACAGCTCATATTAATGGCTGTAACTGAGCGAATGGAATGGAAACCATGTGTTTGATGGATTTGATACCATTCCAGCTATTCCACTCCAGCCATTACCACAAGCCCGTTCTCCCCAATTAAGGTGCCACCAACCTCCTGTGGGTCAAATCTAGTTGTAGTGGTTGTATTAGAATGAGGTGACATCTAGTGGTCACATTGGTGGTTGTATTAGTGTTCTTGGCACAGTTCTGTAAGCGCTCTGGTTTTGTTTCTCTCATTCTCTCAAGTTTACTCAGCCTGGATTTGTGACTGACCACCTTGATTCGGTCTTATGTAGCTACATTTGAAATGGTGTTTTTTACATTGGATAAAAGCAGACACAGAGCTACAAAATGGTACAGTGGGGAAAAAAAGTATTTAGTCAGCCACCAATTGTGCAAGTTCTCCCACTTAAAAAGATGAGAGAGGCCTGTAATTTTCATCACAGGTACACGTCAACTATGACAGACAAATTGACATTTTTTTTCTCCAGAAAATCACATTGTAGGATTTTTTATGAATTTATTTGCAAATTATGGTGGAAAATAAGTATTTGGTCACCTACAAACAAGCAAGATTTCTGGCTCTCACAGACCTGTAACTTCTTCTTTAAGAGGCTCCTCTGTCCTCCACTCGTTACCTGTATTAATGGCACCTGTTTGAACTTGTTATCAGTATAAAAGACACCTGTCCACAACCTCAAACAGTCACACTCCAAACTCCACTATGGCCAAGACCAAAGAGCTGTCAAAGGACACCAGAAACAAAATTGTAGACCTGCACCAGGCTGGGAAGACTGAATCTGCAATAGGTAAGCAGCTTGGTTTGAAGAAATCAACTGTGGGAGCAATTATTAGGAAATGGAAGACATACAAGACCACTGATAATCTCCCTCGATCTGGAGCTCCACGCAAGATCTCACCCCGTGGGGTCAAAATGATCACAAGAACGGTGAGCAAAAATCCCAGAACCACACGGGGGACCTAGTGAATGACCTGCAGAGAGCTGGGACCAAAGTAACAAAGCCTACCATCAGTAACACACTACGCCACCAGGGACTCAAATCCTGCAGTGCCAGACGTGTCCCCCTGCTTAAGCCAGTACATGTCCAGGCCCGTCTGAAGTTTGCTAGAGTGCATTTGGATGATCCAGAAGAGGATTGGGAGAATGTCATATGGTCAGATGAAACCAAAATAAAAACTAAACTCGTCGTGTTTGGAGGACAAAGAATGCTGAGTTGCATCCAAAGAACACCATACCTACTGTGACGCATGTGGGTGGAAACATCATGCTTTGGGGCTGTTTTTCTGCAAAGGGACAAGGACGACTGATCTGTGTAAAGGAAAGACTGAATGGGGCCATGTATCGTGAGATTTTGAGTGAAAACCTCCTTCCATCAGCAAGGGCATTGAAGATGAAATTCAGCATGACAATGATCCCAAACACACTGCCCGGGCAACGAAGGAGTGGCTTGGTAAGAAGCATTTCAAGGTCCTGGAGTGGCCTAGCCAGTCTCCAGATCTCAACCCCATAGAAAATCTTTGGAGGGAGTTGAAAGTCTGTGTTGCCCAGCGACAGCCCCAAAGCATCATTGCTCTAGAGGAGATCTGCATGGAGGAATGGGCCAAAATACCAGCAACAGTGTGTGATAACCTTGTGAAGACTTACAGAAAACGTTTGACCTGTGTCATTGCCAACAAAGGGTATATAACAAAGTATTGAGAAACTTTTGTTATTGACCAAATACTTATTTTCCACCATAATTTGCAAATAAATTCATTTAAAATCCTACAATGTGATTTTCAGTGATTTTTTTTTCTCATTTTGTCTGTCATAGTTGACTTGTCAAGCAGGCAGGTTGTTGGGCGGACGGCCGTCCAACAACCTGCAAGAAAAGAAAGAAGTCAAAGCATAGAGTAGGGCAGTGTGAGCAGGACCAGCGGTGTCATTTGACTTAATAAATGAGGATCTGATGTCGTCAACCTTGTTTTCAAAATGGTTGACAAAGTCATCCACAGAGAGGGAGGTGAGAGGGGGAGGAGGAGGATGATTCAGCAGGGAGAAGGTGGCAAAGAGCTTCCTAGGGTTAGAGGCAGAGGCTTGAAATTTAGAGTGGTAGAATGTGGCTTTAGCAGCAGAAACAGAGGAAGAGAATGTAGAGAGGAGGGAGTGAAAAGATGACAGGTCCGCTCGGCTGCCCGGAGCCCTGTTCTGTGAGCTCGCAATGAGTCGTCAAGCCACGGAGCAGGAGGGGAGGACCGAGCCGGCCGGGAGGATAGGGGACATAGAGAGTCAAAAGATGCAGAAAGGGAGGAGAGGAGGGTTGAGGAGGCAGAATCAGGAGATCGGAGGGAGAAGGATTTAGCAGAGGGAAGTGACGATAGGATGGAAGAGGAGAGAGTAGCGGGAGAGAGAGAGCGCAGGTTGCGATGGCACATTACCATCTGAGTAGGGGCAGAGTGATTAGTGTTGGAGGAGAGTGAGAGAGAAAAGGATACAAAGTAGTGGTCGGAGACTTGGAGGGGAGTTGCAGTGAGATTAGTAGAAGAACAGCATCTAGTAAAGATGAGGTCAAGCGTATTGCCTGCCTTGTGAGTAGGGGGGGACGGTGAGAGGGTGAGGTCAAAAGAGGAAAGGAGTGGAAAGAAGGAGGCAGAGAGAAATGAGTCAAAGGCAGACGTAGGGAGGTTAAAGTCACCCAGAACTGTGAGGGGTGAGTCATCCTCAGGAAAGGAACATATCAAGGCGTCAAGCTCATTGATGAACTCTCCAAGGGAACCTGGAAGGCGATAAATGATAAGGATGTTAAGCTTGAATGGGCTAGTGACTGTGACAGCATGGAATTCAAATGAGGAGATGGGTCAGGGGGAAAAGAGAGAATGTCCACTAGGGAGAGATGAGGATTCCTGTGCCACCGCCGCGCTGACCAGATGCTCTCGGGGTATGCGAGAACACATGGTCAGACGAGGAAAGAGCAGTAGGAGTATCAGTGTTTTCTGCGGTAATCCATGTTTCCGTCAGCGCCAAGAAGTCGAGGGACTGGAGGGTAGCATAGGCTGAGATGAACTCTGCCTTGTACCTAGTGAAGAGCTCTTCTTTGTCTACACCCATTCAGTATCGTTCCCACCCTCTTAAGCTTTAGCCCCACCCATCTAATTTCACTCTCTGAGCGTTCAGAGCGCACACTTGATGCTCTGGCCGATGAGTAGGGTTGATCCGAGCGTTCTGACCTCACAACAGCAGTAAAGCACCCAAGCTAACTGGCTAACATTGGCTAGCTTGCTATTTACTTTCAGACAGAAAATTGGGATAATGGTTTGTTGTTTATCTCCGGATAACATGAAAACAGCCTAACCAGCTCTGCTGGCAACAATTTCATTATGCTTTTTTGCCGACGTTTACTGACAACGGTCATATTCAACGGGTGTTGTGCGTTCGTTAATTCATCAGTTATTCTGCGCTCTGGCATACTCAGACTGAATTTATGAACGCACCCGAAATGGTTACTTGCATAGTAGAGTATTTTGTTAAGACATGTAGCTAGCTAGCTAGCTAGGTAAACAATGAACCTAGCTAGGTAAACAATGTGTAAGATCATACACGTCACGTAACGTTAGCTAGCGAGCCAGCCAGCTAACGTTCGCTAGTTAAATAATAATAATAATATGCCATTTAGCAGACGCTTTTATCCAAAGCGACTTACAGTCATGTGTGCATACATGTTTACGTATGGGTGGTCCCGGGGATCAAACCCACTACCCTGGCGTTACAAGCGCCATGCTCTACCAATTGAGCTACAGAGGACCACAAACAATGAACCATATGAACCATAGTGCCAACTCATGATGTTACTACCCTTGCATGAATCTGCAGGTAGTGGTAGCTAACCAACCAGGTTCAATGTTAGCTAGCTAACATTAGGCTCTAACTAGCCAAGCAAACGGCTCTGAGATATGAATAATAACATCATACATGTAACATTAGCTAGCGAGCCAGCCAGATAGCTAACATTAGGCTCTAGTCTAACTAGCCAAGCAAACGGCTCTGAGATAAGAATAATAACATCATACACGTAATGTTAGCTAGCGAGTCAGCCAGCTAACATTAGCTAGCTAGCTAACAGTACACTTTAACTTGAAATGAAAGCAGTTTCTGTCAAAATTAGAAATGTGTAATATCTGAAAAGGTAGCTAGCTAGACTATCTTACCCATATACATCATCATGCATGATGGATGCGTCTCCCTGTCACGGATGCCATGCATGGTTGCCCTTAGTTTGGAGATGTAATCCGTAGACAGGTTTTTTCTCCATCTTTTTAGCTATTCTAATTCCACTGATGTCAAAACTCGATCCTCCAGAAAGTGGAGAGCAACACTTATGCACCTCCACTACACTATAAAAAATTTTGTAAAGCCGCGTTAGACAGGCTTACCTACACATAATGACCAGCTCAAATAAACAGAAGCCTTCTATATACCAGACCAATCTGAACTCCTCTCTCTGCATGTCCAGCCCACTCATTATCTCAGCCAATCATGGCTAGTGGGAAGGTTGCCGTCTTTTTCTGTGGCTTAACCAACTAGGCTCGTAATTTAACAATTTTATTTGTATTTACAGATGGCATACAAGTTTGTTATTAAGGCATATGAAAGTTCACATGTTCCAGAAGGCATTTCTTCCAAAAAACAAATGTTGATTAAAAATAAAAAGTTTACATTCAAATGGCTCTCCTGTGAAGTAGTGACCCACGACATACGCCTAGTTTCCTGAAACGAGTCACATTTGTCACAGAGATATCCTAGGTAACTTGTAGCTCAGTTGGTAGAGCATGGCGCTTGCAACGCCAGGGTTGTGGGTTCGTTTCCCACGGTGGGCCGGTATGAAAATGTATGCACTCACTAACTGTAAGTCGCTCTGGATAAGAGTGTCTGTTGTATGACTAAAATGTAAATGTAACGAAACAGGGCCCAGAAGGACAGGCTGGGATGAGACTGACTGTTTTATGTTTGCGTGTGTGTGCAGGGGCGATCGTTTTACCCTAATACAGTGGCCTGAAACTCATAGTTTACAGCCCATATCAGGCCTGCAAGTCACATTATGTTGGCTTGGCAAGTGATGTGTAATTCATATTGGAATCCAGAGTGGAATATCCAACATTTGGAATGTTTATTCACCCGCATACCTGCATTCAGAATGACAGCCAGGGTTGGGAAGAATAAGATATGAGACTACCTTGAACATCTAAACTGGTGCAACCATTTCAGTGATGGGTGCAATAAGTCCAAGTAACGGACTGGAATAGTTTAGAAAAATGTATGTTATTTATATTTGAGTAGCATGAGATTAATTAATCAATCAATGTACGTGCAAAAACATAGATATTGAAACAAACAATTCAAAAAATCTACCTGCAAATAGACAATCCTGGGAAATATGATAATGATGGGCATTGTTTTGGTTGAACTCTGGTTATTAATGCCAACACTGGGGTTATTTTACACCACTGAGTGTTGATTTAACTATTGAATCAACACTAGAAATGTTACACAAAAAAATCAACTCTAGTTAACACTGGCCAATTTGTTGTGTGCTATGAAAGGGACACATCTGCAGGTGATGTGTGTGCTTCATGTAGACTAACAGTGAAATGCTTACATATTGGCCGTTCCCATCAATGCAGAGAGAAAGAAAATAATGGAAAAGTAAAACACGTAATAATAAATATACAATGAGTAACAATAACTTTGCTATGTACAAGGGGTACCAGTACCGAGGGGATACGAGGTAATTTATGTAGATATGTACATACTGTATAACTAGGAATAAAGTGACATATAATAAACAGTAGCAGCATATGGTCAATGCAGATAGTACTGGTAGCTATTTGGTTAACTATTTAACTAACTATTTAGCGGTCTTATGGCTTGGGGGTTGAAGCTGTTCAGGGTCCTGTTGGTTCCAGATTTGGTGCATTGGTACCACTTGCTGTTTATGACTTGGGTGGCTGGAGCCTTTGACCATTTTTAGGGCCTTCCTCTGACACTGCCTGTTATAGAGGTCCTGGATGGCAGGGAGCTCAGCACCAGTGATGTACTGGGCCGTACGCACTACCCTCTGTAGCGCCTTGCGGGCGGATACCAAGCAGTTGTTATACCAAGCGGTGATGCAACCAGACAAGATGCTCTCAATGGTGCAGCTGTATATCTTTTTGAGGATCTGACAGCCCATGCCAAATCATTTCAGCCTCCTGAGGGGGAAGAGGCGTTGTCGTGCCCTGTTCACAACTGTGTTGGTGTGTGTTGACCATGATAGATCCTTAGTGATGTAGACACCGAAGAACTTGAAGCTCTCGACCCGCTCCACTACTGCCCCGTCGATATGAATGGGGGCGTGCTCAGCCCACCATTTCCTGTAGTCCATGATCAGCTCCTTTGTCTTACTGACATTGAGGTAAAGTTTGTTGTCCTGTTACCACACTGCCAGGTGTCTGACCTCCTCCCTATAAGCTCTCATCGTCATTGATGATCAGGACTACCACCGTCGTGTCGTCGGCAAACTTAATGATGGTGTTGGAGTCCTGCGGAGTCATGGGTGAACAGGGAGTACAGGAGGGGACTAATCACACACCCCTGATGGGCCCCAATGTTGAGAGTCAGCGTGACGCATGTCACCACCTGGGGGCGGCCCGTCAGGAAGTCCAGGATCCAGTTGCAGAGGGAGGTGTTCAGTCCCAGGGTCCTTAGATTAGTGATGAGCTTGGAGGGCACTATGGTGTTGAATGCTGAGCTGTAGTCAATGAACAGCATTCTCACATACAGTTGAATTCGGAAGTTTACATACACCTTAGCCAAATACATTTAAACTCAGTTTTTCACAATTCCTGACATTTAATCCTAGTAAAAATTCCCTCTTAGGTCAGTTAGGATCACCACTTTATTTTAAGAATGTGAAATGTCAGAATAATAGTAGAGAGAATGATTTATTTCAGCTTTTATTTATTTCATCACATTCTCAGTGGGTCAGAAGTTGACATACACTCAATTAGTATTTGGTAGCATTGCCTATAAATTGTTTAACTTGGGTCAAACATTTTGGGTAGCTTCCACAAGCTTCCAACAATAAGTTGGGTGAATTTTGGCCCATTCCTCCTGACAGAGCTTGTGTAACTGAGTCAGGTTTGTAGGCCTCCTTGCTCGCACACGCTTTTTCAGTTCTGCACACACATTTTCTATAGGCTTGAGGTCAGGGCTTTGTGATGGACACTCCTATACCTTGACTTTGCTGTCCTTAAGCCATTTTGCCACGACTTTGGAGGTATGCTTGGGTCATTGTCCATTTGGAAGATCCATTTGCAACCAAACTTTAACTTCCTGACTGATGTCTTGTGATGTTGCTTCAATATATCCACATAATCTTCCTTCCTCATTAAGCCACCTATTTTGTGAAGTGCACCAGTCCCTGCTGCAGCCCCACAGCATGATGCTGCCACCCCCGTGCTTTACGGTTGGGATGGTGTTCTTCGGCTTGCAAGCTACCCCCTTTTTCCTTCAAACATAACGATGGTCATTATGGCCAAACAGTTATATTTTTGTTTCATCAGACCAGAGGACATTTCTCCAAAAAGTACGATCTTTGTCCCCATGTGCAGTTGCAAACCGTAGTCTGGCTTTTTTATGGTGGTTTTGGAGCAGTGGCTTCTTCCTTGCTGAGCGGCCTTTCAGGTTATGTCGATATAGGACTTGTTTTACTGTGGATATAGATAATTTTGTACCTGTTTCCTCCATCATCTTCACAAGGTCCTTTGCTGTTGTGCAGGGATTGATTTGCTCTTTTCACACCAAAGTATGTTCATCTGTATGAGACAGAACGTGTCTCCTTCCTGAGTGGTATGACGGCTGCGTGGTCCCATGGTGTTATACTTGCTTACTATTGTATTTACAGATGAACGTGGTACCTTCAGGTGTTTGGAAATTGCTCCCAAGGATGAACCAGACTTGTGGAGGTCTACAATTTTCTTTCTGAGGTCTTGGCTGATTTCTTTTGATTTTCCCATGATGTCAAGCAAAGAGGCACTGAGTTTGAAGGTAGGCCTTGAAATACTTCCACAGGTACACCTCCAATTAACTCAAATGATGTCAATTAGCCTATCAGAAGCTTCTAAAGCCATGACATCATTTTCTGGAATTTTCCAAGCTGTTTAAAGGCACAGTCAGCTTAGTGTATGTAAACTTCTGACCCACTGGAATTGTGATACAGTGAATTATAAGTGAAATAAACTGTCTGTAAACAATTGTTGGAAAAATTACATGTCATGCACATGTAATTTGCCAAAACTATAGTCTGTTAACAAGAAATGTGTGGAGTGGTTGAAAAACAAGTTTTAATGACTCCAACCTAAGTGTATGTAAAGTTCCGACTTCAACTGTAGGTGTTCCTCTTGTCCAGATGGAAAAGTGTAATGTGGAGTGCAATAGAGATTGTGTCATCTGTGCATATGTTGGGGTGGTATGTGAATTGGGGTGTGTGCAGAGTGTCTGGGATGATGGTGTTGATGTGAGCCATAACCAAAGCATTTCATGGCTACAGATGTGAGTGTTATGGTGTAATAGTCATTTAGACGGGTTAACTTGGTGTTCTTGGGCAAAGGGGCTATGGTGGTCTGCTTGAAACATGTATATATTACAGACTGGGTTAGGGAGAGGTTGAACATGTCAGTGAAGACACTTGCCAGCTGGTCAGCGCATGCTCTGAGTATGCAACCTGGTGCAACCTGCGGCCTTGTGAATGTTAACCTGTTTAAAGGTCTTACTCACATCGGCTATGGAGAGCGTGATCACACAGTCGTCTGGAACATTTGGTGCTGTCATGCATGGTTCAGTGTTGCTTGCCTCGAAGCGAGCATAGAAGACCTGTAGGTCGTCTGGTAGGCTCGCATCACTAGGCAGCTCGCGGCTGGGTTTCCCTTTGTAATTTGTGATAGTTTGCAAGACCTGCCACATCCGACGTGCGTCAGAGCCGGTGTAGTAGGATCTGATCTTGGTCCTGTATTGATGCTTTGCCTGTTTGATGGTTCATCAGAGGGCGTAGCGGGATTTTGTATAAAGGTCCGGATTAGTGTCCCACCCCTTGAAAGCAGCAGCTCTAGACTTTAGCTGAGTGTGGATGTTGCCTGTAATCCATGGCTTCTGGTTGGGATATGTACGTGCTGTCACTGTGAGGACAACATCGTCAATGCACTTATTAATGAAGCCGGTGACCTATGTGGTAAACTCTGCAATGCCATCGGATGAACCCGGAACATATTCCATTCTATGCTAGCGAAACAGTAGCTTAGCATTCGCTTCATCTGACCACTTCCATATTGAGTGTGTCACTGGTACTTCCTGTTTGAGTTTTTGTTTTTGAATCAGGAGGATGGAGTTTCAGTGTGTGTGTGTGTGTGTGTGTGTGTGTTAGTGGTGCGTGGGTCAGCTGTTTGTTCACCAGCACCCGACTGCAATTGCTAATAACCCATCTGCAATGGCCCGATTATATGTGATAAAGTAAAAATCCACTCTACACTCCTGGTCCTGATTCAAAATTGTGCTTACATTTGGTGTATAATTTTACTGCAATAAATGCTTAATTCTGTAGGAGTTCATATTAAGGCCACATATGAGAGGTTATAGACCTACAGTCAGTGTACATATTTCAGTTTCCATTTAACCCATCTGGGCCCGGTTTCCCAAAAGCATCTTAAGGCTAAGTTCATCTTAGAACCATAGACTATAGTTCCCTTGACGTGCCATAGGCCTATTTGAAGTCCCTGTCTTGTGACTGTCGAATTTGTATAGTGCCTCACAATCATGACACGTAACATAGCCGACACTGCTATCATCCTGTTTTACCACTTCACTAAATATTTCCCAAACATTACTTTTCTGGTCCTTGTCTCTCCATTTAACAGTTTTTCTCTCATTGAATTAAACTCAGACATTGGGGATTGGAGTGTAGGCTATTTGGTACACGTACAGGTAGGCCCTAAAGCTTAGGCTTATGCACTTATGCCAGATAGCCTAAAATAATGAAAGAAAAACCTCAGTGTAGCCTATAGATATCAATTGCACAAGAATAATATATTCATGGATTTTTTAAAGGTATTGTTTCCTCTTTGTTCAACCCGCCATCCACCCGCCCTTCACCAAACTAAACCCGTCCGCCTCATGGATTTAACCGCGGGGACTGGGGGTTATGAGTCAACTCGCGCATGTGTGTGTGTGTATGTGTGCCTGTGCGTGTGACAAAAGGAGTTTGCCCCAACATGTTCTCCTAATTACATAAGCATCAGATTTTGCACGTTTTTGTCCAACCCCATTATCTGTTCAGCTGTATCTGCTACAGTGTATGTGAGCCTGAATTTGTTTGTAAAAAAAGTGCAAAACTGCAATCTCCCACTATAAATGCAATGGAGGTGCCCTTATCTTGTAATTGAGAATATTAAGCCATTTATCATGTTAAGACTTTCACAGCACAAGAATGGAGGGAATTGGTGGTGTTTGAGGCAGGTTTGGAAAACACACACACGCACACACACACACACACACACACACACACACACACACACACACACACACACACACACTAGAAAGAATGACCCCACATAGTCACATAAAACATACATGTACAGCATCTGAACTGAATGATCTTCACCTTTCATTTTATTAGATAGCACAATAACAACAAGACAATGATTTGCATCCTTTCTAAAGTGTCCATTAATGCCTTTTCCAATTCCAACCACTCGAGCCGTACGAGCCAAGTTTGATATCTGCCTCCCAGACTTAATACAATTCATCCCCACTCTGCAATTAAAAAACAGAAGGAGCATTTACCCCTTGGAATAATTGGCTGCATACATTTGTTCTGCTTTCCTACATTTCTTATTACTTTCCTCCGATGGTCTGTTTGGGATGGAGGGAGGAGGGGAGGGAGGCTGAAGAGATGTTTTGCCATACCATTGTAGTTCAAAGATGTGTGTGTGTGTGTGTGTGTGTGTGTGTGTGTGTGTGTGTGTGTGTGTGTGTGTGTGTGTGTGTGTGTGTGTGTGTTTGGCTCAGGGGACAAGGGATAGCTGGGATCACAGGCTCAGTGAATTGGCTAATTACGAGTCCGTTCTCAACCCACTAAACAACCAACAGAGGCCTCCACTATACGCTACCAGCCACACACAGACACACACACACACACACACACACACACACACACACACCAACTTCCAGCAGCAGCTACCAGCACCTTGAGTAGCAGGCAGTCGTAGGTAATCAAGAGCACACAGAATACTGTGTAGGAGAGTTAGCGCTGTTTTCTTTTGCAGTACTTTTGTTAGTATGTTTTGCCTTTAGATTCGATTCGATTAGATTAGAGTAGATTTAGTTTATTAGTCCCATGTACAGGGACACAGATGTAATTGCAGGGTACAGTGAAAGTCAATGAGACAAAATATGGATAGTAACAAAAAGTTTATTAGTCCCATGTACAGGGACACAGATGTAATTGCAGGGTACAGTGAAAGTCAATGAGACAAAATATGGATAGTAACAATAATAATAATAATAATAATAATAATAATAATAATAATAATATACACATTGACAACTGTAGCAATGATAAATGACCATTGGGTGGTGGGGGCAGGGGAAGAGTCCATTGGGGAATGTACATGGGGGAGCAGCGTGGGGGGGAGTGAGGAGTGAATGGAACATTAATAAAAAAAGAGTAATGTATACTTATTTACGCTATAACAATGATGAATGTCCATTGCGGGGTGGGTGTGGGAAGGGTAATTGTTTTTTGGGGTAGAATATCCATAAGGGGAGGGAGGGGGGAGGAGCAAGGTGCCCTGATGCTCCTGTACTGCCCGCGTCTGAGTGAAGGAAGCAGGGAGAACAGGGCATGGCTCGGGTGGCTTGGGTCCCTGATTATCTTCTTGGCCTTCCTACGACACCTGGGATTGTAGGTGTCCTGGAGGGCAGGCAGTGTGCACCCAATGGTGCGCTCGGCTTAGTGCACCACCCTCTGTATCTTACTGTTTTAAAAGCCGTGCTTAATACGGGCAAAACTAAATACATGTTGTTTTCAAGCTATCGTAAGATTGTCTCAGTTCCCGCTCAGCCCAGTCAAAACTGTTCGCTGCTCTGGCACCCCAATGGTGGAAGAAGCTCCCTCACGACGCCAGGACAGCGGAGTCACTCACCACCTTCCGGAGACATTTGAAACCCCACCTCTTTAAGGAATACCTGGGATAGGATAAAATAATCATTCTAACCACCCCTTACCCCCCCAAAAAAAAAAAAAAAAAAAACATTGTAAAGTGGTTATCCCACTGGCTATAAGGTGAATGCACCAATTTGTAAGTCGCTCTGGCTAAGAGCGTCTGCTAAATGACGTAAATGTAAATGTAAATGTAATGGATTACATCTTCACACATCGGATGGTACTATAATTAAACTAGTCCTTGCATATACATACCTTGGTATTTGACAATGATTTATCGTTTAAGAAACGTACAAATAAGCTTGTTAAGAAACTAAGATTACATTTTTTTTTTTTTTTACAGAAACATATCTTGTCACTCTCTAATCAGCAGGAAGCAGATTGTGCAGTCAACCTTTCTACCTGTTCTTGATTATTGTAATACTATTAATCAAAGTGCAGCTGCCTCTACTCCTAAACCCCTGGATGCCGTTTTTCATAGCGCCCTTCGTTTTATCACAGGAGACAGTTTTATTACTCATCACTATTCTTTACCAAAAGGTTGGCTGGACCTCTTTGAAGTCACATGGATCACCTCATTAAGCTCTTTTTGTTTACAAAGCCTTGCTCCACAAGCTTCCGACTTACCTAACTTCACTGTTAAGATTTAAAATTGAAGTTATTAAACCTGTTCACAGAGTTGGTTAACTATGGAGACTCCTTTGGTGTCTACAGAGTAAGATAAGTCAGACTTTAGTTTTCTTGCTCCGCATGTTTGGAATGATCTCCTAAATACATTTGGAATAGATGCGTTGGGGTCCCTAGGGCAGTTCAGGCAGCGGAAAGAGGATTTGTATAATGAAGTGTGTCTTTGTTTTGGTTGATTGTGTTTTGTGTGTATTGTGTATATTTGTTTTTGTACGTGCAATATGTGTTGTGCTGTATTTTATTTGTTTGATATTGTATTATTTTTTGTATATATTTTGTGAGGTTGAATATGCAGTGCTCCATCGTAAAAGATACACTGGTCTCAATGGTCACTCCCTGATTAAATAAAGGTACATTCAAAAATAAGTCTAGACTGTTGGTTGTCATTTGGGGACAATTGAACTGTGGAAATGTATTACTTTTTAACAATATTTCTCACAATTATATTTTATTAGGGTCTTAATGTTGTGACAACAATCAGATACTGGTTGTGTTCTTACCAAGCTTTTACCTCTCTGGTTCTCTTTGTTGTGAACAACATTCCTCCTATCTGTCTGACTTACCTCATGTTTAAAAACTAAGAAGTCTGAATCACTGAGCAGAGCCTGAGCATGCAGAGAGGGTCATCCATGCTCAAAGAGACAAGTCAACCATGTGCTAACACACACACACACACACACTCACACACACACACCACATTGCCTCTCCTCTGGTCCATAAAAACACATTGGGGGTCAGGGAAGTTATGCTGAGGTTTTGTGCTGTGTTTGTTTGGTAGTGTTTATTTGCCCCCTGCACGGCCCAGTTTGCCTATGAGCAGTGGTTGCTCCCTCCTTCCTCCTCTGTGCTGTGAGTGCCACACGTACCCTAGCGTAACCGTCCAACACACACACACACACAAACACACACACACAAACCTAGCGGAACGTCCCTCCCTCCCATCCCTCCCATAGTGTGGCTGAGAATTAATTTCCGTGATGAGCACCAAGTTCCTTCCCTCCCGTAGAGAGAAGCAGAAAACATATTAACACCACCTCCAATCATCTGTGGAGTACACTTTAATCAGGCTGCTACAGGTACTGCTAGGTTACACACACACACACACACACGCACACTCTGTTACGGGGCTTCTGCCAGCCATAGGGGTTATGAATACTGCTCATCTGTTTCAGCTGTACTTCGCTGATCTGCTTGTGGGGAGTTAGAGAACCCCCCCCACCCCCACCCCCCCACCCATCACACACTCACACACACACAATTGTGGGGAGAGAGAAAGCCATCTCTGTAAATAATGCTAATCTTCAAGCAACAAGCTGGGGTTTTATTTAGTTTTTTATTCAGCGGGAGGCTGGATTAGGTCTGACAAGGACTCTCTCTGAGAATAGTCTAGATTAGGTCTGATAAGGACTCTCTTTGAGAATAGTCTAGATTAGGTCTGATAAGGACTCTCTTTGAGAATAGTCTAGATTAGGTCTGATAAGGACTCTCTTTGAGAATAGTCTAGCTTAGGTCTAATAAGAACTCTCTTTGAGAATAGTCTGGATTAGGTCTGATAAGGACTCTCTTTGAGAATAGTCTAGATTAGGTCTGATAAAAACTCTGATAATAGTCTAGATTAGGTCTGATAAGGACTCTCTTTGAGAATAGTCTAGATTAGGTCTGATAAGGTATTTCTTTGAGAATAGTCTAGATTAGGTCTGATAAGGACTCTCTTTGAGAATAGTCTAGATTAGGTCTGATAAGGACTCTCTCTGAGAATCCAAGGATGAGAATAATTGGGGCTGCCCTCTGTGAACCAATCAGAGAACACAATATTTAACTGTGGGAAGAAGGGAAGTTAGTGGGGGTGAAAAGAGGGGATGGGTTGGATCGCCCCCACTCCCAGTAAACTCTCTGATCCGAGGTGGACAGTATGATTCATATTAGAAGACAGGGGCTGAATCCCAAATGGCACCCTATTCCCTTTATTGCACTTCTTTTGACAAGGGCCTGTAGGGAAAAGATGCCATTTGGGACTCAGCCAGAATATAATCTCATCCTCTCCTCCCTCCCCTGATGAAATATGAAATTACAAAATTGTTAGTGTTGTTGTCTCTCTCTCTCGCTCGCTGGGGGTTAAAATCCAGGCTGGATGGATTTGGTATCATGGGGGGGTAACATACTTATTTCCTATGTTTATGTCTGCTGTGGCGTGCGTGTGTGTGTGTCTGCTGGTATGAGTCTCCAATCTGAGGAAGAGGACAGAGGAAAAACAACAACAAAACTAGATTATGGTTAATAATAACAGCAATAAGACAAGGATTTGTCTCTGACCTTCTAAAAGTTTAATCCATCATATTTATCTGGCGGAGGATGAAGGAGTCAGGGCTGAGGTCTCCTTTACCTGTTTCTCTCAAATCTAACTGTGTACACCTGTGTGTGTGTGTGTGTGTGTGTGTGTGTGTGTGTGTGTCTGTGCATGCCTCCATGCGTGCGTCCGTGTGTGTTTGTGCATCTTTATGTGTGTGGGTCAGTACTTTGTCCTGATGTGTTTCTTTGTGTTTTATCGTATCCCACAGAGATCCTACAAGGCGGTGTGTATGTCGACCAGAATAAGTTCCTGTGCCATGCAGACACCATCCACTGGCAAGACATCGTCAAGAACGCCCGCGTCAGCCCTCTGGTGGTGCCCACCAATAGCAGTGTTACGTGTGAGTAGCTCATCAATGAAAGAGAAGGAAACATCTACTAATTACTACTAGAGATATACAAGTGGGAGATATGCAGGGGGGGACATACAGGGGGGATATACGGGTGGGGGATATACAGGGGGTGATGTACAGGGGGGATATACAGGAGAGGGGGACATACAGGGGGGATATATGGGGGGGTATACAGGGGGGGTGAGATACAGGGGAGGAATATGGGGGGGATATAAGGGGAAGATATATAGAGGAGGGGGGTATACTGGAGGGGCTATACAGGAGGGTATTTTCAGGGGGGATATACAGAAGGGGAATACACAGGGGGGATATATGGGGGGATATATGGGGAGGGTTATATGGGGGGATATACGGGAGGATATACAGGAGGGTGGGATATACAGGGGGGGTTATACAGGGCAGGATATACAGGAAGGATATATACAGGAGGGATATATATACAGGAGTATGGTAGTGGGTGCCAGGTGCAACTCAATATTAGGAATGTGTTCTTAATGTTTGGTATACTCAGTATATTATGTTGCTTTTCGTTCATTGTATATGTATTACATGTGTTTAGTTTTTATTCATGACTAGCTGTACTAGTGCAACCTCTGAATCATACTTCAAACACAACTTACAGCATTGATGAAGTGTCAGTTTCTATTGCATTCTCTCTACTGGTCTCACTCAATAATTTTGATCATTTGACTCTCTGTCACACACACACACACACACACACACACACACACACACACACACACACACACACACACACACACACACACACACACACACACATACATACATACATACACTACACACTGTGGCAAAGATCAAGGAGGTCTGAAAACTTGTAATGCATTTTAAGGCTGTATTCTCCATATTCTTGGAGCAAGTTTTTTTTTTTGTTCCTGTTTTCATTGGCTCTTCAAAACAAGAAAGGAATTTCAAATCCACCCCCAATCTATCCACATATATTTCTCTCTACCTCTCATAGCCAAACCCATAAGACTTGTAAAGTCATTTCGTTTTGACAATTTAACCTTCAGCTTTTTCTGTTTTAAAGAAGTAATAAAACATTATGATGTGGAGAGAAAGAGTGTGATAGTTGTACTGAAGGTCAGGGGGAATTAGAATGTAGATAGTAAGACCTTGGACACTAAAGCCTGGTTATTACTCTTTCGCCTGCTTTTCATGGTTTAGCTAGAGACCAAAGAAAACTCTGTGTGGGCTCAGGTATAGATATGTTATCTTTGACCCATCTCCCCAGCTTACTCAATTATCATATAGGTAGGGAGCGAGGGAAGTGTAACAAAGGGCAGTAGATGGAGAGTCTGAGAAAGTGTCAGGGATGGATGGAGAGAGGGAGGGATGGAGAGAGGGAGAGGGGAAGGGAGGGGATGTAGCTAGAGATGTCAGAGAGAAAGTGTCTTCAATGTAATTACTCTTAGCTGAACTGGAACACCCCACTCATCCAGCCTCACACTGCAATTACCAGGCAGTCAATTAAGCCCTCCAAAACACAGCTAACGCTAATATAACAGCAGAATGTCTAGCTAGTTGGTACTGCTGCTGTCTCTCTCCCCTGCAGCAGTCGTTAATGAGAGAACACACTGTTAGTAACTCTAGTAGTGCATTAAAGGTAGACTCAGCTTCTCCGCTGTTTTGGTCCCGTGGCTACCACGCTGAAACAGTGGGAAGTGAACCCGTGCACTTGTGCAGATACTGTGTGTGACTGTGTGAGAGCGAAGTCTTGCATCTCACTCATCTCAATATCTGTGGTGCTGCCCGTGGCAGCGTCATTTTGCTGAGTCTACCTTTAAGGAAACAAAACAGTAGAGTACATTGTGTCACTCATATCAGAGATTACCAGGTGCTTGGTAGAGAATCTAGTAAGATTATAGTAATGAGATGATTATAGCATATCTAACGTTCTCTCTCTGCCAACAACTCATGTTTCAGGCCAAATGTATTTACCCGTCTCGAAGGACCATGTACGAAAGAGACTCACTTTGGGTTTTGTAAAATGACAGTCAATACCAGGTTCTTGGTAGAGAAGTGTGTTAAAGTTGTGGTGTTTTCGTTTCATGGATGTGTGTGTACTTGGTGTAACAGTATACGTTCATGTTCTTGTCCACAGGCCAGAAGTGTCACAAATCCTGTAACGGTCGCTGCTGGGGCCCCAAGGAGGACCAGTGTCAAAGCTGTGAGTACTCTGCAGTCTCTGCCTCTCTCTCTCTCTCTCTCTCTCTCTCTCTCTCTCTCTCTCTCTCTCTCTCTCTCTCTCTCTCTCTCTCTCTCTCTCTCTCTCTCTCTCTCTCTCTCTCTCTCTCTCTCTCTCTCTCTCTCTCTCTCTCTCTCTCTCTCAATTCAATTCAAAGGGCTTTATTGGCATGGGAAACATATGTTTACATTGTCAAACCAAGTGAAATAGATAATAAACAAAAGTGAAATAAACAATTCAAAATTAACAGTAAACATTACACTCACAAAAGTTGCAAAGGAATAGAGACATTTCAAATGTAATGTGCAAATAGTTAAAGAACAAAGGGGAAACTAACTAAACATAAATATGGGTTGTATTTACAATGGTGTTTGTTCTTCACTGGTTGCCCTTTTCTTTTGACAACAGGTCACAAATATTGCTGCTGTGATGGCACACTGTGGCATTTCACCCAATAGATATGGGAGTTTATCAAAATTGAATTTGTTTTCGAATTCTTTGTGGGTCTCTGTAATCTGAGGGAAATATGTGTCTCTAATATGGTCATACATTTGGCAGGAGGTTAGGAAGTACAGCTCAGGTTCCACCTCATTTTGTGGGCAGTGTGCACATAGCCTGTCTTCTCTTGAGAGCCAGGTCTATCTACGGCGGCCTCTCTCAATAGCAAGGCTATGCTCACTGAGTCTGTACATAGTCAAAGCTTTCCTTAATTTTGGGTCAGTCACAGTGGTCAGGTATTCTGCCACTGTGTACTCTCTGTTTAGGGCAAAATAACATTCTAGTTTGCTTTGTTTTTTTGTTAATTCTTTCCCATGTGTCAAGTAATTATATTTTGGTTTGGTTGGGTCTAATTGTGTTGCTGTCCTGGGGCTCTGTGGGGTCTGTTTGTGTTTGCGAACAGAGCCCCAGGACCAGCTTGCTTATGGGACTCTTCTCCAGGTTAATCTCTCTGTAGGTGATGGCTTTGTTATGTAAGAATTGGGAATCACTTCCTTTTAGGTGGTTGTAGAATTTAACGGCTCTTTTATGGATTTTGATAATTAGCAGGTATCAGCCTAATTCTGCTCTGCATGCATTATTTGGTGTTTTACATTGTACACTGTGGATATCTTTTCAGAATTCTGCATACAGAGTCTCAATTTGTTGTTTTCCCATTTTGTGAATTCTTGGTTGGTGAGCGAACCCCAGACCTCACAACCATAAAGGGCAATGGGTTATATAAATTATTAAAGTATTTTTTGCCAAGTCCTAATTGGTATGTCAAATTTGATGTTCCTTTTGATGGTGTAGAAGGACCTACTTGCCTTGTCTCTCAGATCGTTCACAGCTTTGATGGAAGTTACCTGAGGCGCTGATGTTTAGGCTGAGGTATGTATAGTTTTTTGTGTGATGTAGGGCAACGGTGTCTAGATGGAATGTGTATTTGTGGTCCTGGCTACTGGACCTTTTTTGGAACATCATTATTTTTGTCTTACTGAGATTTACTATCAGGGCCCAGGTCTGAAATAATTTGTGCAGAAGAACTAGGTGCTGCTGTAGGCCATCCGTGGTTGGGTACAGAAGCCCCAGATCATCAGCAAACAGTAGACATTTGACTTCAGATTCTAGTAGGGTGAGGCCGGGTGCTGCAGACTGTTCCAGTGCCCTCGCCAATTTGTTGATATATATGTTGAAGTGGGTGGGGCTCAAGCTCCTTCCCTGTCTCACCCCACGGCCCTGTGGAAAGAAATGTGTGTTTTTTGCCCATTTTAACCGCACACTTGTTGTTTGTGTACATGGGTTTTATAATGTCATATGTTTTTCCCCCAACCCCACTTTCCATCGATTTGTATAGCAGACCCTCATGCCAAATTGAGTCAAAAGCTTTTTTGAAATCAATAAATGTTTTGGTTTGTTTGTTTGTCAATTAGGGTGTGCAGGGTGAATACGTAGTCTGTCTGACGGTAATTTGGTAAAAAGCCAATTTGACATTTGCTCAGTACATTGTTTTCACTGAGGAAATGTAAGAGTCTGCTGTTAATGATAATGCAGAGGATTTTCCCAACGTTTCTTTTGACGCATATCCCACGGTAGTTATTGGGGTCAAATTTCTCTCTCTCGATATGGCTGGACATGAACAGGACTGGTGAATGGAGCGAAAGGAAAATGGGAAAGGGCTCTCTCTCTCTCTCTCTCTCTCTCTCTCTCTCTCTCTCTCTCTCTCTCTCTCTCTCTCTCTCTCTCTCTCTCTCTCTCTCTCTCTCTCTCTCTCTCTCTCTCTCTCTCTCTCTCTCTCTCTCTCTCTCTCTCTCTCTCTCTCTCTCTCTCTCTCTCTCTCTCTCTCTCTCTCTCTCTCTCTCTCTCTCTCTCTCTCTCCCTCCTATGCCTCTCAGCCCCGACAGGGAGACAGGCAGCACAGGAGTGCACTTTAAGCATAATTACCTATGGTCCTGTGGCCCTCCCATAGACTCCCCCTCTCTCCCGATATGGCTGGACATGAACAGGACTGGTGAATGGAGCGAAAGGAGAATGGGAAAGGGCTCTCTCTCTCTCTCTCTCTCTCTCTCTCTCTCTCTCTCTCTCTCTCTCTCTCTCTCTCTCTCTCTCTCTCTCTCTCTCTCTCTCTCTCTCTCTCTCTCTCTCTCTCTCTCTCTCTCTCTCTCTCTCTCTCTCTCTCTCTCTCTTTCTCTCCCTCTCCCTCTCTCTCTCCCTCTCCCCCTCTCTCTCGCTCTCTCTCCCATCTCCCAATCGTCTCCTCCTCCAGCCCTAGCTCCCGCCCTCTTCCAAGATGCCAGATTCTAAATCCTCTTCTCGTCAGTCTTAAACCACTGTGATTTCCCCTGCCACCCACTCCACTGGCTGCTCTGCATTAAGTCAAACTGTTGAACAACACACAGTCAGTTGCCTCACCTGTAAGCAAGTCTGAAGCTAGCTGTGCTGTGTGAGGGTGTGAGAGGTAACCTGGGTCAGCTGTGCTCTGTCTGCCTGGGCTGTACACACGGGAATGGCACACACACACACACACACACACACACACACACACACACACACACAGACACACACACACATACACACACACACACACACACACACACACACACACACACACACACACACACACACACACACACACAGACAGACAAACAGACAGACAGACAGACAGACAGACAGACAGACAGACAGACAGACAGACAGACAGACAGACAGACAGACAGACAGACAGACAGACAGACAGACAGACAGACTCAACCACTCAGCATCACTCAGCCTGCATGGGGCTAAAGGCAGCTTGTTTGATATACAGCTACAGCTACTGTATCATGGTTCTAATATATTATATTACACCTCAGTCTCCAGCTGTGTGTTAGTGGGACCCTCTCAACACTTTTGTGGACAAGCACAGGCCTCAGAAGATAGGGGTTGATAAGTGATACATGCATGCACACACACACACACACACTACGTTCCTCTCTAACAGGAGACGGTGTACTGTAACAGTCCTGTAGTAAAACACCATTAGGATTGAGTTGAGGAAGAACTACATCTGTAAGTTATCTATCTCTAATGAATCACTCATGTCCTCTCTCAGTACTGCTGCCACAGCCTGCTGTCTGTCTGTCTCTCTGTATCCCAGGCCCCCCATATGCTTCTGTCACTGTACTGTGCATCTCTTTCATTTCTCTCCATCTGTGATATTCTCTCTCTTTTTTCCCTTATATCGCTCTCCGTGTATTTCCCCTGTCTCTGGACGTCACTCATTCTCATTGCTGTAGGCCTATGTATAGTATCTCTATCTGTCCATCCCCTCATCCCCACCCTTTAATTCTCTAGTATTGCTATCTTTCCATCACACACATTCTCTCTCTCTCTCTCTCTCTCTCTCTCTCTCTCTCTCTCTCTCTCTCTCTCTCTCTCTCTCTCTCTCTCTCTCTCTCTCTCTCTCTCTCTCTCTCTCTCTCTCTCTCTCTCTCTCTCTCTCTCTCTCTCTCTCTCTCTCTCTCTCTCTCTCTCTCTCTCTCTCTCTCTCTCTCTCTCTCTCTCTCTCTCTCTCTCTCTCTCTCTCTCTGTTTTCTCTGTTCTCTCTCTCTTTCTGACACTGTTCTCTCTCTCTTTCCTCCCCCCCTCCAAACCACAGGTGGCTGGTGGCACCTTAATTGGAGAGGATTGGCTCATAGTAATGGCTGGAACGGAATCAATGGAATGGTATAGAACACATCAAACACATGGTTTCCAGGTGTTTGATACCATTCCATTTGCTCCATTCCAGCCATTATTATGAGTGTTCCTCCCCTCAGCAGCCTCCTGTGCTCCAAACATCTCCCTCTATTACTCCATCCCTCTCCCTCCATCCCTCTCCCTCCATCTCTCTCCCTCCATCCCTCTCCCTCCATCCCTCTCCCTCCATCTCTCTCCCTCCATCTCTCTCCCTCCATCCCTCTCTCTCCATCCCTCTCCCTCCATCTATCTCCCTCCATCCCTCTCCCTCCATCCCTCTCCCTCCATCTCTCTCCCTCCATCCCTCTCCCTCCATCTCTCTCCCTCATTCCTCTCCCTCCATCCCTCTCTGTGTTTTCTCTGTTCTCTCTCTCTTTCTGACACAGCATCCCTTTCCCTCCATCCATCTCCCACCATCCCTCTCCCTCCATCTCTCTCCCTCCATCTCTCTCCCTCCATCCCTCTCCCTCCATCTATCTCCCTCCATCCCTCTCCCTCCATCCCTCTCCCTCCATCTCTCTCCCTCCATCCCTCTCCCTCCATCTCTCTCCCTCATTCCTCTCCCTCCATCCCTCTCTGTGTTTTCTCTGTTCTCTCTCTCTTTCTGACACAGCATCCCTTTCCCTCCATCCCTCTCCCTCCATCCCTCTCCCTCCAAACCACAGGTGGCTGGTGGCACCTTAATTGGGGAGGATTGGCTCATAGTAATGGCTGGAACGGAATCAATGGAATGGTATCGAACACATCAAACACATGGTTTCCAGGTGTTTGATACCATTCCATTTGCTCCATTCCAGCCATTATTATGAGCGTTCCTCCCCTCAGCAGCCTCCTGTTTTCCAAACATCTCCCTCTATTACTCCATCCCTCTCTCTCCATCCCTCTCCCTCCATCCCTCTCCCTCCATCCCTCTCCCTCCATCTCTCTCCCTCCATCCATCCCTCTCCCTCCATCTATCTCCCTCCATCTATCTCCCTCCATCCATCTCCCACCATCCCTCTCCCTCCATCTCTCTCCCTCCATCTCTCTCCCTCCATCCCTCTCCCTCCATCTCTCTCCCTCCATCCCTCTCCCTCCATCTCTCTCCCTCCATCTCTCTCCCTCCATCCCTCTCCCTCCATCTCTCTCCCTCCATCCCTCTCCCTCCATCTCTCTCCCTCCATCCCTCTCCCTCCATCTCTCTCCCTCCATTCCTCTCCCTCCATCTCCCTCCATCTCTCTCCCTCCCTCCATTCCTCTCCCTCCATGCCTCTCCCTCCATCTCTATCCCTCCATCTTTCTCCCTCCATCTCTCTCCCTCCATCTCTCTCCCTCCATCTCTCTCCCTCCATCCCTCTCCCTCCATCCCTCTCCCTCCATCTCTCTCCCTCCATCTCTAACCCTCCATCTTTCTCCCTCCATCTCTCTCCCTCCCTCCATTCCTCTCCCTCCATGACTCTCCCTCCATCTCTATCCCTCCATCTTTCTCCCTCCAGCTCTCTCCCTCCATCTCTCTCCCTCCATCTCTCTCCCTCCATCCCTCTCCCTCCATCCCTCTCCCTCCATCTCTCTCCCTCCATCCCTCTCCCTCCATCCCTCTCCCTCCATCCATCTCCCTCCATCCCTCTTTCTCCATCCCTCTCCCTTCATCTCTCTCCCTCCATCTCTCTCCCTCCATCCATCTCCCTCCATCTCTCTCCCTCCATTCCTCTCCCTCCATCCCTCTCCCTCCATCCCTCTCCTTCCCTCCATCTCTCCCTCCATCTCTCTCCCTCCCTACATCCCTCTCCCTCCATCTCTCTCCCTCCATTCCTCTCCCTCCATCCCTCTCCCTCCATCCCTCTCCTTCCATCCCTCTCCCCCCATCCATCTCCCTCCATCTCTCTCCCTCTCTCCATTCCTCTCCATCCATACCTCTCCCTACATCCCTCTCCATCCATCCCTCTCCCTCATCCCTCTCCCTCCATCTCTCTCCCTCATCTCTCTCCCTCCATCCCTCTCCCTCCATCTCTCTCCCTCCATCCCTCTCCATCTATCTCTCCCTCTCCCTCCATCTCTCTCCCTCCATCCCTCTCCCTCCATCCCTCTCCCTCCATCTCTCTCCCTCCATCCCTCTCCATCCATCTCTCTCCCTCCATCCCTCTCCCTCCATCTCTCTCCCTCCTTCCCTCTCCCTCCATCCCTATCCCTCCATCTCTCTCCCTCCATCTCTCTCCCTCCATCCCTCTCCCTCCATCTCTCTCCCTCTCTCCATTCATCTCCCTCCATACCTCTCCCTCCATCCCTCTCCCTACATCCCTCTTTCTCCAACCCTCTCCCTTCATCTCTCTCCCTTCATCTCTCTCCCTCCATCCATCTCCCTCCATCTCTCTCCCTCCATTCCTCTCCCTCCATCCCTCTCCCTCCATCCCTCTCCCTCCATCCCTCTCCCTCCATATCTCTCCCTCCATCTCTCTCCCTCCATCCATCCCTCTCCCTCCATCTCTCTCCCTCCATCCCTCTCCCTCCATCTCTCCCTCCATCTCTCTCTCCCTCCCTCCATCTCTCTCCCTCCATCCCTCTCCCTCCCTCCATCTCTCTCCCTCCATCCCTCTCCCTCCATCCCTCTCCCTCCATCTCCCTCCATCTCTAACCCTCTCTCCATTCCTCTCCATCCATACCTCTCCCTCCATCCCTCTCCCTCCAACTCTCTCCCCCCATCGCTCTCCCTCCATCCCTCTCCCTCCATTCCTCTCCCTCCATCCCTCTCCATCCATCCCTCTCCCTCCATCTCTCTCCCTCCATCCCTCTCCATCCCTCTCCCTCCATCTTTCTCCCTCCATCCCTCTCCATCCATCTCTCTCCCTCCATCTCTCTCCCTCCCTCCATCTCTCTCCCTCCATCCCTTCCCTCCATCCCTCTCCCTCCATCTCTCTCCCTCCATCCCTCTCCCTCCATCCCTCCCTCCATCTCTCTCCCTCCATCCCTCTCCCTCCATCTCTCTCCCTCATTCCTCTCCCTCCATCCCTCTCCCTCCATCCCTCTCCATCCATCCCTCTCCCTCCATCTCTCTCCCTCCATCTCTCTCCCTCCATCTCTCTCCCTCCATCTCTCTCCCTCCATCCCTCTCCCTCCATCTCTCTCCCTCTCTCCATTCATCTCCCTCCATACCTCTCCCTCCATCCCTCTCCCTACATCCCTCTTTCTCCAACCCTCTCCCTTCATCTCTCTCCCTCCATCTCTCTCCCTCCATCCATCTCCCTCCATCTCTCTCCCTCCATTCCTCTCCCTCCATTCCTCTCCCTCCATCCCTCTCCCTCCATCCCTCTCCCTCCATATCTCTCCCTCCATCTCTCTCCCTCCATCCATCCCTCTCCCTCCATCTATCTCCCTCCATCCCTCTCCCTCCATCTCTCCCTCCATCTCTCTCCCTCCCTCCATCTCTCTCCCTCCATCCCTCTCCCTCCCTCCATCTCTCTCCCTCCATCCCTCTCCCTCCATCCCTCTCCCTCCATCTCCCTCCATCTCTAACCCTCTCTCCATTCCTCTCCATCCATACCTCTCCCTCCATCCCTCTCCCTCCAACTCTCTCCCCCATCTCTCTCCCTCCATCCCTCTCCCTCCATTCCTCTCCCTCATCCCTCTCCATCCATCCCTCTCCCTCCATCTCTCTCCCTCCATCCCTCTCCCTCCATCTTTCTCCCTCCATCCCTCTCCATCCATCTCTCTCCCTCCATCTCTCTCCCTCCCTCCATCTCTCTCCCTCCATCCCTTCCCTCCATCCCTCTCCCTCCATCTCTCTCCCTCCATCCCTCTCCCTCCATCCCTCCCTCCATCTCTCTCCCTCCATCCCTCTCCCTCCATCTCTCTCCCTCATTCCTCTCCCTCCATCCCTCTCCCTCCATCCCTCTCCATCCATCCCTCTCCCTCCATCTCTCTCCCTCCATCTCTCTCCCTCCATCTCTCTCCCTCCATCCCTCCCTCTCCCTCCATCCCTCCCTCCATCTCTCTCCCTCCATCCCTCTCCCTCCATCTCTCTCCCTCATTCCTCTCCCTCCATCCCTCTACATCCATCCCTCTCCCTCCATCTCTCTCCCTCCATCTCTCTCCCTCCATCCCTCTCCCTCCATCCCTCTCCCTCCTTCTCTCTCCCTCCATCCCTTTCCCTCCCTCTCTCCCTCCATCTCTCTCCCTCCATACCTCTCCCTCCATCCCTCTCCCTCCAACTCTCTCCCTCCATCTCTCTCCCTCCATCCCTCTCCCTCCATCCCTCTCCCTCCATCTCTCTCCCTCCATCTCTCTCCCTCTTTCTCATTGAGAGGACAGAAGCATACATTGCCAGTGTGTGAGAAACTGCTAGACGAAGGCCTCTCACTATAATACTCTCACATCAAGTACTAAATACAGAACGCCCTCATCAGTATTAACCGATAGCTAGGTAGCTGGCTGTGTTATCTCCTGACACGCAGGTGCCTAAACAGGCTCCCTGGTCTATGACACACAACAGCCACGCACGCACACACGAATGCACATGCGTATTAACACACACATATGCACACTCACTCACATACTCACACACACGCACACACACCACACGAACACACACACACACACCCTCTCCCCAGACTGTCTCAGACACCTGAGCCCCTCTAGAAACATAGGGAGGGCCTCTGCAGCTCCATAAAATCAGACAGCCAGGCAGTTTTGATATAAGATGCAGTGCTGTGACTGATGCTCCTGTCAGCAGCCTGTTCAAATTGAAGATATTCAGCGTACTTTATGAGATTGATTACTTTATATTTGTAGTGGCTGCCTGGTATTTTTAAGTGGATATTTAAAGGCAAATAGTGTGTGTGTGTGTGTGTGTGTGTGTGTGTTTATCTCTGTGTGTATGTGTGTCTGTGTGTGTGTCTGTGTGTGTGCCACTACCGATGAGGTCATTTGTTTGACAAAATGTATTTTTGGTAAGTAGGCCATTTAATTTCACTAACGGTAGTGCGTCACGGGTGTAATGGAATGCAGTGATGGTACGTTAGCGGGGGGAAGAGAAGAGGACACAGGGAGGAGGAGGGGAGAGGAGGAGAGAAGGATGGGAGGTATGGTATGTCAAATGTTATGTTCCATTTGATGGCATAGAAGGCCCTTCTTGCCTTGTCTCTCAGATCGTTCACAGCTTTGTGGAAGTTACCTGTGGCGCTGATGTTTTAGCCGAGGTATGTATAGTTTTTTGTGTGCTCTAGGGCAACGGTGTCTAGATTGAATTTGTATTTGTGGTCCTGGCAACTGGACCTTTTTTGGAACACCATTATTTTTGTCTTACTGAGATTTACTGTCAGGGCCCAGGTTTGACAGAATCTGTGCAGAAGATCTAGGTGCTGCTGTAGGCCCTCCTTGGTTGGTGACAGAAGCACCAGATCAACAGCAAACAGTAGACATTTGACTTCAGATTTTAGTAGGGTGAGGTCGGGTGCTGCAGACTGTTCTAGTGCCCTCACCAATTTGTTGATACATATTAATATGTTGAAGAGGGTGGGGCTTAAACTGCATCCCTGTCCCACCCCACGGCCCTGTGGAAAGAAATGTGTGTGTTATTTGCCAATTTTAACCGCACACTTGTTGTATGTGTACATGGATTTTATAATGTCGTATGTTTTTCTCCCAACCCCACTTTCCATCAATTTGTATAGCAGACCCTCATGCCAAATTGAGTCAAACGCTTTTTTGAAATCAACAAAGCATGAGAAGACTTTGCCTTTGTTTTGGTTTGTTTGTTTGTCAATTAGGGTGTGCAGAGTGAATACGTGGTCTGTCGTACGGTAATTTGGTAAAAAGCCAATTTGACATTTGCTCAGTACATTGTTTTCACTAAGGAAATGAACTAGTCTGCTGTTAATGATAATGCAGAGGATTTTTCCAAGGTTGCTGTTGTCGCATATCCCACGGTAGTTATTGGGGTCAAATTTGTCTCCACTTTTGTGGATTGGGGTGATCAGTCCTTGGTTCCAAATATTGGGGAAGATGCCAGAGCTAAGGATGATGTTAAAGAGTTTAAGTATAGCTAATTGAAATTTGTGGTCTGTATATTTTATCATTTCATTGAAGATACCATCAACACCACAGGCCTTTTTGGGTTGGAGGGTTTGTATTTTGTCCTGTAGTTCATTCAATGTAATTGGAGAATCCAGTGGGTTCTGGTAGTCTTTAATAGTTTATTCTAAAATGTACATTTGATCATATATATTTTTTTGCTGTTTGTTCTCTGTTATAGGGCCAAAAAGACTGGAGAAGTGGTTTACCCATGCATCTCCGTTTTGGATAGATAGCTCTTCGTGTTGTTGTTTGTTTAGTGTTTTCCAATTTTCCCAGAAGTGGTTAGAGTCTATGGATTCTTCAATTACATTGAGCTGATTTCTGACATGCTGTTCCTTCTTTTTCCGTAGTGTATTTTTGTATTATTTTAGTGATTCACCATAGTGCTCAGGTTTTCTGGGTCTCTATGTTTTTGGTTGGATAGGTTTCTCAATTTCTTTCTTAGGTTTTTGCATTCTTCATCAAACCATTTATCACTGTTGTTACTTTTCTTCGGTTTTCTGTTCGATATTTTTAGATTTGATAGGGAAGCTGAGAGGTCAAATATACTGTTAAGGTTTTCTACTGCCAAGTTTACACCTTCACTATTACAGTGGAACGTTTTGTCCAGGTAGAATGGATTGAATTTGTTGTTGCCTAATAGTTTTTTGGTAGGTTTCAACACTACTTTCCTTCCATCTATAGCATTTCTTAATATTATTCAGTTCCTTTGGCTTTGATGCCTCATGATTGAGTATTGCTCTGTTCAAGTAGACTGTGATTTTGCTGTGGTCTGATAGGGGTGTCAGTGGGCTGACTGTGAACGCTCTGAGAGACTCTGGGTTGAGGTCAGTGATAAAGTAGTCTACAGTACTATTGCCAAGAGATGAGCTATAGGTGTACCTACCATAGGAGTCCCCTCGAAGCCTACCATTGACTATGTACATACCCAGTGTGCGACAGAGCTGCAGGAGTCGTGACCCGTTTTTGTTGGTTATGTTGTCGTAGTTGTGCCTAGGGGGGCATATGGGGGAGGGAATGTTGTCACCTCCAGGTAGGTGTTTGTCCCCCTGTGTGCTGAGGGTGTCAGGTTCTTGTCCAGTTCTGGCATTTAGGTCGCCACAGACTAGTACATATCCCTGGGTCTAGAAATGATTGATTTCCCCCTCCAGGATGGAGAAGCTGTCTTCATTAAAGTATGGGGATTCTAGTGGGGGGATATAGGTAGCACACAGGAGGACATTTTTCTCTGTTGAGATCATTTCCTTTTTGAATTTCTAACCAAATGTAAAATGTTCCTGTTTTGATTAATTTAATAGAGTGAGTTAGGTCTGCTCTATACCAAATTAGCATACCCCCTGAGTCCCTTCCCTGTTTCACACCTGGTAGTTAGGTGGATGGGACTACCAGCTCTCTTTAACCTAGAGGGCAACCAGTGGGTCCGTCTCCTCTATACCATGTTTCTTGTAGGATGACAATGTCTGTATTTCCGATTTCTTTGGTGAAGTCCAGATTCCTGCTCTTTAGGCCAAATGCAGATGACCTCAGGCCTTGGATATTCCAAGATGAAATAGTGAAGGCTTTGTGTTCCGTAAAGTGTCTAATGTTGTTGGTTGTGTGGTTTGGCCTCAGGCCAGTAATTGTGAGCAGAGCCTGCTGAGCATCTGGTACATGCCATTGGCTTCGGCTAGTGTAAGAGTGGGTGTTGGGCCTGTTTGCCTGCTCACGGCCTGGGCGTATGTGTGACTTTCATGTTGAGGCCCTCTTTGTGGGAGTGGGGGTTTGGGGTGGGTAGGAGTGGCATAGGTCTGATCTGAGGGGGCCTAAATGGGGTGTGGGCATGGTTGACTTGGGGGGGAGTTAATTGGTGGGGGTAGATGTGGCTGATGGTGCTGTGGTCTGGATGTAGGTCCTCTCTGCGGGGGTCCTCTATATGTAGGTCCTGGGGGAGTGTCTTGCTGGTCTGGGTGGGGTGTCTGTTGATCTGTTGCTCCTGTGTGAGGTGTTGGGTCTGCGATTGAGGACGATATCCTTTAGGGTCCGGGCGAAGGTGGGCACTGCTGCCTTGTATAGGTGGGCCTGGTCATAAAGGCTGTTCACGTCCAGGGTGGAGTGGTGGGCCAGGTAGACATTTGGTTTTTGTGCACAGTCACAGGAAATACTTGCGTTTACCCGCTGTATGGTAGCAGGGTGGAAGTATTTTTGTGGTAACAGGGTTGAGATAACCACTTGTGCGTTGGGGAAAGTAGAAGAAGCTTTTTCTATCACTCCCTTGAGTGCTGTGGCCACCCTTTCCTGCTGTGTTCTCAGGTCGTTTGTGCCTGTGTGTATTGTTATGTGGCTGGGTGATCCTAGTCGGTCCTCAGACAGAAGGTCTAGGGCGCGCTGGGTGTTTGGACACCAGAGTTTAGACACTGTGTGTTTTGGAAAAAGTTTATTTTCTTGTATGTATTTCCCGTTTGAGTCCATAAGGAGTACAATCTGTGGCTTGTGTATGTCCTCAGTGGGTGTGGGGGGGTCATCATGAGGGCTATCAGGGTGTCTGACAGGGGGGTTGCTCAGAGGGGTTGGGGTCCCCAGGGCTTGGGGTTCTCTCTAATGGGTTGTTCTATGTCACCCATCATCGTTCTCACCTTCTCCTCCAGCACTCTGATCCAGCTATCCAGGTCTAGTTAAGGGGGTGTTGTTGTGCTGGACTGTTGTCTGGGTCTGTGCTGACTGGAGTGTGTTCACCTACTGTTCCAGCTCCACCTGCCTTACCTCTGGTTGAATTTATCCTTCATTTCAATGAGGGAGTAGTACTCTGTGCTGGGAAGTTGACTTTGTGCTTGGGGTTGCTCTGTGGGGTTATTTAATGAAGAGGTCTGGTCTGACCCGCTCGGGGTGGGGGTATCTTTCTCAAGGGAGAGCTTCTCCTGCTGAGCTATTTATTTTATTAGGTGAAAGTCCAGCTGGAACTGTTTGGTGCTGCCTTGAACCAAAACGGTTCCAGATGTATAGAGATTAATATTAGACGACTCAGAGTCCTCGTTGTCCAGTATCCTGAGTTTCCACCCATCGCTAACACCCCCCCTCTTAACAGAGGGTTAGTGTGCTAGTATAGCACTGTGCCATGCCAGGGGATGGTCTGTGTGGAAGATAAGGTTGCTTATGTTCCCATTTTTATAAAAATCAGCAAAAAGTGTCTCCTGATTCCCCAAAAGGAGTTTCATTTTGTACTCTTTTCGTGTCTTGTCGTTTTTTACATTCAGAGAGTACTGTATTTTAATGACCTCTGAACAGCGGGTGGGGGGTGCTTCATATCCTCTCCATTTGGTTGGGGTAGACTGTGCGACTCTCCTGCCATTGTTGGGCTCAAGGGCTTTGACACCTCTCACTTCACACGTCAGTGCTAATTGAAATAGTATCTCTTTGTACTAGCAAGCTTGGTAGCCTTAGCATTCAGTCCTTATAAAGTAAAATATATCATTGTAATGTATTTTTCTGCTTGGTTTTTGAAAGTAAAAAATAGCTTCATACTAAACATTACTCACTCAGTTCCAGGTTGGATGGTGTTTTCAGGTTTCTGTTTGTTTGCCAGAGCATTTGCTGTATAGTTTGGGAATAGTAATCCTTGGTAGTCGAAAGCCTTCCGGGTAATTCCGTCCAAAATCAGGTTGTAGGTTTGGAGTTTTGGTTTGGAATGAAGGTTATGTTGTGGAGGGTAGCATCCTGTATATGTCCCTGCCAAAAAATCCTACTTTATCTAACTCTAAATCTATATGTTTTGTTAAAAATGCAGGAGCAATGTCTTTGAGCTCTCTCTCTCTCTCTCTCTCTCTCTCTCTCTCTCTCTCTCTCTCTCTCTCTCTCTCTCTCTCTCTCTCTCTCTCTCTCTCTCTCTCTCTCTCTCTCTGCAGTGGAAGCAGCACATTCAGGAGAGACGTCTGATAGCCATCTCAATCACACTACTGTCACTAATAGACGGGAAACATAGAAATATAGCTCCACAGACTGGCAGGCTGTCATATGAACATCAGCCTAACTATCTAGCCTCACCTCAACTCTCTAGCTTCAGCTCTACTCTCTTAGAAAAAAAGGTGCTATCTAGAACATTAAAAGGTTATTTGGCTGTCCCCGTAGGAGAACCCTTTGAATAACTATTTTTGGTTCCAGGTAGAACCCTTTTAATTCCATGTAGAACCATTTGGGGTTCAATGTAGAACCCTTTCCACAGAGGGTTCTATATGGAACCCAAAAGGGTTCTAACTTAAACCAAAAAGGGTTCTACCTAGAACCAAAAAGGGTTATCCTATGGGGACAGCCAAATAACCCTTTTGGAACCCTTTTTTCTAAGAGTGTACTCTCTAACTTCAGCTCTACTCTGTAGCCTCAGCTCAACTCTATGAGCCTGTTTCCTGGACACAGAAAGGGTGATAAAGCCTAGTCATATGGACTGAAATGCCTGGTTAATGGAGAATCCCCATTAAAAATGTATTTTTAGTCCAGGACTAGGCCTAATCTGTGTCCGGGAAACTTGCACCATGTGCACTCTCTGAAGCCCCTTGAAAGGCCAATGTGTGTTTTGTGTTTCTGACAATAAAAATGACCTGCCCAGTCTAAGCAGATTTATAAAAATATTTTCCTCTATGAAGCGTCACTTATATGGATGCTCTTTCTCTCAAGCACTCTGTTTGTGGATTTGTTTGCCTGTTTGGATTCTATTCACAGTCATGTTTCTGTAATGGGAACCTGTTATATTGTGGTCTTCTGTTGTCTATCTGCAGTGACTAAGACCGTGTGTGCTGAGCAGTGTGACGGTCGCTGTTTCGGACCCTGGGTTATTAACTGCTGCCATCGCGAGTGTGCAGGGGGATGCTCCGGACCCAAGGATACAGACTGCTTCGTAAGTACACACACACACACACACACACACACACACACACACACACACACACACACACACACACACACACACACACACACACACACACACTTCATAAAGCCTATCACAACAAAATACAAAACCCTCCTTCCAATCACCTGTTTCCATGGTGAATATTTTCAAACCGCCAGAGAGTTTTTGATTATAGACCAGCTTGTCTTTTTCTTCCTTTGCTCTTCTTTTCTCTTTGTTCTTCAGTACATCATATCTTTTGTCTTATCTGTGACCTTTTGTGTGAATGTGAGGTTACTTCCATCAGGGGCTATTCATACTTCCATAGAGAAGTCGCTCCTGACACAGAATCTCCCTGTTTAATTCGTCTGAATCTCAAATGGCACCCTATTCCCTAAATAGTGAACTACTCTGGGCCTATGGTCCCTGGTCAAAAGTAGTGTTCTAAATAGGGACCATGGTGCTTTGTGGGAAAGATACCATTAAAATCAAATTTTCTCCCACAATGCCTTGTGTTAACCCTGTGCTGTGCCCACCTCCCCGTCCTCCTGTTCCTTTGTTTCTCTCTCTCTCTCTCTCTCTCTCTCTCTCTCTCTCTCTCTCTCTCTCTCTCTCTCTCTCTCTCTCTCTCTCTCTCTCTCTCTCTCTCTCTCTCTCTCTCTCTCTCTCTCTCTCTCTCTCTCTCTCTCTCTCTCTCTCTCTCTCTCTCTCTCTCTCTCCCCCTTTATCTATCGGTTTATCCTGGCTTGATCAAACTTCTTTCCTGAGTTTATAGTATTATGTTTCATATTGAGCTACCCGTTCTGTTTAATTAGATATTGTGAGTTCTAACTATTGATATTACACCTCTCTCTCTCTCAGTTGTGCTTCTTTAATTGCAATTGCACTTTTGTCAACCGGATTGACATTTTTCTGGCTGGAAAAACAGCCTGGATTAAACTCCAATGGCACCCTGTCCCCTTTATAGTGCATTGCCTTTGACCAGAGCCTTTGCAAAAGGAATGTGCTACGTAGGGAATAGAATACGTTTGCGATGTATGCCAGGTCTAAACTTTTCCCATAACGAGTGCCGCTTAGCCATTCATCATGCTAAATATTACAATACATACCACTAGATTAGTATGGAAGGGTTTGTAATAGTGATACCAAACATGCACTCTATTACACTTATTAAGGTGCTTATCAACTGCTAATTACTCTCTAAGTCTGTGTGTGTGTTTTAGTGTGGTTGTAGTTTACGGCTACATAGCAATTAAGTGACAATGTGCTTGATTGGAGAGCATAGGGCTCCCAGTGACGGTAAGAAGCTTAATGATTGTTATTTAGCTGCTTACTACTGTGTGGACTGTGTTTCCTTGACCACCCAGCACTAGTGTGTGTTTGTGTGTGTGTGTGCGTGCATGTGTGTACGTTTATCTGTGTATGCTTGTGGTGTGTGTCCGTCTGCGTGTGTCTGTGTGTATGTGTGTTTCATCCACAGGCATGCACCAACTTCAACGACAGCGGGGCGTGTGTGACCCAGTGCCCCCAACCCTTTGTATACAACCCTACCACCTTCCAGCTGGAAATCAACCCCAGAGCCAAGTACACCTATGGAGCCTTCTGTGTCAAAAAGTGCCCACGTAAGGAATGACACACACACACACACACACACACACACACACACACACACACACACACACACACACACACACACACACACACACACACACACACACACACACACACACACACACACACACACACACACACACACACACACACACACACACACACACACACACACACACACACACACACAACATACACAAATACTTCTGTGAAATAAGGGGACATGAAACATGCTACATACATACACACACGCATGACTGCATATATGTACGCATGACTGTAATTCGCTTTGGATAAAAGTGTCTACTAAACGACAAATATTATTATATATTACACACACACCATACTAGGGATTGAATTGAATTGAATTTATTTAGGGTAACAGACATATACAACAAAATGTACAATGTGGACCCAGAGGATATCACTTGAAAGTATGAATTAAAACGCTTGTTGTAAGTGGGATCCTGGGACTGTCCCGAGACCACTCTTCACATTTCCCGAAAAAACTAAATGACAAGACCCGGGGAATTACAATTTGTTTCCCCAATGTTGCACTAATGCAATTCCACGAAATACACAACATGCGCAGCAGCAGATTATACAAACAGGTTGTTTGAAGCCTTTAGCCTAGCGGATTTACTTCATACAAAGTCGCCATAAATTCAAAGCACACGCATAATTGACACTGCTGGACTGCACACGAGACCCGAATTGCAGTTTAGAGTTCTCACCAGAAGCAGAACTGAAAATTAGATCCCGGTCAGACCCAAGCCTTGTGAGCTGAAGCCCGAGCCCAGGCCTGGTCCGACACAGAAATTAAATGAGCCTGAACCCGAAAAAATTCCAGATTTCTAGAAAACAGTAGGCTATATTGATTTAAACTGGTGTTGAGAACAACGCGGCGGAGGCAGGCGGCGGAGTCGGGCGGAGGCGGGCGGCAGTGGAGTGAGGAGAGGAAACAAACAGCCATTGGTCCTACAAAAAGCGCAGAGAGAGGAAAACTCACCTTAGTTATGATCAACTGAAGGATGAACATATTGGAATAACGTAGGCTAATGCAATTGAAGGCATTTATCACATTCTTATACTGAAACTTTCAATGTCGTATCCAACCGTTATGCTAATTTAAAGTAATAGTCATGTGTGGTCACCTAGATTATCAAATCAACACCATTTTGATTGGGACAGCGCCATCGCACTGCTTTTAGACAAGCGTTGGGGACTCGTCTAGATAAATCAATCAAACTAGATTTTTGTTTTCACTTAATCTCTGTTTGGATATTTGGTAACAATTAGGCTGGGGAAATGTTAGCCAAGTTGAAGTGAGTACTAATGATCATCTTTATTGTAGTTTGCTCATATAGTAGCAGATTAGAACATGTTGCTATCATGTTATACAAGTGGAATTTGCTCTTCACTCTCGTAGTAGCCTGGCCTACTCCTGGCCAAAAGCCTGTGACTTGTCTGATAATCAATCAATGTGATTTTATTTCTCTGAATCTCTGTCTGTATATTTGGTTAATTGATCTCTGGCTGGACACGTGTAAGTGGTAGCTCATTTATTTGTTCACTGATCAGAAACATTTAGCATGCAATAATATATAGCCTAAATCAAGTGTATTATGTATCTATTCACTCAAGTAGGAGCCTTAGATAGCCTTATATAGAGCCTAGGCTGTTTTCCCATCGTCCCAATCCTGAATCTTGTCTCGCATGAAAATTCCAAACTTTATTCTGTAATTCGTAGGTTGCATTATCAAAGCACGTCTCGCCTGTGCATGTCAAAATACCGCTATAACTTTTCCCCCGCTTCTCTACGCTGTCTCGTATTGCTGCCCATATGAAAGCTTTGGTAGAGAATGTGTGATCAACAAACAATATGAGAGTAGATATGAATATTTTTTTTCAACAGAGTTGGTCCCCGTTAAGATAACTTGATATTTAAACAATTTCCTCTCTTCATCTCCCTGTTATTCATGAGCTGATCTGCTATCTGTATAATCATCAACTCGATTTTGCCAAATAGGAGATATTCTGTCATTCGTTGGACATTATCTAGCAAGCTTAGCAACTTTTCATTTGACTTTTGCTTGACTGCAGTTACAAAGTTTGTATGTTTTGACAATGCTATAGCCTACTCGGGGTGTCAAGCTAGCCTATGCCTACTGCTGAAATGCGCTGAATTAATTGAGGAACATGATAATGCTCAGAATTTATGAACACCCTGTTTCGCAATTCACAGCAATGTCATTGGTGATCAAAGTTACTCTATCATTACTAAATATCAGTTTCACTTGCTGTGAAATGTTTACATAGTGGCGCAGCCAAACCGGCAATGTGGCGTAGAACCCTGGCATAGTGACCATATCTTGGTTTTAAACGCTTTAAATGGGCACTTCCAATTGTTGTGGTATTTAAAATATTAATCCCTATTCCATACAGACTATACACACATACAGTGGGGAGAACAAGTATTTGATACACTGCCGATTTTGCAGGTTTTCCTACATACAAAGCATGTAGAGGTCTGTAATTTTTATCATAGGTACACTTCAACTGTGGGAACCTCACAAAAATCCAGAAAATCACATTGTATGATTTTTAAGTAATTAATTTGCATTTTATTGCATGACATAAGTATTTGATACATCAGAAAAGCAGAACTTAATATTTGGTACAGAAACCTTTGTTTGCAATTACAGAGATCATACGTTTCCTGTAGGTCTTGACCAGGTTTGCACACACTGCAGCAGGGATTTTGGCCCACTCCTCCATACAGACCTTCTCCAGATCCTTCAGGTTTCGGGGCTGTCGCTGGGCAATACGGACTTTCAGCTCCCTCCAAAGATTTTCTATTGGGTTCAGGTCTGGAGACTGGCTAGGCCACTCCAGGACCTTGAGATGCTTCTTACGGAGCCACTCCTTAGTTGCCCTGGCTGTGTGTTTCGGGTCGTTGTCATGATGGAAGACCCAGCCACGAACCATCTTCAATGCTCTTACTGAGGGAAGGAGGTTGTTGGCCAAGATATCGCGATACATGGCCCCATCCATCCTCTCCTCAATACGGTGCAGTCGTCCTGTCCCCTTTGCAAAAAAGCATCCCCAAAGAATGATGTTTCCACCTCCATGCTTCACGGTTGGGATGGTGTTCTTAGGGTTGTACTCATCCTTCTTCTTCCTCCAAACACGGCGAGTGGAGTTTAGACCAAAAAGCTATTTTTTTGTCTCATCAGACCACATGACCTTCTCCCATTCCTCCTCTGGATCATCCATATGGTCATTGGCAAACTTCAGACGGGCCTGGACATGTGCTGGCTTGAGCAGGGGGGCTTTGCGTGCGCTGCAGGATTTTAATCCATGACGGCGTAGTGTGTTACTAATGGTTTTCTTTGAGACTGTGGTCCCAGCTCTCTTCAGGTCATTGACCAGGTCCTGCCGTGTAGTTCTGGGCTGATCTCTCACCTTCCTCATGATCATTGATGCCCCACGAGGTGAGATCTTGCATGGAGCCCCAGACCGAGGGTGATTGACCGTCATCTTGAACTTCTTCCATTTTCTAATAATTGTGCCAACAGTTGTTGCCTTCTCACCAAGTTGCTTGCCTATCCCAGCCTTGTGCAGGTCTACAATTTTATCCCTGATGTCCTTACACAGCTCTCTGGTCTTGGCCATTGTGGAGAGGTTGGAGTCTGTTTGACTGAGTGTGTGGACAGGTGTCTTTTATACAGGTAACGAGTTCAAACAGGTGCAGTTAATACAAGTAATGAGTGGAGAACAGGAGGGCTTCTTAAAGAAAAACTAACAGGTATGTGAGAGCCGGAATTCTTACTGGTTGGTAGGTGATCAAATACTTATGTCATGCAATAAAATGCAAATGAATTACTTAAAAATCATACAATGTGATTTTCTGGATTTTTGTTTTAGATTCTGTCTCTCACAGTTAAAGTGTACCTATGATACAAATTACAGACCTCTACATGCTTTGTAAGTAGGAAAACCTGCAAAATCGGCAGTGTATCAAATACTTGTTCTCCCCACTGTACATGTTTATGTGAAATATGGGGACATTTGAAAAAACCTGCAAAATGGGAATGCACATTGAAAGTCAAAAACACCTTCGACCGTATGTACCACATACATACAGATAAAACATATACAGTATAGCATCAACAGTGACAAATAGTCTAAACGTTCATCACATACATAACAAATGCCTTGAAGATAAGCTGCTCTGTGATATTTTGAACATATTACACACACACCGACATGCACAATTATCAAGAACTTTCCTTGCCTTAGATACTGATCCTCCACAGTTCACAAGGACACCATTCAAACAGCCTAGGCCAGGGGTCAGTGTAATGCAGTGAGCGGAAAAAAGTATTTGGTCCCCTGCTGATTTTGTACGTTTGCCCACTGACAAAGAAATGATCAGTCTATCATTTTAATGGTAGGTTTATTTTTTTACAATGAGAGAAAGAATAACAAAACAAAACAAAATGTTATAAATTGATTTGCATTTTATTGAGGGAAATAAGTATTTGACCCCCTCACAATCAGAAAGATTTCTGGCTCCCAGGTGTCTTTTATACAGGTAACGAGCTGAGATTAGGAGCACACTCTTAAAGGGAGTGCTCCTAATCTCAGCGTGTTACCTGTATAAAAGACACCTGTCCACAGAAGCAATCAATCAATCAGATTCCAAACTCTCTACCATGGCCAAGACCAAAGAGCTCTCCAAGGATGTCAGGGACAAGATTGTAGACCTACACAAGGCTGGAATGGGCTACAAGACCATTGCCAAGCAGCTTGGTGAGAAGGTGACAACAGTTATAACTGTCAATCACCCTCGGCCTGGGGCTCCATGTAAGATCTCACCTCGTGGAGTTGCAATGATCATGAGAACGGTGAGGAATCATCCCAGAACTACACAGGAAGATCTTGTCAATGATCTCAAGGCAGCTGGGACCATAGTCACCAAGAAAACAATTGGTAACACACTATGCCGTGAAGGACTGAAATCCTGCAGCTCCCGCATGGTCCCCCTGCTCAAGAAAGCACATATACAGGCCCGTCTGAAGTTTGCCAATGAACATCTGAATGATTCAGAGGAGAACTGGGTGAAAGTGTTGTGGTCAAATGAGACCAAAACCGAGCTCTTTGGCATCAACACAACTCGCCGTGTTTGGAGGAGGAGGAATGCTGCCTATAACCCCAAGAACACCATCCCCACCGTCAAACATGGAGGTGGAAACATTATGCTTTGGGGGTGTTTTTCTGCTAAGGGGACAGGACAACTTCACTGCATCAAAGGGACAATGGACGGGGCCATGTACCGTCAAATCTTGGGTGAGAACCTCCTTCCCTCAGCTAGGGCATTGAAAATGGGTCGTGGATGGGTATTTCAGCATGACAATGACCCAAAACACACGGCCAAGGCAACAAAGGAGTGGCTCAAGAAGAAGCACATTAAGGTCCTGGAGTGGCCTAGCCAGTCTCCAGACCTTAATCCCATAGAAAATATGTGGAGGGAGCTGAAGGTTCGAGTTGCCAAACGTCAGCCTCGAAACCTTAATGACTTGGAGAAGATCTGCAAAGAGGAGTGGGACAAAATCTCCCCTGAGATGTATGCAAACCTGGTGGCCAACTACAAGAAACATCTGACCTCTGTGATTGCCAACAAGGGTTTTGCCACCAAGTACTAAGTCATGTTTTGCAGAAGGGTCAAATACTTATTTCCCTCATCAAAATGCAAATCAATTTATAAAATTTTTGACATGCGTTTTTCTGGATTTTTTGTTGTTGTTATTCTGTCTCTCACTGTTCAAATAAACCTACCATTAAAATTATAGACTGATCATTTCTTTGTCAGTGGGCAAACGTACAAAATCAGCAAATACTTTTTTTCCCTCACTGTATATATATATATATATATATATATATATATATATATATATATATAGTTTTTTTGTAAAAAAGCCAGTCTGTACCTAACTATTCCCACGAAAATTTTTTAATCAAGGTATGAAATTATTTTTATTTTTAATACAATCTATTTTTGGGCTTAGTTGTGGTCAATTTGCAGTGTACAAATTATTAGAATTATGTTCCGCCCCCCCCGACTATCCACCTGCGGCTGATTCTAGATGTCTACCCCTGGCATTTCCTCTCCTCTCCTGGGGCGTGTGCCTGGCACTCTACTAGGCACTCTGCAAGGAGCTCTGGCTCCTATCAGGAAGAGAGAGAGAGGGGTGTGCTGCCTCTGATGCATCCCACTTCTGATGAAGGACCACATGGATCAGACTCATTAGGGCACACCGTTGCAAACGTTTTGCAACAACAAAAACAAGAGTTTTGTTATTGGACCAGTTCAGGTAGTCCCTCCCCATTTCGGTCTGTTTTCTTCTTTTTGGTGTTTAGTGATGATTACAACCCAGGCTCTTTTATTTCCTGGGCTGCCACAAGGACCCCTGATGAGGTACCTGTAATTTAGGTGTCCATCTACATGCCTGAGTCTGTGAGAAAAGCAATCATTGGTCTCCTAAACTCTCAATCATTTGATGTGTATTTCTATCCCTAAACTCCTTCCTCAGTTCAGACTATCAGATATTATACCAGCAGGGCCAAAGCAGTAGGGAAAACAATACAACAATATAAAACATAAAGAGGACAAGGAACATGTTTAATCACAGGAGTCATCTTCAGGAGCACAACAGCAGTAGCCACGTTCCACTGCTATTCACTGCCTTCAAGTCACACAACAAGCATACATTTATTTATATTAAAGGGTGTCTGCACTTCCTGATTTGGCCTCATTTTTCATCAATGCTCATTAAGAAATGCAGGCAGTCATTAACTGAAGGCAAAAGAGAGTTGTCTTGGGTTTTGATGTGGGTGTTTCTTGGGTGTGTCTTTGCCATTCAATCACAACAAACAAGGACAGTAGATAACATTATTGAATGCAAGCTGGCAACATGCATCAAACATGTCATCAGGTTTACATGATATGCTAGCAGGGATCAAACCTGTTTACAAAGCAAACTCACCCAGTCTTTTCCCAGAAAACACGGTGCCACCATGTGTTATTAGCAAAAGGGGGCATGATTTGTTGAATTAATTGTAATCCAAAACAAACCCTCAAGTAAGTCATGATGCAGTCACTTACAAAACTTCATTTTGGATGAGACTGACTTTTTGACCAATATTATTCTATTAACACTTTGTAGTTAATTTTGACACTAGAATGAATGATTTTGACTCTTATCGATGCCGCATAGGCTGTTTAAAACCTGAGAAGTTGGTTCTAAGGGGCAGTTGACCTTTAAACCTCAATGGCACTCAGTCATACTGTAGTTGTTTTCCCTTCACATATCAATACCAGTGTTAGAATCAGTCTGTTCTCATGCAACCTGTTCCTACCACAGATTACATGTTTCCCAGTGGGTACTGCCTTGGAATTGCTCTGACACATATTATGTTTAACTCTATGTTTGCTGTTCCAGATAACTTTGTGGTGGACCACAGCTCCTGTGTGAGGGCTTGTCCCAGCAACAAGATGGAGGTGGAGCAGAATCGCATCAAGATGTGCATCGCCTGCACTGACATCTGTCCTAAAGGTATCCAAATCCTGCACTGTCCTGGACCGTATCCCCCTGTCATTCACATCCAGTTTATTCATCTGGATGATTGGATGTAGTTTTGGTTGAGCTGTGGTTATGTTGTGGTTGACTATCGCTTACCCACTGCTCCAACTTCTGTGTGTCTTCTTGTGACCGTCTGTTCCATGTGAGTGTATGCATATGTATTTCGAAGTGATTGGGATAAAGCCAGAACACACATTTCCGTATAACATTTTTGGACATTTGACCAAGTAATAACCTTCTTCTCCTTTTTCATCTTCATCTCCTTGTCTGTTTTAGCCTGTGACGGTATAGGTACAGCCAGTCTGCAGTCAGCCCAGACCGTGGACTCCAGCAACATAGACAAGTTCACCAACTGTACCAAGATCAATGGAAACCTGGTCTTCCTCATCACTGGCATTAAAGGGTGAGAGCAGAACACACACACTCTCCAACACACACTCACACGCACACTCACCAACATACACGCACACACACACACACACACACACACACACACACACACACACACACACACACACACACACACACACACACACACACACACACACACACACACACACACACACACACACACACACACACACACACACACGCACACACACACACACGCACACACACACACACACACACACACATGCACACACATGCACACACACACACCCACCAGGTACCTTCTGTTCCCAACCACACAACACACTCTCGGATCAGTGTTCCATGTATTTGTATTTCATTATGGATCCCCAGTAGCTACTCTTCCTGGGGTCCAAACACATTAAGACACGTACATTACACATAAAACAAAAGATAAAACAGTACATCATATAACACTGTAACACCACCACATATCCACAACACAAAATGTATGATACCAACATGCAACAATATCACAATGTATGTGTGTGTAGAGTGTGTGTGCTAGCGCCCGTGTGCGTATGCGTGTGTATGTACCTGTGTTTGTGTCTCTTCACAGTCCCCGTGGTTCCATAAGGTGTATTTTTATATGTTATATGTCTCGACACAAAAGCCATGGCGCTTGTAAAATAAACTGAAAGCTTAGTTGCCAAATTGACTGAATTGAAATGGAACTGCCCTTTCATTATTTTGACCTCCCAACATTATAATTGGAAGAGGAAGTGTAAACTCTAACATTGGGGGGTACTAAGCAAACATATGGAATTGTTTTAAGATTGTCATAGAATGGATCATTATGAAATTTGATTTTGAATTTTAAGACCCCTTTAGGTATCCCCAAAAATATTAACAGATTATTTGTTCAAATATTGAATTTCGCCTTTACTACTATAGCCCATAGAAATGCATTGAATAACACATTCATAAATGGCAAAAAAGACAGTCAAAAAATAAATCATAAGAAATAAGGTTTTGAAGTGTCTCCTATATAGTTTTTCTTTTTTTGGACATATATTTAATCCCGTATTTTTGTTGGCACAAAACTACCTCCATACTTCCAATCGTTTGTATGGGTTACCTTCAGAAGAGTCCCGTGACGCTACAGACAGAAGTTGGGCAAAATGCTACAGAGTCATAGAGCAAAACAGAGAACACCATCGTGTTCGTGAGAGACTACCCTTTCCATAGAGTGGTCATAATAGTTTGTAGGCCAAACCGTTTGGACACTACATACGTTTTCACGAGAAGACTCCAGAGTGGCGCAGCGGTCTAAGGCACTGCATCGCAGTGCTTGGGGCGTCACTACAGACCCCCTGGTTTGATTCCAGGCTTTATCACAACCGGCCGTGATTGGGAGTCCCATAGGGCGGCGCACAATTGTCCCAGCGTTGGCCAGTGTAGGCCGTCATTGTAAATAAGAATTTGTTCTTAACTGACTTGCCTAGTTAAATAAAGGTAAAAAATAAAAAAATATCAATTTTCTAAATCTCTCATGGTCTGAAACAGCGCTGTAGCTCGGCCACTTCCTTCCACCACAGATGTGTAAGGTCGACATTGGCAGACGTGGTGGTATCTGATATCTATAGCTTAAACAGACAGATTTTGATGGGGATTTTTGTATTATGTTATTTAGATTGACACACGGTGCGTCAATAGACTGTTAAGGATTAGCTAGAAAGGTAACTCCAAAAACATTGTTGCTAAGAGCTGCTGTTTAGCTGGTTAAACAAAGGTGTGTTGGCAGCCATGTGTTGGCAGAAATTAATGTCCATGTCAAGAAAGCTTACCAGCAGCCAGCGGCACTTGCCACACTGGTAGCCTATTCGCGGGTGCTTTTTCAAAGCCCATGTCAGATACTCCAGTTAGTGTCATTGGCTCCAATGAGTATACTTTGCTCAATATTAGGAGTAGAAATATGAAGTTGACATAATTAGAAATAAAATATTATCCTCTTTTCAAAATGTGTTTATTCTATTGTCGCGGACCCCCTGCAGTACCTCCAGGAGCCAACGAACCCCGGTTGAATACCCCTGCTCTAGACAGCTCACCTCCCTGCAATATGAGAGAAATAGTGGTTATGTGGGTGACGTGACCGCTTTCTGTTCCTAATTTCTTTCTCTTTCACTTTGTTTCTCTCTCTCTCATTCTCTCTGTTTCCCTTTCCCCCTCTCTCTCTCTCTCTCTCTCTCTCTCTCTCTCTCTCTCTCTCTCTCTCTCTCTCTCTCTCTCTCTCTCTTGCTCTTCCCTCTCTCTCTCTCTTGCTCTTCCCTCTCTCTCTCTCTTCCCTCTCCCCCCAACCCTTACAGGGATGTGTACCACAACATTAGAGCTTTGGATCCAGAGAAGCTGAATGTATTCCGGACTGTTAGGGAGATCACAGGTGAGAGACATTATAATTGTATTTAAGTCAGTTAAGAACAGAGATCCAATTAAAAATACATATTAATTTCTGATACCATGTCATTCATTAACTGACCAGGTGAATCCAGGTGAAAGCTATGATCCCTTATTGATGTCGTGTTAAATCCACTTCAATCAGTGTAGATGAAGGGGAGGAGACAGGTTAAAGAAGGATTTTTAAGCCTTGAGACTATTGAGACATGGATTGTGTATGTATGCTATTCAGTGGGTTAATGGGCAAGACAAAAGATTTACAGTGGCTTGCGAAAGTATTCACCCCCTGTTACGTGAATTATTTAACAACCTATTTCAGTGTCTCTGTGCGTCTCCCAAAAGGTTGTAAGTCTTTTGGGATTTAAATAACGGACAGAGTTCCGATCTGCATAGTCAGAGATCTTTATTCATTGAGAATTCTAAAACAAAATGGTGGTACAATCCTTTTATACACATAAGTCATACGAAAAATCCTGCCTATTTTGTTGCCTTACAACCTGGAATGAACATACACAACATGCCTACCACTTTGAAGATGCAAAATATTTTTTATTGTGAAACAAACAACAAATAAGACAAGAAAAACAGAGAACTTGAGCGTGCATTGAAGAAATTACAGCTGCAAGTCTCTTGGGGGTATGTCTCTATAAGCTTGGCACATCTAGCCACTGGGATTTTGCCCATTCTTCAAGGCAAAACTGCTCCAGCTCCTCCATCCTGTGGATGTATTTCAAGGCCTACCTTCAAACTCAGTGCCTCTTTGCTTGACATCATGGGAAAATACAAAGAAATCAGCCAAGACCTCAGAAAAAATGATGTAGACCTCAACAAGTCTGGTTCATCCTTGGGAGCAATTTCCAAACGCCTGAAGGTACCACGTTCATCTGTACAAACAATAGTATGCAAGTATAAACACCATGGGACCACGCAGCCATCATACCGCTCAGGAAGGAGACGAAGGACCTTGTGAAGATGCTGGAGGAAACAGGTACAAAAGTATCTATATCCACAGTAAAATGAGTCCTATATCAACATTGCCTAAAAGGCCGCTCAGCAAGGAAGAAGCCCCTGCTCCAAAACCGCCATAAAAAAGCCAGAATACGGTTTGCATCTGCACATGGATACAAATATCGTACTTTTTGGAGAAATATCCTCTGGTCTGATTAAACAAAAATAGATCTGTTTGGCCATAATGACCATTGTTATGGTTGGAGGAAAAAGGGGTTGGCTTGCAAACTGAAGAACACCATCCCAACCGTGAACCACGGGGGTGGCAGCATCATGCTGTGGGGGTGCTTTACTGCAGGAGGTACTGGTGCATTTCACAAAATAGATGGCATCATGAGGAAGGAAAATTATGTGGATATATTGAAGCAACATCTCTAGATATCAGTCAGGAAGTTAAAGCTTGGACGCAAATGGGTCTTCCAAATGGACAATGACAAAGTGAAAGAGAGTTGTGGCAAAATGGCTTAAGGACAACAAAGCCAAGGTATTGGAGTGGCCATCACAAAGCCCTGACCTCAATCCTATAGAACATTTGTGGGCAGAACTGAAAAGGCGTGTGCGAGCAAGGAGGCCTACAAACCTGACTCAATTACACCAGCTCTGTCAGGAGGAATGGGCCAATTATTCACCCAACTTATTGTGGGAAGCTTGTGGAAAGCTACCCGAAACATTTGATCCAAGTTAAACAATTTAAAGGCAATACTACCAAATACTAATTGAGTGTATGTAAACTTCTGACCCACTGGGAACGTGATGAAAGAAATAAAAGCTGAAATAAATCATTCTCTCTACTATTATTCTGACATTTCACATTCTGAAAATAAAGTGGTTATCCTAACTGACCTAAGACAGGGAATTCTTACTAGGATTAAATGTCAGGAATTGTGAAAAACTGAGTTTAAGTGTATTTGGCTAAGGTGTATGTAAACTTCCAACTTCAACTCTATGCATGCACCACCTTTCCATTATTTTTTGAATTTTTTGAAACACGTTATTTTTTTCATTTCACTTCAACAGTTTGTGTGTATGTCCATTACATGAAATCCAAATAAAAATCAATTTAAATTACAGGTTGTAATGCAACAAAATAGGAAAAATGCCAAGGGGGATGAATACTTGTGGGAGGCATTGGAGTCAACAAGGGCCAGCATCCCTGTGGAACTCTATCGACCTCTTGTAGAGTCCATGCCCCAAAGAATTGAGGCTTTTCTGAGGGCAAAAGGGGGGTTGCAACTCAATATTAGGAAGGTGTTCCTAATGATTGGTATGCTCAGTGTATATACAGTGGGGGGAAAAAGTATTTAGTCAGCCACCAATTGTGCAAGTTCTCCCACTTAAAAAGATGAGAGAGGCCTGTAATTTTCATCATAGGTACACGTCAACTATGACAGACAAAATGAGTTTTTTTTTTCTCCAGAAAATCACATTGTAGGATTTTTAATGAATTTATTTGCAAATTATGGTTGAAAATAAGTATTTGGTCAATTACAAAAGTTTCTCAATACTTTGTTATATACCCTTTGTTGGCAATGACACAGGTCAAAGTTTTCTGTATGTCTTCACAAGGTTTTCACACACTGTTGCTGGTATTTTGGCCCATTCCTCCATGCAGATCTCCTCTAGAGCAGTGATGTTTTGGGGCTGTCGCTGGGCAACACAGACTTTCAACTCCCTCCAAAGATTTTCTATGGGGTTGAGATCTGGAGACTGGCTAGGCCACTCCAGGACCTTGAAATGCTTCTTACGAAGCCACTCCTTCGTTGCCCGGGCGGTGTGTTTGGGATCATTGTCATGCTGAAAGACCCAGCCACGTTTCATCTTCAATGCCCTTGCTGATGGAAGGAGGTTTTCACTCAAAATCTCACGATACATGGCCCCATTCATTCTTTCCTTTACACGGATCAGTCGTCCTGGTCCCTTTGCAGAAAAAACAGCCCCAAAGCATGATGTTTCCACCCCCATGCTTCACAGTAGGTATGGTGTTCTTTGGATGCAACTTAGCATTCTTTGTCCTCCAAACACGATCGAGTTGAGTTTTTACCAAAAAGTTCTATTTTGGTTTCATCTGACCATATGACATTCTCCCAATCCTCTTCTGGATCATCCAAATGCACTCTAGCAAACTTCAGACGGGTCTGGACATGTACTGGCTTAAGCAGGGGGACACGTCTGGCACTGCAGGATTTGAGTCCCTGGCGGCGTAGTGTGTTACTGATGGTAGGCTTTGTTACTTTGGTCCCAGCTCTCTGCAGGTCATTCACTAGGTCCCCCCCGTGTGGTTCTGGGATTTTTGCTCACCGTTATTGTGATCATTTTGACCCCACGGGGTGAGATCTTGCATGGAGCCCCAGATCGAGGGAGATTATCAGTGGTCTTGTATGTCTTCCATTTCCTAATAATTGCTCCCACAGTTGATTTCTTCAAACCAAGCTGCTTACCTATTGCAGATTCAGTCTTCCCAGCCTGGTGCAGGTCTACAATTTAGTTTCTGGTGTCCTTTGACAGCTCTTTGGTCTTGGCCATAGTGGAGTTTGGAGTGTGACTGTTTGAGGTTGTGGACAGGTGTCTTTTATACTGATAACAAGTTCAAACAGGTGCCATTAATACAGGTAACGAGTGGAGGACAGAGGAGCCTTTTAAAGAAGAAGTTACAGGTCTGTGAGAGCCAGAAATCTTGCTTGTTTGTAGGTGACCAAATACTTATTTTCCACCATAATTTGCAAATAAATTCATTAAAAATCCTTCAATGTGATTTTCTGGATTTTTTTTTCTCAATTTGTCTGTCATAGTTGACGTGTACCTATGATGAAAATGACAGGCATCTCATCTTTTTAAGTGGGAGAACTTGCACAATTGGTGGCTGACTAAATAATTTTTTCCCCCACTGTATATATAATATATGGTGTAATGTTTCAGAGAAAGTAGGCCTAAATGTAGGCCTACTGTAGAAATCCCCCTGTCCGTGCATCTTGAAATTATTCTGTTTTACTTTGTTTTGCCCTCATCAAATGTGCATGGTGTCCCCTCTCTTACAATTTGACTCAGTATAAAGGGGCCTTGTGTGTGTTTGCTGGTGCCCACCAGATACCATACACCAAAAACAGGCTGAAAGAGTATGTTGAATATGTGATAAGGGTCTCTCTATCTCTTCCATCTCTTCCCTCTCCCATGGGGAGCTAGAACTCCTAGTTTCACAGCCTATAGTTTCACACGGAGCATGAAGGGGGTCCGTAGTGTGTGTGCATGTGTGCGTGCATGAGTGTGTGTGTGTGTGTGTGAATTCATGTAGAGTGAATCCCCCTTCCCCTTTCCCCTCCTCCTCCCCTCCTTTCCTCCACCACACCTCCCACACCTCATCCCTTCATTCCTGTGACAGGAGGTGAGCTGGTACAGCCAATGTGTGCCTCCCAAATGGCACACCATTCTCTATACAGTGCACTACTAAATAGGGAATAGGCTGTCATTTGGGACACAACCCTGTAGACCCATGGCCAGGCATGCATGACACCCCTTGTCACCCCTGTCACCTCTAAGAGCTGTCAGTGGCATGACTCCGTCACACACACACACACACACACACACACATACAGGCATCAATGTACACACACACACACACACACACACACACACACACAAACACACACACGCACACCCGTCATCCCTTCTGCTCTGACCAAGGGTTTACAATCTCTGAATTCTATAGCTCTCAGATGACACTCAGTGTAGGCTACAATCTCACCCTACATCTCTTCTCCTGCCAAGTGTTCTTCTAAAACACAGACCCTTGTTTTTTTCTCCTTCCATGAGGTCAGAGCAGGCTTATCCAAACAGTACGGTCGGTGGGCCATCCACTGAAGCAATTTAGCATAAGTGAGGTTCCCAGTACAAGGCTTTGACTGTAATCATCGGCGCTTTAAAACTCTTAACCCTTGATCTGGTGCCTGTGGCCCTCCTCTCTGTCAGGCAATACTGGGTAATTTGCCTTTCGCATGGATGTGCCAGTAATGTGGCACTCAGTGAACCTAAACCCCTACTCTACTCTAGCAGCTCTAGCCTGCTCAGCTACTGACTCCATCCTTTCAGCAGTTGTTTACTGCCCACTGCCGAGAGAGAGAGAGAGAGAGAGAGAGAGAGAGAGAGAGAGAGAGAGAGAGAGAGAGAGAGAGAGAGAGAGAGAGAGAGAGAGAGAGAGAGAGAGAGAGAGAGAGAGAGAGAGAGAGAGAGAGAATAAGCTGAGGAGATATACAACGGACAATGTAGAATATAGAATAAGGAGAACACCCACAGTGAGACCAGAACTCCCTGCACAGTACAGCACATTTAAATAGATATGCTGAGTGTTTTACCTGTTGACTAATGGCTAGTGGTTAAGTGATTTGTACCAATAACCAAAAGGTCACTGGTTTGAATCCCCGAGCTGGCAAGGTGGAAGAATCTGCCGTTCTGCCCTTGAGCAAGGCAGTAAACCCCCAACAACAACTGCTCCCTGGGAACTGATAATGTGGACGTCGATTAAAGCAGCCCCCCACACCTCTCTGATTCAGAGGGGTTGGGTTAAATGCAGAAGACACATTTTGGTTGAATGCATTCGTGCAACTGTCTAGGTATCCTATTGCTGCTGTTAGTGTAAAGCTGTTAGCCCAGGAAGGAAGACAGGTACTTGTTAGCACCATTAGCAAGATGAAGCAATGAAGCGTCCTGCCCACCTCTCCTCTCCCGTTCTCCACCTCTCCTATCTCTCTTACTCTACACCTCTCCTTCCCACCTCTCATCTCCCCATCTACCACCTCTCCTCTCTATGAAAAACAAACATATTCCTCTTGAGGAAAGATCATCGGACAGGTGGAGAGAGGGAGAGAGAAAGAGAGAGAGAGAAAGAGAGAAAGAAAGTGAGTGATAGAGAGAGAGAGAGAGAGAGAGAGAGAGAGAGAGAGAGAGAGAGAGAGAGAGAGAGAGAGAGAGAGAGAGCGATGAGAGAGGTGTGAGAGAGGCTTGTCGTTGCTTCCCGCGATTTTGTCATTAAGGCAATTACTGTCATCAGACACTAGCCCTGACGACTCTGATAGGAGCTAATCGTTGCCATTTTATGTTGGAGGTTGTATTCAAGAATGCTAATGGCATGGAAAGCAGGTTGTGATGCATTTAATTTGTATACATTTGATTGAGGTTCAACTTATAATCGGCTAGTCTGAATAGGGTGTCTGTATAGTAATTATCGATAACTTTACTCGTATCTGGCACTGAGCTAGATAGACCCACTGGCTGCGTCCGAAATGACACCCTATTCCCTAGATAGTGCATTACTTTTGACCAAAGCCCTATGGGCCCTGGTCAAAAGTTGTGTGCTTTATAGTAAATAGGGTACCATTTCAGACGTAGCCAGTAGCTCACCCAGGAGAGAAACAGGAGTGATGCCGGTAGAATGATAAAGGCAGACTTGAAGGTTATCTCTCTCTTGTCAACAAGTTATAAACAAGGTTATTTTAGGAACTCATCTCACATCATCAGACTGGGAGATTCATCAGGGATATGAACACATGTTGATATGAGCCTTATACCTTTCATTAGATCCTCTCATATCGCTTACCAGCGTAATGAATTTGTTTAAAGCCAATCAAAATATCAGTTATGTAACTATTATGTAATGTATCCCTGTAAATATGCCGCCGTCTGGAGTTTTCAATGTTAAAGTAATTTTGTGTTAACCTTGGTCCTCATAACTTCCCAGCCCCTTTCCTCTCTCCTATCTTCTCTTTTCTCATCTCCTCTCCTTTTCTCTCCTCTCCTCATCTCTTCATCTGTCCATTCTGTTTGTCCTCTACTGGCTGGAATGAGATTTCACCCCTCATCTCTAAATATTTAATTTATTTTATCCATTATTACATTTTCTAAATGATCCATGGTCATCAGCTCAGCAACTCATTCAACCTGCTAAATGATTTAATGCCCAGAGGCAGATACAGGAAATGCCAAAATATGTACAGTATATATCTTCATGGTCATATATTTGACATGTTTCACTAATGTGAGTTAGGAATTTCTGTGGATCTGGTAATACATCACAGATATATGATGTAATTTGATTGGCTGTGATGTGATTGGTTGTGTCCCTGTAGGTTTCCTGAACATCCAGTCGTGGCCAGAGAACATGACAGACCTGAGTGTCTTCTCCAATCTGGCAACCATAGGAGGCAGAGCTCTCTACAGGTAAGAACCTACAGTACAGTACTACACTACATTACTACAGTGTATTAGTACAGTACATTACTACACTACATTACTACAGTATGTTAGTACACCACGTTTCTACAGTACATTAGTACAGTACATTACTACAGTACATTAATACAGTACATTATTATAGTACATTACTACAGTACAGACCTGAGGATCTGGCAACCATAGGATGGAGAGCACTGTACAGGTAGGTCTGGAACCACATAATAAAATAGACCACTGTCTATATTGTATCTTTATGCCTGGAGCTCAATTGAGAGAGGTGAATAGGGAAGAGCAATGGGCCAAGCATGGAGCCCTGGGGAACACCTCTCACACGTACTCTACAGTACATCATTACTGTACCATACTTTGAGGTGGGTTAAGAATGTAGCACTATTTTAACAGGAGCTAGTGTTTTACCATTAGGTTGTGTACAGTCAGTCTGGCATCTAAGAATGACTATAATGTTGCTGTTCCTTTGAGATCCCATCAGAACAACCCCATAGATATCCAACTGGGTATACTGTAAATTTTGATAGATGGAATGTCGTCGCAATTGATCTTGTAACATGCCAGAGCTTCTCCATGACTCCCATACCCTGATCTGTTAGCACTATGACATCCATTATCCATTGTCATGCATGTAGGCAGACCCTAAGCTCAGAATGTAAATGACACATGTATGCAGATACACATGCACACACAAACAAACACACACACACACACACACACACACACACACACACACACACACACACACACACACACACACACACACACAGGGGCAGACACAAAAACACATACACACAGACACATGTGAATGTACATACACACACACACACACACGCACACACACACACACACCCCTTGGGAATACTACACTATCATCACACCAAGAACAGCAGTCTAGTGGAGAGCCTGCAGATCCATCACAGCAGATTCACTGTGGGTTGAGAACCATTAGGATAGGTGATGATTTGCTTTGGTGACATTAACTAACTAGCTAGCAGTTCCTTTTCAAGATATTACTGCAATTAACATCATTATACTCTATTAGTGCTTCCATTAGACATATCAGCACGTTAGCAAGCAGAGAGAGTGGGTGTGATAGCGAGAATGACATGTTGACAATTTCAAGTAAACACACACACACACACACACTCACACACACATTGTGGCCTATCACTAAGTGGAGAGCTGTGTTCTTGTTAGTGCCTCCGAACGCTCCCTACTCCCGCTCTTCAAGGCTCTTTCTGGGTCGTGAAGACCCTTTCAGAGAGAAAGAGAGAGAAAGAGAGAGAGAGAAGGGAGAGAGAGGTAGAGTGCCTTTGGTACTCTGTGTGTAGGAGCATGCTGTATGCATCACAGGGATTGAAGACGCTTAATGTTTTTGCATTAAGTGATCTTAACACATCTAAGAGCACCTAGCTTTGTAAAGATTTACAGAGCAGCGTCAGTTGGTTTGCTAACAGCCTACCACACTCTCCTTAGAGGAATAACATCAACTGTGTATTAACTGGAAATTCATCTTTATTTTCACTCTCTGACCTTTATCTTATGCTTTTTTCATCTCTACCCTATTCTGTCTGTTTCTCTTTCTCTTTATTTATCTCTCCTCACCCCTTTCTGTCTGTCTCACTCTCTGTCATGGGTCTTCTTCACCTTCTCTCACCCTTGTTTACTCCTCCTCCATCTCACCTCTCACATCTTTCTCTTACACCTCTCTCTCTCGCCCCTCTTCCTCCGTCTTCACCCACTTCCCTCTTCCCTCTCTCCCCTTCCCTTTTTCCCATCTCCTCTCCCCCTCTCTCCCCTTCCATCCTTTCTCTCCTCTCCCAGTGGTATCGCTCTCCTAGTGTTGAAGCAGCAGAGGATATCGTCCCTCCAGCTCCAATCCCTGAAAGAGATCAGTGCTGGTAACGTGTACATCACCAATAACAGCCAGCTGTGCTTCTACAACACTGTCAACTGGACCGGCCTGTTCAGAGCCAACAACCAGAAGGTCCTCATACGCAACAACAGAGACCCCAAAGAGTGCAGTGAGTCACACACACACACAAACACACACACACACACAAATGCACGTACACACGCCTGTGTATACACAAACATACATACAAACACACACACACACACACATACACACACACTCTCAACTCATTTCAGTCCAAACCCAACTTAGATCTGGACACTGTGTTACTGATACTGTTTGTTAACATTGTACAGTTAAAATATTCTTAAATACAATGTACAGAGCAAAAATTATGATAGAGTGTGGTGCAATTGGACTAATGAGAGAATTCAGTTACCACTGGTTCCTCTCCTACTAATATCTCAGCCTTAGGCGTTCATGTATTATGGTCATCAGTTACCACTGGTTCCTCTCCTACTAATATCTCAGCCTTAGACATTCATGTATTATGGTCATCAGTTACCACTGGTTCCTCTCCTACTAATATCTCAGCCTTAGGTGTTCATGTATTATGGTCATCAGTTACCACTGGTTCCTGTCCTGCTAATATCTCAGCCTTAGACATTCATGTATTATGGTCATCAGTTACCACTGGTTCCTCTCCTACTAATATCTCAGCCTTAGGTGTTCATGTATTATGGTCATCAGTTACCACTGGTTCCTCTCCTACTAATATCTCAGCCTTAGACAGTCATGTATTATGGTCATCAGTTAACCACTGGTTCCTCTCCTACTAATATCTCAGCCTTAGACATTCATGTATCATGGTCATCAGTTACCACTGGTTCCTCTCCTACTAATATCTCAGCCTTAGACATTCATGTATTATGGTCATCAGTTACCACTGGTTCCTCTCCTACTAATATCTCAGCCTTAGGTGTTCATGTATTATGGTCATCAGTTACCACTGGTTCCTGTCCTGCTAATATCTCAGCCTTAGACATTCATGTATTATGGTCATCAGTTACCACTGGTTCCTCTCCTACTAATATCTCTTCTCCTCATCCCCTCTTCTCCTCTTCCCCTCTTCTCATTCCTTTTCTCCTCACTCCTCTTCTCCTCACTCCTCTTCTCCTCACTCCTCTTCTCCTCTTCCCCTCTTCCCCTCTTCTCCTCACTCCTCTTCTCCTCTTCCCCTCTTCCTCTCTTCCCCTCTTCTCCTCACTCCTCTTCTCCTCACTCCTCTTCTCCTCTTCCTCTCTTCCCTCCTCAACAGTCTGCAGGTGTCACACACCCTTAGCTGGCTGACTTTGAGGAGTTGGACTGTGTCTATGAGTCAGACAGTTCTCCTTTGCTGTGTATGTGTGTGTGTGTGTGTGCGTGCGTGCGTGCAGGCGTGTTCCTGTGTATTTGTGTCCTTGTGCATGCGTGCTTGTGTGTGTGTGTGTGTGTTATCTTAGCCGTAGCTCAAGGTGGACAGACAGGCTCTACCCCCCAGCTGTTACCTCCCTACTCATTAGGGTTTCTATGCAGGCTGTGTAGTCAACACTCTTTGATATGGAGAAGATAACAGAGACGGGAGCTTCCTGAAGTGTTCACCATGCACACTCACTCAAGAACTGGGATCAAATCAAATGGGCCTGTGGGGTTTTTATTTCTTCTTCCTTTCCCTCCTTTTTCTCCTTATTTTTCATCCTGAAGTAGGATGTTGTGATGCATGATGGGTATTGTCTTCCGTTGACGTCGGCCGTTGTTGGAAGCACTCTCTCAGCTCTGGTTGCTTGGCTCGTTCGACAGTCCCCTCCGGCGTCTCAACGTTTCCCTGAAGACGGACCTGGCTCAGCGTTTGACGTCAATAGAGTCCAAACTGTGTGTTTTCAATGGGAGTCAGAAACTTTGATGTCGGCATCTTTTTGATCCCGTTGCGTACTGTAATATTTCCTCTCTCTCTCTCTCTCTCTCTCTCTCTCTCTCACTCTCACTCTCGTGCTCACTTTTATTTTTCAATTTTTTTCAGCATTCTGGACATGACCCCAAAACACAGAATGCCCCCTGACTTACATCTGGCCTGAACCTCAAAGTCAGGGTGGAATGATTAATAATATTTCCTCTCTCTCTCTCTCTCTCTCTCTCTCTCTCTCTCTCTCTCTCTCACTCTCTTACTCTCTCTCTCTCTCTCTCTCTCTCTCTCTCTCTCTCTCTCTCTCTCTCTCTCTCTCTCTCTCTCTCTCTCTCTCTCTCTCTCTCTCTCTCTCTCTCTCTCTCTCTCTCTCTCTCTCTCTCTCTCTCTCTCTCTCTCTCTCTCTCTCTCTCTCTCTCTCTCTCTCGTGCTCACTTTTATTTTTCAAATTTTTCCAGCATTCTGGACATGACCCCAAAACACAGAATGCCCCCTGACTTACATCTGGCCTGAACCTCAAAGTCAGGGTGGAATGATTGTGACTATAGCTCTGTGGGCTATGTCTCTAGAGCCCAACAAACACGTACAGTCTCTTTATGCTGCTCCGGTGGGAGGGGAAGCCAATACAGAGCCAGTGGCAGAGCAGAGGGGTGTAGAGCTGAACTAGGCCAGGCCAGACAGCCTGTTGCTCTCTGTTGCTGTAGACCTGCCAGACACCACATCCTGCCGCAAGGGGAATGGAAATCACTTCTGACATGTTGGCTACATCCCAAATAGTACCATATTTGCTATATAGTGCACTACTTTTGACCATTGTACATAGGTCCCTGGTCAAAAGTAGTGCACTATATTGGGAATATGGTGCCATTTGGGACACATCCGTTGTATGAGATAGTAGCCCCGCAGACCTTCGATGTTCTCACAATGTTGTGTCCAATGTTGGGTAACAATCTTAGAACCTAGAAACTAATCTGGAGTATGGGCTGGCCAGCTCCTCCATTTGAACAGTCTGTCACGATAGACTATGTACCAACCATATATAAACGGAGCTGCAGAGGGACCTCACTCCTGGTATTATTATGCACAGATAGTAGGCTACTCATGCTGCAGTGGCATGGCATCCGTCCACTCATATCAGTTGAGTACAGAGATCCTATTTCCTGCACAGAGGGACGGTTGGACTAAAAGCCCTCTCTCTCTTGTCTCCATTATCATTATCTTTGCCAGCGTTTGCTGATGCTGAAAAGAGATGATAGAGTTAAAGGCTAATGTTCAACTGTCTGTCTTTCTTTTCCCCCCTTTTGTTTCCCCTTGTTTTATCGTTTGTCATCATAGTTAGCTTGTACATCCAGGTGTTACTCAAGCTACTTTAGTACCCCGTCACTGTTTGGTCAGCACTATTATAATGGGAGAACACAGCTACAGCTGGGTCCACATTCAGCTCCGTAGTGGGTCTCCTCTCACAGACCTGTCTGTCTGTCTTCCTCTCTACCTCTGCACTCTACTGACAGATTAGGGTTGCAAAAATCCGGTAACTTTCCCCAAATTCCCAGGTTTTCCAGAAATCCTGGTTGGAGAATTACGGATTTCCTGGTTAATCCCTCCTGATTCTGGGAATCTTCCAACCGGGATTACTTACTTCTTACAATGGATCTTTGAGATAGATGTGCATTGGGCATGTCTCTCCCTCCCTGCTGTAGCTCTGCTTTGTTAGATACAGTGAGGGAAAAAAGTATTTGATCCCCTGCTGATTTTGTACGTTTGCCCACTGACAAAAAATGATCAGTCTATAATTTTAATGGTAGGTTTATTTGAACAGTGAGAGACAGAATAACAACAACAAAATCCAGAAAGACGCATGTCAAAAATGTTATAAATTGATTTGCATTTTAATGAGGGAAATAAGTATTTGACCCCCTCTCAATCAGAAAGATTTCTGGCTCCCAGGTGTCTTTTATACAGGTAACGAGCTGAGATTAGGAGCACACTCTTAAAGGGAGTGCTCCTAATCTCAGCTTGTTACCTGTATAAAAGACACCTGTCCACAGAAGCAATCAATCAATCAGATTCCAAACTCTCCACCATGGCCAAGACCAAAGAGCTCTCCAAGGATGTCAGGGACAAGATTGTAGACCTACACAAGGCTGGAATGGGCTACAAGACCATCGCCAAGCAGCTTGGTGAGAAGGTGACAACAGTTGGTACGATTATTCGCAAATGGAAGAATCACAAAATAACTGTCAATCTCCCTCGGCCTGGGTCTCCATGCAAGATCTCACCTTGTGGAGTTGCAATGATCATGAGAACGGTGAGGAATCAGCCCAGAACTACACGGGAGGATCTTGTCAATGATCTCAAGGCAGCTGGGACCATAGTCACCAAGAAAACAATTGGTAACACACTACGCCGTGAAGGACTGAAATCCTGCAGCGCCCATAAGGTCCCCCTGCTCAAGAAAGCACATATACAGGCCCGTCTGAAGTTTGCCAATGAACATCTGAATGATTCAGAGGAGAACTGGGTGAAAGTGTTGTGGTCAGATGAGACCAAAATTGAGCTCTTTGGCATCAACTCAACTCGCCGTGTTTGGAGGAGGAGGAATGCTGCCTATGACCCCAAGAACACCATCCCCACCATCAAACATGGAGGTGGAAACATTATGCTTTGGGCGTGTTTTTCTGCTAAGGGAACAGGACAACTTCACCGCATCAAAGGGACGATGGACGGGGCCATATACCATCAAATGGGAACCTCCTTCCCTCAGCCAGGGCATTGAAAATGGGTTGTGGATGGGTATTCCAGCATGATAATGACCCAAAACATACAGCCAAGGCAACAAAGGAGTGGCTCAAGAAGAAGCACATTAAGGTCCTGGAGTGGCCTAGCCAGTCTCCAGACCATAATCCCATAGAAAATCTGTGGAGGGAGCTGAAGGTTTGAGTTGCCAAACATCAGCCTCGAAACCTTAATGACTTCGAGAAGATCTGCAAAGAGGAGTGGGACAAAATCCCTCCTGAGATGTGTGCAAACCTGGTGGCCAACTACAAGAAATGTCTGACCTCTGTGATTGCCAACAAGGGTTTTGACACCAAGTACTGTCATGTTTTGCAGAGGGGTCAAATACTTATTTCCCTCATTAAAATGCAAATCAATTTATAACATTTTTGACATGCGTTTTTCTGGATTTTTGTTGTTGTTATTCTGTCTCTCACTGTTCAAATAAACCTACCATTAAAATTATAGACTGATCATGTCTTTGTCAGTGGGCAAACGTACAAAATCAGCAGGGGATCAAATACTTTTTTCCCTCACTGTACATGCTGTAATTTCACTATGCACTTCCAACAAAGGGACTTTGAGATAAATCTTCATGGTGGGTCTGGCTGCCATTACCTATTCCAGATGGCTGGCAGGCAGGCAGGCAGGCAGGCAGGCAGGCAGGCAGGCAGGCAGGCAGGCAGGCAGGCAGGCAGGCAGGCAGGCAGGCAGACAGACAGACAGACAGACAGACAGACAGACAGACAGACAGACAGACAGACAGACAGACAGACAGACAGTCCAGTCTAGACAATTAGCATGTGACCATGGATCCACCCTCCCTCAGATGGACCAAGAGTTGAAACCACTGTTTGACTGACTGGTCTTATATGAACACACACTCTGTTGTTTGGTTCAGCCAACTGCTGAGTTGCAGTCATTGGCTCACTTAGTTGTGTTGTTTTCTTTAAAAAGAGCAAGGTTGGATTGTTGATGCTGGCTTATTGGTGATGGGTTATTGAGATACTGTATGAGGGCGGCAGGTAGCCTAGCGGTTAAGAGTGTTGGGCCACTTCCCCAAGCTGACTAGGTGAGAAATCTGTCAATGTGCCCTTGAGCAAAGCACTTAACCCTAATTGCTCCTGGAAGTTATTCTGGATAAGAGTGTCTGGTAAATTACTAAAATGTAAAAAAGGCCTTGTAGCCTTCTTTAGAACTTAAGTAATTTCACCCCTTTTGGTAGCCAATGGCTCCACCCATATCCTTTCAGTTAAAGTCAAACATTTATCAATATTATCAGTGTCCAGTACCTAACCCTGTCATGCTACTGTGGATGGTGTTTGACCTTCTGTCTACCCCCTAACCCTAACCTTAACTCTGACCTGTGTTCTTGTGTTTCTCAGCTACTGAGCGGATGGTGTGTGACCCTCTGTGTTCGGACGCTGGCTGCTGGGGGCCGGGACCAGACCAGTGCCTATCCTGTCGCTACTTCAGTAGGGGACGCATCTGTGTGGACACCTGCAATCTCTATGAAGGGTGAGTTACAGATGACAGTATAACACAATGAGAGATACTGTAGACTCTTGACAGTATAACACAATGAGAGATACTGTAGACTCTTGACAGTATAACACAATGAGAGTTACTCTTGACCAGGGGTGTCAAACTCATTTTAGCTCAGGGGCCACATGGAGGAAAATCTATTCCCAAGTGGGCCGGACCAGAAAAATCATGGTATATATAACTTAAAAACAACAACTTCAGATTGTTTTCTTTGTTTTAATACGATCAACATACAACATAAAGCTGGAGCCTGAGGACAGTGTGTCCAAAATAGTACAAGCACAACATCACTATTAATCATAAAACACGTCATGTTTATTTGAAAATTCTAAAGAAAAAGAACACACAAACACACAATGCCTCAGTGATTAACAGAACTGTTTCACAGATCACAGAACTATATCAGGGTGTCATTTCTCAGGCAGAAATGTAGATAAAAATAATGAAATCCTGTTCCCCAAACAAGTGCAAGAACCACAGAGTCAAGAATAGGTTAAATATACAAATAAAATAAAATCAATTAAAAACAATAGCACATCAACATAAAAACATATAAACATAAAGCTGGAGCCTGAGGACAGTGTCCAAAAGCACAACATCACTATTAATCATAAAACACCTCAAGTTATTTGAAAGTTCTGAGGACAAAGAACACACAAACACACAATGTCTCAGTGATTCACAGAAGTATATCACAGATCACAGAACTATATCAGGGTGTCATTTCTCAGGCAGAAATGTAGATAAAAATAATGAAATCCTGTTCCCCAAACAAGTGCAAGAACCACAGAGTCAAGAATAGGTTAAATATACAAATAAAATAAAAACAATTAAAAACAATAGCACATCAACATAAAAACATATAAACATAAAGCTGGAGCCTGAGGACAGTGTCCAAAAGCACAACATCACTATTAATCATAAAACACCTCAAGTTATTTGAAAGTTCTGAGGACAAAGAACACACAAACACACAATGCCTCAGTGATTCACAGAAGTATATCACAGATCACAGAACTATATCAGGGTGTCATTTATCAGGCAGAAATGTAGATAAAAATAATGAAATACTGTTCCCCAAACAAGTGCAAGAACCACAGAGTCAAGAATAGGTTAAATATACAAATAAAATAAAATCAATTAAAAACAATAGCACATCAACATAAAAACATATAAACATAAATCTGAAAGCGTTGCTCAAACTCCCGTAACAGTCCCGTTATTTTATCTTTGAACCGCTTCATGTCTGCCACATGTTGGGTCGCGCACACATTTTTCAGACAGGGGAAGTGAGCTGCATCACCACCGGCAAGTTGCGTCTCCCACAATGACAGCTTCAACTTGAAAGAATGTATGCTGTCATAATACTGCGTGACAACTTTGTTGCGCCCTTGCAGCTGTTTGTTCAAGTTATTCAGGTGCTCTGTAACATCCACCATAAATGCAAGGTCCTGCATCCATTCTGCGGAATGAAATTCTAACACTGGTTTGCCCTTTTTCTTCCATGAACTGTTCAATTTCTTCTCGTAAATCAAAGAAATGCCTCAGCACAGCACCTCGGCTTAACCATCTTACCTCAGTGTGGTATGGCAGGCCATAGATGTGGTCTTTCTCTCTGAGAAGGCTGTCAAACTGACGGTGATTCAGGCTTCTGGATCGGATGAAATTAACAGTTTGGATGACCACCTTCATGACGTTATCCTTCTTTAATGACTTGCAACACAAAGCCTCCTGGTGCAAAATACAGTGAAAAGTCAAAAAAATCACGTCCTCCATTTGCAGATTGCACTTTCTCTCTGAACTTTGTCACAACGCCTGCTTTTTTCCCGATCATTGAGGGCGCACCATCTGTAGCCAGGCTGACAGCGCGGGACCAGTCCACTCCGACCCTGTCCAGCGCGCCGACGAGTGCGGTAAAAATATCAGCTGCTGTCGTTGTATCTGTCATCGGCACCAACTCCACGAACTCCTCGGTGATGGTCAATGTGTCATCAACTCCGCCGGATGAAAATGGCCAGTTGTGCAACATCTGTAATGTCCGTGCTTTCATCAATTGCAACCGAAAACGCAATAAATGACTTTACTTTTTGCTTCAACTGGCTGTCCAAATCCACTGAAAGATTGGAAATCCTGTCTGCAACTGTGTTTCTTGTCAGGCTGATATTTGCAAAAAGCCTGCCGCTTTTCAGGGCACACAATCTCCGCTGCCTTCATCATGCATGTTTTTACAAATTCACCCTCACTAAATGGTTTTGAAGCCACTGCGATTTCATTAGCAATGAGGTAGCTAGCTTTCACTGCAGCGTCACTGATGTCTCGGCTGTGAGTAAACACAGACTGCTGTTTCTTCAGACCCGCCAACAGTTCATTCACCTTCTCTCATCTCCGCTGTCCTTGAAAGTTGTCATATTTGTCGGCATGAAGACTCACATAGTGGCGACTGAAGGTTATATTCTTTCAGCACTGCAACATGCTCTGAACACACCAAACATACAGCTTTCCCATTCAATTCCGTGAATAAATCGGATGACCATTTTTCTTGGAACACTCTGCACTCTGCGTCCACTTTTCTCTTTTTTGACAGAGACATATTGGGGCAATGAGGGTGCCAAAGCACATAATGTTAAAAGTAGAAGCCGTAATAAATATTGCGGGCAAAACAAAGTAGCTCATTGGCTGCACGTGCTTGACCTACTTGCTCTGCCCCGGTATAAACAGTTTGCTTGCTTAACACAATTGCTATTGCGCCATCCAGTGGACGCAATTGGAACAGCAGTTTATTTTATTGAAAAATTGCAGCGCATTTTTATACTTTACAAAATTGTTATAATATTTTTTTTTTTTTTTTTTTTTTTTTTTATCATCTCGCGGGCCGGATTAAACCCGTTTGCGGGTATACTCTTGACAGTATAACACAATGAGAGATACTGTAGACTCTTGACAGTATAACACAATGAGAGATACTGTAGACTCTTGACAGTATAACACAATGAGAGATACTGTAGACTTTTGACAGTATAACACAATGACATTATGACAGAATCACTCTCAATATGCATGAAGATAAAGGCAAATACAGCTGTCAAACTAACAAACCTTTAACTTTTACCTCAGTGTAAGTTACAACTTTTTTTTTTGGCATTTAGGTCTGAGTGAATTGTTTCTGATATAGTGTTTTCTTTTGTACACTCTCAGAAATAAAGGGTTAGATTTGTTCCTAAAGGGTTACAATCGCTTGTCACTGGGGTGGTACCCTGTAAGGTCCTCCTACTTTTATTTATAGGTACAGTATCATTCTCCACAGGTACAAAAGTATGCTTTTTTACATTTTATATATAGTACCGCCACAGTGACAAAGCCATTTGTTCTATGTACTGTAAGTGGCAACAATGTATCTCTACCATAGACCAGTTAAACTGGTACAACATTTCCATTCACAGATAGCCAGAAATCAAACAGAAAGCCACGCCCCCACTAAGCCACACCTCCAATATAATTTTCCACTGTGTCTTTTTGAGTGAATTGTAGCGTTACCACCCATGACTGTATGTGTTAGTGACAGAGACATGGTTGTTGAATTCATACAATTTTAGAATTGTGGCCTTCACCAAGTGAGTTCCTAGGCATATATTATCATTAAAATTAAACTCTTTATGACCATACATTACGTACATTATCAGACCTTATTTTTAGGCCTAGTTTTACCCTAATACAGTGGCCTGAAACTCATGGTTTACAGGCCACATCAGGCCTGCAAGTAGGCTTGCACAATTCCAGTAATATTCCCTTAAATCCCAGATTTTCAAAAAATCCTGGTTAAAGGATGTCCTGCATACAGTGCATTCGGAAAGTATTCAGACCCCTTGACTTTTTCCACATTTTGTTACGTTACAGCCTTATTCTAAAATGTATTAAAAAAAATAATGTCCTCATCAATCTACACCAATACCCCATAATGACAATACCCCATAATTTGTTGGTGTGCAATTGTATTACAAAAAAAAAAATGACATGTCACATTTACATAACTATTCAGACCCTTTACTCAGTACTTTGTTGAAGCACCTTTGTCAGCGATTACAGCCTTGAGTCTTCTTGGGGATGACGCTACAAGCTTGGCAACCTGTGTTTTGGGAGTTTCTCCCATTCTTCTCTGCAGATCCTCTCAAGCTCTGTCGGGTTGGATGGGGAGTGTCGCTGCACAGCTATGTTCAGGTCTATACAGATCGGGTTCAAGTCCGGGCTCTGTCTGGGCCATTCAAGGACATTCAGAGACTTGTCCCAAAGCCACTCCTGCGTTGTCTTGTCTGTGTGCTTAGGGTTGTTGTCTTGTTGGAAGGTGAACCATCGCCCCAGTCTGAGGTCCTGAGTGCTCTGGAGCAGGTTTTCATCAAGGATCTCTCTGTACTTTGCTCCGTTCATCTTTCCCTCGATCCTGACTAGTCTCCCAGTCCCTGCCGCTGAAAAACATCCCCACAGCATGATGCTGCCACCACCATGTTTCACTGTAGGGATGGTGCCAGGTTTCCTCCAGACGTGACGCTTGGTATTCAGGCCAGGAGTTCAATATTGGTTTCATCAGATCAGAGATTCTTGTTTCTCATGGTCTGAGAGTCTTTTAGGTGCCTTTTGGCAAACTCCAAGTGGGCTGTCATGTGCCTTTTACTGAGGAGTCGCTTCCGTCTGGCCACTCTACCATAAAGGCCTGATTGGTGGAGTGCTTCAGAGATAGTTATCCTTCTGCAAGCTTCTCCCATCTCCACAGAGGAACTCTGGAGCTCTGTCAGAGTGACCATTGGGTTCTTGGTCACTTCACTTACCAAGGTGCTTCTCCACCGATTGCTCAGTTTGGCCGGGCGGCCAGCTATAGGAAGAGTCTTGGTGGTTCCAAACGTCTTCCATTTAAGAATGATGGAGGCCACTGTGGTCTTGGGGATCTTCGATGCTGCAGAAATGTTTTGGTACCTTTCCCCACAGTTGCATGGGCATGGGATGCAAGTTGCCCATGCAACTTGCCCATGCCCCCCCGCTTCTCCTTCACACAATTTCAGACAGCTGATGTTCTGAAAGAGCTGCAAAATCTGGACCCCTACAAATCAGCTGGGCTAGACCATCTGGACCCTTTCTTTCTAAAACTAGCCGCCGAAATAGTCGCAACCCCTATTACTAGTCTGTTCAACCTTTCTTTCGTAACGTCTGAGATCCCCAGAGATTGGAAAGCTGCCGCGGTCATCCCCCTCTTCAAAGGGGGTGACACTCTAGATCCAAACTGCTACAGACCTATATCCATCCTGCCCTGCCTTTCGAAAGTATTTGAAAGCCAAGTTAACAAACAGATCACCGACCATTTCGAATACCACCGTACCTTCTCCGCTATGCAATCCGGTTTCCGAGCTGGTCATGGGTGCACTTCAGCCACGCTCAAGGTCCTAAACGATATTATAACAGCGATTGATAATAGACAGTACTGTGCAGCCGTCTTCATCGACCTGGCCAAGGTTTTCGACTCTGTCAACCACCGCATTCTTATTGGCAGACTAAATAGCCTTGGTTTCTCAAATGACTGCCTCGCCTGGTTCACCAACTACTTCTCAGATAGAGTTCAGTGTGTCAAATCGGAGGGCCTGTTGTCTGGACCTATGGCAGTCTCTATGGGGGTGCCACAGGGTTCAATTCTTGGGCCGACACTTTTCTCTGTGTATATCAATGATGTCGCTCTTGCTGCTGGTGACTCTCAGATCCACCTCTACGCAGACGACACCATTTTGTATACATCTGGCCCTTCATTGGACACTGTGTTAACAAACCTCCAAACGAGCTTCAATGCCATACAACACTCCTTCAGTAGCCTCCAACTGCTCTTAAACACAAGTAAAACTAAATGCATGCTTTTCAATCGAACGCTGCTGGCACCCGCCCACCCGACTAGAATCACCACTCTCGACGGGTCTGACCTAGAGTATGTGGACAACTACAAATACCTAGGTGTCTGGTTAGACTGTAAACTCTCCTTCCAGACTCACATTAAGAATCTCCAATCCAAAGTTAAATCTAGAATCGGCTTCCTATTTCGCAACAAAGCCTCCTTCACTCATGCTGCCAAACATGCCCTCGTAAAACTGACTATCCTACCGATCCTTGACTTCGGCGATGTCATTTACAAAATAGCCTCCAACACTCTACTCAGCAAATTGGATGTAGTCTATCACAGTGCCATCCGTTTTGTCTCCAAAGCCCCATACACTACCCACCACTGTGACCTGTACGCTCTTGTTGGCTGGTCCTCACTACATGTTCGTCGTCAAACCCACTGGCTCCAGGCCATCTATAAATCACTGCTAGGCAAATCCCCGCCTTATCTTAGCTCATTGGTCACCATAGCAGCACCCACCCGTAGTCTGCGCTCCAGCAGGTATATCTCACTGGTCATTCCCAAAGCCAACACCTCCTTTGGCCGCCATTCCTTCCAGTTCTCTGCTGCCAATGACTGGAACGAATTGCAAAAATCTCTGAAGCTGGAGACTCTTATCTCCCCTCACTAACTTTAAGCATCAGTTGTCAGAGCACCTTACCGATCACTGCACCTGTACACAGCCCATCTGAAATTAGCCCACCCAACTACCTCATCCCTATATTGTTATTTATTTTGCTCCTTTGCACCCCAGTATCTCTATTTGCACATAATCTCTTGCACATCTAGCATTCCAGTGTTAATACTAATTGTAATTAATTTGCACTATAGCCTATTTATTGCCTTACCTCCATAACTTGCTACATTTGCACACACTGTATATATATTTTCTGTTGTATTTTTGATTTTTTTTTTTTTTTTTACCCCATATGTAACCATATGTAACTCTGTGTTGTTGTATTTATCGCACTGCTTTGCTTTATCTTGGCCAGGTCGCAGTTGTAAATGAGAACTTGTTCTCAACTGGATTACCTGGTTAAATAAAGGTGAAAAAAAAAAAAATAATACAAAAATAATTCTGTGCCTCAACACGATCCTGTCTCGGAGCTCTGCGGACAATTCTTTCGACCTCATGGCTTGGTTTTTGCTCTGACATGCACTGTCAACAATGGGACCTTATAGAGACAGGTGTGTGCCTTTCCAAATCATGTCTAATCAATTACATTTACCACAGGTGGACTCCAATCAAGTTGAAAAAACATCTCAAGGATGATCAATGGAAATAGGATGCACCTGAGCTCAATTTTGAGTCTCATAGCAAAGGGTCTGAATACTTATGTAAATACGTTTTTTCTGTTTGTTATTTTTTATAAATTTGCAAAAATTTCAAAACAACTGTTTTTTGCTTTGTCATTATGGGGTATTGTGTGTAGATTGAGGATGATATATATATATTTTTTCATCCATTTTAGAATAAGGCTGTAACATAACAAAATGTGGAAAAAGTCAAGGGTGTGAATTTATTCATCCGCAACCTGCATTTATAATGACTGTCAGGGTTAGGAACATTGTGAGGAGATTACCTAAGCCATTTAAACTTGAACAACCATTTCGGTAATGGGTGCAAAAAATCTAACTAACTGATTGGATTAGTTTAGAAAAATGTATTGTTATCTTGTGTAGCATACGATTAATCAATCAATGTACATTCACAAATAAAGATGTTAAAAACTATTCTAAAAGCATCTACCTGCAGTAGAGCATGCTGGGAAATAGGATCATAATAATAATGATGGTACAAATGTGCCTATTTAAGGTACCACCCCAGTGACAAAGCCGTTAATTCCTTTTAGGTGGCAAACATTCATAATTGTACCTTATGGTGGGTATTGAGGGTACACAAAATATGTTTGTACCCTGGGAAACAAAAATGTACCCCTATTTTTGAGAGTGAGAGTGTGATTATTGTACCTTAATATGCAAAATATGGGGTACAAAAATGTACCATTATACTCTTTATCCAGACATGTCCCCTGAAAGGTACCGAACAGTACTATCTGACATCATTATGTGTACCTCTGAAGGTACATTATGTGTATTTTGATATTTTTGTACCCCAAGGAATAATACCATAACCTTATTTCTAAGAGTGTAGTACTATATATCTCAGCATGTATTACCTGCTCCACAGACTAGTGAGTGTAAAATATAACTACTGTCTGTGTAGACACCAATCTCTTCCCTCTTTCATTCCGATAACGGGAGAAAACATGGTGTAAACACAATCGAAAGCCTCAGGAGAATGACAGAAAAATACTGCAAGAATGGATTTATGTGTTTCTCAAATGTCAGAGAAAAATAGATGAGGCTGCATCCAAAATGGCATCCTATTCCCGTATAGTGCACTCATTTTGACCTGAGCACTATGGGCCCTGGTCAAAAGTAGTGCGCTATATAAGGATTAGGGTGCCATTTGGGATGCAACCAGAGACAAGGACAGGTCAGACACAGCACAGAGAACTTCATACAAGAAGGATAAACCACCACAGCAATACACTCCAGTGAGTGAATAACAGGGGAAATAAGATGGTTGTTATGATCTGATGCAGTGTGGATTTACAGAGGAGAGATGTTACAATATGTGAGACAGAAACACACACATGGATGCATGCATACACACACACAGTCTTGTACAGCTAACCTTGTGGGGACACACAATTCAGTCCCATTCAAAATCCTATTTTCCCTAATCCCTAACCCGTACTCTTACTCTTACCCTAACATTAACCCTAACCCTAACCCTAAAACTAAAACTAACCCTAGATCCTAACCCTAATCATTAAGGTAATTCTAACCCTAACACTAATTCTAACCTTAACCCTAAACCCCCTAGAAATAGCATTTGACCTCATGGGGACTAATAAAATGTCCCCAGTTGGTCCCAACATATTTTTTTTACTATTCTTGTGGGGACTTCTGTTCCCCACAACAATAGTTAAACACGTCCACATCCACGTCCACGTACTTACTTTGAGTTGGAGCATAGGAGGCAACATGTGGTCTGAGGGAGTGTACTTGATCAGGGGATTGGTTAAGGGATTGTATGAGCATTCCTTGCATTATTTCAGATCTCTACATTGTCTATTTTGTTGTGTTTGTTGTTGTTTACCTGTATAATCCTCTCTAATACTTAGTTTAAAAGGCTTTGAGACAACAGGTGAGACATTCAAAGTTAAATTTCATCATCTGAACCGTAAGCCAGACTATTGATAAAGCTATACCAGTGTGGTGTCTGGGTAATGTATAAATAGAAATAGATTATATGTCTATGGCGGGTGTACACTACAGTAGACACAGAAATGGATGATTGTTTTGCCTTGCAGACTGACTGGCTCTAGGTCCAGGCAGCCGTCGGGACCCTTCGTGGTCGAGAAGCGTGAGGCCAGTTTGGAGAGGTATGCCAAACGAGGGCAGGGGGGTTAGGCGTGTCACTGCGTGTCACAGTCACTGCTTGCGCACGGGGCCACGCTCTGCCTACCTGTCTGCCTGTCTGCACGCCACCGCTCACAGCTCATCCAATCAAAGAGATGCAAGAGATGCTACTAACCAATCCCAGAGCCACAAGACGCTACTGATTGAAGTCTACTGAGACCATAGACTTACGTTCTGTATAACACATAGGGGCGGGTTCCCGAACACAGATTAAGCCTAGCCTGGGACTAAAAAGCATGCTCAATGGAGAACCTCCATTAAAACTGCTTTCAAGTCCAGGACTAGGCTTAATCTGTGTCTGGGAAACTGCCCGATAGTATTATACTGTATGTTTATATGATTGAGACAATGTCTTGTTCACTATGGGGCACTCTTACATTAGGAGGAAAAACATCTAATTGCATGACTTGTTTATTTTCACTCCACAAAAGCTATTTTGCATTTCCTAACGTCTCTGTCTTGAAGGTAATTGTTTATTTTGAGTGACTGAGTCAACACAAAAGGTTAATAAGAAAAGAGGACAACGCAGATGCAGAGTGCAACTGTTATAGTGGAGATTTAGGTAGGAACTCCTGTAGGAAGTGAAGTCCATGCGTAAAAGCTTCTGTCCTCCGGGTCTTCTGCTAGAACAGAGGTGTTAAGTGCTCAGCAAGCTTCTTGACATGTGTAGCAGACAGACAGACCGTGCCTCTGTCCTAGAACAAGAATAGCACCCACCCAGTCACTGACTGCAGAGAGAGAGAAAGAGAGAGACAGTGAGAAACAGAGACAGAGAGACAGAAAAAGAGAGAGACAGAGAGAGAGACTGACAGAAAAAAATAGACAGAGAGAGAGACAGAGAGCAGCTTAGGCCATAGAGAAGCTTAACCCTACGGAGAGCCATGGGAGTCTTAGCTAACATAAAGGAGATGTTAAACCATAACCCATTTAAACCATAGCTGTACAAGACAAATACCTACCTCCCATGCCACCCTGCATGGCATTGTGTTGTCCGGATAAAGCATAATTAATCCTAATTCGATTTTAGATCCCACAGAGGAGTCCCACTTGGTATTAGACAAAGGGAAGAAGCACCACACGGACTGGCACACACACACACACACACACACACACACACACACACACACACACACACACACACACACACACACACACACACACACACACACACACACACACACACACACACACACATCATCATCATCATCATCAGGGCCTGCACTGTCTCTCCTTGTATGTTTAAGGCAGGGGGCCAAGCCAACTGTCTTACTTTGTCGTTGTTATGTAATGACTTTCCAAGCCCCGCCAGTGACTTCTTATTTTACTGTTGATTTTTGAATGTATGGAACACCCGTTGGCTTTAGCTGAAAAGCCATGCTATACCCCAAAGTGATGCTATCAATATAGCCAATATAATGAGCTATAACACTTTAGGGTGTAGTAGTGTAACACAGAGAAATGCATCAGATTGTGTGTGCATGCTCAACGGTTAATGTCTGTGTCCCAAATGGCACTCTAGTCCCTAAATAGCAGACTACTTCTGGCTAGAGCGCTAGGGGTTTCCCTACGGGCCCTGGTCAAAAGTAGTGCACTATATATGGACGCAGCCCATGACATCCAGTGACCTTCAATGCCAAATTAAACTGAAGACACACACACACACACTCTCTCTCTTTATCTCTCTAATACAATCCTGCGTTTATTGAGAAGTTTCCTTTTTAGGTCTATCTGCTGCATAATCTCTCTCCCTGATCCATTTACTGAAGGTTCACACAGATCTATATTTTATTGATCGTTTCCTCTGTCTCTCTCTCAAACTAATTTTGACATTGATGCCGGCGATTGATTGAGGTTTAAGAAATGTATTAGAACTGGGAACAAGCTCTTGCACAGTTTTAAAAACTTGCCAGCACATTACTTGGCAACCAGTAAAAGTAAAGGGATATTGGATTTGGCTTGGTTTCAAAATAATGTTAAATAAAAGATGAATGTACAATGTTATTTTGATTTGTTTTGACTAAAAACCGTACATTCAGCATCACTCCGTCCAGGGAAATATTATAGTATTTTCTAAGTATACCAAACATTAAGAACACCTTCCTAATATTGAGTTGCACCCTCCCCCTTTTGACGTCAGAACAGCCTCAATTTGTCAGGGCATGGACTCTACAAGGTGTCAAAAGTGTTCCACATGGATGCTGGCCCATGTTGACTCCAATGCTTCCCACAGTTGTGTCAAGTTGGCTGGATGTCCTTTGGGTGGTGGACCATTATTGATACACAATGGAAACTGTTGAGCGTTAAAAACCCAGCAGCGTTGCAATTTTTTACACAAACCGGTGCACCTGGCACCTACTACCATACCCCTTTCAAAGGCACTTACATTTTTTTTTCTTGCCCATTAACCCTCTGAATTGCACACATTCAACAATCTATGTCTCAGTTCTCAAGGCATAAAAATCCTTCTTTAACCTGTCTCCTCCCCTTCATCTACACTGATTGATGTGGATTTAACAAGTTACATTAATAAGGGATCATATCTTTCACCTGGATTCACCTGGTAAGTCTGTCATGGAAAGAGCAGGTGTTCTTAATGTTTTGTATACTCAGTGTATAATTCAGAATGTTGTGTATCCCTGTAAATAATCAGAATTCATGTAAACATTATAGTTTTGTGCCGAGGGACAGGGTAAGTTATGCCGCCTACACATTTCTGTACTGAATGAAATATTACCACTACCTTTTTAAACCATGTCTATCTTTATTTCCCAAAGACAATTCAACACAATCACAATCACTTGTTTGTCTTTTAATAATGTTAAACATCTTTTAACACAGGCTTAACACCTAACAAACACTTTGTACTTAAAAAAAACACTTTTAAAATAAGCCAGGCCCTGTTGTTACCTCTTATCCCACTTCAAATTGCTCAACTTGCCATTGGCTCAACTTACCCCATGACCATTGGCTCAACTTACCCAAAGGCAAACATTTTGACTATATTAGCCCACACAGCTACAAGGATGCACTTTCATGCTAGGTTTAAGAACTATTGAATCTTATAGAGACCCCAACTGATGTATTTGTATAGAACAATCTGAAAATGATCTCCTTTGGTTTGGATACAAGCATTTTGTGTATGGTTTCCCAGAAACAATGGTGGCTCAACTTACCCCGTAGGCTCAACTTACCCCACTCTCCCCTATGTGTAATGTATTTGTTTTCAAATTGTGATTTAAGCGAAAGACAGCAGTATGTTAGTAGTCAGTTCTCCTTCATGTTTTCTCCTTTAGTTTTCATCTCCAGTAGTCCTGGCTCATGCCCAGGCTCATTTCAGCCATCTTGTCAGCATGCTGTTGCTACTGGTGTACAGTATATACCGTGGAAAAGTGTGTATGTACAACAGTACCCCAATGACTGCAGCGCCTGAGGCCATAAAACCCCTCCAGCTATTCCTCTAGACAGATTCAGAGGAGCACAGCTCACCTCCCTTCCTCTAGACTCTGGATCTGACACACTTTGTTCTTTCTCACTGTCTACATCTTCCTCTACTCTCCTTTACCCCTCCCTCCCTCCCTCTGTCTGCTCTCTCTCCCTCCCTCTTTCTCTCCTTTCCCCTCCCTTTCCTCCCTCCCTGTCTCCATCTGTCTACCTTCCTCTCTCCTTCTCTCCTTCTCTCCATCTCTCTCTGTCTCTCCCAGGGAGGTGCGTGAGTATGACAACGGCTCGGTGTGTGTGGAGTGTGATGCCCAGTGTGAGAGAGCATATGGTGACTCCCTGACCTGTCATGGCCCGGTAAGATCCTCCAGAGACACAGGGTATCTCAATGTGCATACCACCGTGGTCCACACGCTCATGCTCCGTTATTCATTCTCTGTGGACGTTCTCTTGAGTACATTCTTGTGAGGACAAGAGTGTGGAGAACTCATAAAACATTACATTATAGAAGCACTCGCACCGCCCTCTTCTGTATTACCTCATGCTGCACCTCCCCATTCACTGAACCTTCTTCCAGCCAGGACAATGGCAACAATAGAGACGAAACAAGATATACAGAAAGCAAATGTTTTACTTATCAGCTAGCTATATGTGAATCGTAATATTCTTTGCCTGGTAAACAGATAGTTTACCAGACAAAAATTACCTAAAACTAAAGTTATGCAAGGTAGATTCTTTGTGGGTAGCTAGCTAACAATTATTTGTTGCCATTTGGCTGGCTAATAGTAGTAGCTATCCAGTTAGCCTTATTGACTTACTATGGGCTTGCAATCTACATACAGTGCCTTTGGAAAGTATTCAGACCCCTTGACTTTTTTCAAATTTTGTTACGTTACAACCTTATTCCAAAATGGATTTTTTTTTTACATGTCCTCAGCAATCTACACAAACTACCCCATAATGACAAAGCAAAAACAGGTTTTTAAAAAACAGAAATACCTTATTTACATATGTATTCAGACCCTTTGCTATGAGACTCAAATTTGAGCTCAGGTGCATCCTGTTTCCATTGATAATCCTTGAGATGTTTCTACAACTTGATTGGAGTCCACCTGTGGTAAATTCAATTGATTGGACATTATTTGGAAAGGCACACACCTGTCTATATAAGGTCCCACAGTTGACAGTACATGTCAGAGCAAAAACCAAGCCATGAGGTCAAAGGAATTGTCCGTAGAGCTCCGAGACAGGATTGTGTCGAGGCGCAGATCTGGGGAAGGGTACCAAAAAATATCTGCAGCATTGAAGTTCCCCAAGAACACAGTGACCTCCATCATTCTTAAATGGAAGAAGTTTGGAACCACCAAGACTCTTCTTATAGCTAGCCGCCCGGCCAAACTGAGCAATCGGGGGAGAAGGGCCTTGGTCAAGGAGGGGACCAAGAACCCAATGTTCACTCTGACAGAGCTCTAGAGTTCCTCTGTGAAGATGGGAGAAGATTCCAGAAGGACAACCATCTCTGCAGCACTCCAACAATCAGGCCTTAATGGTAGAGTGGCCAGACGGAAGTCACTCCTCAGTAAAAGGCACATGACAGCCCGCTTGGAGTTTGCCAAAAGGCACCGAAAGACTCTCACACCATGAGAAACAAGAGTCTCTGGTCTGATGAAACCAAGATTGAACTCTTTGGCCTGAATGCCAAGCGTCACGTCTGGAGGAAACCTGGCAGGAGTAGCTTTGGGACAAGTCTCTGAATGTCCTTGAGTGGCCTAGCCAGAGCCCGGACTTGAACTCGATCAAACATCTCTGAAGAGAACTGAAAATAGCTGTGCAGCGACTCTCCCCATCCAACCTGACAGAGCTTGAGAGGATCTGCAGAGAAGAATGAGAGAAATTCCCCTAATACAGGTGTGTCAAGCTGGTAGCATCATACCCAAGAAGACTTGAGGCTGTAACCGCTGCCAAAGGTGCTTCAACAAAGTACTGAGAAAAGGGTCTGAGTACTTATGTAAATGTAATATTTCAGTTGTTTATTTTTTTATACATTTGCAAAAATTTCTAGAAACCTGTTTTTGCTTTGTCATTATGGGGTATTGTGTGTAGATTGATGAGGGGTGGAAAAAAACAATTTGATCCATTTTAGAAAAAAGTGTAAAGTAACAAAATGTGGAAAAGGTCAAGGGGTCTGAATACAGTGGGAATTGTATGCAGGTAAAAATGCCAAAAGTAAAACAGCATGTACTTATTAACGTGTCAAGATAAAGTATTGTAATCAGGCAACATATGAGATGTGAATGGGCAACATTTCATTCTGATGTCAGAGTTTATTTTCTCTCGCTTCAGCTGAACTCCATTGATTTCAAGACATTTTACGTAATATTTTAAGTCATTTTTCTGGGCATATTTTCCGCTGAAGCTTGCGTCGATGCATGCTTCAAAATATGTACAAATGAAGAACGCATTCGAGAAGTGCCCTCCGTGCTCTGTTTCGCATACTTTGATTTGAACTCATACTCCGATCCTCCGGTGCTCCAATTTGCTTGCTTGGAACACGGTAGCATGCATTTTGAGAAACACCCACAGTCTAACACACACACCCACCCACGCAGGCACACACACACACACACACACACACACACACACACACACACACACACACACACACACACACACACACACACACACACACACACACACAGCCTCAAGCATTCATGACATGCACTGATAACTTCTCCTCACTCCTGCACATCCCAACAGACAATGAATAAAACACACAAATTCTCCAGTGTTACATTTTTTTTTATCATCACACGGTGTTAAATCAACACTGAAAGTGTTGAGTCTGCAGACGCATATAGACACCAGAACAGTGTTAAATTAACACACTGCTTAGTGCAAAGTCTTATTCAAATATTTCCCATAGTGCCTTTCAAGTAAATTGTAGAGTTACCACCCATGACTGTATTTGTTAGTGACAGAGACATGGTTGTTGCAGTCATCCATTTTCGGTCAAAAGCTAATGTTATCCTAAAAAAAATATATTTAACACAATACCATACATATTTTTCACGAGGCCTTATTTTGAGGGCCTAGTAGTTTTACCCTAATACAGGGGCCTGAAACTCATACGCATCACTTTGAACGTAAACCACGCCTATCATTATCATATTTCCCAGCATGCTTTGTTGCAGGTTGCTTTTTTGAATTATGTATTTCGATATCTATGTTTGTGCATGTACATTTAACGATTAATTCATTCATCATTCATTCATTAATCCAATATGTTACTCTAGATCGCCATTACTCCACACACAGTTGACGCATACGAATCTCTCCCTCGCCCTCCATTTGGCAAATCTGACCATAACTCTCTCTTCCTGATTCCTGCTTACAAGCACAAACTCAAACAGGTAGTACCATTGACACGCTCAATATGGATGTAGTCTGATGAAGCGAATGCTAAGCTACAGGAATGTTTCGCTAGTACAGACTGGAATATGTTCCGGGATTCATCCGATTGCATTCAGTGTACCACATCAGTCACCGGCTTAATTAATATGTGCATCACCGATTGATATTGTCCCCACAGTGACCTACGTACATATCCCAACCAGAAGCCATGGATTACAGGCAACATCTGCACTGAGCTAAAGGCTAGAGCTGCCGCTTTCAAGGAGCGGGACACTAATCTGGACTCTTATAAGAAATTGCGCTACACCCTCCGACGAACCAACAAACAGTGACAAGTGACGTGAGTCTACCAGACAACCTAAATGTCTTCTACACTCGCTTCGAGGCTAGCAACACTGAACCATGCATGAGCGCACCGGCTGTTCTGAACAACTGTGTGATCACGCGCTCTGTACCCGATGCGACGATGCGAGTAAGACCTTTAAACAGGTTAACATTGAAAGGCTGATCATGGCTCACATCAACACCATCATCCCAGACACGCTGTACCTACTCCAACTCGCATACCACCCCAACAGATCCATATTGCACTCCACACTGCCATTTCCTACCTGGACAAAATTAAGCGCTCAATACCATAGTGCCCTCGAACAACACATCCGCCACGCTTACCCTCAACACGAGGGCCCCTCAGGGGTGCGTGCTTAGTCCCCTCCTGTACTCCCTGTTCACCCATGACAGCGTGGCTGCGCACAAATTCAACACCATCATAGCGTTTGCCGACAGCACGACAGTGGTAGGCCTGACTACCGACGATGATGAGCCTATAGGGAGGAGGTCAGAGACCTGGCAGTGTGGTACCAGGACAACAACCTCAACGTCAGCAAGACAAAGGAGCTGATCGTGGACTACAGGAAACAGACAGCCGAGCACGCCCCCATTCACATCAACAGGGCTATAGAGGACCTAACATGGTCCAAATACACTGTTATGATGAGTTTCTCCGGTATCAAGTAATTCAGGATGCAAGAGAATAGTTAAACACTTAGATGGAGAGTTGATACATGTATTTAATATTACGGTACCAGGTTCAACATGAAAAGTTGCACATGTTTGGCCTATTGTCATTTGAACTCCCCACCGGATTAAACATAGCAAGATACACGTGGGTTGCATCTTACTATTCGAATGAATTACATAGAAAACCTGTCAGTTTATATACTGCTTTGCAAGCTAATTCCATCCAACAGTTGCCAACCATTATTGAGTGTCACTCCTAACCACAATAGTATCACCCTATATGGTATCGTCTTGCACCCTAGTCAGGATATTCCATCACGTACTCCTTCTAAGATTAGCACCAGTGGCCCCCCACTGGCAAGCATACCTTCTGGCACCCACCAGTGACAGAGAAAAATACATGGAATGTATGGCTATTTGAAGAATTTTAAATATAAAATATATTTTGATTTGTTTAACACTTTTTTGGTTACTACATGATTCCATATGTGTTTTTTCATAGTTTTGATGTCTTCACTATTATTCTTCAATGTAGAAAATAGTAAAAATAAAGAAAAACCCTGGAATGATGTCATGAATGTCTGTGGAATGCGGTAGGCCAGAGTCGAGCGCAGGACACAGAATGAAATGGAAATCTACTTTACTGAATAGTAAAGAAACAAGCAAAACCTCCAAACACATGGAGGAGAAAACCCGCTCACAAACGACACTCGTAACAAGCAACAAACATGCACAACACACAGTGGGGGCGAACAAGTTAAATAGGGAAGGACATAATACTATAATGGGAAACAGGTGTGCAACACTAGACAACAACCAGGTGAACATAGAAACATAAAACATAGATCGGCAGCAGCTAGTATTCCGGTGACGACGAACGCCGCAGCCTGCCCGAACCAGAAGGAAGGGCAGTCTCGGCAGAATCCGTGACAAATGAGTAGGTGTTCTAACTTTTGACTGGTACTGTATATATATATATATATATTTTTTTTATGATAACATATTAGCTTAGGATCTCACTTGGTGAAGTTAACAGGACTGAAAATTGATGAATGCAACAACCATGTCTCTGTTACTAACAAATACGGTTATGGGTGGTAACTCTGCAATTTATTCGAAAGGCAAGGCACTCTGGGAAATATTTCATTAAGGATTTACACTATGCAGTGTGTTAATTTAGCACTGTTCTGGTGTCTATATGGGTCCACAAACTCAACACTGTCAGTGTTGATTTAACACTCTCAGTGTTCATTCATTCATTTTTTTTTTACACTGGATAATTTGCTGTGTATGTATTCTATAGTCATAACAAGAAATACTTTGCATTCAACTCAGTTCAGTAGGTAACAACATCCACCTATCACTGTCATTATACTGTCAGTAGTTAAGACCTTTCTTCCAAATAGTCGCTATCAGCAAAAACATGAATCATATTGTGTTTACATGTTTTAAACTGCCTGTTAATTACATCTCTCTAAAGCTTTTCTCTCTGATATCCACCGTAAACTGAAATCACTTGTGACCACAAACAAGACATGCGTCCCAAATAGCACCCTATTTCCTACAGTGAGGGAAAAAAGTATTTGATCCCCTGCTGATTTTGTACGTTTGCCCACTGACAAAGACGTGATCAGTCTATAATTTGAATGGTAGGTTTATTTGAACAGTAAGAGACAGAATAACAACAAAAAAATCCTGAAAAATGCATGTAAAAAAATTTATGAATTGATTTGCATATTAATGAGGGAAATAAGTATTTGACCCCTCTGCAAAACATGACTTGGTACTTGGTGGCAAAACCCTTGTTGGCAATCACAGAGGTCAGACGTTTCTTGTAGTTGGCCACCAGGTTTGCACACATCTCAGGAGTGATTTTGTCCCACTCCTCTTTGCAGATCTTCTCCAAGTCATTAAGGTTTCGAGCCTGACGTTTGGCAAATCGAACCTTCAGCTCCCTCCACAGATTTCCTATGGGATTAAGGTCTGGAGACTGGCTAGGCCACTCCAGGACCTTAATGTGCTTCTTCTTGAGCCATGTGTTTTGGGTCATTGTCATGCTGGAATACCCATCCACGACCCATTTTCAATGCCCTGGCTGAGGGTAGGAGGTTCTCACCCAAGATTTGACGGTACATGGCCCCGTCCATCGTCCTTTTGATGCGGTGAAGTTGTCCTGTCCCCTTAGCAGAAAAGCACCCCCAAAGCATAATGTTTCCACCTCCATGTTTGACGGTGGGGATGGTGTTCTTGGGGTCATAGGCAGCATTCCTCCTCCTCCAAACACGGCGAGTTGAGTTGATGCCAAAGAGCTCGATTTTGGTCTCATCTGACCACAACACTTTCACCCATTTCTCCTCTGAATCATTCAGATGTTCATTGGCAAACTTCAGACGGGCCTGTATATGTGCTTTCTTGAGCAGGGGGACCTTGCGGGCGCTGCAGGATTTCAGTCCTTCACGGCGTAGTGTGTTACCAATTGTTTTCTTGGTGACTATGGTCCCAGCTGCCTTGAGATCATTGACAAGATCCTCCTGTGTAGTTCTGGGCTGATTCCTCACCGTTCTCATGATCATTGCAACTCCACGAGGTGAGATCTTGCATGGAACCCCAGGCCGAGGGAGATTGACAGTTAATTTGTGTTTCTTCCATTTGTGAATAATCGCACCAACTGTTGTCACCTTCTCACCAAGCTACTTGGCGATGGTCTTGTAGCCCATTCCAGCCTTGTGTAGGTCTACAATCTTGTCCCTGACATCCTTGGAGAGCTCTTTGGTCTTGGCCATGGTGGAGAGTTTGGAATCTGATTGATTGATTGCTTCTGTGGACAGGTGTCTTTGATACAGTTAACAAACTGAGATTAGGAGCACTCCCTTTAAGAGTGTGCTTCTAATCTCAGCTCGTTACTTGTATAAAAGACACCTGGGAGCCAGAAATCTTTCTGATTGAGAGGGGGTCAAACACTTATTTCCCTCATTAAAATGCAAATCAATTTATAACATTTTTTACATGCGTTTTTCTGGATGTTTTTTTTGTTATTCTGTCTCTCACTGTTCAAATAAACCTACCATTAAAATGATAGACTGATCATTTCTTTGTCAGTGGGCAAACGTACAAATACATTTTTCCCTCACTGTACATAGTGCACAACTTTTGACCAGAGCCCTATGGGCCCTGGTTAAAAGTAGTGCACTACATTGGGAATATAGTGCCATTTGGGAAGCACCCAAGGTCTTCGATTGCCCTTGAAGCATGATTAATTGTATTGTCAGTTAAAGTGTGTCTGCGAGCTTCACAATATATTTTATTTCATGTTAACTTATAGGGAAAGTGTTATGTGTTTACAAAAAATGTCTGTGTGTGTGTGTGTGTGTGTGTGTGTGTGTGTGTGTGTGTGTGTGTGTGTGTGTGTGTGTGTGTGTGTGTTAGAAAGAGTAGACACGCGTGCGGACCTGAGTGCGTGTGTACGTACATGATTTTGTGCTTCCATATATCTGTTTGTGAGTTTGCGTGCATGATGTGTGTGTCCCTGTGGACTCTCCAGTTGTTTCAGGCTGTGTTATGATGCTCTTTGTCCTTCTGTTCATCTCCAGTCTAGACAAGGAGATAATTCACCACCTCCATCCCTGCTCTCTGCTCCCTTCTCTCTTCTCCCTTCTCTCTGCTCCGCCTGTGATCTTTATTGTTTATTAACCACCCCTCTAGGCTTCAATCTCACTACACACAATATACTCAAGGCCACACACACACGCGCACACGCACGTACACACATGCATGCACACACACACACATGCACACGACCACAGTCACACAGTCACACAGTCACAGTATTACTGTGTGATTTCTGGACTTGAGACACTTATCTTCGATCTCTGTGGAGTGGTAGAACATTGAGACAAATCAGACAGGTTGGCCAGCAGCCTGGTCTCATAGGCTAGACGTAACATAGTAAATGTACATCCGGGACACTCAAATTAGTATGATATCAAATAAAATAAAATTTTATTTGTCACATACACGTGTTTAGCAGATGTTATAGCGGGTGTAGCGAAATGCTTGTGCTTCTAGCTCCGACAGTGCAGTAATATCTAACAAGTAATATCTAACAATTTCACAACATATACCCAATACACACAAAACTAGTAAGGAATGGGATTTAAGAATATATACATATGTACAAGCAATGACAGCAATGACAGAGCGGCATTGACTAAGATACAGTAGAATATTATAGAATAGAATGCAGAATATACATATGAGATGAGTAGTGCAAGATATGTAAACATTATTAAAGTGATATGTTACGTTTGTTATGGTTACATAAGACAGATGGTTACTTAAAGTAAAAACTAAAGTAGGGTGGTTTGTCATGCTGGATGGGTAGCCATATAACCTGAAAGTCTAGCAACCTAAAGGTTGCGAGTTTGAATCTCATCACGGACACAAAATAGCTTAATTTAAGGTTAGGGTTAGGCATTAGGGTTAGCAGTGTAGTTAATGTTAAGGTTAGGTTTAAAATCTGATTTTATGACTTTGTGGCTGTACTTGCTAGTGACCACTCTGCAGAGCTGCCTCCAGAACAAGATTCATGAGGAAAAACGCTAACCTACATCTTAATACTGCCCCCTGTGCCCAATCTCAACAAGTCAAGACATTGTGCAGTGGTTGGAGATTTGTTCTGTATGGTTTGGAACGGGCCCCCTTTCTGAGGGCCTCTGTAGTGTATGTGAGTCTTCGGGACACACAGGCCAAAGTAAGCCTATATGTGAGTCTGTGGAGTAGAGCTGGGACGATAAACTTAAAATGATCGACACTGAACAAACCAACCATTTTGCTGATATTGTTTATTATGATAAATAATAGGGCCCTACTAGAGAAATTGAAGTTTGAAATTAAATAAGATTGCTAATATAGGTGATTGTTAATGGGACAATTGATAGCTACAACATTCAAAGTAGTAATAGTAGTTTTAAGGGTAATGTAAAAAAAATTATGTTATGAACATATTGTTCAATTTATCATTATCGTGATAATTCAGTAAATTCATTGTGGTATGGATTTTTGTCTATATTGCCCAGCTCTACTGTGGAGTATGTGTGAGTGTATGGGATAGACAGGCCAAAGTAAGCAGTGCAAGGTGTTTGAGTTACACCAGGGTATGTGCTCATTGTTACTAAGGCTAGATTAGCTGGTGCAGGGTTTGATTCTTTTTACTCTTCTCTTATTATAACTAATAATGTCATGGGCCTGCAAAGGGCCAATCTAAAACAGATAGAGAGATGGAGCGAGAAAAAGAGAGAGATAGAGAGAGGAGAGAGAGAGAGAGACAAGAGAGAGAAAGAGATGTTATGTTCATAGGCCTGCTCTTAACCAATCTAAAAAAGACAGATGGAGAGAGATCTGGCAGCCCGATGGATGAATCTGGGTTTGGCGAATGCCAGGAGAACGCTACCTGCCCAATGCATAGTGCCAACTGTAAAGTTTGTTGGAGGAGGAATAATGATCTGGGGCTGTTTTTCATTGTTCCGGCTAGGCCCCTTAGTTCCAGTGAAAGGAAATTTTAATGCTACAGCATACAATAACATTCTAGACAATTCTGTGCTTCCAGCTTTGTGGCAACAGTTTGGGGAAGGCCCTTTCCTGTTTCAGCATGACAATGTCCCTGTGCACAAAGCGAGGTCCATACAATAAAATGGTTTGTCGAAACCGGTGTGGAAGGCCTGCATAGAGCCCTGACCTCAACCCCATCGAACACCTTTGGGATGAATTGGAACGCCGACTGTGAGCCAGGCCTAATCGCCCAACATCAGTGTCTGACCTCACTAATGCTTTTGTGGCTGAATTGAAGCAAGTCCCCTCAGCAATGTTCCAACAGCTAGTGGAAGCCTTCCCAGAAGAGTGGAGGCTGTTATAGCAGCAAAGGGGGGACCAACTCCATATTAATGCCCATGATTTTGGAATGAGATGTTCGACGAGCAGGTGTCCACATACTTTTGGCCATGTAGTGTATGTCATGTTCATAGGCCTGCTCTGAGCCAATCTAAAATAGAAAGAGAAAGATGTTGAGATGTTACATTCAAACCTAACTCTGAACTGGGGTTAGTCGTTTGCCTCATGCATGCAGTCTACTAGGTATTATCAAGTTCAGAATAACGTCCTGAACATATCTTTGCCTACCAAATGGCACCATTTTCCCTATATAGTGCACTACTTTTTAAGGGGACCTATGGGGACTAAATAGGGAATAAGGTGTCATTTGGGATGCAAGCTATGTAACATCTAGCACCATGACTTACTATACATCATCATAGAGCTTTACTGTTATTCCCACCTGACAGGTTCAGGCTTAGCGTTATTCTCTGATGGAAACGGGAGTACAGGAGCTAAACAAATGGATTACATCAATCATGTTATGACAACAGAAGCCATAGCAATGACATTAAATTCCACATTGTGCTCATGCTATGCTTTGATCACCATGGCTAATTCCTTCTAAGGAGGAAGTGAGGTTGTAATAATATCAGTCACACTCAGGATAGACAGTTGAGAGAGAGAGGCTATGTTCTACCATAATGTTGCTTATACCTATACTTTTCTTTGAGATCTACAGGAGTGCCTTGGGAGGAGAGGATAACTAAGGGTTGATTTTGGATTCAGGATGTGTCTACTCCCCAGGCCTCTCCTCCTGCTTTCCTCCTCCTCTCCTCCCCTCGTTTCTCCTCTGGCCATATGTTGTTCAGATGGCCCCTCTAGCCCAGATGGACTGTTACAGCCTGCTAATTGATTAACACACAGCTCTCTCTCGCTCTCTCGCTCTCAGTTCAATTCGAAGGGCTTTATTCGCATGGGAAACATTGCCAAAGCAAGTGAAATAGATAATAAACAAAAGTAAAATAAACAATCAGAAATGATCCGTAACCATTACGCTCACACAAGTTTCAAAAGAATAGAGACATTTCAAATGTTATATTATGGCTATGTTGTGTTGTAACAATTTGCAAATAGTACAAAAGGGTAAATAATGGGTTGTATTTACAATGTTGTTTGTGCTTCACTGGCTACCCTTTTCTTGTGACAACAGGTCACAAATATTGCTGCTATGATGGCACACTGTGGTATTTAACCTAATAGATGTTTTTATTAAATTGTGGGTCTGTGTAATCTGAGGGCAATTTGTGTGTCTCTCTTTCTCTCTCATGGGGATGATGTACATGGTGTACACTGTTGGACGCTAGCTAGTGATACAATGTTGAACAACATCACTAGGGAAGCTGTTTGGCTAATTCTTCAGCGTTAGAGCTCCCATGTAGAGGGAAATACACGCCTGTAGTCTCATGGGATATCTGTGTGCGTATTATCTTACAAAAGGCTCTTATCTATGTATGTTAATGAGCTAGCAGCTCTATAGCTATGTAATTAACCTTGCAGACAAGTGTCTTTCACTGTAGAGTAACTGTCATTGACACGCCATCATCATTGTGTGATTTTGCAGTGGAGTCCAAGGTTGCCAATAAGAGAGCCGCATTTACAGGGGGTGTTTTGGCAACAGTATGTTGTGGTAGACCATGATGCACTGTGTTTGCTGTAGTCTCAAATAAAATACTTTGGTTGTGAGATGAGATGAGGTTACTGGCTATAGTAAAACCTTTGCCTATCAACGCCATGGGTATAAGACTCATTAAACAACTAACTGAGTACCAGCTTCATTGTTATATAGTGGGGAAAAAAAGTATTTAGTCAGCCACCAATTGTGCAAGTTCTCCCACTTAAAAAGATGAGAAAGGCCTGTAATTTTCATCATAGGTACACGTCAACTATGAAAAACAAAATGAGGAAAGTAATTCCAGAAAATCACATTGTAGGATTTGTAATGAATTTATTTGCAAATTATGGTGGAAAATAAGTATTTTGTCAATAACAAAAGTTTCTCAATACTTTGTATATACCCTTTGTTGGCAATGACACAGGTCAAACGTTTTCTGTAAGTCTTCACAAGGTTTTCACACACTGTTGCTGGTATTTTGGCCCATTCCTCCATGCAGATCTCCTCTAGAGCAGTGATGTTTTGGGGCTGTCGCTGGGCAACACGGACTTTCAACTCCCTCCAAAGATTTTCTATGGGGTTGAGATCTGGAGACTGGCTAGGCCACTCCAGGACCTTGAAATGCTTCTTACGAAGCCACTCTTTCATTGCCCGGGCGGTGTGTTTGGGATCATTGTCATGCTGAAAGACCCAGCCACGTTTCATCTTCAATGCCCTTGCTGATGGAAGGAGGTTTTCACTCAAAATCTCACGATACATGGCCCCATTCATTCTTTCCTTTACACAGATCAGTCGTCCTGGTCCCTTTGCAGAAAAACAGCCCCAAAGCATGATGTTTCCACCCCCATGCTTCACAGTAGGTATGGTGTTCTTTGGATGCAACTTAGCATTCTTTGTCCTCCAAACACGACGAGTTGAGTTTTTACCAAAAAGTTATATTTTGGTTTCATCTGACCATATGACATTATCCCAATCCTCTTCTGGATCATCCAAATGCACTCTAGCAAACTTCAGACGGGCCTGGACATGTACTGGCTTAAGCAGGGGGACACGTCTGGCACTGCAGGATTTGAGTCCCTGGCGGCGTAGTGTGTTACTGATGGTAGGCTTTGTTACTTTGGTCCCAGCTCTCTGCAGGTCATTCACTAGGTCCCCCCGTGTGGTTCTGGGATTTTTGCTCACCGTTCTTGTGATCATTTTGTAGGGTGAGATCTTGTGTGGAGCCCCAGATCGAGGGAGATTATCAGTGGTCTTGTATGTCTTCCATTTCCTAATCATTGCTCCCACAGTTGATTTCTTCAAACCAAGCTGCTTACCTATTGCAGATTCAGTCTTCCCAGCCTGGTGCAGGTCTACAATTTTGTTTCTGGTGTCCTTTGACAGCTCTTTGGTCTTGGCCATAGTGGAGTTTGGAGTGTGACTGTTTGAGGTTGTGGACAGGTGTCTTTTATACTGATAACAAGCTCAAACAGGTGCCATTAATACAGGTAACGAGTGGAGGACAGAGGAGCCTCTTAAAGAAGAAGTTACAGGTCTGTGAGAGCCAGAAATCTTGCTTGTTTGTAGGTGACCAAATACTTATTTTCCACCATAATTTGCAAATAAATTCATTAAAAATTCTACAATGTGATTTTCTGGAATTTTTTTTCTCAATTTGTCTGTCATAGTTGACGTGTACCTATGATGAAAATTACAGGCCTCTCTCATCTTTTTAAGTGGGAGAACTTGCACAATTGGTGGCTGACTAAATACTTTTTTCCCCCACTGTAACTGTGAAGATACTTAATTTGCATATTTATGCCTACAGTACACACACATGAGCGTGTGCACACACACACACACACAAATACATACACACACATCCTCTCAGACCCACTCGTATTTACGCCTCCACATAACGATGCATATGTATTTATTTATGTTCTGTTTTGCACCTTAAGGGCTATTGTTTCCTGTTGGGCTCCCTCTGTTGCCTTTATTGAGACCCATACAGACCCATACAGTGAGGTCCCTTCCGCTGCCTCCCTCCCTCCCTCCCTCCCTGCCTCCCTCTTTTCCCATCCCTCCCCTCCCTTCCTCCCTCCCTCCCTCCCTCCCTCCTCCCTCCCTCCCTCCCTCCCTCCCTCCCTCCCTGCCTCCCTCTATTCCCATCCCTCCCCTCCCTCCCTCCCTCCCATCCCTCCCTCCCTCTCTTCTCTCCTCTACTATCATATCTCTCGTCTTTATCCCTCTCTCTCTCTCTCCTTCTCTCTCGCTCCCCTCTTTTTTTTCTCTCTCTCTCGCTCTCGCTCTCACTATCTATCTCTGTCTCTCTCTCATCTCTCATATCTCTCTCTCTCCCTCTCTCTCTCCCTCTGTTTCTCTTTCTGTCCCTCCTCTATCTCTCGCTCTTCCTTTCTCCCCTGTCCTTGCTTGCTATCCTTTCCTGTTACTATCATATCTCAAATATTTATCTTCCTCCCCCTCTCTCTCCCTCTGTCTCTCACTCACTTTCTCACTGTCTCTCAGGGTCCGGATCACTGTGTGAAGTGTCTTCACTTTAAAGATGGTCCTAACTGTGTGGAGAAGTGTCCCGACGGCCTTCAGGGGGCCAACAGCTTCATCTTTAAATATGCCGAGGCCAACAATGAGTGCCATCCCTGTCACTCTAACTGCACTCAGGGGTGAGCTGAATTCTATATACTGTATGTTTGTGTATTGGCTTCCTGCAACGTGTGCACGTTTGTGTGGTTGTGTGCATGGTTGTGTACCGCATCAGCAGTCTGAATGACTAATGATCCTAGAAGGACAGAGTTCTGTTCATTTACCTCTACAATACCTTTGTCTAACGGGCAACACTGATCCCCATTGTAAGGCCAAGGTCAACATTATAACAAGAGGAAAACAATATCTGCTTCATGCTCTGTTTCATCCACAACACAACAGCTCTCTGGATCACTATTTAGCACAACACACACACACACTATCAATTCATCAATAGCAGAGTAAAGAAGCACAAACACAAGCCCAGGCAAGGACACACACACACACGGATGCGCGCATGCTAGCAACCTCACTTATAACTGTGAACCCGTATCCAGACAAGGTTTATCAGTGTCTGTAGACTCTACGGATGATAGACACCCATGCACGCACACACATGGACTGCAAAACACCCAGGTGCGAGAGCAAGAGAGAGACAGATGCCCAGGCGGTGAGCTGAGCAACAAACCCAAACTCCACCACTACACCCACCCAAGCAACATCCTGCGACCTAAGAGGCATGTATCAGGTGCTCAGCATGATCTGCTCAAACCTACTGTTATGGTCCGAGCCTAACCCACACAAATAACAACACTGCACACTATGGAACACAACGCTTTTACTATCTCATCCTGGAATATACAAGGTCTGAGGTCATCTGCTTTTGGCCTAAAAAGAAAGAACACAGACTTCACTAAATAAATTAGAAATACAGAAATTGACATCCTGCAAGAAACATGTTATAGAGGAGATGGACCTACTGGTTTCACTCTAGGTTACAGAGAGCTGGTAGTTCCATCCACTTGTCAGCGTCTGGGTGAAGTGGGGAAACGGAATCAGGCGCAGGACACAGAACTGAGAGATGAATGGCTTTACTAGACTCAAAGTAAACCATAGCAAACCCTCCACGCAGGGAAGAGCAAAAACAACAGCTCAACATACGACGTAACAAAGAACAATCACGCACACACCCAGGAGGGAAAACAGAGGTAATATAGGGAAACTAATAAGCCTATTGAGTAACAGGTGTGAATAATAAAGACAGGACTAGTGAGACACAGAAACATCGATCGGTGGCAGCTAGGACTCCGGTGACGACGAACGCCGAAGCCTGCCCGAGCGAGGAGGAGGGGCAGCCTCGGCTGTATCCGTGACACCACTAAACTACTCCATTAAATTAATCAAAATAGGAATCTTTTACATTTGGCTAGAAATTAAAAGGAAATAATCTCAACAGAGAAAGATGTCCTCCTGTGTGCTACCTACTGTATATCCACCGCTAGAATCCCCATACTTTAATGAAGACCAAGATCAACCATTTCCAGGCACAGGGACATGTACTAGTCTGTGGTGTCCTAAACGGCAGAAATGGGCAAGAACACGACTCCCTTAGCACACAGGGGGACAAGCACCTAGATACAATTATGACAAAACAACCAACAAAGAATGGGTCACAACTTTTGCAGCTCTGTCGTATGCAGGGTCTGTACATAGTCAATGGTAGACTTCGAGGGGACTCTTATGGTAGGTACACCTACAGCTCATCCCTTGGCAGTAGTACTGTAGACTACTTTATCACCGACCTCAACCCAGAGTCTCTCAGAGCGTTGTTCACATTCAGCCAACGAACACCCCTATCAGACCACAGCAAAATCACAATCTACTTGAAAAGAGCAATACACAACCATGAGGTATCGAAGCCGAACAAACTGCATGCTATTAATAAGAAATGCTATAGATGGAAAGAGGGTAGTGTAGAAACCTACCAAAAAACAATTGGCCAACAACAAATCCATTCCCTCCTAGACAACTTCTTGGACAAAATGTTTCCCTTCAATAGTGAAGGTGTAAACTTAGCAGTAGGAAGACTGAACAGTATATTTCACCTATCAGCTACACTTTTGAGAAATGGTTTGATGAAGAATGCAAAAACCTAAGAAAATACATTTAGAAACCTATCTAACAAAAAACACAGAGACCCAGAAAACCAGAATGTACGCCTTCAGTATGGGTAAACACTAAAACAGTACAGAAATACTTGTAAAAAATTATAACAGGAATAGCATGTCAGAAAACAGCTCAATGTGATTGATGTATCCATAGTATAAATCACTTCTGGGAAAATTGGAACACACTTAACAAACAACAACATGGGCCTCCTGTAGCTCAGTTGGTAGAGCATGGCGCTTGCAACGCCAGGGTTGTGGGTTCGATTCCCACGGGGGGGCAGTATGAAGAATGTATGCACTCACTAACTGTAAGTCGCTCTGGATAAGAGCGTCTGCTAAATGACTAAAATGTAAATGTAACATGAAAAGCTATCTATGGAGATGTATGGATAAACCACTTCTCCAACATTTTCGGCCATATACAGTGCCTTCAGAAAGTATTCATACCCCTTGACTTATTCCACATTTTGTTGTTACATCCTGAATTCAAAATTGATTTTTTTTCCTCACCCATCTACACAATACCCCATAATGGCAAAGTGAAAACATGTTTTTAGAAATGTTTGCAAAGTTATTGAAAATGAAATACAGAAATATCTCATTTACATAAGTATTCACAACCATGAGTCAATACTTTATAGAAGCACCTTTGGCAGTGATTATAGCTGTGAGTCTTTCTAGGTAAGTCTCTAAGAGCTTTCGACACCTGGATTGTGCAACATTTGCCCATTATTATTTTCAAAATACTTCAAGCTCTTTTAAATTGGTTGTTGATCATTGCTAGACAACCATTTGCAGGTCTTGCCATAGATCTTGCCATAGAAGTAGATTTAAGTCAAAACTGTATCTCGGCCACTCATGAACATTCACTGACTTCTTGGTAAGCAACTCCAGTGTAGATTTGGCATTGTGTTTTAGGTTATTTTCCAGCTTAAAGTTCAGTTCATCTCTCAGTTTTTGCTGGAAAGCAGACAGAACCAGGTTTTCCTCTAGGATTTTGCCTGTGCTTAGCTCCATTTCATTTATTTTTCATCCTGAAAAACTCCCCAGTCCTTAACGATTATAAGCATACACATAACATGATGCAGCCACCACTATGCTTGAAAATATGGAGAGTGGTACTCAGTAATGTGTTGTATTGGATTTGCCTCAAATTTAACACTTTGTATTCAGGACAAAAAGTTAATTGCTTTGCCACATTTTTTGGAGTATTGCGTTAGAGCCTTCTTGACAACAGGAAGCATCTTTTGGAATATTTATATTCTGAACAGGCTTCCTTCTTTTCACTCTGTCAATTAGGTTAGTATTGTGGATCCATCCTCAGTTTTCTCCTATCACAGACATTAAAACTCTGTAACTGTTTTAAAGTCACCATTGGCCTCATGGTTTCCTTCCTCTCCGGCAACTGAGTTAGGAAGGACGCTGGTGTCTTTGTAGTGACTGGGTGTATTGATACAGTGTCATTAACTTCACCATGCTGAAAGGGACATTCAATGTCTTTTTTTCCCCATCTACTAGTAGGTGCCCTTCTTTGCGAGGCATTGGAAAACTTCCCTGGTCTTTGTGGTTGAATCTGTGTTTGAAATTCAATGCTCGACTGAGGGACCTTACAGATAATTGTATGTGTGGGGTACAGAGATGAGGTCGTCATTCAAAAATCATTGTAAACACTATTATTGCACACAGAGTGAGTCCATGCAACTTATTATGTGACTTGTTAAGCACATGTTTACTCCTGAACTTATTTAGGCTTGCCATAAGAAAGGGGTTGAATATTTATTGACTCAAGACATTTCAGCAAATGTTTTATGCATTTGTAAAAACGTTGAAGAACATAATTCCACTTTGACATTATGTGGTATTGTGCATAAAAAAAATATGAATCTAATTTTAATACAGCAATATGTGGGAAAAGTCAAGGGGTGTGAATACTTTCTGAATGCACTGTAACAAATAATCAAGAGAAAACACATATACGTGATAATTTGCAAAACTTAGAATCAGCTAATAAAGACTACCAGAACCCACTGGATTATCCAATGACATTGAATGAACTACAGGACAAAATACAAACCCTCCAGCCCAAAAAGGCCTGTGGTCTTGATGGTATACTACACTAAATGATAAAATATACAGACCACAAATTCAAACCTTGGCCTAAACATCAACACCACTGGTAACTTCCACAAAGCTGTGAACAATCTGAGAGACAAGGCAAGAAGGGCCTTCTATGCCATGAAAAGGAACATACAATTTGACATACCATTTAGGATATGGCTAAAAATAATTGAATCAGTTATAGAACCCATTGCACTTTATGGTTGTGAGGTCTGGGGTCCACTCACCAACCAATAATTCACAAAATGGGAAAAACACAAAATTGAGACTCTGCATGCAGAATTCTGCAAAAATATCCTCCGTGTACAATCCTCTATGTATCAAATATTGCATGCAGAGCAGAATTAGGCCGATACCCGCTAATGATCAAAATCCAGAAAATAGCTGTTAAATTCTACATCCACCTAAAAGGAAGCGATTCCCAAACCTTTCATAACAAAGCCATCACCTACAGAGAGATGAACCTGGAGAAGAGTCCCCTAAGCAAGCTGGTCCTGGGGCACTGTTCACAAACAGACCCCACAGAGCCCCAGGACAGCAACCAATTAGACCCAACCAAATCATGAGAAAACAAAAAGATAATTACTTGACACATTGGAAAGAATTAACAAAAAAAAGGGCAAACTAGAATGCTATTTGGCCCTAAACAGAGAGTACACAGTGGCAGAATACCTGACCACTGTGACTGACCCAAAATTAAGGAAAGCTTTGACTATGTACAGACTCAGTGAGCATAGCCTTGCTATTGAGAAAGGTCACCGTAGGCAGACCTGGCTCTCAAGAGAAGACAGGCTATGTGTACACTGCCCACAAAATGAGGTGGAACTGAACTGCACTTCCTAACCTCCTGCCAAATGTATGACCATATTAGAGACACATATTTCCCTCAGATTACACAGACCCACATAGAATTTGAAAATAAATCCAATTTTGATAAATTCCCATATCTATTGGGTGAAATACCACAGTGTGCAATCACAGCAGCAAGATTTGTGACCTGTTGCCACAAGAAAAGGGCAACCAGTGAAGACCAAACACCATTGTAAATACAACCCATATTTATTTATTTTCGCTTTTGTATTTTAACTATTTGCACATCGCTACAACACTGTACAGTGGGGAGAACAAGTATTTGATACACTGCCGATTTTGCAGGTTTTCCTACTTACAAACCATGTAGAGGTCTGTAATTTTTATCATATGTACACTTCAACTGTGAGAGACGGAATCTAAAACAAAAATCCAGAAAATCACATTGAATTTAATTGCATGACATAGGTATTTGATACATCAGAAAAGCAGAACTTAATATTTGGAACAGAAACCTTTGTTTGCAATTACAGAGATCATACATTTCCTGTAGGTTTTGACCAGGTTTGCACACACTGCAGCAGGGATTTTGGCCCACAGACCTTCTCCAGATCCTTCAGGTTTCGGGGCTTTCTCTGGGCAATACGGACTTTCAGCTCCCTCCAAAGACTTTCTATTGGGTTCAGGTCTGGAGACTGTCTAGGCCACTCCAGGACCTTGAGATGCTTCTTATGGAGCCACTCCTTAGTTGCCCTGGCTGTGTGTTTCGGGTCGTTGTCATGCTGGAAGACCCAGCCATGACACATCTTCAATGCTCTTACTGAGGGAAGGAGGTTGTTGGCCAAGATCTTGCGATACATGGCCCCATCCATCCTCCACTCAATACGGTGCAGTTATCCTGTCCCCTTTGCAGAAAAGCATCCCCAAAGAATTATGTTTCCACCTCCATAATTCACGGTTGGGATGGTGTTCTTGGGGTTGTACTCATCCTTCTTCTTCCTCCAAACACGGCGAGTGGAGTTTAGACCAAAAAGCTCTATTTTTGTCTCATCAGACCACATGACCTTCTCCCATTCCTCCTCTGGATCTTCCAGATGGTCATTGGCAAACTTCAGACGGGCCTGGACATGCGCTGGCTTGAGCAGGGGGACCTTGCGTGCGCTGCAGGATTTTAATCCATGACGGCGTAGTGTGTTACTAATGGTTTTCTTTGAGACTGTGGTCCCAGCTCTCTTCAGGTCATTGACCAGGTTCTGCCGTGTAGTTCTGTCCTGATCCCTCACCTTCCTCATGATCATTGATGCCCCACGAGGTGAGATCTTGCATGGAGCCCCAGACCGAGGGTGATTGACCGTCATCTTGAACTTCTTCCATTTTCTAATAATTGTGCCAACAGTTGTTGCCTTCTCACCAAGCTGCTTGCCTATTGTCCTGTAGCCCATCCCAGCCTTGTGCAGGTCTACAATTTTATCCCTGATGTCCTTACACAGCTCTCTGGTTTTGGCCATTGTGGAGAGGTTGGAGTCTGTTTGATTGAGTGTGTGGACAGGTGTCTTTTATACAGGTAACAAGTTTAAACAGGTGCAGTTAATACAAGTAATGGGTGGAGAACAGGAGGGCTTCTTAAAGAAAAACTAACAGTTCTGTGAGAGCCGGAATTCTTACTGGTTGGTAGGTGATCAAATACTTATGTCATGCAATAAAATGCAAATTAATTACTTAAAAATCATACAATGTGATTATCTGGATTTTTGTTATAGATTCCGTCTCTCACAGTTGAAGTGTACCTATGATAAAAATGACAGACCTCTACATGCTTTGTAAGTATGAAAACCTGCAAGATCGGCAGTGTATCAAATACTTGTTCTCCCCACTGTATATAGACATAATATGACATTTGAAATGTCTTTATTCTTTTGGAACTTGTATGAGTGTAATATTTTTTATTTCACTTTTGTTTATCCATTTCACTTGCTTTGGCAATGTAAACATGTTTCCCATGCCATTAAAGCCCCTTAAATTGAATTGAATTGACAGAGACACAGAGAAAGAGAGCAAAAGACAGAGTGAGAGAGAGAGAGAGAGAGAGAGAGAGAGAGAGAGAGAGAGAGAGAGAGAGAGAGAGAGAGAGAGAGAGAGAGAGAGAGAGAGAGAGAGAGAGAGAGAGAGAGAGAGGGAGAGAGAGAGAGAGGGGGGGGGGAGGTAGCGAGAGAGAAAGAGAGAGAGAGAGAGGGAGGTAGCGAGAGAGAGAGAGAGAGAGAGAGAGAGAGAGAGAGAGAGAGAGAGAGAGAGATTCTACTCTCCATCTGCTCTTTGAGTGCTGTGAATCCTGCGATGTAATATTCAGCTGCAGAAGGAAGGGGCAGATATCATTTGGTATTGCAGTCAGTTAGTCCACCGGGCTGGGCCTGTCACGTCTTGTGTTCTATTTCCTGCCGAGTGGCAGGCTGGCAGCTCACTACTCCATGTACACAGAACGACATTGTTAAAAAACATAATGCAGTGGAAATGCCATCTTGACACTCTATCCCAGGAAGCCCTTCAGTTCAGACAGACTGAAATAGATTCAGAGATCCTCTCTGTTACTATTCGTCTCCCTCTCCCTTCTTTACATCAAATAGCCTCACCATGCAGTGTCCTGACTCCCTAACGCCCTGACTCTGTGCCCCTTCATCTCTGTGACTGTGTCTGACATCACTGGGTGTTTTCTGTAGACAGAACATACGCGGACACAGACACAGGTCTAGGAGATATAGGACATATTCAAGACACTGATACAGACACTCAAGGCCAATATCCAGTGTAGTGATTGATTGTGATTGAATGGGTGATTGACTGATTGATTGATTGTGTTGCTTCGTTAACTCTGTGTGTTGTTCCTTTCCCTCATCCAGGTGTATTGGACCCAGACTGCAGGACTGTATTGGCATGATGGACAGGTAAATAACTCTTCAAATCCTCAATAGTAAAAAGATAAGAGACACACACACCTCTCCCCAGCAGAAAACGTCATGACAACCAACTGTGCCCACTGAGCAAGGCTTATATGTATTGTTATATAAGAGAACTATAGGATGGAAGAGAGAGAGAGAGAGAGAGAGAGAGAGAGAGAGAGAGAGAGAGAGAGAGAGAGAGAGAGAGAGAGAGAGAGAGAGAGAGAGAGAGAGAGAGAGAGAGAGAGAGAGAGAGAGAGAGAGAGAGAGAGAGAGAGAGAGAGAGAGAGAGAGAGGGAGGCTTGCAGTGGGATTAATGGTTAGCTCTCAGGCCAAAGGTGTGTGTCCCTGCACGGGTTTGTGCTTTATTTACTTAGCGCTTTGCTTTTGTTCTGACGCAACTAACCGATCCGAGCAAATGGATTTACAATTTGAGAGACAGTTTTTTGTTGGGGGGAGAGACGGGGAGGAGGAGGTGGAGAGGATGTGGGGGAGGGGTCACGAGAGAAGGGTGGTGAGAGGAAACAAACAGGAAGGACAGAAGAGAACAGAACAGAGGGACAGGAACACAGAATTCAAAAGGCCTAATAGAACAGCTTCTCCCTGTAGGGACTATGCCCAGAAAGAAACAGCACAGAAGAGAGATGCCATATTGGCTTAAAAAATAAAGACCTAAACAAAAGCATAGTGGAAAAACACACTACTTGGCCAAAGCATCCTGATCTGAAGGCAGAGCTGAGCTTAGCTGAATGGCGCTGTGTAAGGGCGGAGCGAGAGAGGCGGTAATGACTGCTAATTCACTCCAAGCTGCATCTCAAATGGCACCCCATTCCCTATATAATGCACTACCTTTGACCACAGCCTTATGGTCACTGTATACAGAATAGGTTGAGACGCAGACAGAGCCTGTAGTAGCCTGGGCCTCACTCTCCATTGATCCACTACTCTACTATTTGATTCACTATTCTACTATCTGATTCACTACTCTACTATCTGATTCTCTACTCTACTATCTGATTCATTAATCTACTATCTGATTCACTATTCTACTATCTGATCCACTACTCTACTATCTGATTCACTACTCTACTATCTGATCCACTACTCTGCTATCTGATTCAGGACTCTACTATCTGATTCACTACTCTTCTATCTGATCCACTACTCTACTATCTGATTCACTACTTTAATATCTGATTTACTGCTATTCTATCTGATTCACTACTCTACTATCTGATCCACTTCTCTTCTATCGGATGCAATGAGGGGAGAATGTCAGGGTGAGCTGATGATGGGAGATAGGGAGAGGCTGTGGGGTGAGGAGGAGGGTTGAAGGTGGGGTGAGGAGGAGGGGTGAAGGTGGGGTGAGGAGGAGGGGTGAAGATGGGGTGAGGAGAAGTGCTAGTAAACAGATAAAGTTCCTAGGCTGTCAGGGGAAAAGCCTCCATACATACAGTATGTTGACAGCAGAGTAACAGAGAATACCCTGAGAGAACTACAGTTGAAGTCGGAAGTTTATATTAGCCAAATACATTTGAACTCAGTTTTTCACAATTCCTGACATTTAAGCCTAGTAAAAATTCCCTGTCTTAGGTCAGTTAGGATCACCACTTTATTTTAAGAATGTGAAATGTCAGAATAATAGTAGAGAGAATGATTTATTTCAGCTTTGATTTATTTCATCACATTCCCAGTGGGTCAGAAGTTTACATACACTCAATTAGTATTTGGTAGCGTTGCCTTTAAATTGTTTAACTTGGGTCAAACGTTTTGGGTAGCCTTCCACAAGCTTCCCACTTGGCCCATTCCTCCTGAGCTGGTGTAACTGAGTCAGGTTTGTAGGCCTCCTTGCTCGCACACGCTTTTTCAGTTCTGCCCACAAATGTTCTATAGGATTGAGGTCTGTGCTTTGTGATGGCCACTCCAATACCTTGACTTTGTTGTCCTTAAGCCATTTTGCCACAACTTTGGAAGTATGCTTGGGGTCATTGTCCATTTGGAAGACCCATTTGCGACCAAGCTCTAACTTCCTGACTGATGTCTTGAGATGTTGCTTCAATATATCCACATCATTTTCCTTCCTCATGATACCATCTATTTTGTGAAGTGCACCAGTCCCTCCTGCAGCAAAACACCCCCACAGCATGATGCTGCCACCCCCGTGCTTCACGGTTGGGATGGTGTTCTTCGGCTTGCAAGCCACCCCCTTTTTGCTCCAAACATAACGATGGTCATTATGGCCAAACAGTTCTATTTTTGTTTCATCAGACCAGAGGACATTTCTCCAAAAAGTATGATCTTCGTCCCCATGTGCAGTTGCAAACCGTAGTCTCTCTTTTTTATGGCGGTTTTGGAGCAGTGGTTTCTTCCTTGCTGAGCGGCCTTTCAGGTAATGTTGATATAGGACTCGTTTTACTGTGGATATTGATACTTGTGTACCTGTTTCCTCCAGCATCTTCACAAGGTCCTTTGCTGTTGTTCTGGGATTGATTTACACTTTTCACACCAGAGTACGTTCATCTCTAGGAGACAGAACGCGTCTCCTTCCTGGGCGGTATGACAGCTGCGTGGTCCCATGGTGTTAATACTTGCGTACTATTGTTTGTACAGATGAACGTGGTACCTTCAGGCATTTGGAAATTGCTCCCAATGATGAACCAGACTTGTGGAGGTCTACCATTTTTTTTATGAGGTCTTGGCTGATTTATTCTGATGTTTCCATGATGTCAAGCAAAGAGGCACTGAGTTTGAAGGTAGGCCTTGAAATACATCCACAGGTACACCTCCAATTGACTCAAATGATGTCAATTAGCCTATCAGAAGCTTCTAAAGCATGACATAATTTTCTGGAATTTTCCAAGCTGTTTAAAGGCACCGTCAACTTAGTGTATGTAAACTTCTGACCCACTTGAATTGTGATACAGTGAATTATAAGTGAAATAATCTTTCTGTAAACATTTGTTGGAACAATTACTTGTGTCATGCACAAAGTAGATGTCCTAACCGACTTGCCAAAACTATAGTTTGCTAACAAGAAATTTGTGGAGTGGTTGAAAAATGAGTTTTAATGACTCCATCCTAAGTGTATGTAAACCTCCGACTTCAAATGTATGTGGCTGTGATAGTAGCATGCCGAGTTGGTAAAGTGGCTTTGGAAAATGTTTTAGAGAACTATGGTTTAACTGAGCAGAATAGAAAGGCAGCTTATAGCTGCTTGGGGCCAATGTAGAGAATACAAAGCCTCTCAGAGCTCAGACAGACATATACATTGGGTTCCACAGCTTATCTGACATGGTGTCAACCCTCTTCCTCTTTCCTTCCTACTCCCTGCCACAGGCTGCTGTGTAAGGCTGTCTCACATAATAGAGACTAGACTGTACTGTCATCTGCACTGTCACCCTCTGCATTTTGACTCTCTCACACACACACACACACACACACACACACACACACACACACACACACACACGCACACACACACACATGCACACACACACACACACACACACACACACACACACACACATACACACTGATTGTCAAGTTGGCTCGAAATAAAAAGTGGGAAAGGGGATGTCAGTCCACACACTCTCATGTCTGTTTTTTACTTATTACCCCACTCTCTGCTCTCCATTTGGGCATGCCTCTACAAATGCTTACTAGGAGTATGCCTATAGTTGCCTACAAAATAGATACATACTGTCCCGTGTAGCTCAGTTGGTAGAGCATGGTGCTTGCAATCGCCAGGGTTGTGTGTTCGATTCCCACGGGGGGCCAGTATGAAAAAAAATATGTATGCACTCACTAATTGTAAGTCGCTCTGGATAAGAGCGTCTGCTAAATGACTAAAATGTAAATTACAACTATGTCTCTTGAAGCCACTTCCTCCACAAAGCACCATGTAGTCCCTTACTTCAGAAAATCTATCCCTGTAATATTGTGTAGGAGAGAGGCAGAGCTGGGAGAATGAGCATGTGCACCCTATTCCCTATGTGTCCTGGTCAAAAGTAGCGCACTACATACAGTAGGGATTAGGGGAGCCATTTGGGAGGCACCCAATGATTGGGGGGTGTTTCATTCGATTCCAGATGAAGTGAGCTGAGTGTGATAACATTTAATGGGCCCTGCACTACTCTGTGATGTAGGGTGGCTGATAGCTTTCCTGCTGATCTAAAACACGACTGGAGTGTGCTGCGCCACTCTGCTCTGTTCTGCCGTTTGCACACAGCCAAATTAGCCATTTTATTAAGATAGAGAATAGGACCTATTCACTCAGATACACCATCTCATCTTCTCACCTACAGTATAATGTGAGTGCGTCCAAAATGGCACCCTATTCCCTATATAGTGCACTGCTTTTGACCAGGTCCATAGGGGTATGGTCAAAAGTAGTGCACTATGCAAGGAATAGGGTGCCATTTGGGATGTATCCCAAAGCTCCCAGCCCTCAGCGCAGGCAGGCAGGCAGACAGACAGGCATGTTGGGGTGTAGAGGGTTGGAGAGATCATGGAAAGTGCTGATCACACATGCTGAATGGCATATATTATTTTTATTAAATTAAAATGTATCCTGACTTTAATTTCTTTCCCTTCTTTGAACTAACTGCCTAACATTGTAACAGGACACTTGCAGATGCTACATCATGTATTTTGTCAAAGGTTGTAAGCTAAGTAAGAATTGTCCCAAGTCAGCCAAGTCTGTTGTGAGCTCTGGAGTAAGTGCTTATCAGACCTGGTTTCAAATAATATTGGTTTCCTTTAAAATATTTTTAGCATTTGATTAAACCTGCTTGGCCTGCCAGATGGACAAACTATTACATTGGTTTCACTGTACCAGCCAAGAATAGGTAAATCAAGAGCAGCTAAACTATTTTAAAGAAAACAAATAGCTAGTATCTAATAATATGGCCCTATCTCACATCTCTCTCCCTCAGGACTCCCCTGATTGCGGCCGGGGTGATAGGGGGCCTCTTCGTGGTGGTCATCGTGGCTCTGAGCGTAGCTGTGTCTGTCCGCAGGAAGAGCATCAAGAAGAAGAGAGCCCTGCGACGCTTCCTCGAGACAGAGGTATGGAGTGTGAACACACACACGCGCAAGTGCACACACACACACACACCTGGAGACAGAGTTTGGAATGTGGATGTGATAATCAAGGATTGAGTTATGTACTTCAAGCTTTCTGGAGACAGGGCAGGGTAAGGACTTCTTGAGATGTGGAACATAGACAAACCTTCCATTGGGCTCTCGTCAAAATATATGGAATAGGGTGCCAATTGGGACGCAGGCCAAATTTACAGTACAAAGACTTTGCGATTTACATTTTAGCAGACACTCTTATCCAGAGCGACTTACAGTTAGTGAGTGCATACATTATTATTATTATTTTCTTTATACTGGCCCCCCGTGGGAATCGAACCCACAACCCTGGTATTGCAAACACCATGCTCTACCAACTGAGCTACCTCCCTGCCAGCCAGCCAGCCAGCCATTCCCTCCCCTACCCTGGGCCAATTGTGCGCTGCCCCATGGGTCTCCCGGTCGCGGCCAGCTACAACAGAGTCTGGATTCGAACCAGGATCTCTAGTGGCACAGCTAGCACTGCGATGCAGTGCCTTAGACCACTGCACCACTCGGGAGATTGGTTTTGAAATTTCAGCTCCAGAGTTCACTACATTATCCTACATCATAGCCTTAGTGAGAAGGACTTCACTTCACTCAATGCTTTATGAAGAGCTGGAATAACACATAGCCAGTTGTGCCGATCTCTCTCATGGCATGTGATGTATTCTGTGATAGGTGAGGGCCATGAGGGGCTATGAGAACACAGAGTGGCCTCTCTCCCTCTTCTCTCCTTCCTCTCTCCGTCATCTCTCTCTCTCTCTCTCTCTCTCTCTCTCTCTCTCTCTCTCTCTCTCTCTCTCTCTCTCTCTCTCTCTCTCCCACCTCTCTCCCTCCTCTCTCCCTCCTCTCCTTTGTTAATGTAATGAATTGGTTATTTTTTGGCTGTAGAGAACTTTTGGAACGGGAGCTCTGTACAAAAACACCATCAATACTCACATTGAACTCACTCTGAACCAGGATTCAAAGCAACACAAATACAATCACACCTTATTAAAATCACAATCATCTTGTTGCACTGCTTTTATAGAACACTATGCCACTGTACTGTACCTGATCTAGAAACGTGAACACAACAACCATTATTGTATTACAACTTTACTTTTATGTAGAGGTAGCTATGTTCTGGGCTGAACCCTGTTGTATCTGAGTTCTACAGAGTGTCTGCTCCTGACCAGCATTAGAATACACTGTCTTAGAGTACAGGTTAACATGAGAGGAACACACACACATGCATGCACACACACACACATGCACACACTCCTTCAATCCCAATACAAGCCTATGCATAACAACGCTCCCTGCTTCCTCCTGACTCTGCAGCAGTACAGCAGAACTGTCTCCTGTCACTGTCCCTTTGGATAATTAGGTAGCTCATCCATCAAATGGAATAGACAGCTGTGATGTGCATCCCAAATGGCACCCTGTTGGTTACATAGTGCACTACTTTTGACCAGGGCTTGTATACAATAAATAGGCTGCCATTTTGGATGCATCCCCAGGGGGACCATGACACAGCCCAAAACAGGCAGGGAGGTGATGTAGGGAGCAGAGCGCAGACCTCTTCTCTCATCTCTCATCCCGTCCAAACATCCATCTTAATGAATATCCCAGCCTGCCTTGCTCCCCTCCCTGCCACACGACCCCAACCAGGAAGCGTTCTGTCTGCATTTGGAACGCCTAATGAAATATCAAGAGCACCGTCTCCCCCCCTCTCCCTTGTCTGATCAGAATGAATGGATAGGATAATAGGTTAGAGAGAAGATGGGTGAGTCCCAAATGGCACCCTATTCTAGGACAGAACCACTGCCAGTTCTGCATAGCTGCAAATAGCACCAGTACTGTACATGTGATAGGAAATATTTGATATTAGTTATAAAGATTACTGTGAAATAACATTAACAGGCAGCCTATCATTCAGTTTCACAATAATTGAGTTTCAGTATGCTAGCCATGACTTGGGTTCATATTATAGTCGCATTCAGTACTTTAGCTAGTAGCTACCTACTGTGAGACGCCTGATAAAACTTGTGTCCTGTTCTATTGTTAATGTTGAGGGCGGTATAGCGCTATCTCACTCTGAGCACTGCCTGCAGAGAGGACAGACAGAAAGACAGACAAGCATTCACTCTACAATTTACAATGTAGAAGTAGAAAAATAGGGGATGGGAGGAAAGGGGAGGAGAGGAGGAGAAGAGAGGAGAAGAGAGGACTCTGTGTTAACGGACAGTAGTTTCAGGTTCCATTAAAGCTCTCAACACCACATAGTGTAGTGAAAGAGCCTGGATGTACTGCACTCTAAAGAAATGCTGGTTTAAAAACAACCCAATTTGGGTTATTTGGTAACCCAGCACTGAGTACAGTGAGGGAAAAAAGTATTTGATCCCCTGCTGATTTTGTACGTCTGACAAAGACATGATCAGTGTATAATTTTAATGGTAGGTTTATTTGAACAGTGAGAGACAGAATAACAACAAAATAATCCAGAAAAACGCATGTCAAAAATGTTATCAATTTTATTTGTTGTCATTTAGCAGACGCTCTTATCCAGAGCGACTTACTGGAGCAATTAGAGTTAAGTGCCTTGCTCAAGGGCACATCGACAGATTTTTCACCTAGTCGGCTCGGGGATTAGAACCAGCGACCTTTCGGTTACTGGCACAACGCTCTTAACCACTAAGCTAACTGCCGCCCCTTTGCATTTTAATGAGGGAAATAAGTATTTGACCCCTCTGCAAAACATGACTTAGTACTTGGTGGCAAAACCCTTGTTGGCAACCACAGAGGTCAGACGTTTCTTGTAGTTGGCCACCAGTTTTGCACACATCTCAGGAGGGATTTTGTCCCACTCCTCTTTGCAGATCTTCTCCAAGTCATTAAGGTTTTGAGGCTGATGTTTGGCAACTCGAACCTTCAGCTCCCTCCACAGATTTTCATTTAGGTTTAAGGTCTGGAGACTGGCTAGGCCACTCCAGGACCTTAATGTGCTTCTTCTTGAGCCACTCCTTTGTTGCCTTGGCCATGTGTTTTGGATCATTGTCATGCTGGAATACCCATCCACGACCCATTTTCAATGCCCTGGCTGAGGGAAGGAGTTTCTCACCCAAGATTTGACGGTACATGGCCCCGTCCATCGTCCCTTTGATGCGGTGAAGTTGTCCTGTCCGCTTAGCAGAAAAACATTCCCAAAGCATAATGTTTCCACCTCCATGTGTGACGGTGGGGATGGTGTTCTTGGGGTCATAGGCAGCATTCCTCCTCCACAAACACTGCTAGTTGAGTTGATGCCAAAGAGCTCCATTTTGGTCTCATCTGACCACAACACTTTCACCCAGTTCTCCTCTGAATCATTCAGATGTTCATTGGCAAACTTCAGGCGGGCCTGTATATGTGCTTTCTTGAGCAGGGGGACCTTGCGGGCGCTGCAGGATTTCAGTCCTTCACGGCGTAGTGTGTTACCAATTGTTTTCTTGGTGACTATGGTCCCATCTGCCTTGAGATCATTGACAAGATCCTCCCGTGTAGTTCTGGGCTGATTCCTCGCCGTTCTCATGATCATTGCAACTCCACGAGGTGAGATCTTTCATGGAGCCCCAGGCCGAGGGAGATTGACAGTTCTTTTGTGTTTCTTCCATTTGCGAATAATCACACCAACTGTTGTCACCTTCTCAGCAAGCTGCTTGGCGATGGTCTTGTAGCCCATTCCAGCCTTGTGTAGGCCTACAATCTTGTCCCTGACATCCTTGGAGAGCTCTTTGGTCTTGACCATGGTGGAGAGTTTGGAATCTGATTGATTGATTGCTCCCTTTAAGAGTGTGCTCCTAATCTCAGCTCATTACCTGTATAAAAGACACCTGGGAGCCAGAAATCTTTCTGATTGAGAGGGGTTCAAATACTTATTTCCCTCATTAAAATGCAAATCAATTTATAACATTTTTTACATGCGTTTTTTTCTGGATTTTTTTGTTTTTATTCTGTCTCTCACTGTTCAAATAAACCTACTATTAAAATTATAGACTGATCATTTCTTTGTCAGTTGGCAAACGTACAAAATCAGCAGGGGATCAAAAACTTTTTTCCCCTCACTGTAAATATTGGACAGAACACACACTGGGTTATTTTGACCCAGCCAGTTGGGTTGTTGGGATACCCAAATATGGATTAATTTAACCATCAGTTGGGTATTTCTGCGTTGACCTAGAAGCTGGGTCTTTTTTAATGTAATCTTTAGGTTATTATCAAGAGGCATAGCTTATTAGGGATGTGGCTTTCAGCTAGATCTTATTGGCCACCCGTGAGAGTAAATGTAATTCCTGTTCATCATTTTAAGTTTACATACTGCAAATTCAAATCTATTAATAAAAATAATAAAAAATAATAATTGCACATAACATTAAAATGATTTATTATTATTATTATCTTTCAACTCTGTATTTCACTGCTTTCCCTTAGTTAAACCACGTAAGAGAGCAGCAGAAGGGTTCTAAAAACCTTGGTTTACATCATTAGATCATTTGTTTTGGTACTGTCCATTTGTAGCTTATTTTTGGTCACAGGTCCAGGAATGGCTGAAGGATTGCAATATTTACCTGAAGCTAACCCTGCAGATAGCACTACTGGGTGATCTGAAAGTCATAGTCAATCGATCAATAATATAATAATACTTTTAGTAAAAATGTTTATTTTCAATTTACAATCTGTAGAAACAATGAGAATAGAAGGGTTCAGAACGTTTGTGAAACATCACAGTACAGTTGAGAAATATATTGCAAGTAGAAATCCAATATGGATGGGGTTAAGAGATAGATGGGAGGGGTTGAATGGAGCGGAAGGTTGGGACTAATAACAACTAATAACAACAAAATAACTAATATAAAACATACTGTGTCCATAATAAGTACAGTGGGGGAAAAAAGTATTTAGTCAGCCACCAATTGTTCAAGTTCTCCCACTTAAAAAGATGAGAGAGGCCTGTAATTTTCATCATAGGTACACGTCAACTATGACAGACAAAATGAGAAAAAAAATTGAAGGAGGTTTTCACTCAAAATCTCACGATACATGGCCCCATTCATTCTTTCCTTTACACGGATCAGTCGTCCTGGTCCCTTTGCAGAAAAACAGCCCCAAAGCATGATGTTTCCACCCCCATGCTTCACAGTAGGTATGGTGTTCTTTGGATGCAACTCAGCATTCTTTGTCCTCCAAACACGACAAGTTGAGTTTTTACCAAAAAGTTATATTTTGGTTTCATCTGACCATATGACATTCTCCCAATCCTCTTCTGGATCATCCAAATGCACTCTAGCAAACTTCAGATGGGCCTGGACATGTACTGGCTTAAGCAGGGGGACACGTCTGGCACTGCAGGATTTGAGTCCCTGGCGGCGTAGTGTGTTACTGATGGTAGGCTTTGTTACTTTGGTCCCAGCTCTCTGCAGGTTATTCACTAGGTCCCCCCGTGTGGTTCTGGGATTTTTGCTCACCGTTCTTGTGATCATTTTGACCCCACAGGGTGAGATCTTGCGTGGAGCCCCAGATCGTGGGAGATTATCAGTGGTCTTGTATGTCTTCTATTTCCTAATAATTGCTCCCACAGTTGATTTCTTCAAACCAAGCTGCTTACCTATTGCAGATTCAGTCTTCCCAGCCTGGTGCAGGTCTACAATTTTGTTTCTGGTGTCCTTTGACAGCTCTTTGGTCTTGGCCATAGTGGAGTTTGGAGTGTGACTGTTTGAGGTTGTGGACAGGTGTCTTTTATACTGATAACAAGTTCAAACAGGTGCCATTAATACAGGTAACGAGTGGAGGACAGAGGAGCCTCTTAAAGAAGAAGTTACAGGTCTGTGAGAGCCAGAAATATTGCTTGTTTGTAGGTGACCAAATACTTATTTTCCACCATTATTTGCAAATAAATTCATAAAAAATCCTACAATGTGATTTTCTGGATTTTTTTCCCTCAATTTGTCTGTCATAGTTGACGTGTACCTATGATGAAAATTACAGGCCTCTCTCATCTTTTTAAGTGGGAGAACTTGCACAATTGGTGGCTGACTAAATACTTTTTTCCCCACTGTATATAGGTTGAGAACTTTTGTGAAAAGAGCACAGTTTGGGGGATCTGGCATGTAGAGGCAAACCGGATGGACATCATGAAAATGATCGGATAGGTTGAGGGTAGAGGAAGTGCAGGAGTAAAAACAAACAAAATAGAATTATTGTAAAATTGACTGTGTCCATAAAATTTATATAGTATGTATAAGCTGGAAGTAGAGGCCTAAGCGTTGTTGTTCATTAGTTTACTCCAATTAGGGGAGGGGTGGTGGTGTTGGAAAGTAACAAAGGAAAATGCATTTACAAAAAGGATATGTATATATACACTACCGTTCAAAAGTTTGGGGTCACTTAGAAATGTCCTTGTTTTTTAAAGAAAATCATTTTTTTTGTCCATTAAAATAGCATCGAATTGATCAGAAATACAGTGTAGACATTGTTAATGTTGTAAATGGCTATTGTTGCTGGAAACGGCTGATTTGTAATGGAATATCTACATAGGTGTACAGAGGCCCATTATCAGCAACCATCAGTCCTGTGTTCCAATGGCACTTTGTGTTTGCTAATCCAAGTTTATCATTTTAAAAGGCTAATTGATCATTAGAAAACCATTTTGCAATTATGTTAGCACAGCTGAAAACTGTTGTGCTGATTAAAGAAGCAATAAAACTGGCCTTCTTGAGACTAGTTGAGTTTCTGGAGCATCAGCAATTGTGGGTTCGATTACAGGCTCAAAATGGCCAGAAATAAATAACTTTCTTCTGAAACTCATCAGTCTAATCTTGTTCTGAGAAATGAAGGTTATTCCATGCGAGAAATTGCCAAGAAACTGAAGATCTCGTACAACGCTGTGTACTACTCCCTTCACAGAACAGTGCAAACTAGCTCTAACCAGAATAGAAAGAGGAGTGGGAGACCACGGTGCACAACTGAGCAAGAGGACAAATACATTAGAGTGTCTAGTTTGAGAAACAGACACCTCACAGGTCCTCAACTGGCAGCTTCGTTAAATAGTACCTGCAAAACACCAGTCTCAACATCAACAGTGAAGAGGCGACTCCGGGATGCTGACCTTCTAGGCAGAGTTGCAAAGAAAAAACAAATTCTCAGACTGGCCAATAAAAATACAATATTAAGATGGGCAAAAGAACACAGACACTGGACAGAGGAAGATTGGAAAGAAGTGTTATGTACAGACGAATCAAAGTTTGAGGTGTTCGGATCACAAACATTTTACATTTTCGTAAACTCTCATCCAGAGCGACTTACAAATTGGTGCATTCACCTTATGATAGCCAGTGGGACAACCACTTTACAATATATATATTTGTTTTATGGGGGGGGGGTTAAGGGGGGGTAGAAGGATTACTGTATCCTATCCCAGGTATTCCTTAAAGAGGTGGGGTTGCAAGTGGCTCCGGAAGGTGGTGAGTGACTCCGCTGTCCTGGCATCGTGAGGGAGCTTGTGTCATTCAGCAGGGAGGTGAAGGTGGCAAAGAGCTTCCTAGGGTTAGAGGCAGATGCTTGGAATTTAGAGTGGTAGAAAGTGGCTTTAGCAGCAGAAACAGAGGAAGAAAATGTAGAGAGGAGGGAGTGAAAAGATGCCAGGTCCGCAGGGAGTCTAGTTTTCCTCCATTTCCCCTCGGCTGCCCGGAGCCCTGTTCTGTGAGCTCGCAATGAGTCGTCAAGCCACGGACCAGGAGGGGAGGACCAAGCCGGCCGGGAGGATAGGGGACATAGAGAGTCAAAGGATGTAGAAAGGGAGGAGAGGAGGGTTGAGGAGGCAGAATCAGGAGATTGGAGGGAGAAGGATTGAGCAGAGGGAAGAGATGATAGGATGGAAGAGGAGAGAGTAGCGGGAGAGAGAGAGCGAAGGTTGTGACGGCACATTACCATCTGAGTAGGGGCAGAGTGAGTAGTGTTGGAGGAGAGCGAGAGAGAAAAGGATACAAAATAGTGGTCGGAGACTTGGAGAGGAGTTGCAGTGAGATTAGTAGAAGAACAGCATCTAGTAAAGATGAGGTCAAGCGTATTGCCTGCCTTGTGAGTAGGAGGGGACGGTTAGAGGGTGAGGTCAAAAGAGGAGAGGAGTGGAAAGAAGGAGGCAGAGAGAAATGAGTCAAAGGTAGACGTGGGGAGGTTAAAGTCACCCAGAACTGTGAGGGGTGAGCCACAAAGAAGAACATTTGTGAGACGCAGACCAAATGAAAAGATGCTGGAGGAGTGCTTGATGCCATCTGTCAAGCATGGTGGAGGCAATGTGATTGTCTGGGGGTGCTTTGGTGGTGGTAAAGTGGGAGATTTGTATAGGGTAAAAGGAACTTGAAGAAGGAAGGCTATCACTCCATTTTGCAACACCATGCCATACCCTGTGGACGGTGCTTGATTGGAGCCAATTTCCCCCTACAACAGGACAATGACCCAAAGCACAGCTACAAACTATGCAAGAACTATTTAGGGAAGAAGCAGTCAGCTGGTATTCTGTCTATAATGGAGTGGCCAGCACAGTCACCGGATCTCAACCCTATTGAGCTGTTGTGGGAGCAGCTTGACCGTATGGTCTGTAAGAAGTGCCCATCAAGCCAATCCAACTTGTGGGAGGTGCTTCAGGAAGCATGGGGTGAAATCTTTTCAGATTACTTCAACAAATTGACAACTAGAATGCCAAAGGTCTGCAAGGCTGTAATTGCTGCAAATGGAGGATTCTTTGAGAAAAGCAAAGTTTGAAGGACACAATTATAATTTCAATTAAAAATCATTATTTCTAACCTTGTCAATGACTACATTTCCTATTCATTTTGCTATATTTCCTATTCAAACTAATTTCATGTATGTTTTCATGGAAAACAAGGACATTTCTAAGTGACCTCAAACTTTTGAACGGTAGTGTATATGCAGGAAAAAAATAACATATGGGGGATTGGAAGTGATGCAGTCAATTACATTGATGGAAGTTACAATCTATCTGCAATATTAAAGCTCATCTACCCCTACATAAAAAAAAACTTTTTTCATTTTCATCTACAAATACTCATACCTCCCAGACAGTTGACCTTTCAATGGATTCTTACAGGTTAATTCTGAAATCCATCTATATAACACAAGACACTGCGATAACCTTCACTCTCCCCACTGCCGCACCTCGCATAGTCAATTCTCTATCAGATACAGAGGTACCATACTCTGGAATTCTTATCTTCACATTGCCAAAACCCCATCATCCCTCAATAACTTCAAGTGAAGACTTGGGGTCAGCCTGATGAACTAAACTACTCAGTAATCTCCATATAGCCCTACTCTCACTCACATCCACACATGCACACACACATTTAAACAAATCATATACTGTTTCTATTTAATTTATTTATTGCTGATCGGTTAATTTGTACATTTAGGATTAGTAGGTTGTTATCTGTTTTAACAAACGTTTCTATTTTTGTACATGTGTATTTTACAGAGTTATTTTGTGGTGTGGTTTTGATATAAGCCCTTGGACTACCAACCACACCTGCACGCCATATTATTATTTATTTATTACAGTTGTATTGTTGTTTATCACTTAATTTTTTTGGTGCAAATAAATTAAACCTTAAACAATAAGGTATACCACCTTATTGTATCCCAACAAAGGGGTTTATATAGGCTCTTATGGAACTCATATACTTCTGTAAACCTCATTGAAGCTACAAAAATGTAAATGTTTGACCATAACATGTGATAGCTATACAACAGAACATATGAACAGGAATTACATTTACTCTCATGTGTGGCTAAAAATAGAGAAAGCCACACCCCTACTAAACTACGCCTCCAGTCTTCTGTCCTGACCCAATGGGTCATATCTCAATAACCCAGCCTCAATATCCCAGCAGTTTTTAAAGAACAAAACCCAACAAAGTGACCCAATGCCCTGCAACCCAGCAGTTGGGTCAACAAAACAACCCAGCATTGTTTTTAGAGTATACCATACAGTTACAGTGCCATCAAGTGATGGTGCACTAGGCTCTTTACAAGTTGTGGCTTTTTCCACTATACCATCCATTACTGCTCTCTCACGCTCCATCCTCTTCTCTCCTCTGTTCTGGCTTGGTTACCTGCACACACACACACACACACACACACACACACACACACACACACACACACACACACACACACAAAACACTAGTGCTTTGACGTCAATGATGTCAGTTAGGGAGTAACAAGCAGGGAATGACTCTACTCTTAGAGACTACTTAGTAAATGGTAGTATCCTAGTAGTATTCCTCAGGTTTCAGCACCACAGTTTACAGGAGGTTGGTGGACAGCTCCCTCCCTGTCCTTGCTACTACACATTCAGCACCTCATGTAATGGACAGCTCACTCATGTCCGGGGTGACGGAGAGGTGGCTGGATTTGTGTGGCCCTCTACTCCCTTCCACTCTCTTTTCCCACCCCCTCTCTTTCCGTCTCACCTTCCCTGCCCCTCCCTCCCCTTCCCTCCTTCCTTCCCTCTATCCCTATTTTCCTCCCTCCCCTCTCTTTCCCCCCTCCCCGTCTGCTTCACTTTCTCTTTCCACACCCTTCTCCTTCTCCCTTTCCCCTCTCCTTAGCTCTCATGCATACTGATTTAGAATTCAATTTAAATGAAGAGCAGCTATTGTTTTTTAATCAGTCAGCAGTGATGAGCCGGGGGGCAGGGCCGCAGCTGAGAGAAGGGAGCTGATTTACTTATTCTCTCTCTCTTCCCCCCTCTCTCTTTCTCTCTCTCTCCATTTCCCTCTCTCTCTCCCTCCCTACCTCCCTTCCTCCCTCTCTATCTTTCTTCCCTCTCTCCCTCCCCTGTCTCTTTCTCTCTCTTTGCTCTGTCCCCCACTCCCTTTCTCTTTCTCTCCCCATCTATCTTTCTTTCTCCCTCTATCTCTCTCACCTCCTTCCCTATTATATCCTCACTCTCACCATCTCTCTCTTTCCCCTCCTTCCCTCTCTCTTTCTCTCTCCCCTCTCTTTCTTTCTTCCTCTCTCTTTGTCTCTCTCTTTCTCTCTTTGTCTCTCTCTCTCTCCCCCGTCATCTCTCTGCCTCTACCTCCCTATGCATTCATTCTTCTACACTTGAAAGACAGTGAAACAACTACTCTCTTGTACAATTTCTTTGAAAGTTTAAAGAGTGCCATGCCCATGGAAGATGTGACTGGTTTGTTGATTAATTGCTTGATGGGATAGATTGGTTGATTGTTTGATTGACTGGTTGATGGAGTGAGGGACTAACATTTTGCTGATTAATTCACTCCCTACAGCTGGTGGAGCCCCTAACACCTAGTGGTACAGCCCCTAACCAGGCCCAGCTCCGTATCCTCAAAGAGACTGAACTCAAGAGGGTCAAGATACTGGGCTCGGGGGCCTTCGGCACCGTCTACAAGGTATCACCTTATCACATACACTCACATACCACAATCACTTGTTTTGCTCATTAGAAATGAGGAAATGTTTAAAGGTGGAAGGACAGAGCGTGGAGGGAGAGAGGAGAGGGAGAGAGGATGGAGAGAGTAGGGAGAAATGGACAGAGAGAAATGGACAGAGAGAGAGAAATGGACAGAGAGAGAGAAATGGACAGAGAGAGAGAGAGAGAGAGAGAGAGAGAGAGAGAGACTTTGACTTTTTGTCTTTCTTTAATGGTACATCCTCATTTCATTAAAACCTCACCCCCCCACCCCCTAAAATACTCACCTTTCCCTATACCCCACGATACAAAAACAACACCACACATCACAATAACCCAAACCTCACCACTTCTACAACCGTATATCCAGACCATCTTCTCCAGCTATACAGACAGCCCCCCCAACACACCCTATCTCTTGAAACATCTCCACACTTTTTATCATTTTATAGAACTCAAATTCCACCCTAAGGTGCGCAGAGACCATCCCATTAAATAATACTAAAGGGTCTGTTATCCCTCCACCTTTGACCCTGTTCCTACTTGTTATCCAAATAGCTAACTTTGCCTGAGCAAAAAATTCAACAACACACATTTAGCCTTTTCCTTATTTGAATAACTGTACCCCATTATAAACATCCCGACAGTAAACTCCACCCCCAACCTCTCACACAGACATTCCAACAGAGACATTAAAGGCATTAACCTGGCGCACACAGAAAACACATGAATCACAGTTTCACTCATGACACAGAAAGGACACCCCTGTCCGACTCCGGTTCAATCCATGCCAACCAGCTGTTAGTGGCCAGGGCTCCATGTAAAACCCTCCACTGGAGGTCCCCTGACCTCTTTGGTACTGGAAGTTTGTAGAGCCCCCTCCATCTAAAACCCACCATACTCTCCGCCCCACATACACCCTGCCACTGATGTGCCTTCACTCCTGTTAGGCTCCTGATGTTCCTTACCTTAACGCAGAGGTTGTAGAGGGCTTTACCTCCTACCCCTTAAAACTCCCCCAGGCTCGGAGTGTTAAAATCTAACAAGTCCTCCAGCCCCCCTTGCCAGTCCCCAGTCTATGCCGTCACATGCAGTGGCGGAAACATTGGTGGCCCCTCCCCCTTTGGCCGCTCAAACACCCCCTTTACCGGCTCAGACAGTACCTCCTGGACTTCCCCCAGTAATCTCTCCAGCAGCCTAAGAGATGTTAGTCCTGTTTGTTGTGCTAGGACTTCTGGGAGTAGGACACCGCAGAGTAAAAATCAGAGAGACCTGCTGTACTCAGCCCCTCCAGCCTCATGAGGAATAGCTGCCGGTCCAACCCTAATCCGCCAGCTCTCCTCAGCAGCGCGCATGCTGGTTCCCTCCATCCGACATCAGTATGGTACAGCAGTCTCTGTGCCGCCTTTAGTCGGAATGCAGCCACCCTGCTCTCCAGTTCCACCAGGCCCTGTTCATCCTTCATTTACGGACATATACAACACTGCCGCCCTCAGCCAGTGATTGCCCGACCAGAAAAAATCCACCAGCTTGCGTTGCAGGTCTGTGAGTAGGGGGGTTGAGGACAGCCAGTTTATGCCACAGGGAAGATGCCACCAGGTTGTTGATTATCAGCACCCTCCCTCTATATGACACTTGGGACAGGAGCCACCTCCACCTGGCCAGTCTTGATACCACTGCCTGTGACAGCCCCTCCCAGTTCCTCCTGACCCACCTCACCGAGCACAGGTACACCCCCGAAATTTTAAGCCCTTCACAATCCCACTGCAAACCCCCTGGAAGCAGAGGAGGGGCCCTATCCCCCCATGCCCCACATAACAGAGCTTTGCTCTTGCCCCAGTTTACCTTAGCTGACGAAGCTCCCTCATACACCTTCAGACTATTCTCTAGTGCCTGCATATCCTGACCATCCCTGACCATCACAGAAATGTCATCTGCATACGCTGACACTACTATGCCTGTCCAGCACACTCCCTGCAGTCTTCTGCGTATCAGGTCCAAAAAAGGCTCAATGGCTAGTGTATATAACTGCCCTGATAGAGGGCATCCTTGTCTAATGCGCCGCCTCACCCAGACTGGCCTACTGAGCCCCCCTCCCACCTTAACCATACATGATGCCCCAACATACAACATCTTCACATAGACCAAAAACCTTTCCCCAAACCCAAACACAGACATCACATTAAACAGATACTCATGGTCCACTCTATCAAAAGCCTTCTCTTGATCTAAAGAGACCTGACTAAAGTTCACATTAGAACCTCTCGACAAGTCCAACATGTCCCTGATTAAGAATAAGTTTTCCGTGATTGAGCGTCCTGGTATGCAGTATGTCTGGTCCTTGTGTACTATAGAGTCCAGATGGGACTTCAGTCTGTTAGCGAGGACCTTGGCAAATATCTTGTAGTCCGCACAGAGCAATGCCACAGGCCTCCAGTTGTTAAGTTCACACAAGTCCCCCTTTTTGGGCAGGAGAGTCAGAGCTGCCCGCCGGCAGCTCATCGGCAACTCTCCTACCCCGATGCACTCACGCAACACGCAAAAGAAGTCCAGTCCAATTATTCCCCAGAATATTTTATAAAACTCCACTGGGAGTCCATTGACCCCTGGTGCATGGCCGGGGGACATCTGGGTTACGGCATCTGCCAGGTCATGGGACAACAGGGGAATGTCCATTTCATCCCTCTGTACCTTAGAGAGCTTAGGGAGTTCGGCAAACAAAACCTGAGCACACATAGGATCACACAGTTCTGCCTTATACAACTCAGTATAAAACTCCACAGTCCGCTCCCGCATCTCCCCCACCACAGAGGTCACCCGCCCATCCGAAATCTGTAGACAATGAATACCCTTGGCTTCACTGCTCTGTCTTTCCAAACCAAAGAAGAAGGAGCTGGGAGCATCCATCTCCTTGAGCATGGAGAACCTAGCTCTTACACGTGCTCCCTTTGCTTTAACCTGGAAAAAACTGCCCAGGTCCCTACGTAGTTCAGCTAAATTAGCCTGGAGGCCTATATTGCCTTGCCCCACCAGCTCTACCTCCATCTCACTAATACTACGCTCGAGTTCCCCCAATACTCTCCTAGCCTCTGAGGATGAGAGAGCTGTATACTGTTGGCAGAAAAGCCGAATTTTGACTTTTCCCACATCCCACCATTGACTCAGAGACTCATACTCCTCTCTTTGCTGCCCCCACCTTTCCCAAAAAGTCTGGAAACCTGAGCAAAAAGTGGCATCTTGTAAGAGCTTTACATTAAACTTCCAATAGGATGCCTGCCGAGGCCCTGGTGAAATAGACAGCCGATCCATGGTTATGTGATGATCCGAAAAACCCACCGGGAGAATGGTAGCGCCCAACAGCCTATTGCTCTGATTCCTGGACATGTACAATCGATCAAGCCATGCTGCACTCACCCTAGCCCCAAAGACCTTCACCTATGTATACTGTCTTGTGTTGGGATGGCTAGTTCTCCAAACATCCACTATGTCAAACTGATTAATAGTGTCCCTTAACACCCCCACTGAACCTGAATGATGCTCCTCCCCATTTCTGTATTTCGTAAAATCCATCGTAAAGTTCCAGTCCCCGCCGACCACCAGCGTCTCCTCAGGCGATATCTGTGATAGTTCCTGTCTAAGACACCCAAATAGAAGCCCCCTCTCTCTCCCTGTGTTAGGCACATACACATTTATAAAGACAAAACCCCTGTTGTTAATTTCTGCTTTTACTACAAGCAGTCTACCCCTACACACCTCTTTTGAGGAGCAGATTTTTATAGACAGACCCGGTACAAAAAGGACTGCCACCCCTGCACTAACATTTGTCCCATGGCTCAGCACACTTGCCCCTTTCCACCAGAGCCCCCAATCAACTTCATTCACTACATCGCTATGCGTCTCCTGCAGAAACCACACCTGTACTTTTTTTTGTTTTACATATTCACCCAACACACTCCTCTTACCCGCATCTCTGGTGCCATTAATATTAAGCGAGCCTACCCAAAGAGTCTCCATAAGAAGTGGGAGAAAAGACAGCAAAGAAAGAGACCAATAGCAAAGCTCAAAAAGCCCCAGTGCCAGAAAGAAAACTTTCATCTAAACAGTGTCGGAAGGTAGACTTTTACGCACGGTTGTGACCCACTTACTCAACTTAAACTGTTTCCTGGGGGAGAGGACACCATGCCCCTCATTTTTCATAGCATGTTGTACTGATCTTACAAACTTTCCCGGATCGCAAAAAAAAGCCTCAAGATTTACTTTTTTCCCCTTAGTCTCATTCAGGAACCTTGACAGTTCCCTCACCGTGTACTTTGACCCCTCTGACTGACTGGCTGTCAGCTCTGGACCCATTGAGGAGGAGTCTGAAAAGAAATCCTCCTCATCGTCTTCCTCCTCAGACTCACCTTCCTCCTCCTCATCTCCATCTCCCATCCTGACCACCTGCTCTTCCTCTCTAGTCGGGGCCTCCCCCTCAGCACCAGGCAAAGGTTCCTTGGTGCCTTTCACCTCACCAGCCTCTGCCCTCCCACCTCCTTTCTTCTCCCCATTTTTCATCTTCCGCTTGACACCCTCCTCCACCCCCCTAGTCGCTACCCTTCCCCACTATACTCTCCTCATCCACTAGCATAACCTGACTAAGCCCAGCCTCATCTACACCACCATCCATGACATGACTAGACCCCGTCTCAGCTACACCACCATCCATAACATGACTAGACCCAGCCTCATCTACATCACCATCCATAACATGACTATACCCAGCCTCATCTACACCACCATCTATAGCATGACTAGACCCAGCCTCAGCTATACCACCATCCATAACATGACTAGACCCAGCCTCATCTACCCCACCATCTGTCGCATGACTAGGCCCAGCCTCTGCTGCCTGCGTCTCATGGCCCCCTGCACGTTGACCTCGATTTCCCCCACTGGTGCTTGAACCCTCACCTTGTCTATGGCCTTTATGTGGGCACGCAAAGCTCTTATGCCCCAAATCCCCACACTCAAAGCACCGTAGACTATATGTGCTGGCAAAACCTGTGTAGAGCCCCTCCCCATGCCTCACTTTAAAATGCACATTTAACTGTTGCTCATTGTTATTAAGGAACATGAACACTTGCCTCCGGAATGAAACAACATGCTTGACGGCATTTGCCTGAAAACCTGCCGACAGTACACGAAAACGACTAGCAAACTTACCAAAATTTGCAACTACCACCCTAGTCGAAGGGGTAGAACGAGGATAAATTGGCACCAACACACCCCTTACAAATATTCCACTAGATATGAGCCTACCCACCAAATTTGCTCTTTTCATGAACACAACCACAGCTTTGTTCATTCTGGAGTATATAAATGCAGCTCCTATCTGTTCGCCGACCGTGAGCAGAACCTCCTCCACCTTATTTCGATTCTCAGGAACACACCTGAATCCATGCCGTAACGACAGCGTCTCCTCCGCACTAGGCTGCGAAGCCATCGCTCACACCACACCGTTCAAAACCCCAGGAAACTAAACCTTTGTCCTCTTCCTCCCTAACTTTGAAAATAAAAACAGTGGGTACAACTAAAACAAAACCCTCCACCATAGAAAAAAAGAGATTGAAAGGAAAAACCAAGGAAAGACTCAATAACTAAGTTAGGACAAGCCCTCCACACCAAACACTCAAACTCCAAAAAACGCCCAGCATGCACTGAGAGAGAGAGAGAGAGAGAGAGAGAGAGAGAGAGAGAGAGAGAGAGAGAGAGAGAGAGAGAGAGAGAGAGAGAGAGAGAGAGAGAGAGAGAGAGAGAGAGAGAGAGAGAGAGAGAGAGAGAGAGAGAGAGAGAGAAAAGGATAAGGATCACATGCACATCAAGGTCAGGTCTGCTGTGATGCAAGAGAGAGGAGAGCTAGCCCTGAACTATGTCTCACAGTGTAGAGGTCTAAACTATGTCTCACAGTGTAGAGGTCTCAACTATGTCTCACAGTGTAGAGGTCTGAACTATGTCTCACAGTGTAGAGGTCTGAACTATGTCTCACAGTGTAGAGGTCTGAACTATGTCTCACAGTGTAGAGGTCTGAACTATGTCTCACAGTGTAGAGGTCTAGAGAAAACAGTGTCTCACTGTGTGATTCAGCTGCCATCTAACTCACCTCTCCTGCCACCCCACCTCCCTCTCTCCTCTTCTCTCATCCTGTCTAACTCACTCCTCCTTTCCTCACCCTCTTCTACTCATCTAACTTACCTTTCCTCTCCCCCCTCTCATCTCTTCTCCCTCCTCAGGGTATCTGGGTCCCGGAGGGCGAGACGGTGAAGATCCCAGTGGCCATCAAGATCCTGAACGAGGCAACGGGACCCAAGGCCAACGTGGAGTTCATGGATGTGAGTGTTTTACCGGCTCCGTAGAGACCCCATATACTACGCAACCACCGCCATTGGCTTACAACACAGAGCCACACGCACGCACACACACTCGCAACACACACACTGGTATGCACGCAGGCATGCACGCACACACACAACAGGCTAACAGCACAGCATCTGGATAATACAGTGGGGGAAAAAAGTATTTAGTCAGCCACCAATTGTGCAACTTCTCCCACTTAAAAAGATGAGAGAGGCCTGTAATTTTCATCATAGGTACACATCAACTATGACAGACAAAATGAGAAAGAAAAATCCAGAAAATCACATTGTAGGATTTTTAATGAATTTATTTGCAAATCATGGTGGAAAATAAGTATTTGGTCAATAACAAAAGTTTCTCAATACTTTGTTATATACCCTTTGTTGGCAATGACACAGGTCAAACGTTTTCTGTAAGTCTTCACAAGGTTTTCACACACTGTTGCTGGTATTTTGACCCATTCCTCCATGCAGATCTCCTCTAGAGCAGTGATGTTTTGGGGCTGTCGCTGGGCAACACGGACTTTCAACTCCCTCCAAAGATTTTCTATGGGGTTGAGATCTGGAGACTGGCTAGGCCACTCCAGGACCTTGAAATGCTTCTTACGAAGCCACTCCTTCGTTGCCTGGGCGGTGTGTTTGGGATCATTGTCATGCTGAAAGACCCAGCCACGTTTCATCTTCAATGCCCTTGCTGATAGAAGGAGGTTTTCACTCAAAATCTCACGATACATGGCCCCATTCATTCTTTCCTTTACACGGATCAGTCGTCCTGGTCCCTTTGCAGAAAAACAGCCCCAAAGCATGATGTTTCCACCCCCATGCTTCACAGTAGGTATGGTGTTCTTTGGATGCAACTCAGCATTCTTTGTCCTCCAAACACGACCGAGTTGAGTTTTTACCAAAAAGTTCTATTTTGGTTTCATCTGACCATATGACATTCTCCCAATCCTCTTCTGGATCATCCAAATGCACTCTAGCAAACTTCAGACGGGCCTGGACATGTACTGGCTTAAGGAGGGGGACACGTCTAGCACTGCAGGATTTGAGTCCCTGGCGGCGTAGTGTGTTACTGATGGTAGGCTTTGTTACTTTGGTCCCAGCTCTCTGCAGGTCATTCACTAGGTCCCCCCGTGTGGTTCTGGGATTTTTGCTCACCGTTCTTGTGATCATTTTGACCCCACAGGGTGAGATCTTGCATGGAGCCCCAGATCGAGGGAGATTATCAGTGGTCTTGTATGTCTTCCATTTCCTAATAATTGCTCCCACAGTTGATTTCTTCAAACCAAGCTGCTTACCTATTGCAGATTCAGTCTTCCAAGCCTGGTGCAGGTCTACAATTTTGTTTCTGGTGTCCTTTGGCAGCTCTTTGGTCTTGGCCATAGTGGAGTTTGGAGTGTGACTGTTTGAGGTTGTGGACAGGTGTATTTTATACTGATAACAAGTTCAAACAGGTGCCATTAATACAGGTAACGAGTGGAGGACCGAGGAGCCTCTTAAAGAAGAAGTTACAGGTCTGTGAGAGCCAGAAATCTTGCTTGTTTGTAGGTGACCAAATACTTATTTTCCACCATAATTTGCAAATAAATTCATAAAAAATCCTACAATGTGATTTTCTGGAAAGAAAATTCTCAATTTGTCTGTCATAGTTGACGTGTACCTATGATGAAAATTACAGGCCTCTCTCATCTTTTTAAGTGGGAGAACTTGCACAATTGGTGGCTGACTAAATACTTTTTTTCCCCACTGTAGGTGTGAAATGCTTGATAATGTATGTGATATCAACAGAGAGGTATATTTTCTGGGTGACCTAAATATTGACTGGCTTTCCTCAAGCTGTCCACTCAAGAAAAAGCTTAAACTGTAACCAGTGCCTGCAACTTGGTTCAGGTTATCAGTCAACCTACCAGGGTATTTACAAACAGCACAGGAATTAAATCATTCACATGTATTGACCACATCTTTACTAATGCTGCAGAAATCTGCTCTAAAGCAGTATCCAAATACATTGGATGTAGTGATCATAATATAGTAGCCAAATCTAGGAAAACCAAAGTTCCAAGGGCTGGGCCTAATATAGTGTATAAGAGATCATATATGTTGAATATGTAAAGAATATTTGCTGGTCTGTTGTGTGTAATAAGGAGCAACCAGACAGTGCACTTGATGCATTTATGAAATTGCTTATTCCAGTTACTAATAAGCATGCACCCATTAAGAAAATGAATGTAAAACTATTAAATCACCCATGGATTGATGAGGAATTGAAAAATTGTATGGTTGAGAGGGACTGGAATGGCAAATAAGTCTGTCTGTACCGCTGATCGTCAAATTTACTGTACTTCCTGTTTGAGTTTTTGCCTATAGGAAGGGAGGAGCAGAATAGAGTTGTGATCTGATTTGCAGAAGTGCGGTCAGGGGAGGGCCTTGTAGCCATCCCGGAAGGGAGAGTAACAATGGTTGAGAGTTTTTGAAGCGTGAGTACTACAGCCAATGTGTTGATAGAACTTCGGTAGCATTTTCCTCAAATTTGCTTTGTTAAAGTCCCCAGCTACAATAAATGTGGCCTCAGGATATGTGGTTTCCAGTTTGCAGAAAGTCCAGTTTATTTCCTTGAGGGCCGTCGTGGTATCGGCTTGAGGGGGAATATACACGGCTTTGACTATAACCGAAGAAAATTATTTTGGGAGGTAATATGGTCTGCATTTGATTGTGAGGTATTTTAAATGTAGGTTGGGTGAACAAAAGGACTTGAGTTCCTGTACGTTATCATAATCACACCATGAGTAGTTAATCATGAAACATAAACCTCCACATTTCTTCTTCCCGGAGAGTTCTTTATTCTGTTGTGTTACCGCCGCTCTGATATCTCAAAGTTATTTCCGGCTGTTTGTAATAACACAAAAAACGTTCTGGGCTAATAATGTAAGAAATAATACAACAACAACAAAAAAAAATACTGCAAAGTTGCTATGGAGCTAGAAGCAGAGCTGCCATGACTGTCGGCGCCATCTTACTGTTTCAAATCTTACTGTTTCACAGTAAACAAATTAACAACTGACTTTCAGCATGCTTATAGGGAAGGGCACTCAACATGTATGGCACTTACACAAATGACTGGTGATTGGCTGAAAGAAATGTATAATAAGAAGCTCGAGGGAGCTGTTTTGTTACACTTCAGTGCAGCTTTTGACATTGTCAATCATAATCTGCTGCTGGAAAAACGTATTTGTTATGGCGTTACATCCCCTGCTATATTGTGGATCGAGAGTTACCTGTCTAACAGAACACAGAGGGTGTTCTTTAATGGAAGCTCTCGAACATAATCCAGGTAGAGTCGGGCATTCCCCAGGGCAGTTCTCTAGGCCCGTTACTTTTTTAAATCTTTACTAATGACCTGCCACCAACTCAGCAAGTGAAACAGCAAGTGAAACCACTGCAACACAAGAGCTGCAGTCCGTTTTAGAATGGGTGAAAAGTAATAAACTAGTACTAAATATTTCAAAAACTAAAAGCATTGTATTTGGGACAAATCATTCACTAAACCCTAAACCCTAAAAATAATCTTGTAATGAATAATGTGGAAATTAAGCAAGTTGAGGAAACTGAACTGCTTGGTGTAACCCTGGATTGTAAACTGTCATGGTCAAAAAATATTGATGGGGAGAGGTCTCAAATCAAATGTTATTTGTCACATGCGGCAATTACAACTGGTGTAGACTTTACCGTGAAATGCTTGCATACGAGCCCTTCCCAACGATGCAGAGATTAAAAATAAAATAAAATAGTAACACAGGTCTGTCCGTAATAATGCGCTTCTCTGCTTTCTTGACATTACTATTAACAAAACAAGTCCTACAGGCCCTAGTTTTGTCGAACCTGGAAAACTGCCCAGTCATATGGTCAAGTGCCACAAAGAGGGACATAGGCAAATTACAGTTGGCCCAGAACAGTGCAGCACGGCTGGCCCTTAAATGTACACAGAGAGCTAACATCAATGATATGCATGTCAATCTCTCCTGGCTCAAAGTAGAGGAGAGATTGACTGCATCACTACTTGTCTTTTGTGAGAGGTATTGCCATGTTGAAAGCACCAAACTGTCTGTTCAAACGACTAGCACACACCTCAGACACCCATGCATAGCACACAAGACATGACGCCTGGGGAATCTTCATACTCACACAGATGCTGGCACACACACTCTACACACACGTACATTGTAATATTGTTTTAGGGTGGTATTATACATTTTGTGTTGTATTCGGAAAGTATTCATACCCCTTGACTTTTTCCACATTTTGTTACATTAAATTGTTTTTTTCCCCCTCATCAATCTACACACAGTACCCAAAATGACAAAGCAAAAACAGGTCAGACCCTTTACTCTGTATTGAAGCACCTTTGGCAGCGATTACAGCCATGAGTCTTCTTGGGTAAAACGCTACAAGCTTGGCACACCTGTATTTGGGAGTTTCTCCCATTCTTCTCTGCAGATCCTCTCAAGCTCTGTCAGGTTGGATGGGGAGCGTCGCTGCACAGCTATTTTCAGGTCTCTCCAGAGATGTTCGATCGGGTTCAAGTCCGGGCTCTGGCTGGGCCACTCAAGGACATTGAGAGACTTGTCCTGAAGCCACTCCTGCGTTGTCTTGGCTGTGTGCTTAGGGTCATTGTCCTGTTGGAAGGTGAACGTTCGCCCCTGGTCTGAGGTCCTGAGCGCTCTGTAGCAGGTTTTCATCAAGGATCTCTCTGTACTTTACTCCGTTCATCTTTCCCTTGATCCTGACTAGTCTCCCAGTCCCTGCCGCTGAAAAACATCCCCACTGCATGATGCTGCCACCACCATACTTCACCGTAGGGATGGTGCCAGGTTTCCTCCAGATGTGACGCTTGGCATTCAGGCCAAAGAGTTCAATCTTGGTTTCATCAGACCAGAAAATCTTGTTTCTCATGGTCTGAGAGTCCTTTAGGTGCCTTTTGGCAAACTCCAAGCGGGCTGTCATGTGCCTTTTACTGAGGAGTGGCTTCCGTCTGGTCACTCTACCATAAAGGCCTGATTGGTGGAGTGCTGCAGGATGGTTGTCCTTCTGGAAGGTTCTCCCATCTCCACAGAGGACCTCTGGAGCTCTGTCACAGTGGCCATTGGGTTCTTGGTCACCTCCCTGACCAAGGCCCTTCTCCCCCGATTGCTCAGTTTGGCTGGGCAGCCAGCTCTAGAAAGAGTCTTGGTGATTCAAAGCTTCTTCCATTTAAGAATGATGGAGGCCACTGTGTTCATGGGGACCTTCAATGCAGACATTTTTTGTATCCTTCCCCAGATCTGTGCCTCAACACAATTCTGTCTCGGAGGTCTACGGACAATTCCTTCGACCGCATGGCATGGTTTTTGCTCTGACATGCACTGTCAACTGTGGGACCTTATATACGGTCGTGGTCAAAAGTTTTGAGAATGACACAAATACTTTTTTTTTTTTTTCACAAAGTCTGCTGCCTCAGTTTTCATGATGGCAATTTGCATATACTCCAGAATGTCATGAAGAGTGATCAGATGAATTGCAATTAATTGCAAAATCCCTCTTTGCCATGAAAATGGCAAAGAGGGACTTAACCCCCCAAAAACATTTCCACTGCATTTCAGCCCTACCACAAAAGGACCAGATGCCATCATGTCAGTGATTCTCTCGTTAACACAGGTGAGAGTGTTGACGAGGACAAGGCTGGAGATTACTCTGTCATGCTGATTGAGTTAGAATAACAGACTGGAAGCTTTAAAAGGAGGGTGGTGCTTGAAATCATTGTTCTTTCTCTGTTAACCATGGTTACCTGCAAGGAAACACGTGCCGTCATCATTGCTTTGCACAAAAAGGGCTTCACAGGCAAGGATATTGCTGCTAGTAAGATTGCACCTAAATCAACCATTTATCGGATCATCAAGAACTTCAAGAAGAGAGGTTCAGTTGTTGTGAAGAAGGCATCAGTGCGGCCAAGAAAGTCCAGCAAGCGCCAGGACCGTCTCCTAAAGTTGATTCAGCTGTGGGATCGGGGCACCACCAGTGCAGAGCTTGCTCAGGAATGACAGTAGGCAGGTGCGAGTGCATCTGCACGCACAGTGAGGCGAAGACTTTAGGAGGATGGCCTGGTGTCAAGAAGGGCAGCAAAGAAGCCACTTCTCTCCAGGAAAAACATCAGGGACAGACTGATATTCTGCAAAATGTACAGGGATTGGACTGCTGAGGACTGGGGTAAAGTCATTTTCTCTGATGAATCCCCTTTCCGATTGTTTGGGGCATCCGGAAAACACCTTGTCCGGAGAAGACAAGGTGAGCACTACAATCAGTCCTGTGTATTGCCAACAGTAAAGCATCCTGAGACCATTCATGTGTGGGGTTGCTTCTCAGCCAAGGGAGTGGGCTCACTCACAATTCTGCCTAAGAACACAGCCATGAATAAAGAATGGTACCAACACATCCTCCGAGAGCAACTTCTCCCAACCATCTAAGAACAGTGTGGTGACAACCAATGCCTTTTCCAGCATGATGGAGCACCTTGCCATAAGGCAAAAGTGATAACTAAGTGGCTTGGGGAACAAAACATAGACATTTTGGGTCCATGGCCAGGAAACTCCCCAGACCTTAATCCCATTGAGAACTTGTGGTCGATCCTCAAGAGGCGGGTGGACAAACAAAAACGCACAAATTCTGACAAACTCCAATCATTGATTATGCAAGAATGGGCTGCCATCAGTCAGGATGTGGCCCAGAAGTGAATTGACAGCATGCCAGGGCGGATTGCAGAGGTCTTGAAAAAGAAGGGTCAACACTGCAAATATTTACTCTTTGCATAAACTTAATGTAATTGTCAATAAAAGCCTTTGACACTTATGGAATGCTTGTAATTATACTTCAGTATACCATAGTAACATCTGACAAAAATATCAGAAGCAGCGAACTTTGTGAAGACCAATACTTTTGACCACAACTGTAGACAGGTGTGTGCCTTTCCAAATCATGTCCAATCAATTGAATTTACCACAGGTGGACTCCAATCAAGTTGTAGAAACATCTCAAGGATGATCTATGGCAGGGTTCTTCAATTCCGGTCCTGGAGGGCCGAAACACCTCTGTTTTTCATCCTCTCCTTCTAATCAGGGGCTAATTCAGACCTGGGACACCAGGTGAGTGCAATTAACTACCAGGTAGAAATAAAAAACAGAAGTGTTTCGGCCCTCCAGGACCGGAATTGATGAACCCTGATCTATGGAAACAGGATTCACCTGAGCTCAATTTCGAGGCTCATAGCAAAGGGTCTGAATACTTATGCAAATAAGGTATTTATGTTTTTAATTTGTAATACATTTGCAAAAATTTCTACAAACCTGTTTTCACTTTGTCATTATGGGGTATTGTGTGTAGGACATTTTTGTTTATTTAATCAATTTTAGAATAAGGCTGTAGCGTAACAACATTTGGAAAAAGTCAAGGGGTCTGAATACTTATTGAATGCACTGTATGTAGTGGTATAATGATGTTATATGATGTACTGTTTTATTTTTATTTATTTTAAATTGTTTGATGTGCCTTAATGTGTTTGGAATCCAGGAAGAGTAGCTGCTGCCTTGGTAGGAACTAATGGGGATCCTGATAAATACTAAATACAGTACACGTAGGACTATGGCTGACGAATACGATTCCCCATCCATTCATAAAACATTCAGCACTCATTTATTTACACAATAAAAATGTAAAAAGTAAAATGATGTTATCTACTACGTTGGTGATGCAACGTTGGTGAAACCCCCCCCATTTACACTGGTGTTTTTATCTGTCTGTCGGTCTGACACTGTGTTTGTATTACAGCGTGTTTGTATTTCTATTTTGATCAATTTTGCTTTGATGTGTGTGAACACATGTGCGTGCATGTACGTCATGTGGTGAGTGTGTGTTTGTGTGTGCAGTACGTAGCACGTGTCTTAGCGGGCGGTCTTAAGTGACGGACCCAGGAGGAGGCAGGCTGGGCATTCCCCACAGTGTATCAGCAGCTGAGCGTCACGCTAATGAACTGGAGTTGACTATTCTATTGGTTAATAGGCAACAGGCAAGCTCAATTAGGCACAGTATTTCAAATGATTTTAAATAGTAGTTGAAACCAGGTCTGGCCCTGAGTCTCTCTGCTGCTGGGGCTGGTGGGAAAGCCACCTCTCAGCTGGAGGACAGCGTGGAGGAGGAGTGGGTAAGGAGGGGGGAGGAAGACCTTCAGATGTATTTGACTAAGCAGGAGGGATCAACGTGGAGAGGGAGGGGAGGCTGCGTTCCAAATGGCAACATATTCCCTATATACAGTAGTTCACTACTTTCCCCAATGGGCCCTGGTCAAAGGTAGTGCACTATAAAGGTAATAGGGTGCCATTTGGGATACAGTCTTAAACGGCTGGAGAGACATGCTTCAGACCGAGGATGTTTTTGTAGGAGCTGCCTCCCTCCGCTCTCCTCCCACCACTCTCTTCCCCCTACTCTCCTCCCTCTGTTCACCTTCCTCCCTTTACTCTCCTCCCTCCACCCTCCTCCCTCCACTCTCCTCCCTCCACCATACTCCCTCCACCCTCCTCCCTCCTCCCTCCACCCTCCTCCCTCCTTCCTCCGCTCTCCTCCCTCCCTGACTCTCCTCCCTTTACTCTCCTCCCTTTACCCTCCTCCATCCACCCTCCTCCCTCCTCCCTCCACCCTCCTCCCTTTACTCTCCTCCCTTTACCCTCCTCCCTCCTCCCTCCACCCTCCTCCCTCCACCCTCCTTCCTCCGCTCTCCTCCCTCCCTGACTCTCCTCCCTTTACTCTCCTCCCTTTACTCTCCTCCCTCCACCCTCCTCCCTCCACCCTCCTTCCTCCGCTCTCCTCCCTCCCTGACTCTCCTCCCTTTACTCTCCTCCCTCTGTCCTTCTCCCTGCGATCTCCTTCCGCTGCTCTCCTCCCTCCATCTTCCTCCCTCCGTACCCCTCCCTCTGCTCTCCTCCCGCCCTGACATGGAGGATATGGGAAACGGAGGCTGCACACAGCTTCTTCATTTAAACAGCAATCAAAACGCAGTGTCACATGTCTTGGACGAGGAGACACACACACACAAACACACAAGGACACACACAGAGACACACACACACACAGACGTGGAGATGGCCCCTGGCGATGTTTGGCCAATGAGCAGCAGCCCTGTTCCCTCCTGCAGCTAGCAGCATAGCAGGAGGATGAATACTCATTAAGTTAACTGTCAACTCCATGGTATTCTGGAAGTCACTGTGGGTGTGTGTGTGTGTGTGTGTGTGTGTGTTTATCTGTGCCTGTGTGTGTATGCCTGTGTGTGCTACCGGCACGGCACCAGTGTGAGTTTTTCCTTTTGAAGACCTAACCACAGCTCTGGGCTCTTCTTTATTACTGCAATATAAAACCTCCATTGTTTATGGAAATGGTGTACCTAGGTTTTGTTTTGTTAAATTGTCGTGATCCCATTGTATCTGGATCTGTATACATGAATAGACGCACACAGATGGGCAATCGAACGTACACACAGACACACTGACACTCACATACACACTCACATTCATCAATGCTAACACTAATAGGCTGTACTGGTGGTGGCTGTGTGTATGTGTGTGAGTGCTAGTATGTACTGTATGTATCTTGAGAATTGGGTGATTACGTTTTAATATTTTTCTTGCTCTTTCATGTGCTGCTCATCAGTTAACCAAATGGAATAATGCATGATTTGAATGAGCCCCAAATACATTTCAGTCATAAGAGTTCCTTTACCCGCTGACATATCAAGTGCTTGGGACTATATATCTAAATCTTAAAAAATATGATTTTGAGATAATTGGCTTTAAAGTATAGGTAGCAGATAATTGATCCTATCAGATACACTATACTGTAAATACAAACATATGTGGACACCCCTTCAAATTAGTGGATTCGGCTATTTCAGCCACACCTGTTGCTGGCAGGTGTATAAAATCAAGCAGACAGCCATGCAATCTCCATAGACAAACAATGGCAGTAGACTGTCCTTACTGAAGAGCTTAGTAACTTTCGACGTGGCACCGTCATAGGATGCCACCTTTCCAACAAGTCAGTTTGTCAAATGTATGCCCTGCTAGAGCTGCCCCGGTCAACTGTAAGTGCTGTTATTGTGAAGTGCAAACATTTAGGTGCAGTCGCGAAGTGGCAGGCTACAAAAGCTCACAGAACGGTTGCAACACTCACTACCGAGTTCCAAACTGCCTCTGGAAGCAACGTCAGCACAATAACTGTTAGTCGGGTTTCCATGGCCGAGAAGCCGCACACAAGCCTAAGATCACCATACGCAATGCCAAGCGTTGGCTGGACTGGAAAAGCGTTCTCTGGAGTGATGAATCACGCTTCACCATGGCAGTCCGACGGACAAATCTGTGTTTGGCGGAAGCCAGGAGAACGCTACCTGCCCGAATGCATAGTGCCAACTGTAAAGTTTGGTGGAGGAGGAATAATGGTCTGGGGCTGTTTTTCATGGTTCGGGCTAGGCCCCTTAGTTCCAGTTAAGGGAAATCTTAACGCTACAGCATAAAATTACATTCTAGACCATTCTGTGATTCCAACTTTGTGACAACAGTTTGGGAAGGCTCTTTCCTGTTTCAGCATGACAATGCTCCTGTGCGCAAAGCGTGGTCCGTACGGAAATTGTTTTTCGAGATTTGTGGGGAAGAACTTGACTGGCCTGCACAGAACCCTGACCTCAACCCCATCGAACACCTTTTGGGATGAATTGAAACGCCTACTGTGAGCCATGCCTAATCGCCCAACATCAGTGCCTGACCTCACTAATGCTCTTGTGGCTGAGTGGAAGCAAGTCCCCGCAGCAATGTTCCAACATCTAGTGGAAAGCCTTCCCAGAAGAGTGGAGGCTGTTATAGCAGCGAAGGGGGGACCAACTCCATATTAATAGCCATAATTTTGTAATGAGTTGTTCGTCTAGCAGGTGTCCACATACTTTTGGTCATGTAGTATATTTATGTAGTTGGTGTTGTATATTTAAGCAATAAGGCCCGAGGGGGTGTGGTATATGGCCAATATATCACTGCTAAGGGCTGTTCTTATCCACGACCCAACGCGGAGTGCCTGGAAACAGCCCTTAGCCGTGGTATATTTGCCATATACCACAAACCCCTGAGGTGCCTTATCGCTATTACAAACTGGTTACCAACGTAATTAGAGCAGCAAAAATACATGTTTTGTCATACCTGTGGTATATGGTCTGCTATACCATGGCTGTCAGCCCATCAGCATTCAGGGCTCGAACCACCCAGTTTATAATGTGTAATATACAAGGGTTCTAACTTGAGATAATTCTACAATTTATGCTCCCTGCATGTAAAAACCACGAAGACTGGCGGAAAGCCCCGAACGTAAGATGGTCATTTCTATGACTCACACGTTGAAGGAACATATTGCCTGTAGCCTACTGTACATGGCACTTCACTTTTTAGTATGGAAAACGACTGAGGATTTTTCTACAATATTCACAACATATTGACACAATTACAATCTTTATAGAATAAAAATCTAATTTAATCAATTAGATGTGGAAATACATATTTGAGTGAACATTAGCAAGCCAGCAGCAGATGAAACAGAAAGTGAATTCTCTCCTCCCTAGCACATACCAGTGACAAACATAGCTACAATGAACGAAATATAAACGCAACATGTAAAGTGTTGGTCCCATATTTCATGAGCTGAAATAAAATATCCCAGAAATGTTCCATACGCACAAAAAGCTTATTTCTAAACAACAACAAAAATGGCACAAATTTGTTTACATTTTACTCATTTTAGCAGACGCTCTTATCCAGAGCGACTTACAGTTAGTGAGTGCATACATATTTTTTTATTTTTCATACTGGCCCCCCGTGGGAATCGAACCCACAACCCTGGCGTTGCAAACGCCATGCTCTACCGACTGAGCTACATCCTTGCCGGCCATTCCCTCCCCTACCCTGGACGACGCTGGGCCAATTGTGCGCCGCCCCCATGGGTCTCCCGGTCGCGGCCGACTACGACAGAGCCTGGATTCAAACCAGGATCTCTAGTGGCACAGCTAGCACTGCGATGCAGTGCCTTAGACCACTGCGCTCACTAACATCCCTGTTAGTGAGCATGTCTCCTTTACCAAGTTAATCCATCCACCTGACAGGTGTGGCATATCAAGAAGCTGATTAAACAGCATGCATTACACAACAAAAGGCCACTCTAAAATGTGCAGTTTTGTCACACAACACAATGCCACAGATGCGCAGATGGCATACTGACTGCAGGAATGTCCACCAGAGCTGTTGCCAGAGAATTGAATGTTCATTTCTCTACCATAAAGGCCTCCAAAGTCGTTTTAGAAAATTTGGCATTACGTCCAACAGACCTCACAACCGCAGACCACATGAAGAAGTTCTGCACAAACTGTCAGAAACCGTCTCAGGGAAGCTCATCAGCATCCTCACCAGGGTCTTGCCCTGACTGCAGTTTGGCGTGGTAACCGACTTCAGTGGGCAAATGTTCACCTTCAATAACCACTGGCACGCTGGAGAAGTTTGCTCTTCACGGATTATTATTATTATTATTAATCCCGGTTTCAACTGTACCGGGCAGATGGCAGACAGCATGTATGGCGTCGTGTGTGCGAGTGGTTTGTTGATGTCAACGTTGTGAACAAAGTGCCTCATGGTGGCGGTGGGGTTATGGTATGGGCAGGCATAAGCTACGGATAATGAACACAACTGCATTTTATCGATGGCAATTTGAATGCACAGAGATACCGTGACGAGATCCTGAGGTAAATTGTCGTGCCATTCATCCGCCGCCATCACCTCATGTTTCAGCATGATAATGCACGGCCCCATGTCGCAAGGATCTGTACACAATTCCTGGAAGCTGAAAAGGTCCCAGTTCTTCCATGGCCTGCATACTCAGCTGATATGTCACCCATTGAGCACGTTTGGTATGCTCTGGAACGACGTGTATGACAGCCTGTCCCAATTCCCTCTCATATCCAGCAACTTCTCGCAGCCATTGAAGAGGAGTGGGACAACATTCCACAGGCCACAATCAACAGCCTGATCAACTCTATTCGAAGGAGATGTGTCGCGCTGCATGAGGCAGATGGTGGTCACACCAGATACTGACTGGTTTTCTGATCCACTCCCCTACTTAAAAAATATATATACACTACCGGTCAAAAGTTTTAGACCACCTACTCATTCAAGGGTTTTTCTGATTTAAAAAAATAATAATTCTACATTGTAAATTAGAATAATAGTGAAGACATCAAAACTATGAAATAACACATATGGAATCATGTAGTAACCAAAAAAGTGTTAAAATTATATATTTGAGATTTTCAAATAGCCACCCTTTGCCTTGATGACAGCTTTGAACACTCTTGGCATTCTCTCAACCAGCTTCATGAGGTAGTCACCTGGAATGCATTTCTATTAAAGGTGTGCCTTCTTCAAAGTTAATTTGTGGAATTTCTTTCCTTCTTAATGTGTTTGAGCCAATCAGTTGTGTTGTGACAAGGTAGGGGGGGGGTATACAAAAGATAGCCCTATTTGGTAAAAGACCAAGTCCATATAATGGCAAGAACAGCTCAAATAAGCAAAGAGAAATGACAGTCCATCATTACTTTAAGACATGAATGTCAGTCAATACGGAAAATTTAAAGAACTTTGAAAGTAAAAATTTAGAAAAAAAAAAAAGAAAGAAAACCCCTTGAATGAGCAGGTGTTCTAAAACTTTTGACCGGTAGGGTATCTGTGAACAATAGATGCATATCTGTATTCCCAGTCATGTGAAATCCATAGATTAGGGCCTAATGAATTTATTGCTGTTGATTGATATCCTTATATGAACTGTAATTTAGTAAAATATTTGAAATTGTTGCATGTTGTGTTTATATTTTTGTTCAGTCTAGGTTATCGACATATGGCAGTACACAAACAAAATCTAGCTAAGTTAATTTTAGGGCTGTGATGAAAACAGTATCACAATATTTTTTCCATGGCAAAAATGTAAACACGATGCAGACCAAACTCGTTGGTCCTTTAAAAACCTGCTGTATGTAAAATATGGTGTGCTTTAGCTTGTAAAATAAATACATGTGAGTCTGGATGACAACAAAATTATGTTTGTTTCCAACATTAGGGCTGTTTTCCTAAAGACGGTATTGTCCCGGTCCTACTTATTTTGCTGGTTAAAAAGAAATAGCCACAAATTAATTCAGAAATGGAGGAAGAGGATAGCTAGCTATAGCAAGCTAATGTTAGCAGCTGCCTCTTCAACAATATCCTAAGATAAAAAAATGTATTTCTCATTGACAATATCTACAATCCACACCTCCAAAGAAAGCATGGCTCTGGGGCTTCTCAGAAAAACTGAAATATCACATTTACATAAGTATTCAGACCCTTTACTCAGTACTTTGTTGAAGCGCCTTTGGCAGCGATTACAGCCTTGAGTCTTCTTGGGTATGACACTACAAGGTTGGCACACCTGTATTTCGGGATTTCTCCCATTATTCTCTGCAGATCCTCTCAAGCTCTGTCAGGTTGGATGGGGAATGTTGCTGCACAGCTATTTTCAGGTCTCTCCAGAGATGTTCGATCGTGTTCAAGTCCGGGCTCTGGCTGGGCCACACAAGCACATTCAGAGACTTATCCTGAAGCCACTCCTGCATTGTCTTGGCTGTGTGCTTAGGGTTGTTGTCCTGTTGGCAGGTGAACCTTCGCCCCAGTCTGAGGTCCTGAGCACTCTGGAGCAGGTTTTCATCAAGGATCTCTCTGTTCTTTGCTCCGTTCATCTTTGCCTCGATCCTGACTAGTCTCCCAGTCTCTGCCGCTGAAAAACATCCCTACAGCATGATGCTGCCACCACCATGCTTCAACGTAGGGATGGTGCCAGGTTTCCTCCAGACGTGATGCTTGGCATTCAGGCCAAAGAGTTCAATCTTGGTTTCATCTAATCAAATAAAATAAAATTGTATTTGCCACATGCGCCGAATACAACAGGTGTAGACCTTACAGAGAAATGCTTACTTACAAGCCCTTAACCAACAATGCAGTTTTAAGAAAAATAAGTGTTAAGTAAAAAATAGATAGTAAAAAATAAGTTAGTTGAGGTAATTGAGGTAATATGTACATGTGGGTAGAATTAAAGTGACCATGCATAGATAATAAACAGAGAGTAGCAGCAGCGTAAAAGAGGGGGTGGGGTAGCCATGATTTGCTGTTCAGGAGTCTTATGGCTTGGGTGTAGAAGCTGTTAAGAAGCCTTGTGGACCTAGACTTGGCGCTCCGGTACTGCTTGCCGTGTGGTAGCAGAGAGAACAGTCTATGACTAGGGTGGCTGGAGTCTTTGATAAGTTATAGGGCTTTCCTCTGATGCCGCCTGGTATAGAGGTCCTGGATGTCAGGAAGCTTGGCCCCAGTGATGTATTGGGCCATACGCACTACCCTCTGTGGTGCCTTGCGGTCAGAGGCAGAGCAGTTGCCATACCAGGCAGTGATGCAACCAGTCAGGATGCTCTCGATGGTGCAGCTGTATAACTTTTTGAGGATCTGAGGACCCATGCCAAATCTTTTCAGTCTCCTGAGGGGGAATAGGCTTTGTCGTGCCCTCTTCATGACTGTCTTGGTGTGTTTGGAATGATGATAGTTTGTTGGTGATGAGGACAACAAGGAATTGGAAAGGCACACACACATCAGACCAGAGAATCTTGTTTCTCATGGTGTGAGAGTCTTTAGGTGCCTGGAAGGTTCTCCAATCTCCACAGAGGAACTCTAGAGCTCTGTCAGAGTGACCATCGGGTTCTTGGTCACCACCCTGACCAAGGCCCTTCTCCCCCGATTGCTCAGTTTGGCTGGGCAGCCAGCTCTAGGAAGAGTCTTGGTGGTTCCAAACTTCTTTAATTGAAGAATGATGGAGGCCACTGTGTTCTTGGGGATCTCCAATGCTGCAGAATTCGATTCTGTCTCGGCGCTCTACGGACAATTCCTTCGACCTCATGGCTTGGTTTTTGCTCTGACATGCACTGTCAACTGTGGAACCTTTTATAGACAGGTGTGTGCCTTTCCAAATCATGTCCAATCAATTGAATTTACCACAGATGGACTCCAAGTTGTAGAAACATCTCAAGGATGCACCTGAGCTCAATTTCAAGTCTCATAGCAAAGGGTCTGAATACATATGTAAATAAGGTATTTCTGTTTTTTATTTTTTATACATTTGCAAACTTCGTCATTATGGGGTATTGTGTGTAGATTGCTAAGGATTTATTTTTATTTAATCAATTTTATAGTAAGGCTGTAACGTAACAAAATGTGTAAAAAGTCAAGAGGTCTGAATACTTTCCGAAGGCACTGTAGATAGCAGGATGGGCAACTTTGATGGGGGTAGGGGCCACAAAAAATCTGAACTCATCATGAGGGGCAGTAGTAGCTCGCGGGTCGTAGTAGCTCGCGGGTCTGTGTACCACACATGCAGTCAGAGCCGGCCCTAGCCTTTTGGGGGCCCTAAGTGAAATTTAGTTGTGGTCAAAACATTTTAGCCACTAATTGATTGACTGTCAGCGAAAAACTGATATGATAATAATGTTTTTGGAAATGTATCCACAGGCCTACAAAAGCAGGGCTGCGGGTCCGCCAGCTGCCCATCCCTGATCTATAGTATGACAGCATCAGCTGTTAGCTACCAACAGCTGGCAGAAGTGTTTACATTTGGTTAGGTTTATCAGCGTTATTTAGATTGAATAATAATAAATAATATATAATAATAGGTCATTTAGCAGACGCTCTTATCCAGAGCGACTTACAAGAGCAATTAGGGTTAAGTGCCTTGCTCAAGGGCACATCGACAGATTTTTCACCTAGTCGGCTCGGGGATTAGAACCAGCGACCTTTCGGTTACTGGCCCAACACTCTTACCCACTAAGCTACCTGCCGCCCATTGAAGATGTGAGCTAAATGCACTATATCTAGCCAACGTTAGTATTGCAAGCTATCTCTTTCCCTTACCCGGTTCACTTCCATGCTCACTAAAGCCCATGATAATGCTCAGTCTCTGCTAGTGCTGCTGGCTGTTTTAGATGCTTTAGAAGCCACATTGATGGTAGGGACATCCACTTTGAGAAGCAACTTCTTGCTGAAGCACTCCTTCCATTGGTGATCGCCAATGTTGTCATTGATTAAATGTGCCCCGCAGATTGATGATTAGACATCCAATTCGCCCGCCTCATTCTCAACAAATGTATCCCACTTTTTACTACGTTTTTTATTCATTGTGTGACGCTGACCGCGGGGCATTGTGGGATTTATTTCCAACGTTACAGCTGATTTAGAGAACCTCAAAACTAACTTTTAGAACAACATAATATTATAACAATTGATTTAAGAGTTTGTAACTCCTGAGTGGCGCAGTGGTCTAAGGCACTGCATCGCAGTGCTAACTGTGCCACTAGAGATCCTGGTTCGAATCCAGGCTCTGTCGCAGCCGGCCGCGACCGGGAGACTCATGGGCGGCGCACAATTGTCCCAGGGTAGGGGAGGGAATGGCCGGCAGGGATGTAGCTCAGTTGATAGAGCATTGAGTTTGCAACGCCAGGGTTGTGGGTTCGATTCCCACGGGGGGCCAGTATAAAAAATATATGTATTCACTAACTGTAAGTCGCTCTGGAAAAGAGTGTCTGCTAAATGACTTAAATGTAATTTGGCAATGTTTACTTGGGGTGCTCTAAGTTAGTGTTATATGCGTTTCTGGCATTGAGAAATAAGTGCTACACTCTCTTTAAAGTTCCGAACCCTGGTTTGAATGGTTGCCAGCAATTTTTATATTGTATTCTTTTGAATGTAATTGGGCTATTTCGAGTACTATATACGTAGAGAACATTGGACAGAACAAGGCTATGTCAATAACTATATTTTGACAAAATTGGTGAATGTATGGTCTCTGCGTGGGCCTGAGTTCCTGTGTGTGTTCCCCAGGAGGCTCTGATCATGGCCAGCATGGAACACCCCCACCTGGTCCGTCTCCTGGGGGTCTGCCTGAGCCCCACCATCCAGCTGGTCACCCAGCTTATGCCCCACGGCTGCCTGCTCGATTACGTCCACGAACACAAGGACAACATCGGCTCCCAGCTGCTGCTCAACTGGTGTGTCCAGATCGCCAAGGTAAGACTCACCTGTTATGGTCAAATCTTGTCTGGGAGTTTGAGTGCCGTCTTAGATACTTTCTGTCTGTGCTCCTTTTTCATGTGTATCTCATACTCTACATACCCACACTGTAATGGAAATCTGTAATTTATATAAGGTCATTTTAGGTATTATCAACAGTAAAAAAAACTCTGAAACGTTTTATTGCAGCATACTGTAAATCAGGGTTACCCAGCTGGCGACCCACTGGCCAATGGTTTTATTTGGCCCCAAGTTTTCTGATTTAAAAAAGTGTCATTGTTGGACATAACACTGTATAAACACCAGGAAATCAGCTCCAAGTGATTTTTATTTAAGAAATCTGTTCCCAAGTATTCCCACGCATAATAGAGAGACACGTGATCGTATACAAATGTAAGCAAGGTTTGAAATGATTATGTTTTAGTCAAACATTATATCTGTTTCGGCTTCTTGCGGTCAATTTGCAGTCTACAAATTAGTTGTAATTATTTTCCGGCCCCCCGACCATCCGCTCAAGAAAACATTGGCCCACAGCTGAATCTAGTTGATGATCCCTGCTGTAAATTATGGTGCATGTGGGAAAATTGCTGTATTTCGAATGGTAGTGTAATTCCACCCCACAGAATACAGTACCGTATCATATATTTGGATCGCCAAAAACCTTTTGACCTCTAGTGGGTGCATGGTATTGTTGTTTCTGGCTCATTAACATATTTTGAGGTGTGCCTTGTAAGGGCCTATATTTGTTGCACCCGTGAGTGAGAATGCTCTACCAATTTAACTCCTATGTGGTTATAGTGCCCAGTTAAATGTTGAATGTATAGGAGACAGATTAGTGGCAGCAAGTCTTAATCATTAGTCATTTGTGGATTTTGCCATGTCCTTTTGGTCTGTTTGAATGGGTCCGGAGGTATTGTACTGTACTGTTTTCTCAGAATCATTTTACAGACACACACACACACACACAAAGACCCTGTCTCACACCCCCACTGCAACCCACAGACCCAAACCGAAATGTTACGCAAGGCACTCGCTGCAGACTCTTTTGTAGATGTAATATCTTAGACAAAATATGTATTTTGCTCATAGATATGGCACTGTTGAGGGATAGAGGTGGGAGTTTTCTACTATAAACTTTTAAAGCAATAGTTACCGTTAGGAATAAAAAAGCACAACACTTGCTGTACTCGTATGTTCTGGTCCACTGTAGCTCAGTTGGTAGAGCACGGCTCTTATAGCCAATATAGTGGCATCATCCTCCTGCCTTAGACGCATTTCACTTGCGAAGTCCAGGTGCAGCCAGTCTAAGGCAGTTGTCAATCGCCTGTTAATTAACAGCTTGGATGGACTCTTCCAGCTTTGTTTGTCTGAACCATGCGTTCAGCTTGGCCATTGGAGGATGGGAGAAATGGGGCTGTTGTGACGTGTCTGATTCCACTCCGCCCAGCAAACTCTTTAAACTCAGCAGAAGTGAAGACAGCTCCATTGTCTGACACCAGGATGTCACACAACCCATGTGTGGCAAACAGCAGACGGAGGGTGCTTATCACAGCTACAGAGGACATCAAACTAACCATGGCTACGTCCAGCCACTTTGAATGGGAATCCACTACAAAGAGAAAGGTATTTCCTTTGAATGGCCCAGCAAAGTCTAAATGAAGACGAAACCATTTCTTTGTTGTCCACTCCCATGTGTGCAAGGCAACCTTGGGTGGAGCATGGAGTGGCTCCTGACAGGTGGTGCAGCTGCGCACCACAGCCTCAATTTCCATGTCCATCCCAGGCCACCACATAGCTCCGTGCCAGTGGCTTCATCCTCACTATTCCAGGATGCAAATTTGTGAGGAACCACCACCCGACTAACCCCACAACACGCAGTTCTTGTGAACCAACAACTCATTCAATGCAGGACCCAGCGAAGCACCCGGGACAGGACAGGATCCTTCAAGGTCAGTGTGGCTATCGTAGAAGCATGGAGATTGGCATCAGGCACCACCTCCAACAGCATCACTTTCCAGGGAGGTGGTGGCTCAGACAAAGGGGTAGTGAGTGGCAGGTGACTCAGGGCATCCGCATTAGCCAGCTGCTTCCCTGGACGATAGCAGAGCTCATAACTATGGGCTCCCAGTATCAGGCTCCATCTGACCGTCGAGGTGAAATAAACTGGGGCATGGGCTTCATATGATGAAGCAGGCCCAGCAAGGGCTTGTGGTCAGTGTAGACCACAAAATGGTGACCTGACAAATACTGATGGAACTTCTTGACAGCAAAAATTATCGCCAGGGCCTCTTTATTCAGCTGCGCATAGTTCCGTTCAGTGGCATTTAAAGTCCTAAATGCATAGCACACAGGTGCCTCCCGACCATCAAATTCTACATGACTCAATAAGACAACGAACCCATATGGGGACGCATCACAGACCATAGTGACCATAGTGGGCTAGCAGCCCATCTGCTTGCAGCAGCCATTTAGCCACCAGGGAGCTGCCTGATCCAGTCGGTGATGCAAGGTCTCCAACACTGTTGCTTTATCAGGCAGGAAGCAGTTTTAAAAGTTGAGAAGCCCCAGAAACCACAGAAGCTCAGACTTGTTCTGGGGAGAAGGTGCCTCCTTAATGGCCTTTACCTTATCCTGGGTCGGTCGTACAGCCATCCTTGTCAACGTGGAACCCCAGGAACTCAACACTGGGTGCAGCAAAAATGCACTTCTCCCTCTGCATTGGCAGCCCTGCTTCCACAAAGCGCCTCAGAACTTCCCTCAGCTGAGAGTTATGCTCTTCCAGGGTCCGGCCTGTAATCAGTATGTCATCCAGATACACCTGGACTCCTCTGATGCCTGCTAGCAAGGTGTCCATGTAGCACTGAAAAAATGGCCACAGCTGTGGACACTCCAAACAGGAGCTTTGTTGCCCTGAAAAGCCCCCGGTGTGTGTTGCTAGTCAGGAGCTCCCCTGCATCATCATCCAAAGCTAGCTGCTGGTAGGCTTGTCTTATGTCCAGCTTTGTAGACACAACCCCTCCTACCAGCGTCGCAAAAAACTCAGCCACCGTAAGCAAGGAGTAAACATCAGGGACCACTGCAGTGTTCACTGTACTGCGGAAATCCCCACATATCCTAAGGCTGCCATCCTTCTTGGTCACAGGTACAATGGGTGTAGCCCATTTGGAGTACTTCACCGGCTTGAAAACCCCCTGAGCCACCAGTTTATCCAGAGCCTCATCTACCTTCGGCCGGAGAGCGAAAGGTACTGGTCGAGTTTTAAAGAACTTAGGGTCGATGGCTATAGACACAGGGTGCCCCCTGTAAAGCCCAAGCCCCTGGAAAGCTTTTTCGTGCTCCTTGATAATCGAATCTGGGGAGTTTTGCATGTGATAAACCCCAGTGACCTCAATGGCCAAAGGCTCAAACCTTTGCCATGAATGATGATCAGGGGTAGCCTGCTGGGGTCGACTCGATAGCTTACATCCACAAAAATCCTACCCGCACCTTTAACTGGGCCTGTGACCATTCCCTTAATACCCCATTGTCTTGCAAGAACTCTGGTAGCTCAATGGGCTACCAGAGTAAGTCCTCACTAATCAGTGAACATCCAGAGCCTGAGTCAACTTCGATAACATGCTTCTGGCCATTTAGCAGCACTGTGGCCATATATATATATATATATATATATATATGTTTCTTCCTCTCAGGCTGTGGCCCCCCTTGGGCACTATGGACAACAATGTCTGGGTCGCAGTTCATCACGTATGTCTGCTGTGTGGCCTTAGTGGGCATAGGTGAGCTGCCTGAGGCCTGAGACTGACTTTTTTAAACATACTCAAGCAACACTACATGACCAAAAGTATGTGAACACCTGCTTGTCGAACAGCTCATTACAAAATCATGGGCATTAATATGGAGTTGGTCCCCCCTTTGCTGCTATAACAGCCACCACTCTTCTGGGAAGGCTTTCTACTAGATGTTGGAGCATTGCTGTGGGGACTTGTTTCCATTCAGCCACAAGAGCATTAGTGAGGTCGGGTACTGATGTTGATCACTCTCTCACATATCCAGTACATGTCCTTGTGAAGCTAAAGACAGCTGAAGGTAACTGTCGTACAGATGGACCTTCAATATGATGGCTATTGCCGCAACTGTCATCATTTTGTTCACACTACAGTGGGGAGAACAAGTATTTGATACACTGCCGATTTTGCAAGTTTTCCTATTTACTAAGCATGTAGAGGTCTGTAATTTTTATCATAGGTACACTTCAACTGTGAGAGGCGGAATCTAAAACAAAAATCCAGAAAATCACATTGTATGATTTTTAAGTAATTCATTTGCATTTTATTGCATGACATAAGTATTTGATACATCAGAAAAGCAGAACTTAATATTTGCTACAGAAACCTTTGTTTGCAATTACAGAGATCATACGTTTCCTGTAGGTCTTGACCAGGTTTGCACACACTGCAGCAGGGATTTTGGCCCACTCCTCCATACAGACCTTCTCCAGATCCTTCAGGTTTCGGGGCTGTCGCTGGGCAATACGGACTTTCAGCTCCCTCCAAAGATTTTCTACTCATCCTTCTTCTTCCTCCAAATACGGCGAGTGGAGTTTAGACCAAAAAGCTCTATTTTTGTCTCATCAGACCACATGACCTTCTCCCATTACTCCTCTAGATCATCCAGATGGTCATTGGCAAACTTCAAACGGGCCTGGACATGCGCTGGCTTGAGCAGGGGGACCTTGCGTGCGCTGCAGGATTTTAATCCATGACGGCGTGGTGTGTTACTAATGGTTTTCTTTGAGACTGTGGTCCCAGCTCTCTTCAGGTCATTGACCAGGTCCTGCCGTGTAGTTCTGGGCTGATCCCTCACCTTCCTCATGATCATTGATGCCCCACGAGGTGAGATCTTGCATGGAGCCCCAGACCGAGGGTGATTGACCATCATCTTGAACTTCTTCCATTTTCTAATAATTGCGCCAACAGTTGTTGCCTTCTCACCAAGCTGCTTGCCTATTGTCCTGTAGTCCATCCCAGCCTTGTGCAGGTCTACAATTTTATCCCTGATGTCCTTACACAGCTCTCTGGTCTTGGCCATTGTGGAGAGGTTGGAGTCTGTTTGATTGAGTGTGTGGACAGGTGTCTTTTATACAGGTAACGAGTTCAAACAGGTGCAGTTAATACAGGTAATGAGTGGAGAACAGGAGGGCTTCTTAAAGAAAAACTAACAGGTCTGTGAGAGCCGGAATTCTTACTGGTTGGTAGGTGATCAAATACTTATGTCATGCAATAAAATGCAAATTAATTACTTAAAAATCATACAATGTGATTTTCTGGATTTTTGTTTTAGATTCCGTCTCTCACAGTTGAAGTGTACCTATGATAAAAATTACAGACCTCTACATGCTTTGTAAGTAGGAAAACCTGCAAAATCGGCAGTGTATCAAATACGTGTTCGTTCTCTGTCTCGCTCTCTGTCTCTCTCTCTGTCGCTCTCTCTCTCTCTCTCTCTCTCTCTCTCTCTCTCTCTCTCTCTCTCTCTTTCTCTCTCTCTCTCTCTCTATACACTATACTCTCTCACTCAGTCTCTCAGGGTGAACAAACATCTCACTCTCCGCCTAATTATTTAGACCCCAGTGTGCCTCTGTCCATCCCTCCATCCATGTAATCCTTCACTACTTTCCCCCTCCCTCTTTTTATTTGTCCATCTCTTTGAGTGTTCCCTGGCTCTATTTCCAGGGGAGGGCAGGCATAGTTTAGTTTATATAGTGGAGCTCTGCTAGTGGAGTCAATTGGTGTGAGAATATGCTTCATCCCGATGTGATGCTGTACGGTACAGAAGTTTCTCGCTGTCCTCGAGACAGCAGGCAGTAGCAAACACTAAGTGCAAACAGACAGCAGGAAAGATATAGAGATTTACACACACACACATGCCAATGCACACACAAACACACACACACGGGCACACATGCACGCACACACACACACATGCATGCATACACACACAGTGCGGAGTGCAGAATTAAAGGCAGGGAGAGATGGATGGGTGGAGGAGAGGCAGTAGGGTGATGGATGACTGGAGGCAGGTCACACAATGGATGAGGGCAGAATGACAGACAAATGACAGCCTGCCAGCCCCAGACCACACACACACACATCTCTGACACACGCACGCACATGCTCATCTCACTTTCTCTCACCTCCAGTTTCTTTCTCTCTCTATACGTCTCTCTCTGTTTCTCTCATTCTCTCTCTCTCCCTCTGTTTTTCTCTCTTTCTCTCTCTCTCTTACACACACACACTTGCATACCTAAATCCTCAGAGGAGAGAAAAGGATCTTGTCACATAATTACATCACAGCGACAGTCTAATTTCCAGCAAATGAGGTGAGATGGCTGCTATGCCAAGCGTGTCAATTCTCTTCAGCTTCAGATGGCACCATCAATTGGTTTCTCACAAACCCAATTAAAGACCTTATTTGAACATTGAGTTTACACAACCTTGGAGACCTAGATATTATACCTACAGCTTTCCCTTTCTCTTTTCTCCTTTCTCTGGTACAGCCAACTACAGTACCGTGAAAAAGTATTTGCCTCCTTTCGGACTTTCTCTATTTTTGCATATTTTTGACGCTGAATGTTAATCAGATCATCAACCAAAACCTACTATTAGATAAAGGGAACCTGAGTTTACAAATAACAACAACAAAAAAAGTACACTTATTTTATCTATTTAATTAACAAAGTTATTCAACACCCAATTCCCCTGTGTGAAAAAGTAATTGCCGCCTTACACTCAATAACTGGTTGTGCCACCTTTAGCTGCAATGACTGCAACCAAATGCTTCCTGTAGTTGATCAGTCTCTCACATCTCTGTGGAGGAATTTTGGCCTACTCTTGCATTTAGAACTGCTTTAACTCAGCGACATTTGTGGGTTTTCAAGCATGAACTGCTCGTTTCAAGTCCTGCCACAACATCTCTATTGGGATTAGGTCTGGACTTGGACTAGGCCATTCCAAAACTTCAAATGTGTTGCTTTGTAGACTTGATTGTATGTTTTGGATCATTGTCTTGCTGCATGACCCAGCTGCGCTTCAGCTTCAGCTCACAGACAGATGGCCTGACATTCTCCTGTTGAATTCTCTGATACAGAGCAGAACTCATGTTTCCTTCTATTAAGGCAAGTTGTCCAGGTCCTGAGGCAGCAAAGAATCCCCAAACCATCTCACTACCACCACCATGCTATGTATTTCTTACTGTGGAATGCTGTGTTTGGTTTCCGCCAGGTATAATGGGACCAATGTCGTCCAAAAAGTTTACTCAAGTTTGCCAAAAAGCACATGGAAGCACCTGGATGATCATCAAGACTCTTGGAAGAATGTTATATGGACAGATTAGTCAAAAGTATAAATTATTGGATGACATGGGTCCCATTATGCCTGGCGAAAACCAAACACAGCGACAATGGAGATTGATCCACAACTACAGGAAGCGTTTGGTTAGAGTCATTGCAGCTAAAGGTGGCACAACCAGTTATTGAGGGTAAGGGGGCAATTACTTTTACACGCAGGGGCATTGGGTGTTGCATAACTTTGTTTATGAAATAAATGAAATAAGTATGTAATTGTTGTGTTATTTGTTCACTCAGATTCCCTTTATCACAAACAATCACCCACATGCTCTTAAGGAAATTGTGAATGTCATGGATACATTAGAACTAGTAGATATATGGAGGCTTAAATATACTGATCTAGTGAGATATACATGGCGGAGACTGAATCAAGCTAGTCGTCTTGACCTCTTTCTTATCTCATTCTCGTTGGCACCAAAAGTAAAAAAAAGTGTTGATAGGGGACAGAATGCGGTCGGACCATCATATAATTGGAGAAACTTATTCAAGAAAGATCAAGTGTAATATATTATAAAAGCAAACTGGATGGAATATTGGGAAAAATACACAAAATAATTTTTTTATCTTCAACATAGGAATGCTACCAAAAATAACTTAATGAAACTGGTTACAATTGACGGAGTCACCCATGATTCACCAAATGATATTTTGAAGGAGGAAACAAAGTACTTTAAACATATGTTTTCTTTTCAGTCGCCTCCATCTCCTCTAACTGAAGCTAATTGTAGAGATTTTTTTCTATTGATAATGTCAAATTAACAGCCATACAGAAAGACTCATGTGAAGGTGAAATTACAGAGGAGGAACTTCTGGATGCAATTAAAGACTTTAAGTCTGGGAAAACTCCAGGGTTGGATGGCATACCAGTCGAGGTATACCAAACCTTTTTTGATATACTAAGAGGATCGTTATTAGCATGTTTTAACCACTCCTATGTAAATGGTAGATTATCTGACACTCAAGAAGAAGGTCTGATCTCATTATTACTGAAACAGGATACAAGTGGAAAATATAAAGATCCAGTCCATTTAAAAAATTGGAGGTCCCTTTACACTTCAGTGTTGTGATGCAAATATTCTAGCAAAATGTATAGCGCATAGAATTAAAAAGGTATTGTCGGATATTATTCATTCTAATCAGACAGGTTTTTTACATGGAAGATACATTGGAGATAATATAAGGCAAGTATTGAAAACAATAGAACACTATGGAAAATATGGGAAACCAGGCCTGCTATTCATAGCAGACTTCGAAAAGGCATTTGATAAAGTACGACTGGGGTTTATATATAAATGCCTGGAGCATTTCAATTTTGGAGAATCTCTTATATAATGGGTCAAAATCATGTATAGTAACCCTAGGTGTAAAATAGTAAATAATGGCTATTTCTCAGAAAGTTTTAAACTGTCAAGAGGAGTGAAACAAGGTTGTCCACTATCGGCATATCTATTTATTGTGTCCATCGAGATGTTAGCTATTACAATCAGATCCAATAAAAATATCAGAGGATTAGAAATCCAGGGCTTAAAAACAAAGGTGTCATTGTACGCTGATGATTCATGTTTTCTTTTAAATCCATAACTAGAATCCCTCCACAGCCTCATAGAGGATCTAGATACATTTTCTAATCTCTCTGGATTACAACCAAATTATGACAAATGTACTATATTACGTATTGGATCACTAAAAAATACAATTTTTACATTACCATGTAGTTTACCAATAAAATGGTCTGATGGTGATGTGGATATACTCGGAATACATATCCCAAAGGAAATACATTTTCTCACTTCAATAAATGTTAATAGAAAGTTAGCAAAAATAGATAAGATCTTACTACCATGGAAAGGAAAATACCTGTCAATTTGTGGAAAAATCACCCTGATTAACTCTTTAGTATTATCCCAGTTTACCTATTTGCTTATGGTCTTGCCTACGCCTAGCGAACAGTTTTTTAAATTAAATGAGAAAAAAATATGCCTTTTTATTTGGAACGGCAAGCCAGACAAAATAAAAGGGCATATTTATATAATGAATATGAATTCGGAGGACAGAAATTATTAAATATTAAAGCATTAGACCTATCACTAAAAGCTTCAGTCATACAAAAGTTATACTTAAATCCGAACTGGTTCTCAAGCAATTTAGTAAAATTGTCTCACCCAATGTTCAAGAAAGGCCTTTTTTTTTTTTTTACAACAACTCATTTTCAGTTATTTGAAAAGGAAATCATCTCCCAAATATCACTATTTCTAAAACAAGCCATAGAAAGTTGGTTGCAATTTCAATTTAATCCTCCAGAAACGACAAAACAAATAATGCAACAAATATTGTGGTTAAATTCAAATATACTAATTGACAAAAAACCTTTATTTTTTGACAGAATGTTTAAAAAAGGTATAATCTTCGTAAATGATATCATCGGTAGGACTGGTGGAGTTATGTCGCACATGCAGCTAACAAAAACATATGGAAATGTCTGCTCTACCCAAAATTACAACCAAATAATTGCAGCCTTACCGCAAAAGTGGAAGAGGAAAGTGGAAGGGGGGGAAGGATGGAACTTGTCTGTCGGCCTTGCATTAAAGAACATAATTGGTAAGGAAACTGTGATAAATAAAAAAGTATATCAGTTTCACTTAAGGACCAAAGGATTGACAGCCGTCCCATATAGATTGCGAAATACTTGGGAAGAGATTTTTGACGTACCGATCCCATGGTATAGTGTTTATGAACTGACACGCAAAACAACACCGGATTCAAAAATTAGAATCATTCAATTTAAATTATTATATAAAATTCTTGCTACCAATAGAATGTTATTTATATGGGGGATACAATCTTCCCAGCTCTGCAGATTTTGCTGTGAAGAGACAGAATCATTAGATCATTTGATTTGGTTCTGTCCATTTGTAGCTTGTTTTTGGACACAGGTCCAGGAATGGCTAAAGGATTGCAATATTTACCTGGAGCTAACCTTGCAGATAGCATTACTGGGTGATCTGAAAAGTCATAGTCAATCGATCAATAATATAATAATACTTTTAGCAAAAATGTTTATTTTTAATTCACAATCTGTAGAAGCAATGAGAATAAAAAGGTTCAGAACTTTTGTAAAACATCACAGTACGGTTGAAATATATATGGCAAATAGAAATCCTATATGGATGGTGTTAAGAGATAGATGAGAGGTATTGAATGGAGTTGAAGGATGGGACTAATAACAAATAACAACAAATAATAACAAGATAACTAATAATGTAAGCATACTGTGTCCATAATAAGTATATAGGTTGTGTTGGGAGCTTTTGGGAAAGAGCACAGTTAGAAAGATATGGCATATAGAAGCAAACCGGATGGACATCATGAAAATGATCGGAGAGGTTGAGAGTAGAAGAAGTTCAGGAGTAAAAAAAAAAAAAAATAGAATTATTGTAAAATTGACTGTGTCCATAAGGTGTAGATAGTAAGTATAGGCTGGAAGTAGAGGCCTGGATATTGTTGTTCACTAATTTATCCCAAATAGGGAAAGGATGGCGGGGTTGAAAAGTAATAAAGGGGAGTATATACAGTGCCCTCCACTATTATTGGCACCCCTGTTTAAGATGTGGTTGAGGACTTCCAAAAATTCTCCTTTTTTTTTTAACAACATAGAACCCAAATGCAAAAAAAGAGAAAAATCCAACCTTTTATTTAAGTACATTACTTTGGTGGTAAAAAAAAAATCACACTTTTAAAAAATAAAAACTTGAAATCATGTGTCCCACAATTATTGGCACCCCTAACAATTCCGCTGAAAATTTTAATTGATTTTTTTTTTTATATATTTTTCTGTAGTTGCTAAAGTTGGTCAGGGTATCTAGGAACTTTTAATTAGTAATTCATGACTTCCTGTTTCCCTGGGGTATAAATATGACGTGACACAGAGGCCTAATTCTCTAACCCATTTGTCAACATGGCAAAGACAAGAGAACACACCATTCAAGTAAGGCAGATTTGTGTCGACCTTCATAAGTCAGGCAATGGCTACAAGAAAATAGCCACTCGCCTTAACTTGCCCGTATCTACAGTCAGAGGAATCATTAAGAAGTTTAAAACAACTGAAACAGTGACAAACAAGGCTGGAAGAGGTCCCAAGTTTATCTTGCCACAACGCACAGTGAGGAGGATGGTAAGAGAAGTAAAAAAAAGTCCTAAGCTCACTGTCACAGAATTGCATCAAAGAGTGGCATCTTGGGATCACAAAGTCTCCAAAACAACCATCAGACGCTCTCTACATGCCAACAAGCTGTTTGGGAGGCATGCAAGGAAAAAGCCTTTTCTCACTAACACTCACAAACGTAAACGTCTGGAGTTTGCTAAGCGGCACTGGGACTTCAACTGGGATCGTGTGCTTTGGTCAGATGAGACTAAGATTGAGATTTTTGGCAACAAACACTCTAAGTGGGTCTGGCGTAAAACAAAAGATGAGTATGCCGAAAAGCACCTCATGCCCACCGTGAAGTATGGTGGAGGATCTGTGATGCTGTGGGCCTGTTTCTCTTCCAAAGGCCCTGGGAACCTTGTTAGGTGCATGGCATTATGAACGCTTTGAACTACCAGGACATTTTAAATAAAAACCTGATGGCCTCTGCCAGAAAGCTGAAGATGGGTCGTCATTGGGTCTTTCAGCAGGATAATGATCCAAAACATGTGGCAAAATCTACACAAAAATTGTTCAGCAGTCACAAACTCAAGGTCCTCCCATGGCCATCTCAGTCCCCAGACCTCAACCCAATCGAAAACCTGTGGGGCGAGCTAAAGAGGAGAGTGCATAAGACAGGACCCAGGACACTGGATGATCTAGAAAGATTGTGCAAAGAAGAATGGTCAAAGATCCCTCTCTCTGTGTTCTCCAATCTTGTGAAATGTTATAGGAGGAGATTAAGTGCTGTCTTGTTGGCAAAAGGGGGTTGTACAAAGTATTAACATCAGGGGTGCCAATAATTGTGGGACACATGATTTCAAGTTTTTTTTTTTTCTAAATGTGTGATTTTTTTTTTTTACACCAAAGTAATGTACTTAAATAAAAGGTTGGATTTTTCTCTTTTTTTGCATTTGGGTTCTATGTTGTTTAAAAAAAAAGGAGAATTTTTGGAAGTCCTCGACCACATCTTAAACAGGGGTGCCAATAATTGTGGAGGGCACTGTATATAAAAAAACATGGGGGATTGGAAGTGATGCAGACAATTACATTGATAGAAGTTACAATCTATCTGCAATATTAAGCTGATCTACCCCCATAAAAAATTAATAATAATAATAATAATAATAATAATAATAATAATAATAATAATAAAATATTAGGTTTTGGTTGAAGATCTGATAACATTCAGTATCAAAAATATGCAAAAGTAGAGACAATTAGAAAAGGGGCAAATACCTTTTCACAGCACTGTATTATGTCAAAAAGATACGATACGATATATCGTCAAAAATAATATTCCGATATATAACTTTATCGATTATTTTCTCCAATCATTACCATTTGGGACAGCCTCACAGTCAATCAGGCAGGGAGCCTAAATGGCCACTTAGGAGCCATTAGGAGTGAAGGAGGAGAACACAGAGACTGAGTCCCAAATGGCACCCTATTCCCCATGGACCCTGGTCAAAAATAGTGCATTTTAGGGAAAAAGGAGCCCAACACTTTTCTTTCAATTAGCTGTCTGTCAGAATGAGCTGCCTGCGACACACAATAACAGTAATTGCCTTGACCTAACCTGACTGCCCTGGAAGGACATGTGTGTGTGTGTGTGTGTGTGTGTGTGTGTGTGTGTGTGTGTGTGTGTGTGTGTGTGTGTGTGTGTGTGTGTGTGTGTGTGTGCTTATGTGTGCCCCTGAGCAGAGCGACAGCTGACCGAGACTCTGACATCTCACCCCTCTAGAGGAGGATCTCAGGACTGTAAGGACCTGAGTGGGAAGCCATTGTGGACTGTTGAAAGCTTGCACTATTTTGGCCTGGTGCCTGTGAGTGTTTGTGTCCTCCGATTTGTTTTGTTCATAGTAACACTGTTGTTGTGCAAAACTGAGAGGAAGAGGATGTAGAATATACTCTTAGCATTGTTCAGTGAGCCAGAGAAGTTGAGTGATACTTTCAGGTACCCTCATAATAATAATAATATGCCATTTAGCAGACGCTTTTATCCAAAGCGACTTACAGTCATGTGTGCATACATTTTTGTGTATGGGTGGTCCCGGGGATCGAACCCACTACCTTGGCGTTACAAGCGCCGTGCTCTACCAGCTGAGCTACAGAGGACCACATAATATTTCATAGCTTGTATTGTTAGTATGAAAAAAAAAAGTTATGCACTCACTAACTGTAAGTCGCTCTGGATAAGAGCGTCTGCTAAATGACTGAAATGTAAATGTAATGTAAATGTTAGGCCCTTTAAGAAGTACAGTACCAGTCAAAAGTTTGGACACACCTACTCCTTCAAGGGTTTTTCTTTATTTTTACTGTTTTCTACATTGTAGAATAATAGTGAAGAAATCAAAACTATGAAATAACATATGGAATCATGTAGTAACCAAAAAAGTGTTAAACAAATCAAAATATATTTTATATTTGAGATTCTTCAAATAGCCACCCTTTGCCTTGATGACAGCTTTGCACAGTCTTGGCATTCTCTCAACCAGCTTCATGAGGTAGTCACCTGGAATGCATTTAAATTAATAGGTGTGCCTTCTTAAAAGTTAATTTGTGGAATTTCTTTCCTTCTTAATGTGTTTGAGCCAATCAGTTGTGTTGTGACAAGGTAGGGGGGGTATACAGAATATAGCCCTATTTGGTAAAAGACCAAGTCCATATTATGGTAAGAACAGCTGAAATAAGCAAAGAGAAACGACAGTCCATCATTACTTTAAGACATGAAGGTCAGTCAATCCGGAAAATGTCAAGAACATTGAAAGTTTCTTCAAGTGCAGTCGCAAAAACCTTCAAGCGCTATGATGAAACTGGCTCTCATGAGGACCGCCACAGGAATTGAAGAACCAGAGTTATCTCTGCTGCATAGGAGTTACCAGCCTCAGAAATTGCAGCCCAAATAAATGCTTCTCAGAGTTGAAGTAACAGACACATCTCAACATCAACTGTTCAGAGGGGACTGTGTGAATCAGGCCTTCATGGTCGAATTGCTGCAAAGAAACCACTACTAAAGGACACCAATTTGAAGAAGAGACCTGCTTGGGCCAAGAAAAATGAGCAATGGACATTAGACCGGTGGAAATGTGTCCTTTGGTCTGTAGTCCAAATTTGAGATTTTTGGTTCAAACCGCTGTGTCTTTGTGAGATGCGGTGTGGGTGAACGGATGATCTCCGCATGTGTAGTTCCCACCGTAAAGCATGGAGGAGGAGGTGTTATGGTGTGGGGGTGCTTGGCTGGTGACACTGTCTGTGATTTATTTAGAATTCAAGGCGCACTTAACCAGCATGGCTACCACAGCATTCTGCAGCGATACGCCATCCCATCTGGTTTGGGCTTAGTGGGACTGTCATTTGTTTTTCAACAGGACAATGACCCAACACACTTCCAGGCTGTGTAAGGGCTATTTTACCAAGAAGGAGAGGGATGGAGTGCTGCCTCAGATGACCTGGCCTCCACAATCCCCCGACCTCAACCCAATTGAGATGGTTTGGGATGAGTCAGACCGCAGAGTGAAGGAAAAGCAGCCAACAAGTGCTCAGCATATGTGGGACCTCCTTCAAGACTGTTGGAAAAGCATTCCAGGTGAAGCTGGTTGAGAGAATGCCAAGAGTGTGCAAAGCTGTCATCAAGGCAAAGGGTGGCTATTTGAAGAATCTCAAATATAAAATATATTTTGATTTCTTTAACACTTTTTTGGTTACTACGTTGTCTATAACTTTATTTCACTTTGAAAATGTGGAGTTGTAGATCTGTAGGAAACAAAACTATTTGCTCCCTTTTTATATTTAATTTTAAGGCTCTTAAAAGAAAAGGAGACAAAATGAGAATGGACTCTACCTACATATGTATTTATCCTACTGTTTTTACCAAACAAATGTCAATTTTTTGGTTGCTACGTGATTCCATATGTGTTATTTCATAGTTTTGATGTCTTCACTATTATTCTACAATGTAGAAAATAGTAAAAATAAAGATAAACCCTTGAATGAGTAGGTGTGTCCAAACTTTTGACTGGTACTTACATTAACATATCCTTGACTCTATGTAAACATATAACTATCGTTGTAAAAAAAAATATATTTATATATTTCCACAAATATTTCTTCATGCAATTAATCCTTTACAATAGTTGATGCACTATTTATCAAGCATTGGTGCTTATGTTTGCGCACCTTGCGGGTTGATATGCATCTGATGCGTATGCTATCATGGACGCAACATTCTCAATGTTCTCTAGCGGCAACTTACGTTATAGGCTGAAAGGCCAGGCGGTTCTAGTGTTAAACGACACTCTCAATATATTTAACAGCCTTAACCATAAACCAAGTGGCATGGAATCGCCTGTCCCACAGTTAATGTGTTGGGAAATTTAAACCATGGCGTGGTGTGATTGCAAGGAAAGGCAATCCACATTTTTACACTGTGAGTGGAGTGTGTAAGCGGTTATGAGTTTAACACGGTCAAGGCTCCCTCCGTATTGGACAGCGGTGAAATTAACCGTGAACAGTAATGAGTCTGGCTGATTGTTATATGTTCCATTGGGTCAAATTGGCCATATTTACACCACTCAGCCATCTGGTATGGGTCCACGTCCGGGACTGGAGGAACTACGCATGGACGTGCATGCCAAGTATGGATGCCCACTGTCTGGTGCATTGTTTTGTTTGTATTATCTCTCGCTTTCATTTTCTATTTCTCTCTCCCTCTCTCTGTCTCACAGCTTGTGTGCCTATGGTTATGTTTGATTGAGACTGCAGTAGTAACTGAATTGGCTGTCTGTCCACTGATTGGCTTAGAGCCTTAGGGATAAACAGTAGGTTGTCAGCCATGGTTCCTTTGTGAATAAAAACATCTGTATCTCATAAACGAGATAAGAAACAAAGTTATTTATTTTAACCTGATATATATATATATATATATATATATATATATATATATATATATATATATAATATGTACAGTGGGGAGAACAAGTATTTGATACACTGCCGATTTTGCAGGTTTTCCTACGTACAAAGCATGTTTAGACGGAATCTAAAACAAAAATCCAGAAAATCACATTGTATGATTTTTAAGTAATTAATTTGCATTTTATTGCATGACATAAGTATTTGATACATCAGAAAAGCAGAACTTAATATTTGGTACAGAAACCTTTGTTTGCAATTACAGAGATCATATGTTTCCTGTAGGTCTTGACCAGGTTTGCACACAATGCAGCAGGGATTTTGGCCCACTCCTCCATACAGACCTTCTCCAGATCCTTCAGGTTCCGGGGCTGTCGCTGGGCAATACGGACTTTCAGCTCCCTCCAAAGATTTTCTATTGGGTTCAGGTCTGGAGACTGGCTAGGCCACTCCAGGACCTTGAGATGCTTCTTACGGAGCCACTCCTTAGTTGCCATGGCTGTGTGTTTCGGGTCGTTGTCATGCTGGAAGACCCAGCCACGACCCATCTTCAATGCTCTTACTGAGGGAAGGAGGTTGTTGGCCAAGATCTCGCGATACATGGCCCCATCCATCCTCCCCTCAATACGGTGCAGTCGTCCTGGCCCCTTTGCAGAAAAGCATCCCCAAAGAATGATGTTTCCACCTCCATGCTTCACGGTTGGGATGGTGTTCTTGGGGTTGTACACTCATCCTTCTTCTTCCTCCAAACACGGCGAGTGGAGTTTAGACCAAAAAGCTCTATTTTTGTCTCATCAGACCACATGACCTTCTCCTATTCCTCCTCTGGATCATCCAGATGGTCATTGGCAAACTTCAGACGGGCCTGGACATGTGCTGGCTTGAGCATGGGGACCTTGCGTGCGCTGCAGGATTTTAATCCATGACAGCGTAGTGTGTTACTAATGGTTTTCTTTGAGACTGTGGTCCCAGCTCTCTTCAGGCCATTAACCAAGTCCTGACATGTAGTTCTGGGCTGATCCCTCACCTTCCTCATGATCATTGATGCCCCACGAGGTGGGATATTGCATGGAGCCCCAGACCGAGGGTGATTGACCGTCATCTTGAACTTCTTCCATTTTCTAATAATTGCGCCAACTGTTGTTGCCTTCTCACCAAGCTGCTTACCTATTGTCCTGTAGTCCATCCCAGCCTTGTGCAGGTCTACGATTTTATCCCTGATGTCGTTACACAGCTCTCTGGTCTTGGCCATTGTGGAGAGGTTGGAGTCTGTTTGATTGAGTGTGAGGACAGGTGTCTTTTATACAGGTAACGAGTTCAAACAGGTGCAGTTAATACAGGTAATGAGTGGAGAACAGGAGGGCTTCTTAAAGAAAAACTAACAGGTCTGTGAGAGCCGGAATTCTTACTGGTTGGTAGGTGATCAAATACTTATGTCATGCAATAAAATGCAAATTATTACTTAAAAATCATACAATGTGATTTTCTGGATTTTTGTTTTAGATTCCGTCTCTCACAGTTGAAGTGTACCTATGATAAAAATTACAGACCTCTACATGCTTTGTAAGTAGGAAGACCTGCAAAATCGGCAGTGTATCAAATACTTGTTCTCCCCACTGTATATATATATATATATTTATTTTTTTAAGTGGTAGGAAAACTGGGCCACTGTCTGATAACTTACTGTATAATAAAGCCTTCAATACTTAGTGTGTACTTCAGTCAGGTGTGTGTTTAGTTGAGTCAATCAAGCAAACACACACAAACATACACGCACATACACACACACTCTCAAATGGCCCTCCCTTCAACGGCCGTAAGAATCGGATTCAACCTTGTGGTCACTGGTCTGCTCTCATCCTCCTCACACACACATATGTTTGATGTGTTTGATATGTTCCATTTATTCCATTCCAGCCATTACAATGAGCCTGTCTTCCTAAAGCTCCTCCCACCACCCTCCTCTGACACACACACTACTGCTCTAGTGAGTCCGAGCAGGTATCTCTTAAAATGGAACCTTAAATATGTATATGGGAGGCTGCATCATTAAACTCTCCAAGGTGCCCTCTAATCCAGATAATGACTCACTGTTCAAGGTTGTTGTATCAGTCTCAGGCTCTTATTACCACAATGGATGACACATCAGACCAGACACCTGTACGACACACTTAGATTCACAGATAGCGAGTGGCGAACAGTATACTGCGCAGTCATATCCCATATCCCCTTCTTCACATTACCTTTGTCCTTACACTCCTTATATTGTCAGGCCATTATCATGTGATTCCCTTTCTCACAATGTGCCCTTTGTTGAGCCTGTTCTGGAGTGGAGAGACATGATCCTAACCCTCTCACTGTTCTGGAGGGGACAGACACGATCCTAATCCTTTCACTGTTCTGGAGCGAAGAGATATGATCCTAACCCTCTCACTGTTCTGGAGTGGAGCGACACGATCCTAACCCTCTCACTGTTCTGGAGGGGACAGACACGATCCTAATCCTTTCACTGTTCTGGAGGGGACAGACACGATCCTAATCCTTTCACTGTTCTGGAGTGGAGCGACACGATCCTAACCCTCTCACTGTTCTGGAGGGGACAGACACGATCCTAATCCTTTCACTGTTCTGGAGGGGACAGACACGATCCTAACCCTCTCACTGTTCTGGAGGGGACAGACACGATCCTAATCCTTTCACTGTTCTGGAGCGAAGAGATATGATCCTAACCCTCTCACTGTTCTGGAGTGGAGCGACACGATCCTAACCCTCTCACTGTTCTGGAGGGGACAGACACGATCCTAATCCTTTCACTGTTCTGGAGGGGACAGACACGATCCTAATCCTTTCACTGTTCTGGAGTGGAGCAACACGATCCTAACCCTCTCACTGTTCTGGAGGGGACAGACACGATCCTAATCCTTTCACTGTTCTGGAGGGGACAGACACGATCCTAACCCTCTCACTGTTCTGGAGTGGACAGACACGATCCTAATCCTTTCACTGTTCTGGAGCGAAGAGACACGATCCTAACCCTTTCACTGAACCGCCACCTCCATCTCCAGCCTGAGCTAGGCTACACACAAACACACACCTCACACACACCTGCCTGCGCCACGCTGGGCCACAAGGCCCTTGGTTCAGAGAGCACTATGGAATATTGATTGGAAGCTTTTTGCACACACACACACACACACACACACACACACACATACATACACACACACACACACACACACACACAAACACACACAGCCCTCTCAGGGAGCAGACAGGTGTGTATTATTTACTATGGCCAGAGGAGGCCGGGCATCCTCTGAATGAGTAAACAGAGAATGAGAGAGAGCCAACCTGAGGGCCCGCCGGCCAAGGGAAACACAATGAAGAAATAAAGAGAGGGATGGATAACTACATTCTCAGGGGAAAGAGAGGGTATTAAAACAAAACAAAAAAATACTTTAACTATTTGAACGTCATTATAACACTTTACATAGCCATAATATGACATCTGAAATGTGTCTATTCCTTTGAAACTTGTGATTGTAATGTTTACTGTACATTTTTTATTCATTATTTCACTTTTGTTTATTATCTATGTAAACATATGTTTCCCATGCCAAGAAAGTCATTTGAATTGAGAGAGAGAGAGAGAGAGAGAGAGAGAGAGAGAGAGAGAGAGAGAGAGAGAGAGAGAGATTACCCGTCCTGTTGGAGGAGGACGCAGAGAGCTGTGGGTTGGCAGCGCACTACATTGCTGCCTGCCATAAAATGAGAGACAGTGTCTAACAGACCAACCAACCTGCACATGTCCTCTATGCCATTGTTATTGTTCAATGTATGGTTATTTTGACTCTTGATTTTTGTTGTTACTGTTGTCCCATTGACAATATTGATTATTATTATTTTAATAATGTTAATATTGTAAATGTATCACTAAATCTCCAAAGTACGCTTTGGCAATATGTACATTGTTACACGTCATGCCAATAAAGCAAATTGAATTGAATTGAGAGAGAGAGAGAGAGAGAGAGAGAGAGAGAGAGCAAGAGAGAGAGAGAGAGAGAGAGAGAGAGAGAGAGAGAGAGAGAGAGAGAGCACATTCTTCAGTACAGACCAACAATAATAGACTTGGGTTAATTTGATGTTACTGTTGTGCATGAAGAAACCATATGGATTATCTCTGTACATTTTCTCTCTCTGTAAATGTGTTCCATGGGAAACCTGGTTGATTGCTGAGTGCTCTCTCGCTTGCTTTCTCTCTCTTTATCTCTCTTGTCCACTCTCCACTCTCACTCTCCCCTCGCACTTCCTCTTTCTCGCTCTCTATCCCCTTCACACACTCTCACTCTCTTCTCCCTCTCCGTCCCTCCCTCCCTCCCTCTCTCCTCTCTCTCTCTCCCTCTCTCTCTATCTCTCTCTCTCTCTCTCTCTCTCTCTCTCTCTCTCTCTCTCTCTCTCTCTCTCTCTCTCTCTCTCTCCCTCTCTCTCTCCCATACCCCCTCTCTCTCTCTCTCTCTCTCTGACTCCCTTCCTCCCTCCATCCCTCCCTCCCCTCCCCCTCTCTCTATTTCATTCTCCCAGATCAATCATAGATCAAATATAATGCCTCTCATTACACCACATCCAAATGATGTTATTATGACAACACTGAGCACTTATGATTATCATTACGATTATGATCATTATTATGATTTCTACATTACAGCTAATTACTCTGTATCCTAAAGAGGCTTTTAATGGACTCCCTTGCGTTGGGTAAGTCTTTCATCTCAGCATCAGTATTATATTACTCTATTCCCTATATAGTATACTACTTTTGACCAGAGTCCATAGGGCTCTGGCCAAAAGTGGTGCACAATGTAGGTAATATGGTGCCATTTGGGACGCACACTTTGTTTCCCTACCCTGCAGGCGTTTTCATCGCTCCGGCTTTCTTAGTGCTGACAAGGCATGGCTAGCATCTCACAGAGTGGCGCTCCAAGGCCTGACAAATTAAGCAGTAAATTGTTGAACGTGTGGGCCAATTAGCAGCCTGGAGGAACTGGGTGGTAGAAACACATTTCCTTCCTGTCTGTCCCCCCTCTCAGACTAACCAGGCTAATTTCCTGTGCTGCCTCCACAACAAGAGGTCCAAAATAAGCAGTAAAGGTACAGCATCAAACTGTAGGCTGCTGGGTACAGGTGCTACTATACAGGTCTGAAGCTATTCAGGTCCAATATAATGCTGACTAAAGCCAGTAAAGTGAAGCCACTGGTTAAGTGCTGTTACTTGGCCACTGGGCCAGTCAGTTTGTCTGTTACGGTGTCTGGTAAACAAAGCCTAAGAGAAGTGGGCCGTTCAGAAGTGAAGTGTCAGGCTGGACCAGGCTTGGCCCTTTGCAGACTCTGTGGTAGTTTTCTATCTCTCTATCTGCCTTCTTTGTCTTCAGCCCTTCATTCTTCAGGTTGTTGTTGACGTCACTGTAAATAATATAGTGCTAGTTCCACTTTAAAAAATGGAGGCAACTATTTGCATCAGCTTTTTGAGGATTTCCAACATTATGTATTTTTTCGCATAATAAACTTAACTTTTGGTGTTTCAGAAACACAAAAATATTAAGTCCAGCATAATTTTTTTTTATTGTACATCAGATCTACTTAATCTTTCTGATTAGTTACTTTCATTGATCGTGTCTTAGTGTTAAACATGGCTTTATGTATTTCATCGCTTGACATTTTAATCAATTTTAGCAGTAATTGTTGAGCGCAGTGCTCATTCCACTAGCACTAACTGGAGGTAAAGCTGCACGCATTGTAGCTTGATCTATTTGCCTCTGTCAAGAGTGGCGAGCACAATCTTATGTCAATTTGCCCGACGGTTTTGATATCCGTTCATCATCATCCATTACACCAGCATAACAAACTGTTTGATACTAATATAGACATGTGCTTTTCGTTCTTCAAATATGCATACAACATTGTGTAAAAGAGGCACATGGCAAATTGTTGGAACGAAATATTATGACGTTTGAGTAAGTTAAACACAATGTTCCTTGTAGTTGTTTTTAGACACACATAGTTGTTTAGATTATGCATTTATCTTATGTTGATTTTTGAATTTTTGGGGGGTTGGTTGAACAAGTGAGGTAGAGTAAAGTGCTAATTATATTCAAGTAAAGATGACCATTTAATTTTTTGATGTCAAAATAAGAGCGAGAGAGAGAGAGAGAGAGAGAGAGAGAGAGAGAGAGAGAGAGAGAGAGAGAGAGAGAGAGAGAGAGAGAGAGAGAGAGAGAGAGAGAGAGAGAGAGAGAGAGAGAGAGAGAGAGAGAGAGAGAGAGAGAGAGAGAGAGAGAGAGAGAGAGAGAGAGAGAGAGAGAAACAGATTTTTTGTATTCTGCTACAGTTATGTGGAACAACTTACCAAGCTACCTGAAAACTGTCATCAGAGAATAGCTTTAAGATGTCACAAAAAAAAACATTTTAAAATAACATGGCGGTTTGATGAGGGGTATTCTCTCACAAGGTGTCTCATAAACGGCCACCTCTGTGCTGTAGTGTTATACATTGTTGTAAATGGATTGTTATAAATTGTTGTAAAATGCTTTTTAAAAAATAATCTTGCATTGAATGCATGTGAAGTGTCAGTCTTCTTGCTTCAGAATGAGGACCACAATCGAAATAAGCCTCCAGGCTTTATTGTGTTTTGGTCTTCAAACTTGTTTTACGTATGTAATGTTGTCTCCAGGTGGAGCAGCCTACTACTTTTAATTACCCAATCAATTCAATCTGCTGTTGACCTGAATGAAATTAGTTTTCTCCTTGAGAGATCAAATAGGATTGTTTTGTTTTCTCTCCCTTCTCTTCTGTTTATGCATTTTAATACTTGATTACCTTACCTGGCGTTCCTTAGTGGATGTACTGCTCTCTGTGTGGTGTGTTGATTGTGTTGGTTAGGCCAACCAAAGCATCCCTGGGGCTAGGTTTGATTAGGTTATGTGTGTGCTTGTGTTTGTGTGTATGGAAAGATGCTACAATGCAAGTCTGAGCCTTACAACATATTATTTTTAATTATTAACCTGTTACCTACATCCAATACAAATATTGTATTCAGACGCCCTTTCAAAGTGTGTATATAAGCCACCCGTTACTGGCAGTCTTGTAGCTGTAAGTAACTATAGACTCCATGACTTCCTGCGAAACAAACAAAAGTACCATAACAGGTGGAGTTATTTGTAGCCCCCATCTGCCCCATCCCTCCATTCCTCTTCCTCTATAGCCCCTGCAGTGTGGTTAATGAACTACCCCCTCCACACACACACACACACCTCTCTCTCATACACAAAAGACAGAAAGACACACACACACACCACACACACACTGGTGGCTCATGATGACACCTGGATGTAGTGGTTAGAGGTGAGGTACACACATACATCACGACTCTCACGATGCCAAACACATTACCAGGCCCGTCTGGTGCCCTCTTTCTGCCCACCATGCCACCGTGCCAAGCCTGAGTGGGGCAATAGCCAACCATCCAGGACAAGGTCATATGTTGGCGTATGTTGTGTCACTGTCCTGCTCCTCCCTTAGAACCTTGGACCTGGCCTGGTCATGTGGCCATGTGTGTGTGGTTGTGTGTGTGTGTGTGTGTGTGTGGGGGGGGGGTCCAGCTCAGACCTTCTGCTTGCCGATGACCTCAAACTAGAGAGAGGGGGAGAGATAAACTGCCGCCAGTCTGGCAGATGGTTTGGCATACAGGGATAGAGGAAAGATGGCTGCCTGTATGTGCTGCCTGGTAGCCCCTCCAGTGCAACATCCGCCTGTCTTGTGAGTGTGAAGAATACTTCTGTCCAAACCTTTCTGCTGCTGTGCTTTGACCTCTCCAAGAGATCATCTCAAAGACAGGTCAGGAGGATGGATGATGTTTACCTACTGCTGTATATTTCCTCTGATGCTATTTACATCATACACCCTGCCTTTCCGACTCCAACCCACCCCCTCCTCCCACCATCCCCCACCCCCACCCCATGCTCAGATGCCTATTGGTATTCTGTCACCCCTACCCCTTGCTGAGTAGGCAGTGAGGTGTGGAGGACAACATACAGTCACCCCGCCCCAACTCTCCAACCTCCTGAACCACTCCCCAGGCGACCTGTATCATTGTCCCTTCAATGTCGCCTTCTCTTGTCCTTTTCCCAACTCACTGATGAAGGCTACGTGTTGGTTTTATGTTAAATAATAAAGAAGCATTTTTATGAATTTCCATGGACTTCCAAGAGTTGCTGAATTTCCTATTGTCTTCAGTTTGCTCCTCAATCCATGCCCCTTGGTTGGAGAGCCAGGTAGCATCAGTGCGCCTTTCTCTTTTCCCAACACCTCCTTTCTTCTAGTTACAGAACAGAATATGTGTTTGTTCTTCTGTTGCTCTTTTCTTTTTAATGTGCTGTTCCTGAATCAATAGTCTTTCTTTGTGAAGATACATAGCACTCCATACTGAAAATCTCCCTTTGTCTTTATAGTCAGATGAAGAGATGCAGATTGGCTTGGCATTCAATCAGAAGGGGATGCTAATTGGATAAATAATACTTTAGTATCAGTACTGATTAGTTGATGTAATGCTGTAATGGCTCTCTCTCTCTCTCTCTCTCTCTTTTCCTCTCTCTCCTTCTCTCTCTCTCTCTGTATTGGGGGGGTGATGCTTTAACCCCCATTAATGCACAGACCAGGTGTTGCCCAATAGGACAAGCTGGAGGGAACGAGGCACCACAGTGCCACCATCAGGACAAATTGGGCTCATTGCCCTTGGATGAGCTACTCCTTACCACTCCATCTATGTGGAATTGGCTGTGTGGATTCGATTTGTACCATGACACACACAAACTCACACACACTTCTCCCTCCTTAATCCTCCACCTCCTCCCCCTCCCTCCTCCCTCTCTCCGGACGACTTTGTTAACCACTTTGGTAAAAAGGTTGACGACATCTGCTTCTCATTCACTCAGCCTATTGAGTCCACTGGTCCCACTCACACAGAACAACCCGACGCCTTGACCTCTTTCTCCCCTCTCTCTCCAGATGAAATCCTGTGACTAGTGATGTCCGGCCGGCCGACAACCTGCCCGCTCGACCCATTCTCTTCTCCCTTCTCCAGACCATCTCTGGAGACCTTCTTCCATTCCTCACTTCCCTCATCAACTCATCCCTGACCACTGGCTGTGAAAACCTACAGGAGGGTAGCTCTCCAAGAACAGGGTTGGAGTTAAAACCTACAGGACGGTAAGCTCTCTAGGAACATGGTTGGAGAGCCCTGTCCTAGATCTAGCCGCTGCTTTCGACACTGTGATCCATCAGATCTTCCTCTCCACCCTTTCAGGGCTGGGTGTCTCAGGCTCTGCACACTCTTGAATTGCATCCTACCTGGCAGGCCGCTCCAACCAGGTGATATGGAGAGGATCTGTGTTTCTATCATGTGCTCTCACTACTGCTGACCCCCAGGGCTCAGTTTTCTCCTTCCCCCCTTCTGACACCCAGGTGGCGACACCATTTATGCGTGCCTGGCAGATATCTCCCAGCTTGGATGTCGGCCCACCACCTCAAGTTCAACCTTGACAAGATGGAGCTACTCGTCCTCCCTACCTGCTCCAAGACCACTCCATCACGGTTGTCAACTCCATGGTGTCCCCCTCCCAGAGTGCCAAGAACCTTGGCGTGACCCTGGACATTACCCTGTCATTCTCTGCAAACATCACAGCAGTGACTCGCTCCTGCAGGTTCATGCTCTACAACATCCGTAGAGTACGACCCTACCTCACACAGGAAGAGGAGCAGGTCCTAATCCAGGCACTTGTCATCTCCCGTCTGGGCTACTGCAACTCGCTGTTGTCTGGGCTCCCTGCTTGTGCCAACAAACCCCTGCAACTTATCTAGAATGCTGCAGCCCGCCTGGTGTTCAACCTTCCCAATTTGTCCCACGTCACACGGCTCCTCCACACACTCCACTGGCTTCCAGTCGAAGCTCGCATCCTCTACACAACCATGGTAGTTGCCTACGGAGCAGCAAGAGGAACTGCCCCTCCCTACTTGCACTTTTTCCCCCTACTAGCACTGACTTAGCTGATAGCTACTTTATTGAGGAAAAGTGTACTTACTATGACTGAGATATGTGGTTGTCCCACCTAGCCATCTTAAGATGAATGGGCTAACTGTAAGTCGCTCTGGAGCATCTGCTAAATGACTAAAATGTAACATTTAATGTAAATGTACATTTGCATAGGAACATTTGTTATGAGCAAAGCAGGGAGCAAAAGTGAATCATTAAATGTACAAGTGAACCAATGCAATGGGGACATTTTCTGCACAATGCATTTATCTTCTCAGTGGTGTAAAAAGGAATAAAGGAACACCTACTAGGTACCTTGCTATCCATTGGTTTATCTTTGCCTCAAAATAAAATCAATTATTATAGATATTACTGGGGGTTTGGTATCTCATATATCATCTGTCCTCACCTTATTGTCCATTTAAGAAGTATAGAAACTATTGTCAGGAGCAGCAAAATTAAGTGTGTGTAAAATAATCATTAGTCAGTGCGCGCCTGTGTGTGCCTTACCTCAGGATAACCAAGTTTAGCCTAACCTGCCTCTCCTGATTCCCAGGTCAAACGTAGTGTCAATACCACTTTTTCCTCTCTTCACCTACTCCCGGCCAATTACGCTCTCCTTCTTTACCCAAGGTCAGCATCATAGAGTCTTAATCAACAGCCTCCCCCCTTCCTCCCAACTTTCTCCCCCTTCCTCCTCCCTGCCCTCCCTGCCTCTGATCATCATTTATATTTAATTGGGGAGATTACTTCCTGGGAATTCATGGATAAGGTTTTGGCTCGGCACCCACACACACAAACACACACACACACACACACACACACACACACACACACACACACACACACACACACACACACACACACACACTTTCTCTCTTTCACACACACACACTGAGTGTGAAATGACAGTGGGATTGACTGTGGAGTGAATACTGATGGTGGGGATGGTGATTTAGCTAGTTAGAGAACCGTCCAATCCCAGACTGGATTATTCCATCACACTGCCAGACGTTCTGCATTACTAAAATTGCAGCCATTGATTTTTACAGCTAAATGGAAGGAGTGCAGACTCATCCCAGTCACTAGATATGTGTTCCAAATGGCACCCTATTCCCTATTTAGCGCACTACGTTAGACTATAGCCATTTGGGATGCAGACTAGGTGTTTCAGGTGAGAAGGGAGAGCCTGATGGTTCTCTTCTTGTGTAGCTAGAGAAGGGTGGAATTGCTGTATGAAGCTATAGTCAACAAATTGTTGTATGTATTTTAATGTCAATGACATTGACATTTAGATATCATTTAACCATAAGGAATTACATGAGCTTAAAATGCAATATTGAGATATATACTGTATTATGTGGTATACTCTTTGCAAAGAATATAGCTATATAATATAGCTAAAGGAATTAAATAAATGGAATAAGTGAAGTTGAGCAGAAGCAGCAACAAGGGAACCAATAATGATCAAACAGGAATACTTTCAATTCATTTTGAGCTGCAGCTTAATAGCAGAATGCATTTACCAAACAAAGTTAGAGGGCAGAGCCCAGATCAACAATTTAATTGCGTCCCAAATGGCACCCTATTCCCTATATAGGGCCCTGGTCAAAAGTAGTGCACCATAAAAGGAATAAGGTGCCATTTGGGATGCAGCCTTTGTCTGTTCCCAGATCATATTAGTGCTGTGAGAGGGAGGCTTGCCTGTATATATTTAGTCTCTATGATGAATGCTCCTGTAGTTTGTACCGCATCAACAATGGTATATTTACAGTACACACACAAACGCTTGCTCGCTCGTGTACACAAACACACACACACAGACTTGAACACATACGGACAAACGCAAACACTGTCACGATCGTCTTGAAAAGAAGTAGACCAATGCGCAGCGTGTTGAGCGAACATGATTGACTTTATTACCGTCAGTGATAATAAGCACACTAAACAAAACAATAAACGACTCGTGAAGTCCACGGTGACAAAGACCGACAAGGAACAAAAACCCACAACACCCAAGGGAAAACATACAGTTTAAATATGGCTCCCAATCAGAGACAACCCACAACAGCTGACACTCGTTGCCTCTGATTGGGAACCACTCTGGCCAACATAGACATAGAACAACTAGACACTCAAAACACAGCACATAAACACACGGAATCTACACACCCTGGCTCAACATATAAAGTCCCCAGAGCCAGAGTGTGACAAACACACACACACACACATGCATCCATGCTGCATTGTACTGTACACACATTTCAGATTTCTTCTTTCTTGTTTTGGATTATTATTTGTGTACTTGTTTGACATTTTTACTGCACTTTTAGGAGCTAGTTACAGAAGCATGTTGCTGCACCAGCTATAACATATTCTGCTTAACTGTGTGCAAGACCAATAAACTGATTTGAGGATCATGGCCATGTTTGACTTTACCACTACAGTGCCTTCGCAAAGTATTCAGACCCCTTCACTTTTTCCACATTTTGTTACGTTACAGCCTTATTCTAAAATGGATTAAATAAAATCAATTAAAAACAGAAATACCTGATTTACATAAGTATTCAGACCCTTTGCTATGAGACTCGAAATTGAGCTCAGGTGCATCCTGTTTCCATTGATCATCCTTGAGATGTTTCTACAACTTGATTGGAGTCCACCTGTGGTAAATTCATTTGATTGGACATGATTTGGAAAGGCACACACCTGTCTATATAAGGTCCCACAGTTGGGCAAAAACCAAGCCATGAGGCCGAAGGAATTGTCCGTAGAGCTCCGTGACAGGATTGTTTCGAGGCACAGATCTGGGGAAGGGTACCAAAACATTTATGCAGCATTGAAGGTGCCCAAGAACACAGTGGCCTCCATCCTTCTTAAATGGAAGATGTTTGGAACCACCAAGACTCTTCCTAGAGCTCGCCGCCCGGCCAAACTGAGCAATCGGTGGAGAAGGGCCTTGGTCAGGAGGTGACCAAGAACCTGATGGTCACTCTGACAGAGCTCTAGAGTTCCTCTGTGGAGATGGGAGAACCTTCCAGAAGGACAACCATCTCTGCAGCACTCCACCAATAAGGCCTTTATGGTAGAGTGGCCAGACGGAAGCCAATCCTCAGCAAAAGGCACATGACACCTAAAGACTCTCAGACCATGAGAAACAAGATTCTCTGGTCAGATGAAACCAAGATTAAAATCTTTGGCCTGAATGCCAAGCGTTACGTCTGGGGGAGACCTGGCACCATCCCTACGGTGAAGCATGGTGGTGGCAGCATCATGCTGTAGGGACATTTTTCAGCGGCAGGGACTGGGAGACTAGTCAGGATCGAGGCAAAGATGAACGGAGCAAAGTACAGAGAGATCCTTGATGAAAACCTGCTCCAGAGCGTTCAGGACCTCAGACTGGGGCAAAGGTTCACCTTACAACAGGACAATGACTCTAAGCACACAGCCAAGGCAATGCAGAAGTGGCTTCGGGACAAGTCTCTGAATGTCCTTGAGTGGCCAGTCAGAGGTCGGACTTGAACTCGATCGAACATCTCTGGAGAGACCTGAAAATAGCTGTGCAGGAACGCTCCTCATCCAACCTGACAGAGCTTGAGAGGATCTGCAGAGAAGAATGGGAGAAATTCCCAAATACAGGTGTGCCAAGCTTGTAGCGTCATACCCAAGAAGACTTGAGGCTGTAATCTCTGCCAAAGGTGCTTCAACAAAGTACTGAGTAAAGGGTCTGAATACTTATGTAAATGTAATATTTTAATAAATTAGCAAACATTTCTAAAAACCTGCTTTTGCTTTGTCATTATGGGGTATTGTGTGTAGATTGATGATGGGAAAAAAAAAACGATTTGATCAATTTTAGAATAAGGCTGTAACGTGACAAAATAAGGAAAAAGTCAAGGGGTCTGAATACTTTCCGAATGCACTGTATGTCACACATTATGGTAACCGTCCTGTTTTGACCCTGACCAGAGCCATGGTATGAAGTAGTGCACTATGTAGGGAATAGGGTGTCATATTCATCCGCAGCCAACCGGTCCTATCTGTTGTATTACCATAGGATCAAGTGTATTAATGGCCAATGTGTGCATTGATTTCTCATCCCTTTGATGTAGACACACAGGATAAATATTATGTGGAGCAAGAGCTTCATCAAGCTGTCTGTAATCCGTGATCATTGATTTCCTGCCCAGCCTCCACACGTCATCTATTTTAAATATTTTCTTGGCTGCATGCATCCCGCAAAAAGCTAACAAGCTCTCTGTCCTCTGTCCTCTGTCCTCTCCCTTTGCAAATGGTATTGGCAGGCCTCCGCAGAGAGAGAGAGAGAGAGAGAGAGAGAGAGAGAGAGAGAGAGAGAGAGAGAGAGAGAGAGAGAGAGAGAGAGAGAGAGAGAGAGAGAGAGAGAGAGAGAGAGAGAGAGAGAGAGAGAGAGAGAGAGAGAGAGAGAGAGAGAGAGAGAGAGAGAGAGAGAGAAGGATGTTGTTAATGGCATTAGAATTGTATTCTACCGTAATGAATAGCATCGTACAACAAAGATAAGAGAGAATGACTCACTTGATTATAGATTATAGTGTTCTGTAAGTGTTTTGTCGTGAGGTCTGGTGTATGTACGTGTGTGCGTGCGTGTGTGCGAACGTGCATGCATGTGCTTGCGTGTGTGTGTTTGTATGTGTGTGTCTCTGTATGTGGCTCTAGTAAAATAATCACTCTAGGAAGTGGCAGCATGTTGAGGAATGGATTCTTAGAGCACACACTGCCAGGCCTCTGTTCTCCTCTCTTCTGATCTCCTCTCCTCTGTTCTCCTCTCCCCTGTTCTGCTCTCCTCTGTTCTCCCCTCCTCTGTACTCCTCTCCTCTGTACTCCTCTCCTCTCTTCTCCCCTCCTCTGTTCTCCTCTCCTCTCTTCTCCCCTCCTCTGTTCTCCTCTCCTCTGTACTCCTCTCCTCTCTTCTGCTCTCCTCTGTACTCCTCTCCTCTCTTCTGCTCTCCTCTGTTCTCCTCTCCTCTCTTCTCCCCTCCTCTGTTCTCCTCTCCTCTGTTCTCCTCTCCTCTCTTCTGCTCTCCTCTGTTCTTCTCTCCTCTGTTCTCCTCTCCTCTGTTCTCCTCTCCTCTGTTCTCCTCTCTTCTGCTCTCCTCTGTTCTCCTCTCCTCTGTTCTCCTCTCCTCTGTTCTCCTCTCCTCTCTTCTGCTCTCCTCTGTTCTCCTCTCCTCTGTTCTCCTCTCTGTTCTCCTCTCCTCTGTTCTCCTCCACTCTGCTCTCCTCTCCTCTGTTCTCCTCTCCTCTCTTCTCCTCTCTTCTCCTCTCCTCTGTACTCCTCTCCTTTCTTCTGCTCTCCTCTGTTCTCCTCTCCTCTCTTCTCCCCTCCTCTGATCTCCTTTCCTCTGTTCTCCTCTCCTCTGTTCTCCTCTCCTCTGTACTCATCTCCTCTGTACTCCTCTCCTTTCTTCTGCTCTCCTCTGTACTCCTCTCCTCTCTTCTCCCCTCCTCTGATCTCCTTTCCTCTGTTCTCCCCTCCTCTGTTCTTCTCTCCTGCCCCCCCCACACACACACACACACATACACACACACACACACACACACACACACACTCTCATTTGTGATAGGTAATTAATATTTAAGAATTGGCAAGACATCCATTTTCCTTCCACTGCTTAATTGTCTTGAAAATGTAGGAGATTACAGAGAGAGAGAGATTTATGTTCAAATAAGACTCTGTCAGGACCCGTCAGCACCACGCACACCGGCTGGCTGCCACTGAACACACACACAATCACACACAGTTAGTCAGTGACACACACACACACACACACTCACAGTTAGTCAGACACATAAACAGTTAGTCAGTAACACACACACACACTCTCACGGTCACACACACACAAAAATGCACTTAACAAATCACTCTCACACACCTACCCCCCCACCACACCACACTCACAACCACTCCCAGACCCCAATTCTTCTTCGCTCTTTCTCCATTCCATCCTCTATTTCTCCCATCCTCCCTTCCAACCTTCCTCCCTTACTCTTTTCCTCCTCCAAAGAACAAACAGAGCCAAGTATTGTCCATATTTCTGATAGTTGTCTGCCTGCATCAGAACAGATCTGTTCCCTTTCCCACCTTTGTGTTTAGCCTTCCAAATCCACAGGTAATTGACTTTTAATGTACAATTAATGCTGAGCCATTGATCACACTGAATCTGAGCTGTGTTAAAGAGAGAGAGAGAGAGAGAGAGAGAGAGAGAGAGAGAGAGAGAGAGAGAGAGAGAGAGAGAGAGAGAGAGAGAGAGAGAGAGAGAGAGAGAGAGAGAGAGAGAGAATGGGCAGAGAGAGAGAGAGAGAGAGAATGGGCAGAGAGAGAATGGGGAGAGAGAGAGAATGAGGAGAGAGAGAGAGAAGGAGGAGAGAGAGAACGGGGAGAGAGAGAGAGAGAAGGAGGAGAGAGAGAGAGAGAACGGGGAGAGAGAGAAGGAGGAGAGAGGGGGAGCGAGAGAGGGAGAGGGGGAGAGAGAAGGAGAGAGAGAGAGGGAGAGTGAAGGAGAGAGAGAGAGGGTCTGTAGTGGATCGACAGCACATAGGAGCAGAGTAGAGACGCCCACTTTGACAGCCTGCTTTAGTTTCAGATGGGTGACAAGGTTCAAGGAACGTTAGTGTGTGATCACTTGTGTGCCTGTGTGAACGTGATACATTGTATCATAGCAGACACATCCTCCTATATGAGGCCTATCACTTCATTTCAATTTGGCCTATGTAATGGAGAACATCAACAGTAGTATCTCTTTCTCTCTTTCCACACTGCTCTTCCTCCACACCACTCTTCCTTCTCCTCTATCTCGATCTCCCCCTCTCTCTCTTTCTCTCAATCCACACTGCTTTCCCTCCCTTTTCTCTGCAGTGCCTGTTGGTATGGAAGGCCTGTCTCCAACTGCTCTTCAATACCCCCCCTCCTCCCCCGCTTAGAGCACGAGGGAGGGATGGGGAGAGAGAGAGATAGGGAGAAAGAGAGAAAAGAGAAAGTGTGGGGGAGATGGGCAGTTCTGCCAGGGTGTGTTTTCTTCTTTCTCCCGAGAGGGCCCAATGAGCCGGAGTGATTATAGCCTTACCATTGTAATCTCACATCTTATACCACCTCACCCCTCCTCCTCCTCCACCTCCCCCGTCCTCCTCCTCCTCCTCCTCCTCCTCCTCCTCCTCCTCCTCCTCCTCCTTCCTCCCCCTCATCCCCCCATTCAACTAAATCCAATTTGTTATGGTTTCAAATGAGGCCTGTTCTCTGTTCTGTTGCTACTTCACCCCAAAGTGCCTTCTCTTACTCTGAGACCAACTTAAATAGGTGAATTTGTTTTATTCTTCAGAGGCTGGGGCAATCTTGTAGCGATGTACAATGAGGACTACAGTTCTATAGCACTGGTGATATTAGTCCAGCTGCTGCTGTGGCTTTGGCATTGAATACCCTTTCATTGCTATGCGGCTGGGCCGATCTGTGCATTTTGCTCTACTATCAAATGCAGGACCCTCTCAGTGTGTGTGTGGGCTGCTGAAGTTCTTGATGAGCTTTTCTACCGTTCTTCTCTTTGTTGTTCTTTAGCTCTTCCAGACACTGTCTGTTCAGTAGACACTGTGCTCCTCAGTTGAGTTCAGATCTGTTCACTCTCACATTTAAATCTCCTCCTGGGACTCGAAGGGACAGTGTTGCTGTGTTGGAGGGATGGTGATAGGAGCCGAAACATCGGGGCTGGCTGAATTATATTTCATTATTATAAAGACTAAGCAAGAACAATAAAAAATAAAAATAAATCTCTACATTCAACTTATTTTGGGTAAGCAGCTCACATATAGCTTTATCTACATGTTTTTCTTGGTGCAGGGACTCCTGACCTCAAGTGTCAGAGGGAAACAGAAGAAACCCTGTTATACAACAATAACAGTGTTGACATGCATAGAGTGCTACACACTCCCTCCATACACACTTTAATCAATTACCCCTATATTCTCTCCTCCACTTTACTTTGTGTAAAGTTTGGAAAAGGCCCTTTCCTGTTTCAGCATGACAATGCCCCCCTGCACAAAGTGAGGTCCATTCAGAAATGGTTAGTCGAGATCGGTGTCGAAGAACGTGACTGGCCTGCACAGAGCCCTGACCTTAACCCCATCGATCACCTTTGGGATGAATTAGTGCCCGACCTCACTAATGGTCTTGTGGCTGAATGGAAGCAAATCCCCACAGCAATGTTCCAACATTTAGTGGAAAGCCTTCCCAGAAGAGTGGAGGCTGTTATAGCAACAAGGGGGGACCAACTCCATATTAATGCCCATGATTTTGGAATGAGATATTTGACGAGCAGGTGTCCACATACTTTTGGTCATGTAGTGTAGATGCTTCTGCACCAGGAAAAGGTCTCAGAGAAAACAATACTCTGTCGGGCGTTATCGCTGCAAACTATCTATTAATAAAATGTTGTGTGACTCAAGCTCTTCTTTTTGAATTGTTCAATAAAAAAGTATGAAACTTTGCCGAGGCCCAATACACTGTTATGAAATGGATTCTCCTTCTGAAGAGTCAAATCAATTATGATAGTTAATTAAAGTTTTGCATATCTGATTATATTGGTGATAGTTTTGTGTCCAAAAGATATGTGATGTTATAGCTGATAATGATGATGATGATGATGGTTATGATAACAGCCATGAAGATGATGGTGATAATAATGATGATGGTGATTATGATGATAACAGTTATGAATATGATGATGATAATGAGGATGAGGTTTATTTTGCCGATGTTTCTTCACTGTTCAGTAACAGTGTATGTTGGTGTGTTTTGCAGGGTATGATGTACCTGGAGGAGAGGAGACTGGTGCACAGAGACCTAGCAGCCCGTAACGTGCTGGTCAAGTCCCCCAACCACATCAAGATCACTGACTTTGGTCTGGCTCGGCTGCTGGACATCAATGAGAAGGAGTACAATGCTGACGGGGGCAAGGTAAGCATGGCCAGGAAAACAGAATGTGTGCTCCCTGTATTCTAATCTCACTACTCGCTCCCCTCTGTCTGTTCTCTGTCACTTCTATTCTTCTAGATGCGTGTATTCCCCTCACCGTAGTGTGCTGAGTGAATAGCACACACACCCTCCTCTTAAAGTAATCAATAGGTTGTGTCTCAAATGGTACCCTTTATAGTGCACTTCTTTTGACCAGACCCCTATGGGCCCTGGTCAAAAGTAGTGCTCTTTATAGGAAAAGGGTGCCATTTGGGACACACACAAGATAGCCCAGTGAATCAGTTCAGCTGTTTAAACTGCAGCCAGCCTCCTGCGATGTGATGTGATTATCATCCCACTGTGTTGTGAGCTCTCTGTGGGGGGCAGCTCTTAGGCCTGGGGGAGAAAGGGCTTTATCCTGCCTGGGTTTACTCCTCTCCTCTCCTCTCCTCTCCTCTCCTCTCCTCTCCTCTCCTCTCCTCTCCTCTCCTCTCCTCTCCTCTCCTCTCCTCTCCTCTCCTCTCCTCTCCTCTCCTCTCCTCTCCTGTTCTATTGTATGATAATAATGATGATACTGTTAAAAAGGTATTTCAAAGAAACCTGAGCATATGACTATAGTAAATGGGATATACTAATGTGGGCAGACATCTAAACTGGGTTGTGGAAGCGTCCCTAATGGCACCCTATTCACTTTGTAGTGCACTACTTTTCACAAGGACCCATAGGGTGTATAGGGCTCTAGTCAAATGTAGTGCACTATATAGGGAATAGGGTGCCATTTGGGACATTCCCTGGTCTCTGACATCACACTAGCTATGTTTCCATTAATTGTCGACATTAAGAAAGTTCGCATTGAAAATAGATGCGACAATTTCCTGCTAGCGTGCGTTTATATGCAATAATAATTTACTGATATTTGCTATATTCTAATAATTATCATGTGCCAGCGTATCGCCTATATACGTGCAATGGTGAAACTTGCACTCCTGTAGATCTGAAATAATTGGATGGTGAAACTTGCCAGCTAACCAGAAAAGCAAGGCGGAGCAATTCAGGCATTCTTGAATGTCAGAACAATCCTTGTCTGGCAAACAAACATAATTGTTATAGTTGAAGACAAATATTTTGCAAGCAGTAGGCATTTAAAATGAAATGTGGAGTGGAGCTTTATAGTTACGTGATGACATCATGTTCCCCGCGTACCTTTAAAATTATTCAGCAATCATAATTTATTTGAAAAATCACTGCTGTCGAACGGATACAAATGTTGTCAATCTTTAGAAAATGTATCCTATATCTGCCATTTCCATTACACATGTCAGCCCCAAAAAAAATTACGACATTGCTTTTTTCGAATAAACCTGGGTCAATGGAAACCTGCCTAATGACCCTGCAAAAATGGCAAAGTGTGATGGTTTTAGAAGGCTTTAGCACAACAGGAGCTTGATGCTGTTGCTTTGCTGAAATTAAATTGTCGTTTTGTATTTTCGTTTGAGTTATTTTAGCTCAGTGGGCTTTCATTCATATTTAATTTATCTCGTAAACATCCACTATAACTGCCTTGTTGGCAAAGTATTCGCAGCATATTAACACACAGGCCTATATGGCATGCAATGTCACGCCCTGGCTCTGGGGTCTCTTAAATGTTGAGCCAGGGTGTGGACTTGTTATGTTTAGTTTTCATTGGGTCTGTTCTAGTTCGTGTTTTCTATGTTGGCCAGGGTGGTTCCCAATCAGAGGCAGCTGATTCTCATTGTCTCTGATTGGGAACCATACTTAGGCAGCCTGTTGGCACTAGTTATTTGTGGGATCTTGTTCTGTATAGGTTTGTTTTGGTGTAGAACCTTTAGACTTCACGTATCGTTTTGTTGTTTTGTTGTGGATGTAAAGTACTCATTAAAAGATGTACGCCTATCACGCTGCGCCTTGGTCCGGTTCTTACGACGATCGTGACAGAAGATCCCACCGTAATAGGACCAAGCAGCGTGTGCAGGAGCAAACGCCGGGTATGGAACAGGAGGTTACTCTGGTAGATGTCCTCCTCGGTTGGGGGAGAATCACAGAGGAGGAGGCCGTCCGCTACCAGCGGGCGATGAGGGAGGATGCCCAGGCAGGAGAGGAGAAGCGGCGCCAACCGGGTCGTCGTCGGACAGGCGAGAGGCAACCCCAATACATTTTTGGGGGGGGCACACGGCATGGACGACGGGGATGCTGGAGGCAGCTACAGGACGTATCGGTGGATTAGGAGAGGAGGCCACCAGGTTTGGGGGGCTGGAAGGGAGGTTGGCGGAGCCTAGAGGTAGAGCAGAGCCAACTCCCCGTACTCAGGCTAGGCAGCGTGAGACTGGGCAGGTTCCGAGTTATGCGGAGCTGCGTACTGTGCCGTGAGTGGTCCGGCACAGTCCTGTACGTCCTGTGCTAGCACCACGCACGTGTCGTGCTAAGGTGGGCATGCAGCCAGGACGGAGTGTGCCGGCTCAACGCTCGTGGCCTCCAGTACCCCTCCTCGGTCCCGGATATCCTGCGCCAGTGCCACGTGCTGTAGTGCCAGTACGAGTGCACAGCCCTGTACGTCCTGTGCTGATGCCTCACACAGAGTGTGTAGAAATAGGCATTCAGCCAGGACGGGTTGTGTCAGCTCTTCGCTCCAGACCTCCAGTCCGTCTCCACAGTCCAGTCCGGCCTGTTCCTGCTCCCCGCACCAAGCCAGTGGTGCGCGTCGCCAGCCCGGTCCGGCCCGTTCCTGCTCCCCGCACCAAGCCAGTGGTGCGCGTCGTCAGCCTGGTCCGGCCCGTTCCTGCTCCCCGCACCAAGCCAGTGGTGCGCGTCGCCAGCCCGGTCCGTTCCTGTTCCTGCTCCCCGCACCAAGCCAGTGGTGCGCGTCGTCAGCCAGGTTCGGCCTTTTCCTGCTCCCCACACCAAGCCAGTGGTGTGCGTCGTCAGCCCGGTCCGGCCCGTTCCTGCTCCAAGCCAGTGGTGCGCGTCGTCAGCCCGGTCCGGCCTGTTCCTGCTCCCCGCACCAAGCCAGTGGTGCGCGTCGTCAGCCAGGTTCGGCCTTTTCCTGCTCCCCACACCAAGCCAGTGGTGTGCGTCGTCAGCCCGGTCCGGCCCGTTCCTGCTCCAAGCCAGTGGTGCGCGTCGTCAGTCCGGCACGGCCCGTGCCTGTTCCACCGGTGCCTGGTCCGGCACCGGTCAGCTGCTCCACTCCGGAGCAACAGCAATCCGCTCCACCGGGGTCCAGTCCAGCTCCGGCCAGCGGGGCCAGACCAGACCAGGGGCTCTACGGGGGGGTAGCGAGAGAGTGGTGGTCACGCCCGGAGCCGGATCCGCCTCCGAGGCGGAATGCCCACCCGGCCCCTCCCCTGTTGTGTTTGGTTGGCGCGGTCGCAGTCCGTGCCTTTGGGGGGGGGTACTGTCACGCCCTGGCTCTGGGGACTCTTAAATGTTGAGCCAGGGTGTGGACTTGTTATGTTTAGTTTTCATTGGGTCTGTTCTAGTTCGTGTTTTCTATGTTGGCCAGGGTGGTTCCTAATCAGAGGCAGCTGATTCTCGTTGTCTCTGATTGGGAACCATACTTAGGCAGCCTGTTGGCACTAGTTATTTGTGGGATCTTGTTCTGTATAGGTTTGTTTTGGTGTAGAACCTTTAGACTTCACGTATCGTTTTGTTGTTTTGTTGTGGATGTAAAGTACTCATTAAAAGATGTACGCCTATCACGCTGCGCCTTGGTCCGGTTCTTACGACGATCGTGACATGCAAACAGCTTTAGTGAAGGTTAAGTTGACCCCAAATGGATCAGTAAACAAATAGCGACTTTACTCCCCTTTCAGACTAATCTGAACACGGCTCTATAACTGTTTACTATTCCTCTAATAGGAACAACAGGAAAACTCACAGGAGAAAAATACATGCCTAGTATTTATATAGGGTCAGAATTGGACATCATGGGCTGATTAAGCCTAGTCCTGGACTAAAAAGCATGCTCAATCTGGATTAAAAAGCATGCTCAATCTGGACTAAAAAGCATGCTCAATCTGGACTAAAAAGCATGCTCAATCTGGACTAAAAAGCATGCTCAATCTGGACTAAAAAGCATGCTCAATCTGGACTGAAAAGCATGCTCAATTGAATATCTCCATGAAATAGCTTTTTACTCCAGAACTAGGCTTATTCTTGTCCGGAAAACTAGCCCTTTGTCTTTTATTCAGTTCACTCCAACGTTTGTTACAAAATAAAAGCTATTCTTCTCTTTACTTGTAGATGCCTATAAAGTGAAAGCCATTTCTGCGTAGCTAATTGCCTTCTTGCATTGCGTACTTACAGTATGTTGGGTATAAATTAGCCATTAGTCAGACATTCAGAAGTTCAATAAAATATGTGTTTCTCTTTGCCTCCAGATGCCAATCAAGTGGATGGCCTTGGAGTGTATCCACTACAGGAAGTTTACCCACCAGAGTGACGTGTGGAGCTACGGTAAGGCTGGGCATTAACATAAATTAAATCAATCAATCAACCAATCAATCAATAAACAAACCATTCAAAGTGTTTTTACAGTTATGTGAGAGCTCTGGTGAAATCATAAGATATCCAATGTATTTATTATATTTGGCAAAACAAACTTGAACCTTACACCTTCTCAGGGGTGACCATTTGGGAACTGATGACGTTCGGGGGGAAGCCCTATGATGGCATCTCGACCCGGGACATCCCAGACCTGCTGGAGAAGGGAGAGCGTCTGCCCCAACCTCCCATCTGCACCATAGATGTCTACATGGTCATGGTGAAATGTAAGCTACCCTGTATAACCCCCTCCTTCTCTCTCTCCTTCTCTCTCTCTCTCTCTCTCTCTCTCTCTCTCTCTCTCTCTCTCTCTCTCTCTCTCTCTCTCTCTCTCTCTCTCTCTCTCTCTCTCTCTCTCTCTTTCTCTCTCTTTTTCTCTCACTCACTCATTCACTCACTCACTCACTTTCACACACACACACACACACATACACACACACACACACACACACACAACCCCGCTGCTATGGCCCCAGCCCTATAGGGTAGGATCACAGATGGTACTATGCCCCCCTGTCCAGGCAGAGAGACACCATGCCAGCACTACCCTTGTGTTTCCTGGCTGTACTCTCTCCTCTGGCTGTGACCCCTCTCTCTCCTCTGGCTGTGGCCCCCCTCTCTCCTCTGGCTGTGGCCCCTCTCTCTCCTCTGGCTGTGGCCCCTCTCTCTCCTCTGGCTGTGGCCCTTCTCTCACACATTGGGGCCAGGGTGTCACTGACTGACCAACAGCCTCTGTCACCTTCCTCCATGATCCTGTGCCCAATGCCCCTGTAGTACCCACACCAACCTCTCCCTCATCAAACCAGATGGTCAAAATCAAATAAAATGTTATTTATTTGACACATGCTTTGTAAACAAAAGTAGCAGCAGTGTGTGTGGTGGTGAGTGTCTGTGAGTGTGTGTGTGGCGTCAGCATGCATGTGTGCGTGTGTTATGTGTGTGTGGGCGTAGGCAGTGTGTGGGTGTGTACAGTGGGGGAAAAAAGTATTTAGTCAGCCACCAATTGTGCAAGTTCTCCCACTTAGAAAGATGAGAGAGGCCTGTAATTTTCATCATAGGTACACGTCAACTATGACAGACAAAATGAGGAAAAAAAATCCAGAAAATCACATTGTAGGATTTTTTATGAATTTATTTGCAAATTATGGTGGAAAATAAGTATTTGGTCACCTACAAACAAGCAAGATTTCTGGCTCTCACAGACCTGTAACTTCTTCTTTAAGAGGCTCCTCTGTCCTCCACTTGTTACCTGTATTAATGGCACCTGTTTGAATATGTTATCAGTATAAAAGACACCTGTCCACAACCTCAAACAGTCACACTCCAAACTCCACTATGGCCAAGACCAAAGAGCTGTCAAAGGACACCAGAAACAAAATTGTAGACCTGCACCAGGCTGGGAAGACTGAATCTGCAATAGGTAAGCAGCTTGGTTTGAAGAAATCAACTGTGGGAGCAATTATTAGGAAATGGAAGACATACAAGACCACTGATAATCTCCCTCGATCTGGGGCTCCACGCAAGATCTCACCCCGTGGGGTCAAAATGATCACAAGAACGGTGAGCAAAAATCCCAGAACCACACGGGGGACCTAGTGAATGACCTGCAGAGAGCTGGACCAAAGTAACAAAGCCTACCATCAGTAACACACTACGCCGCCAGGGACTCAAATCCTGCAGTGCAAGACGTGTCCCCCTGCTTAAGCCAGTACATGTCCAGGCCCGTCTGAAGTTTGCTAGAGTGCATTTGGATGATCCAGAAGAGGATTGGGAGAATGTCATATGGTCAGATGAAACCAAAATAGAACTTTTTTGGTAAAAACTCAACTCGTCGTGTTTGGAGGACAAAGAATGCTGAGTTGCATCCAAAGAACACCATACCTACTGTGAAGCATGGGGGTGGAAACATCATGCTTTGGGGCTGTTTTTTCTGCAAAGGGACCAGGACGACTGATCCGTGTAAAGGAAAGAATGAATGGGGCCATGTATCGTGAGATTTTGAGTGAAAACCTCCTTCCATCAGCAAGGGCATTGAAGATGAAACGTGGCTGGGTCTTTCAGCATGACAATGATCCCAAACACACCGCCCGGGCAACGAAGGAGTGGCTTCGTAAGAAGCATTTCAAGGTCCTGGAGTGGCCTAGCCAGTCTCCAGATCTCAACCCCATAGAAAATCTTTGGAGGGAGTTGAAAGTCTGTGTTGCCCAGCGACAGCCCCAAAACATCACTGCTCTAGAAGAGATCTGCATGGAGGAATGGGCCAAAATACCAGCAACAGTGTGTGAAAACCTTGTGAAGACTTACAGAAAACGTTTGACCTGTGTCATTGCCAACAAAGGGTATATAACAAAGTATTGAGAAACTTTTGTTATTGACCAAATACTTATTTTACACCATAATTTGCAAATAAATTCATTAAAAATCCTACAATGTGATTTTCTGGATTTCTTTTTCTCATTTGTCTGTCATAGTTGACGTGTACCTATGATGAAAATTACAGGCCTCTCTCATCTTTTTAAGTGGGAGAACTTGCACAATTGGTGGCTGACTAAATACTTTTTTTCCCCACTGTATATGTATGTGTGTGTTGGGGGATTAGGGTATACCCTCTCTCTCTCTCTCTCTCTCTCTCTCTCTCTCTCTCTCTCTCTCTCTCTCTCTCTCTCTCTCTCTCTCTCTCTCTCTCTCTCTCTCTCTCTCTCTCTCTCTCTCTCTCTCTCTCTCTCTCTCTCGCTCATTTACTGTTTCGCATTGAGGAATCCTTCTACAGTATACCTTGTCCGTGTTCTCTATCTCTAAAGGTCTTTGTTATCCCCTCCAGGTTGGATGATAGACGCAGACAGCAGGCCCAAGTTCAAGGAGCTGGCTGCAGAGTTCTGTAGGATGGCCCGGGACCCCCAGCGCTACCTGGTCATCCAGGTGACTTACCTTACTTTACCGTCTAACACCCATCCTTATCCTGGGGAGTAGAGTGAATGAAAAAACTCTGATGTGTGGATATCATGATTTTCCAGTAATTTGTATGTCTCTCCCTCTCCTTCTCCCCCACCACCCCCCTCCCTCCCCCCTCCAGGGTGATGACCGTATGAAGCTCACCAGCCCCAACGACAATAAGTTCTTCCAGAGCCTGCTGGATGAGGAGGAGCTGGAGGATCTGATGGATGCTGAGGAGTACCTGGTCCCTCACGCCTTTAATATCCCACCACTGGCGTACACACCCAGGACACACGTTGACTCCAATAGGGTAAGGCTCCACTCTCCTCTCCCCTCTTCTTCTCCTCTCTTCTCTCATCTCCTCTCCTCTCCTCCTCCCCTGTCCTGTCCTGTCATCCTCTCCTCTCCCACCCTCTCTTCTCTCCTCCTCTCTCCTCTTATTTCATCTCCTCTCTTTTCGTGGTCCTCTGTAGCTCAGCTGGTAGAGCACGGCGCTTGTAACGCCAAGGTAGTGGGTTCGATCCCCGGGACCACCCATACACAAAAAAAAAATGTATGCACGCATGACTGTAAGTCGCTTTGGATAAAAGCGTCTGCTAAATGGCATATTATTATTATTATTATTATTCCTCCTCTCTCCACTCCTCTTCTTCCAACAGGGTAAGGCCCTGTGTACATAATGCCCTTCTCAGAATACATTCTATTCTATTATATTATATTAAAATGATTTTCAACATGCCTCTTCCCTAACTTCTTTCCTTAGAAGCCTGGCTACAAAGTGTCCTCTGATATTTAATCCCAGTCTCATACAACCGAAGACAAAGATCACACTGAGCTACTCCATCATTCAACCTGTGTCCTCTTCATGATAAACTCCCCTTAAATTCTACCTTAAAGTGTTTTCTTCTGATGTCTGTTTCAGTACATTGTGTTTGACTGGTTGATTTCCCATGTGGGTTGGACTCATCTGTTGCACTGAAATTGAGTTCCACTTCTCAGGTTGTAACTGCAGTGTATATTACCACAACATACAGTACATACACAGACAGAAGCCTGTAGGGCTATGTAAAACCAAGAGCCACAGTATTTAGTGTGTTGCTATGGGTGATGAGGAGGAAGAGAGGAGGAAAACAGAGGAGGTGATGGGAGGAGTTGACAGAAGAGGAGTGACAGAGGAGAAATTGTTTCAGGCTAAAGGGTTCACAGTGTGAGGTCTGGAGTCTATTCTCCTCAGTAAGAGAAGGAAGAGCAGAGGAGGTTGATTCTGATTGTGGTGGATGGGTACACAGCGTGAGAGAGTCTCCTGTCCTCAGTGAGTGCTGACTACACACCTGCAGACCACCGCTGAGACTGAGAGATCAGAAGGGGGAGGAGGTGACGAGGGGGGGTAAAGACCACTCACCCACAGGAGGGGAGAGGACAGGGGAGGATGGAGGAGGAGGGTGAAGAAGGGATGAGGGGGGGAGAGTGTTGTAGCAGGGTGAGAAGGGAGAAGGAGGAGACTGACTCTTCCTTGAACCAATACTCTTGAACACAAGTACCAACACTCAGGAGTGTGTATTAAACCTCTTTGTCCTCTTATGCCCCTGCAGGACCAGTTGGTGAACCAGGACCCTAGCTTCACCCACAGCCCATCAGTGTGTACAGTACATTAAACCTCTCCTTGTTTCCCTATAGAACCAGTTTGTGTACCAAGACCCTAGTTTCGATATGGAGGACATGTTGGGGACCATCCCGCGGGTGCTGTCCCTGTCACCAGGGAACCAGTCTGCAGGGGGGCAGGGCGGTAGCGGCCCGGAGCACCAACGCTTCGAGGACCAGCGCTGTAACGGCACCCTGAGGAAGCAGGCAACTCCCCGGCCCGCGGGACCTCCTGGATCAGACGGAGCACCAGGTAACGCCTCTTTTAGCACTGTTATTTTAGCTTCCTTGATTCTTAATATATTTTGTCTATTTTTTATTGTTTGTTTGTTTGTGTTTTATTTGTCTATGTAGAGCGTTGAGATTCCTATGTAATGAAAAGCCCTATACAAATACATTTTATTATTATTATTATTTAGCCTCAGGTCCAGGGGAGAGCAGCAGTGGACAGCGCTACAGTGCAGACCCCACCATCATGCTGGGGGAGAGAGGAGCTAGAGGAGACACCGACCAGGATGGATATATGACCGCCATGAGGGAGAAGGCCTCCTCAGGTACAACATGTCTTCACTATTCAGTGTTTTCCTTTCCTCAGGTAATGTCATGTACAACAGGAAGCACTTCTTAACTGTTTATGATGTATTTCCTTGATAAAGCTTTTATCCATAGCCACAGACTTGGATTTGTATATTTTTGGGCTTTTGGTTCTGAAGCTTGGCAGTAACTGTTCCAGTTAGACAAAAATTCTAAAATAGGTGAAAGACCACTGTTCTGATCCTTTCCAATGAGCCTCGTCTGTTACCAGAGGGGTGTACTGTTCTGTAGTGTACCTGGTGACGTCAGATCCCAGGTTTCATCATCTCCACCCTTCACCCTTTGATCCAGACAGCTGTAGAGGCCTACCCACCATCACCCACACACACACACACAAACAAACAAAAAAAACACACACACACACACTCTCACACATAGAGGCATGTCAGAGGCTAGTGAAGAGATCCGTAAGATCAAAATACTGCAAACCTTCTGTTCATCCTGTGAAAGCCTCTCTCTATCTCTACCTCTCTCTCTTCCCCCTCGCTCTCTCCCCCTCTCTCTTCCCTCCTCAACACCCCCCGCCCCCCCACCTCTCTCCCCCCTCTCTAACAGACTATCTCAACCCTGTGGAGGAGAACCCGTTCGTGACGCGCCGGAGGAATGGAGACGCCCTAACCCTGGACAGCTGTAACCCCTATCAGGTGGACTTTTTTATGACTATTTGGACTATTTCTTATGGACTACTTGCTCCTCAATTTTTCTACAGTTTTTTTTTTACTGTTATCGACATTTCCCCCCTCCCATTTTTTATCTGGTAAAGTGTGTTGTGACCCCTGCTAATCCTTAGGAGTCTAAGCCATTGTTTCATGATATCTACTACCCAAACACATGGAATTGTTGTAAGATAGTAATAACATGGACCATCTAGCTATTTGAAAGCACTTTAACTAAACTTTGACTTGACTTGTCAGGTGGCCCCCAGCGGCCCCCAACATGCCGGCTCCGGCCCCAGAGTGGAGGACGAATACGTCAACGAGCCCCTCTACCTCAACACCTTCCACAACCCCGGAGGCCCAGGTCCAGGTGTGGGAGACTACAGTGACTACACCCTGAAGAAGAATGGGGTCACTGGGGGACACAACCCTGCCCTCGCCACCCTGGTAGGCCAGCCAGGCGCCACTGGCCTCACTGCTGGCCAATCAGGCACTGCCCAGGCAGGAAACCCTGCTCACAACGTCCAGGCAGCCCACGCCCATGGAGTCTCTGCACAACCGGGATACGCCGTACCTCCAGGGCTCGGTGCGGCCGGCGCCCACCCAGGCCACCCCTCCCACCCAGCCCACCCCGGGTACACCCTTCACCCCGGCCTCACAGGCACCATCATGTTAGACAAGAAAAATAGACAAGACAAGAACAAGACGTTTGAAAATCCAGAGTACTGGCAGCATAGCCTCCCTCCCAAGGCCACCCTGCACAACCCTGAGTACCTGCAGGACTGCAGCACACGCTTCTTCTACCGGCAGAACGGACGCATCCGGCCCGCAGTGGCCGAGAACCAGGAGTACCTGACAGAGTTCGCCCTGAAACCTGGGACCGTGCTGCCGCCCCCACCCTACAGACAGAGGAACACTGTGGTGTAACGGGGAGGAGGGATGAAGAGGAAAGAAGGACTGGGCCAGGAAAGGTGGAAGACAATGGGAGGAGGAGGGGAGAATGCGAGTGGACAGTCCCTCTCTCACTCAGCCACACAGTATTTACGTATCAACCCTGGATCCCTTCACCAGCACTGGACTGACACATTTGAACTGACACTGGATTACAGTAACATTACAGTAATATTACAATATACGACAGTGTTGAGAGCCTCCCACCTCCAATGAACCCAGGACTGATATTCTCCTCTCTGTCTGTCTATGTCCTCTACACTGGATTACAGTAACATTACACAGAAGTACTACAGTAATATTACAGTAATATACACTGGAGGTTTTCACAGATTTACCTGTAACTGAATACCCGAGACCCGATCCGGGACCAGAGCGGGTTCTGATCCAGAATTCTAAATAATGTCACGGGTCTGGGTCGGATCTGATATGATTGTCACGGGTCTCGGGTATGTGTAATTTTAACTAACTTGTCCGGAAGGACCCGTAAAGATCCGAACACGACTGCTGCAGAAGAGAGGGAGAGAGCGAAATAGTGTAATTTATGCTGCTACTCTTGCTTTTCACGAGAATAGCGCGTGTAGTTTGTTGTTGTTGTTGGCCAATCATAAATCATCAAAGTGGCAATAGGCTACAGTCATAGAGTCTCCGTGTGTGGCAAAAGTTAGGAGATATATAATCAATGGAAGATGGAATTAAAATGACGGAATTAAAAGTTAAAGGATAGGCTACAACGACCAAGAACCAATAGGAAGGCTGCTACTTAATATTCTAAAAGGAGTTGTTGTTGTTTGTAACTGTGTAGGACGAGAAAGTGCATGCAGCCTCAATTAGCCTAGCTAGCTAGCTTAAGTAGCTTCTCCCGGTTTGATGCAATCAAGACAGGTACTACGTAATCATATCGGATGATAAATAACCTAGCTATGGCAGCTATTAGTCTACTATAGCGCGAGTTGGCTGGGTTGGTTGCCGTCTCTCGTCTCTCCCTCCATGCTCCCTGTGTCCCTCGCTCACACTCACAGTAACCTACACACACAGCACGGCACCTGCTAGAGCATCACCTCTCTCTACCTCCTCTCCCTCACGCTTTATCATCTCCGGTTAATAAAGTAGCTTAAAAATGTACTTTTCTGCTTCCCTCACTCGGATTGGATCAGACCGGGTCTGGATCTGACCAGGTCTATACGGAACGGATCTAGTTGTCCTCGCGTCCGTTCGGAACGGGTCTCTATATTGAAAAAAATAGTATTTATGCATATCGGGTCCAGGTGGGAAGGCCCAGGTCCATTTCGGAACGGGTCCAAATTTTTGGACACGTGAAGGCATTTAATATACACTGCTGAGAGCCTCCCGCCACCCAAGAACCCAGGACTGGCTTGATAATTGACAGCCTCACCGGTCACTCTCAGCCCCTCTCAGCCATTCTTAACTCCTGCAATACCACACCCATTACTCTCCCTCAGCCCCGCCCCTTCAGTGTTGATTACACAGACAGGCTCCGCCCACACCTGGGAAATTGACTCACTGACTGACTTAATACTCTTTTTTTATTTGTTTTACTTCAAACTCCTTTAGACTCCAGCAACAACAACAACAACAACAGAAGGCAAAGTAAAAAGTGACATGTAATGACAAACAGTATCGGTCTCTGCAGTATATTTTTTGCTCATCATCTCTAATATATTATTTTATTATTAATAAGATTTGTGTAAGAACCATACAGTAATTCACAATCAATACACTACACTGAAGGTCTTGGAGCAGCACATTTTTCCAACTGGGTTAAATGTATATAGTAGCAATCCACCATCCACACATACAGTAATGTCATGATAGCCGTTGGTGTGCAGTATATCAGGTTCATATAGGAGAACACGCATACATCCGTGTATACACTGCTGTTCCATGACTGTCTGCCAAGCCCCAGCCACGCCATACATCTGTCACATAGTGTGGAGGATGCATTCCTGTCCGCTGACTGGCTGGCTGGCTCTGTGTGGTGTCTTTGATGTTGACATGGTTCGAACCCCTCTGAATATGTAATGGTATTCGTACATTTATTATACAGCTCCGCTCATATCATGTTCATTTGTATCTCGCAAAGAAGGAAGACGTGCTCCCAACCTTGACACATCAATAACCCTGTTCTAATTCAATATACATACATGCACGATATAGCCAAACACGCAAGCATGCACACACAAACACACATACACACACACACACACACAGAGAAAGAGTTAACGTTAGCGCCGTGTGCATTACATTTTTGGACCAGGAGCTCCATTGACCTTGGTTTCTAAAGCAGTGGAGATAACAGCAGCAAAGGCAGTGCAGCGGGATGAGAAGACAAAGCCACTCAGCAAGTAAATGTCACAATGTTATATGTATGCAAAGCTTGAACGGCCTATGCTGAACACAGTGAAATACACCAGGCAGAAAGTGCCACAGGATTTAAAAGGGAATAGGCTTATCTGTAAGGAGAGGACCTCAACCACCCAGCCATGGTGTTCCTTCTAACCCACATGACTTCTGAGGCAGACAAATGACAAACCACTGGATCGATGCAGTCATAGAATATAAATAGGAAACTGCTATATGTTGCATTATCTGTTTACTTACTGACAAACCCTGGCAGAGTCTGTCTGTCCGTTTCCCTATCAGAGCTGGTTACAAAGACCTCAGGAGAGGACTATTAAGATGGGGACTGAACTCTGAACTGAACTGGATAGACAGACAGACAGAGAAAGTGAAGAGATGGCAGGGTCATGTTCATTAGGCACCAAACAGAAGACAACAGACTGAAACAGGGAGGGACTATCTGGACGTTGTGAAACGGTTTGTTACGGTGTGCCATAATGAACACCACCCGTGTGTGGAGAACTGAAGGATTCGGGGGACTGGATGGGTGTCGGCAACAGACACCAGTTTTTCTGGGACGGGAGAGGCCTGAAAACTTGGTCTGGTCCTGGGCGTTAAGAGGCATAACTAAGCCCCGATGTGGTGGACACTACCCTGGAGGAGAGGCATTGTGAGTGCTGGTCAAACTGGATAGGAGAGCCTGAGAACCTGATCTGATCTTGGGTTGGCCATGGGCAGTGAGGAGTGAACAAAGCATGGAAATACACTGGAAATAAACCTATTACTCGCCAAGTAGACTGTCATCATTGGCAGACATGTTCTGTGGAATAACAGAACATCAGATAAGGACAGTTGAAATGCTGTAGTTATTACTATGTCCATGCCATGAAGAATAGTATTACAACTAAAACAAGACTGTCTGAACACCAAACTGGTCCATAAAACCAAGACTTTTGCTCCACCACCAAATTCCTCTCTCCCCTACTACGTAAAGTACAGTGCATCCCCTCTCCAACAGTTTGGACTGGAGAATAAAACTGTGCCAAAACATTTGGAGAGATGTCCTTCCTCCACAATGACATTTTCATTAAGAAAACACAGGAGCTACAGCGATCGAGGACATTGAACACTTTTCTATTCATGTTTGACAATAATGTTGAGATAGTACAGGTAGACAGACACCATATCTATGGAAGGCCAGATCCATGTGTCTCAGAATACTGCCAGATGATTTTTCTTTTCGCTGCTAGTAGAGGGGGAATACTGTCATCCATAAATAAATATTCTGATTTGGGCCTTTTTTAGTTTTTGTTGATTTGATAATAACTTATTAACCATTCTGGCACAGCCAAACCTCTCTCTTCATTTTAATTATGTTTTATCTATCGCATTGCAGCTAGAGAAAAGGCAGACAGCCTACCCAATTTCACAGTTAATTTTCTCTGCATTGTGGCTTCTGTTTGTAATTGCTCAGTGTGTTTGCATAATGAAGGACAATCCACAGATGGAGCACTTTATTAATAATGAAGACTAGCAGCAGGGTAGAAGAGAGAAGGGCTAGTACATAGTTTCCCAAGCTCAGTCCTGGGGACCCCAAGGGGAGTTTGGGAAACCCTGGTCTAGAAGCACTGACAGGAGGACTAGAAACATGTTCATTGGTTCTCCACTCCAATGAAAATAGAATGAAAAGTAGAATGAAAAGGAATAAAATGTCAGGGAGTTTTTGGAGAGGCATTGTGTTATTTTAATTTTATTTTAGCCAAACAGAGATGTATCCTGGACGGTGTTTTATCTCCAGTTCTCCTCCTTTATTAAAAATAATTACTTGCCAAGTGAGTTCCAGCTGAAGCACTTCAAAACTTAGTGGGGCAGCAGGTAGCCTAGCGTTTAAGTAACTGAAAGGTCGCTGGTTCTAATCCCTGAGCCGACTAGTGGAAAAATCTGTCGATGTGCCTTTGAACAAGTCACTTAACCCTAATTGCTCCTGTAAATTGCTCTGGATAAGAGTGGCCGGTTGCATAAAATACCTACGGTAATGAGAAATAATCCCTTAAAGTAAACCCTTATATCAAACCCTTAAATGAAGGTGTTGTATGCAATCGGACACAGGCTCTCAAAGTCCTAGCATAGCATCACACAGGGCTTTTAGCTAGCATGATGTTATAGCTTTCCTTATCCACTAAAGCTGCTATGTTCTGCTGTTCTGAAACGAGGGGAAATCATGTCACCCAACATCTCCAATCAACATGCCAGAGAGAAATACTGGCGGACAGGGAAATAGTTTCCAATTCTTAGCAGGGTAAAAGGCAAAAATATTAGCATTCCACAAATGTTACGAGATCAATGCATCAATGTTACAATGGGTTGTCTGAGAATCAGCATTTCGGTGCTGTGCTGGCAGCAAAAATAAATGTACACTACATGACCAAAAGTATGTGGAACCCTGCTCATCGAACATCTCATTCCAAAATCATGGGCATTAATATTGGTCGTCCCTTTGCTGCGATAACAACCTCCACTCTTCTGGGAAGGCTTTCTACTAGATGTTGGAACATTGCTGCAGGACTTGCTTCCATTCAGCCACAAGAGCGTTCCAATTCATCCCAAAGGTGTTCGATGGGGTTGAGGTCAGGGCTCTGTACAGGCCAATCAAGTTCTTCCACACCAATCTCGACAAACCATTTCTGTATGGACCTCGCTTTGTGCACAGGGGCATTGTCATGCTGAAACAGGAAAGGGCCTCCAGAGAACACGTGTCCACTGCTCCAGAGTTCAATGGCGGCGAGCTTTACACCACTCCAGCTGACGCTTGGCATTGCGCATGGTGATCTTAGGCTTGTATACGGTTGCTTGGCCATGGAATCCCATTTCATGACGCTCCCGACAAACAGTTATTGTGCTGATGTTGCTTCCAGAGGCAGTTTGGAACTCGGTAGTCAGTGTTGCAACCGAGGACATCCGATTTTTACACGCTGCGCTTCAGATTCTCAGACAACCCACTTCACAATAACAGCACTTACAGTTGACCGGGGCAGCTCTAGCAGGGCAGAAATTTGACGAACTGACTTGTTGGAAAGGTGGCATCCTATGACGGTGCCATGTTGAAAATCACTGAGCTCTTCAGTAAGGCCATTCTACTGCCGATGTTTGTCTATTACATTTTAGTCATTTAGCAGACGCTCTTATCCAGAGCGACTTACAGTTAGTGCATACATTATTTTTAACATAATTTTTCATACTGGCCCCCCGTGGGAATCGAACCCACAACCCTGGCATTGCAAACGCCATGCTCTACCAACTGAGCTATTCCCTCCCCTACACTGGACGAATTGTGCGCCGCCCCATGGGTCTCCCGGTCGCGGCCGGCTACGACACCAGGATCTCTAGTGGCACAGCTAGCACTGCGATGCAGTGCATTAGACCACTGCGCCACTCGGGATGTCTATGGAGATTGCATGACTGTATGCTTGGTTTTATACAGCTGACAGCAACGGTGGCTGAAATAGCCAAATCCACTAATTTGAAGGGGTGTCCACATACTTTTGTATATATAGTTTATGTAGCAAACACTGTTGTTGGAGTAGAATGGTGTGTATTTCAAAATGGACTACCGTAAAGCAGCTAAATGAGGAGCAACTTAAACAAGACAAAAAATATTTTGAAGAAGCGAGAGTCGTAGAATCATAATACTTTATTGAATTATGTATTTGATGGTTGCTTTAGCGAAATTGTTTAGGTACAAAAGGATCACAAATATTCCTTCTCTTTCATTTCAACACTGATTGTGCACACACATTTTAATCAACAATGTTGAAAGTGTCACATTTATTTGATTCAGCTACTACTGTATTTATGGTTTTGGGGTATAATAATCAAAACAGATGTAACCATGACATCTGTAAGAGCATTGTAAATTGTGTTAATGGTGATGTTTCTTACTCTCATTCATAATGGCAATAGATTGTTGTTTATTTGACTGTGTTGCTGTGAGAAGGGGCACAGACATTGTGGTGAAAGCCTCTTTCACTCTGTTGTATTTCAATGTTACTCCTAACTGGGTCCACTCCTGGATCCACAACTTGGAGAAAATACTTAAAGTACATAATGGACGGATTCCAGTAATTTCTTACAATACGGAATATTCATTTCTAAGGTCAATCTTTGCAATTGTTATGGTATTGAAATGTACAGTTTGATCCAATAAGCCTTTACTGTTTCTTCATGGTCTGAGGTATCCCATTGCACATAGATGGGATTTAAAACCCTACATGTACAAGTAAATACTGAATGAGAGGCTGCACTCAGTGCGTCTTGCAACTTGATGGAATGCTTATTGTTTCAGTGAAGATACATCCCTGTTAAATAACAAATAATATTCATACAATTCATCATATATTATATTATAACACACACAAAAGCTGTACTTTTGTGACACTCAGCTCATTTTACAGTGGTACCATTGTTTACTCATTCCATTGAAACAACAGGAAAAGACCGCAGTTGTAGAGTAAGCACAATTTACAATACATGGTGATTTGAGGGTAACACTAAACTAATATACAAGAGGGATTTTTTTTTTATGACACACAGGCATAATACAGAATGGTTGTTCCTGATCATTTTACTACTGTTCTTCAACTGAGAAAATGTGAATAGTATTTTTATAGATAGTGGAAGAATTGGCCAGGTGCATTTGTAAATAGAAGGAAAGCAATGCTTTTTGGGCTGCCATGATGTTTTCGATTTCTCTTTTATCCCTGGCATATTACTGCTTTTTGTTGAATATTATTGTGTGATCAGTTTTCTTCTTGGTTTTTATGTCTGTATATATATGTAATTTGACTCGTGAATTCTGATTTGAAAATGCTTGCCGGCTTTCTAGTGCCCCGCTGTTTTCCTCGTATCTGTATTTAGCACAACTTGGTGGACTTTTAAAAACCTCTTGCTCACTGTATAGAGGTGCTTTTTCCTTCAATTGGGTGTACATTTTATCTTTCAGTTGCCTCTCCATCCTCTCCTGCCCCTCTCCTCTCCTCTCCCCCCTCCCATCTCTATCCTCCCCTCTCCCCCCTCCCATCTCTATCCTCCCCTCTCCCCCCTCGCCTCTCCTCTCCCCCCTCCCATCTATATCCTCCCCTCTCCCCCCTCCCCTCTCCATCCTCTGCTCTCCTTCCCCTCTCCATCCTCTCCTCTCCTCTTCTTCCTCTCCCCTCTCCATCCTCTCCTCTCCTCTTCTTCCTCTCCCCTCTCCATCCTCTCCTCTCCTCTAGCCATTTGAATTTGTACAGAACCCACCCATCGGAGAGACTGAGGCTCTGTTGTAATACTGATGAGTACTCTATCCTTTATTTACTGTATTTCTCTCTCTCTCTCTCTCTCTCTCTCTCTCTCTCTCTCTCTCTCTCTCTCTCTCTCTCTCTCTCTCTCTCTCTCTCTCTCCCTCTCTCACTCTCTTTCTCTCTCTCACTCTCTCTCACTCTCGCTCTCACTCTCTCTCTCTCTCTCTCTCTCTCAAATCTCTCTCTCGAATCTCTCTATTTGTCTTTCTCTCTCACCATCCTTTCGTATCAATTTAACCGGTATTCATAATCAATATGTATTTATTTCCTACCAATGGTCTGAGGAACCACTATAGGCCTTGGATAATGCATACATACTGTACCCACAGACCCACAGACTCAGTTTAACAAACCCAACCAGCCTTTGATCTTATTGGGCAGCCACGACAAGCTTTGGTCACCTCACATGATGGTAAATTGACTGGTGTACCTGCTGGGCTCCAGTCAAGGTCCCTGACCCCTGCTTTCTGATGGATGCATCAGATAAACCAAAAAGCTTATTGGCTGGTTTATACTGTATATTTAGATTGACATATCAGTCAGTTGGTCTATGGATATTGGTTTGGTTTATTGATTTTATTCATCATGACTTCATTGATTGGTTGATTGGGACTTATTTGACTGTAGTATCAGAATGTCCTGGTCCTGGTCCAGGCTTCAGACAGAGCTGTAGCAGCAGAGCTACTGACGCTTGGCTGAGGTTCCCAGGAGGAGAGCTCTACTCTTTCTTTCCATCCCTTTGCTTTACAGGCTGTTATTGTCAGAATATACTTCAGTGCTGCTTCCAACTGGTTTTACCATTCCCAAGGCTATAGCATTTTCCCGCAGTTTTGTTACATGAATCTGTCAAAACTATATTTTTAATTTAATATGAATAAAGATCAATACAATATTTAAAGATGTGTGTTCTGAACTTTTTATATTTTTCTGTCATAACTTTTTTGTGTGTTTTGGTGTGCACGTGTGTGGATATTTGTGTGTGCGTGCGTGCATGCGTGCATGCGTGTATACATGATCGCCATCCCGCAATCTCCACAATCTGATGAAACTCGACAGTACATTGGCTATGCGACATTGCTTTGCATATGATCCCATCTCTTTATGACACCCACTCCCTAACGCTCTGCCTTTTCCCAAACTCTTCAATGTTTGCAGATTTGAAAGGTGTAAGCAATATGGTGGAAGCTGCACTACTGCACTACTTATACCTATCCACACCCTTCCGCTCTGCAAAGGTTATTATTATTATTTATTTTTTATTTTTTAGTCATTTAGCAGACGCTCTTATCCAGAGCGACTTACAGGAGCAATTAGGGTTAAGTGCCTTGCTCAAGGGCACATCGACAGATTTTTCACCTAGTCGTTTTTTCACCTAGTCGGTTAAAGGGTGAGGGCCAAGATGGTGGGGTAGGGAGCGTATTGGGACTGGCTGTGAGTGTCCAACAGACTGTAGCCAGACAATCTCATTAAAGTTCAATAATAAGGAAGGAAGGAAAGACGCACCACCTCACACATACTCCTGTAAGATCACACAGGAGGAACCAATAATGAAGTGTCACTATGTCTAACACCAGCATGTGTATGACAGATGCAGTCCTTCTCTCAAAGATGACATTTTATGGCATTATCATTGGAAATCCAATACTGTATGCCAGCCAGCCAGATCTGCATTTTGTGAAGCTCCTGCCCTGTGCAGAGTCAAATCAGTTGCCTTAAGATGGTAATAGAGTGAGATCGAAACGATCCATCAATGCATGGCTTCTCCTCTCACACGCTCGCCCCCATGACAAATTGTATGGATTTTACCTGATATGAAGGATGATGGCTAGAGTGGAACGTAAATTAACTTAAATGGTTTTAGCCGTGGTGATCGACTCACACCGCTCTCATGAAAGGAGGGTTGAAGGCTCAATTTGACACTACATACATCTCTCCATATCTCTTCGACAGCAATCATGGTTTATTTTATCCTTATCAGACATGTCATCAAATAGAGACACATTTCCTTTCATTTGTCTTTCTAGGTTCCGTCCCTAATGAAACCCTTTTCCCTATATAGTGCACTACTTTTGACCAGAGCCCTGTAGTCAAATAGAGATACATTTCCTTTCATTTGTCTTTCTAGGTTCTGCCCCACCTTTTCCCTATATAGTGCAATACTTTTGAAAAGTAGTGCACTTCATAATGAATAGGGTGCCATTTGAGACACAACCCTCTATATCCCACCGCATACCTACCTCTAGTCTCATATCTCCCTACATCACACTCTAAAAAATACTTGGTTAAAAACAACCCAATTCAGGTAAATATTGGACAGAACGCACGTTGGGTTATTTTGACCAAGTCAGTTGGGTCACTTAGGGCTCTATTCAATCCGCATCGCGAAAGTTCAGCTTTACAGAGTGATCTAAATGTATTTCACCTTGGGGGAATCTGGGCTTGATTTCATAATGTCCGAGGCATTTCTAGGACAGTGAGATGTGTTTCACACATAATTGCCCAGGAGGAAGGTAGGTCTGGGCTTCGCGTGCTAAATTATACTAAAAAGCAACCTACAACGTTACAACCAGCCACGTAAAGCTAGGTTTACCAGCAAACGTTAGCACATGAATGGACTTGGATACTGTAGCTAGTTAGCCTGGTGCCTGCTAACTTGTTATGCACCACGCCTCGCGTTTGTAACTTATTAATAAGTGTAACATCAGAAACTGTAAATTATTTTACTAGCTAGCTACAGTGGCTTGCAAAAGTATTCACCCTCCTTGGCATTTTTCCTATTTTGTTGCCTTACAATCTGGAATTAAAATGGATTTTTGGGGGGTTTGAATCATTTGATTTACACAATATGCCTACCACTTTGAAGATGCAATATATTTTTTTGTGTGAAACAAACAAGAAATAAGCCAAAAATAAAACAGAATACTTGAGCGTGCATAACTATTCACCCCCCCCAAAGACAATACTTTGTAGAGCCACCTTTTGCAGCAATTACAGCTGCAAGTCTCTTGGGGTATTTACATTTTTACATTTTAGTCATTTAGCAGACGCTCTTATCCAGAGCGACTTACAGTTAGTAAATACATTTATTTTTATTTTATACTGGCCCCCCATGCTCTATCAACTGAGCTACATCCCTGCCGGCCATTCCCTCCCCTACCCTGGACGACGCTGGGCCAATTGTGCGCCGCCCATGAGTCTCCCGGTCGCGGCCGGCTGCGACAGAACCTGGATTCGAACCAGGATCTCTAGTGGCACAGTTAGCACTGCGATGCAGTGCCTTAGACCACTGCGCCACTCAGGAGCTCATGTCTCTATAAGCTTGGCACATCTAGCCACTGGGATTTTTGCCCATTCTTCAAGGCAAAATTGCTCCAGCTCCTTCAAGTTGGAAGGGTTCCGCTGGTGTACAGCAATCTTTAAGTCATACCACAGATTCTCAATTGGATTGAGGTCTGGGCTTTGACTAGGCCATTCCAAGACATTTAAATGTTTCCCCTTAAACCACTCAAGTGTTGCTTTAGCAGTATGCTTAGGGTCATTGTCCTGCTGGAAGGTGAACCTCTGTCCCAGTCTCAGATCTCTGGAAGACTGAAACAGGTTTCCCTCAAGAATTTCCCTGTATTTAGCGCCATCCATCATTCCTTGAATTCTGACCAGTTTCACAGTCCCTGCCGATGAAAAACATCCCCATAGCATGATGCTGCCACCACCATGCTTCACTGTGGGGATGGTGTTCTCGGGGTGATGAGAGGTTCTGGGTTTGCACCAGACATAGCGTTTACCTTGATGGCCAAAAAGCTCAGTTTTAGTCTCATCTGACCAGAGTACATTCTTCTATATGTTTGGGGAGTCTCCCACATGCCTTTTGGCAAACACCAAATGTGTTTGCTTATTTTTTTCTTAAGCAATGGCTTTTTTCTTGCCACTCTTCTGTAAAGCCCAGCTCTGTGGAGTGTACGGCTTAAAGTGGTCCTTTGGACAGATACTCCAATCTCCGCTGTGGAACTTTGCAGCTCCTTCAGGTTTATCTTTGGTCTCTTTGTTTCCTCTCTGATTAATGCCCTCCTTGCCTGGTCCATGGGTTTTGGTGGGCGGCCCTCTCTTGGCAGGTTTGTTGTGGTGCCATATTCTTTCCATTTTTTAATAATGGATTTAATGGTGCTCCGTGGGATGTTTAAAGTTTCAGATATTTTTTTATAACCCAACCCTGATCTGTACTTCTCCACAACTTTGTCCCTGACCTGTTTGGAGAGCTCCTTGGTCTTCATGGTGCTGCTTTCTTGGTGGTGCCCCTTACTTAGTGGTGTTGCAGACCCTGGGGCCTTTCAGAACAGGTGTATATATACTGAGATCATGTGACAGATCATGTGACACTTAGATTGTACACAGGTGGACTTTATTTAACTAATTATGTGACTTCTGGAGGTAATTGGTTGCACCAGATCTTATTTAGGGGCTTCATAGCAAAGGGGGTGAATACATATGCACGCACCACTTTTCCATTATATATTTTTTAGAATTCTTTGAAACCACCAATTTGGTCTATTTTGTGTATGTCCATTACATGAAATCCAAATAAAAATCTATTTAAATTACAGGTTGTAATGCAACAAAATAGGAAAAATGCCAAGGGGGATGAATAATTTTGCAAGGCACTGTAGGTACATTTTAACGTTCTGGTCACTATGCAAAGTTTGAGGGTTATGCCATATTTCTTTATATTAGGCTAGATATTGTTGTAAATGTAATCTCTGTGCCTGTGGTCTACCCTAATGTTGTTATGCTGGCACAGTTCAACTGTCATTCAAACTGTACAATTTTTTGTCGTACAGACCATACTGTGTGGTGCCTGGGCTTCTTCCTGGAGTGGATTCTACATACAGAAACAGAATTCCTTTGCCTGCATGTCATTGTAGCAGAACTATATCCCTTGAACTGTATCCCTCTCGAGGTATTAGACATTATGCTGGATTTCAAGCAGATTGCTCATGAGGAGCTGAATGGCAGTTTGATCAAGACAACACTCCCCTCACAGCTTTACAAGTGTTCCCTGAACTTTAGTACACTGATCATACTGTATTTTCGTACTGTATGTTTCTTTGTGAATGGCAATTTCATCATGACCACCAATTATCTTGGCTACAGATCGTTACACCAGATAATGTGATTTAACCAAAGATGTTTGGTATCCATTACTGGGAGTTACGGTATAGGTACTGTTTGATGTAACACAGAGCATTTTCAAAAGACCTTAGCGATGCCGCCTTCATCCTCGATTCAGGGAAACAGGAGTCTCATAAAATTTCCGTGGTCAGTTGGCAGAGGTCAGTTTAAAAATATACTTATTTTGCTCCATGAAGTAATCCAACAATGTGTACGCCACCATCCTGTCTATTTCAAGTCTTCTCTCATTGATCGAGACAAGTCTCTGTCATCGTGACATGACGTGCAGCACTTTGGGGTGGACACCCACCTGTCTCGATCAATGAGCGAACACTTGAAATAGACAAGATGTCTGCAAAAATCTTTGGGTAAATCACATTATCTGGTGTAACAATCTGTAGCTACAGTTCTCTGCACTTGGGTGTCTCTACACCTGAGACAGACTGAACTGTACTACAATGTTCATACAATTTTTTTGTATGTTATTTTTTACCACATAACATTCTTGTTGAATACCCAATTATTTTGGGTTAGCATGAAATACTGTACACTCCCCTATATTTTCGATTTTCACAAATAAACATTCTTTGAATATCTGAATGTCTAGCATCTGTTTGATGCTACAGAGCACTTTACAGCTTCTATAAATATATTCTGTGAATCCATAAAGGCAGAAAAATTTTGAACATTGATATAAAGTATCCATATTTATTCTACATCAGGGCTCTTCAACCCTGTTCCTGGAGAGCTACTGTCCTGTAGGTTTTCACTCCAACCCTAATCTAGCACACCTGAGAAGCTGAGACTGTTTCTGCTTATGGTAAATAAGCACAAATGACCAGCTGGATAAGACTGCCGAAAGTGGTGTATGGCTTCTTAACCACCAACTGTTTGGTCCTCTTGCAGAAGATTTGCTGGTACTGCACGTCTCCTGGAAAGACATGGTTGTGGTTTTTAGCATTTCACACTTTTTGTGGAAGGGACGTAGGGCAACACGCCTTTGTTGGTAAAGGTGTCAACCGAATGGGATCGGCTAGGGACATTGAGGGGGCATTGGGAGCTGCTTTTGAGAGGAAAGATCTGTCAACAAAGTGAATGGGCTGGAGGGCTAAAGAAGGTTTGAAAAGTTTTGTTGTGTGTGGGAGATTTAAGAGAAATGGCACCTCAATAGCTCTCACACACAACAATAGATTTACTGTCTAAGCACAACCCTGCATAACTAAGTACTGTCTGTAAACCTCCCCAGCCCATTGGCTTTGACAGATCATTCTTGTCAATAGTAGCAGGGGAATTTTCTAGACATGTCTTTGTATTGTGTTTTGAGAGTCTGCAGAGAGAAGAATGAGGTGGTTGTGTCATTACTGTTGTAGTCTTGATTTTATATATTTCAGTGTCCCTTGCTGGTTTCTGTCCCACAATCTTGTTGTGCTCCATAAGCGCGAGGTGTGTACGCTCCCTCATGGTTGTGTAACCGAAATGATGCAGCTTTGGGGTATTTTTCAGCAGGGCACTGTGCAATGACTCCAGATAAGCTGAGTTTTACAAAAAAAAAGGTAAAAAGAGAAGAGGGGTAGACTTAATTGATTACAAGGTCTGGAAGGTACTCTGTGGTCCTCAGGCTACATCTAAGCACCTGTAACCCCATAACACACACAAACCATACAAACACTACCCAATTCAGGTTTATACCATGCTTACTGTAAATGGAGCTATCTTAGCCATCAGCTTGTAAATATTTTTGCAAATTTACCTTCACCTTGTGCAGAGCTAGGGGTTGGACGTACATGTTGGTGGAATCAGATTCTGTACAACCTACAACAAAAAACACAACAATACACAATTTAACCACCCCACTAATTGTATTGAGCTCTATTAGACTGGCTAGCTTAGCATACCTAACATGGACATTTCAATATTGTCAGCTTGCTGTTAGCTAACTAGCGTCACTAAATTTGCAGCAAGATTGCTAGCCAGCTGAGACTGGCTGAGAACAAACTAAACAACCATAGACAATTTATACACATTCATCATTGCTACCAACACACAAACAGAGAGTGACTTAGCTATATCGACAATTCTATTTTTAGTAATGGAGCGTTTTCCAGACAAGGGAGGAATTGATGGCTACCAGATTGAGCTACTCTTATTTGCCAACATTTGCTAATTTATGTTAGCTAACATCAGTCAAAGATTGAACGAACAAACACACATGTTTACTCTGCTGAAGGTACCTACCAGTCTAGCGGGGACAACCATGGCATAGACGAAATTGATTGATAGTGTCTATACCAAAAAAGATAGCTACAGTGGGGAGAACAAGTATTTGATACACTGCCAATTTTGCAGGTTTTCCTACTTACAAAGCATGTAGAGGTCTGTAATTTTATCATAGGTACACTTCAACTGTGAGAGACGGAATCTAAAACAAAAATCCAGAAAATCACACTGTATGATTTTTAAGTAATGAATTTGCATTTTATTGCATGACATAAGTATTTGATACATCAGAAAAGCAGAACTTAATATTTGGTACAGAAACCTTTGTTTGCAATTACAGAGATCATTTGTTTCCTGTAGGTCTTGACCAGGTTTGCACACACTGCAGCAGGGATTTTGGCCCACTCCTCCATACAGACCTTCTCCAGATATTTCAGGTTTCGGGGCTGTCGCTGGGCAATACAGACTTTCAGCTCCCTCCAAATATTTTCTATTGGGTTCAGGTCGGGAGACTGGCTAGGCCACTCCAGGACCTTGAGATGCTTCTTACGGAGCCACCCTTTAGGTGCCCTGGCTGTGTGTTTCGGGTCGTTGTCATGCTGGAAGACCCAGCCACGACCCATCTTCAATGCTCTTACTGAGGGAAGGAGGTTGTTGGCCAAGATCTCGCGATACATGGCCCCATCCATCCTCCCCTCAATACGGTGCAGTTGTCCTGTCCCCTTAGCAGAAAAGCATCCCCAAAGAATGATGTTTCCACCTCCATGCTTCACGGTTGGGATGGTGTTGTTGGGGTTGTACTCATCCTTCTTCTTCCTCCAAACACGGCGAGTGGAGTTTAGACCAAAAAGCTCTATTTTTGTCTCATCAGACCACATGACCTTCTCCCATTCCTCCTCTGGATCATCCAGATGGTCATTGGCAAACTTCAGACGGGCCTGGACATGCACTGGCTTGAGCAGGGGGACCTTGCATGCGCTGCTGGATTTTAATCCATGACGGCATAGTGTGTTACTAATGGTTTTCTTTGAGACTGTGGTCCCAGCTCTCTTCAGGTCATTGAACAGGTCCTGCCGTGTAGTTCTGGGCTGATCCCTCACCTTCCTTATGATCATTGATGCCCCACGAGGTGAGATCTTGCATGGAGCCCCAGACCGAGGGTGATTGACCGTCATCTTGAACTTCTTCCATTTTCTAATAATTGCGCCAACAGTTGTTGCCTTCTCACCAAGCTGCTTGCCTATTGTCCTGTAGCCCATCCCAGCCTTGTGCAGGTCTACAATTGTATCCCTGATGTCCTTACACAGCTCTCTGGTCTTGGCCATTGTGGAGAGGTTAGAGTCTGTTTGATTGAGTGTGTGGACAGGTGTCTTTTATACAGGTAACGAGTTCAAACAGGTGCAGTTAATACAGGTAATGAGTGGAGAACAGGAGGGCTTCTTAAAGAAAAACTTTTTTTTAAAGAAAAACAGGTCTGTGAGAGCCGGAATTCTTACTGGTTGGTAGGTGATCAAATACTTATATCATGCAATAAAATGCAAATTAATTACTTAAAAATCATACAATGTGATTTTCTGGATTTTTGTTTTAGTTTCTGTCTCTCACAGTTGAAGTGTACCTATGATAAAAATTACAGACCTCTACATGCTTTTTAAGTAGGAAAACCTGCAAAATTGGCAGTGTATCAAATACTTGTTCTCCCCACTGTATATGATTTAGCTGATGGCTATCAGAAAACAATACAGGACTGTAACGTTATCTAGCTAATTTACCTAGCTAATCCAGCTAGGCTAGCAAGCTAGCTAATGTTGGTTACCTCTAATCGAGAATCTTCCATTTTGTTGTGAAATAAAACATTTATGGTATCGCATCATTTCTCAGCTGTAGTCTAAATGGACTCCCCCTCAGTTCAGCCTGAAAATCCCTCTGATAATCTTTAAAAAAAATAAATAAAAAAAATATGCCATTTAGCAGACACTTTTATCCAAAGCGACTTACAGTCATGCGTGCATACATTTTTTTGTGTATGGGTGGTCCCGGGGATCGAACCCACTACCTTGGCGTTACAAGCGCCGTGCTCTACCAGCTGAGCTACAGAGGACCACATAAGGCGCATCACCACATATACACCATAAGGCGCATCATTCTTGATAGCCACAAGCCACTGGCAGCATCGGGGTAAATCTCTGTTAGGTAGAAAGGTGAAAGATAACTCCTTTTTGCACTTGTTTGTAATTAGCACAGCCAGGCACAGAACACCACACAGGCATGATAACAAACTTTAGTGAAACATTGTCAAAATAAATCTTGCCTACAGAAGTTCTGAGATTGTTGTGCCATCATCCAAGTTTGTGGGCACGCCCCATCTACCTTAGCGGGTGGTATCTAAATTTGCTATGAATGCCGGACTTTGTGGTTCGCTATGCGCAGACGAATACAGAGGAAGTCGAAACTTCCCGATTCTACCAGTGAAATGAAGATGTGGTAGTTCTAGCTTGTGGTTTGGATAATTGTGATGTTTATGATAAAAACGTAATGTTGTTAATATAGTAATGACTATATGGCATGGCAGAGCCAGGATGAAGTTCCCCTTTAAAGGCAATGTTCCTGCTTTAGTGGAGACTGCATTCACTGTAAACGCTGCATGTCGGTTCAATCAGAAATTACCTTTAAATGTATATCAAATCAAATCAAATTTTGTTTGCCACATGCTCCGAATACAACAGGTGTAGACATTACCTTACATTTACATTTTACATTTACGTCATTTAGCAGACACTCTTATCCAGAGCGACTTACAAATAGGTGCATTCACCTTATAGGCAGTGGGATAACCACTTTACAATATTTTTTCATTATTTTTTATTGTATTTATTATTTTATATTAATTTTTAAATTTTCTTTTTTTTGTAAATCTTAAAAAAAAATATATATATATATATTTTTTCGTGGGGGGGGGTTTGGAGTAAGGGGGGTAGAAGGATTACTTTATCCTAACCCAGGTATTCCTTAAAGAGGTGGGGTGTCAAATGTCTCCGGAAGGTGGTGAGTGACTCCGCTGTCCTGGCGTCGTGAGGGAACTTGTTCCACCATTGGGGTGCCAGGGCAGCGAACAGTTTTGACTGGGCTGAGCGGGAACTATGCTTCCGCAGAGGTAGGGGAGCCAGCAGGCCAGAGGTGGATGAATGCAGTGCCCTCGTTTGGGTGTAGGGACTGATCAGAGCCTGAAGGTACGGAGGTGCCGTTCCCCTCACAGCTCCGTAGGCAAGCACCATGGTCTTGTAGCAGATGCGAGCTTCAACTGGAAGCCAGTGGAGTGTGCGGAGGAGCGGGGTGAAGTGAGAGAACTTGGGAAGGTTGAACACCAGACGGGCTGCGGCATTCTGGATGAGTTGTAGGGGTTTAATGGCACAGGAAGGGAGCCCAGCCAACAGCGAGTTGCAGTAATCCAGACGGGAGATGACAAGTGCCTGGATTAGGACCTGTGCCGCTTCCTGTGTAAGGCAGGGTCGTACTCTCCGAATGTTGTAGAGCATGAACCTACAGGATCGGGTCACCGCCTTGATGTTAGCGGAGAACGACAGGGGTGTTGTCCAGGGTCACGCCAAGGCTCTTCGCACTCTGGGAGGAGGACACAACGGAGTTGTCAACCGTGATGGTGAGATCATGGAACAGGCAGTCCTTCCCCGGGAGGAAGAGCAGCTCCGTCTTGCCAAGGTTCAGCTTGAGGTGGTGATCCGTCATCCATACTGATATGTCTGCCAGACATGCAGAGATGCGATTCGCCACCTGGTTATCAGAAGGGGGAAAGGAGAAGATTAGTTGTGTGTTGTCAGCGTAGCAATGATAGGAGAGGCCATGTGAGGATATGACAGAGCCAAGTGACTTGGTGTATAGCGAGAATAGGAGAGGGCCTAGAACTGAGCCCTGGGGACACCAGTGGTGAGAGCACGTGGTGCGGAGACAGCTTCTCGCCACGCCACTTGGTAGGAGCGACCGGTCAGGTAGGGACGCAATCCAAGAGTGAGCCGCGCCGGAGATGCCCAGCTCGGAGAGGGTGGAGAGGAGGATCTGATGGTTCACAGTATCAAAGGCAGCAGACAGGTCTAGAAGGACAAGAGCAGAGGAGAGAGAGTTAGCTTTAGCAGTGCGGAGAGCCTCCGTGACACAGAGAAGAGCAGTCTCAGTTGAATGACCAGTCTTGAAACCTGACTGGTTTGGATCAAGAAGGTCATTCTGAGAGAGATAGCAAGAGAGTTGGCTAAAGACGGCACGCTCAATAGTTTTGGAGAGACGGCACGCTCAATAGTTTCCCTGCCATCCAAGACCTCTATACCAGGCGGTGTCAGAGGAAGGCCCTCAAAATTGTCAAAGACTCCAGCCACCCTAGTCATAGACTGTTCTCTCTGCTACCGCACGGCAAGCGGTACCGGAGTGCCAAGTCTAGGTCCAAAAGACTTCTCAACAGCTTCTACCCACAAGCCATAAGACTCCTGAACAGCTAATCATGGCTACCCGGACTATTTGCACTGCCCCCCCACCCCATCCTTTTTACGCTGCTGCTACTCTGTTAAGTATTTATGCATAGTCACTTTAACTCTACCCACATGTACATATTACCTCAACTACCTCAACTAGCCGGTGCCCCCGCACATTGACTCTGCACCGTTACCCCCCTGTATATATAGCCTCCCTACTGTCACTTTATTTTACTTCTGCTCTTTGTTTTTCTCAACACTTTTTTTTTTGTTGTTGTTTTATTCTTACTTTTTTTGTTTAAAATAAACGCACTGTTGGTTAAGGGCTGTAAGTAAGCATTTCACTGTAATGTCTGCACTTGTTGTATTCGGCGCATGTGACCAATAAAATTTGATTTGATTTGATTTGATTTGAGAAAAGAAAGAAGGGATACTGGTCTGTAGTTGTTGACATCAGAGGGATCGAGTGTTGGTTTTTTGAGAAGGGGTGCAACTCTCGCTCTCTTGAAGACTGAAGGGACATAGCCAGCGGTCAAGGATGAGTTGATCAGCGAGGTGAGGTAAGGGAGAAGGTCACCGGAGATGGTCTGGAGAAGAGAGGAGGGGATAGGGTCAAGCGGGCAGGTTGTTGGGCGGCCTGCCGTCACAAGTCGCAAGATTTTATCTGGAGAGAGAGGGGAGAAAGAAGTCAAAGCATAGGGTAGGGCAGTGTGAGCAGGACCAGCAGTGTCATTTGACTTAACAAACGAGGATCGGATGTCGTCAACCTTCTTTTCAAAATGGTTGACGAAGTCATCCACAGAGAGGGGGGATTCAGCAGGGAGGAGAATGTGGCAAAGAGCTTCCTAGGGTTAGAGGCAGATGCTTGGAGTTTAGAGTGGTAGAAAGTGGCATTAGCAGCAGAAACAGATGAAGAAAATGTAGAGAGGAGGGAGTGAAAAGATGCCAGGTCCGCAGGGAGTCTAGTTTTCTTCCATTTCCGCTCAGCTGCCCGGAGCTCTGTTCTGTGAGCTCGCAATGAGTCATCAAGCCACGGAGCTGGAGGGGAGGACCGAGCCGGCCGGGAGGATAGGGGACATAGAGAGTCAAAGGATGCAGAAAGGGAGGAGAGGAGGGTTGAGGAGGCAGAATCAGGAGATTGGAGGGAGAAGGATTGAGCAGAGGGAAGAGATGATAGGATGGAAGAGGAGAGAGTAGCGGGAGAGAGAGAGCGAAGGTTGCGACGGCGCATTACCATCTGTGTAGGGGCAGAGTGAGTAGTGTTGGAGGAGAGGGAGAGAGAAAAGGATACAAAGTAGTGGTCGGAGACTTGGAGGGGAGTTGCAGTGAGATTAGTAGAACAACAGCATCTAGTAAAGATGAGGTCAAGCGTATTGCCTGCCTTGTGAGTAGGGGAGGACGGTGAGAGGGTGAGGTCAAAAGAGGAGAGGAGTGGAAAGAAGGAGGCAGAGAGAAATGAGTCAAATGTAGACGTAGGGAGGTTGAAATCCCCCAGAACTGTGAGGGGTGAGCCATCCTCAGGAAAGGAACTTATCAAGGCGTCAAGCTCATTAATGAACTCTCCAAGGGAACCTGGAGGGCGATAGATGACAAGGATATTAAGCTTAAATGGGCTAGTGACTGTGACAGCATGGAATTCAAATGAGGAGATAGACAGATGGGTCAGGGGGAAAAATTGAGAATGTCCACTTGGGAGAGATGAGGATTCCTGTGCCACCACCCCGCTGACCAGATGCTCTCGGGGTATGCGAGAACACATGGTCAGACGAGGAGAGAGCAGCAGGAGTAGCAGTGTTTTCAGTGGTAATCCATGTTTCCGTCAGCGCCAAGAAGTCGAGGGACTGGAGGGTAGCATAGGCTGAGATGAACTGTGCCTTGTTGGCAGCAGAACGGCAGTTCCAGAGGCTGCCTGAGACCTGGAACTCCACGTGGGTCGTGCGTGCAGGGACCACCAGGTTAGAGAGGCAGCACCCACGCGGTGTGAGGCGTTTGTGTAGCCTGTGCGGAGAGGAGAGAACAGGGATAGGCAGAGGCATAGTTGACAGGCTGCAGCAGATGGCTACAATAATGCAGAGGAGATCGGAATGAAATGAACTAAACATCTGGGAAAGGAGAGAGCGGGGCCTCCCTCACCACAACTCCCAAATATAACTCTCCCAACTTCCACCTCAGAAACTATAATTGTTGTAAACTACAGCGGTTCAATGTTTTCTAGGATTAGACTAACTTAGTTTATTCAGCTAGCTAACTAGGTGCAGTATTATTCCGTGAAAAACGTCCGGGCACCTCGTCATAAGACGCCACAGCCAGCTAGCATGCCGGTCTCCAACAACACGGTTTAGCGCCAATACTCGGCGACAACAAACCACCAGTGTATCAACACGCAAGCAGATCGTTCATGTCCGTGTCTAACGTTGTGGGTTAGTCCCGACAGCTTGAGCGAGTCCGTCGTCAACTTATTCAGCCAGTTAGTTAGCTAGAATAGTTAGCAAACTAGCTAGCCATTGCTTTCAGACAAAGAAGAACCCCTCCTTTCACGGCACGAACACACAGAGAGAGCCAAACTAACGTTAACTAGTCACCCATGTCCCGAATTCCTTGAACGACTCGGGCTATCAATATGTAAAAAACAAAACACAAGTGTAGGTTATGACTTACCCCTAGCAGCTACTGTTAGCTAGCCAAGTGCAAAGCTAGCCACTGAATTGACTCAGACAGTTCGTGTCTGTTCGCTCGGTCGTTCCAGCTATTGTTTACTAGTAGCTATCCAGGTAGCAACAAGCTAGCTAAATTTCAAGCACAGTAGCCACTTGCTACCTAACGTTAACGGTTCAGACAATGAGGTTAGAAAACAGCTGAATGGTAGGAAATTATTGTATGTAATTATTGTAGGCAGCCAGCTGGCGTAATTACAGGCACTCTCAGGCGTGAAACAACTATACCGTTGCTAATAGCTACTCGCCAGCTAGTCCAGGTGGTGAGTTAGCTAGCTAGCTAGCTTCGTGCTACACCCACAGCCGAATACAATACTAACCTACAATAATTACATACAACAACCCACGATACCTACCTACAATACCTAACTACAATCTAAATACATAGTTTAAGCCTTACTCGACAAAGCCCAAGCTATGTATAAAGCCAAGCTTACCCGACGCCAAGCTTACCCGACGACCTCCTCCTTCCTCCGACCTCCTTAAAATGCTTACTTACAGCCCTTAACCAATAATGCATTTATTTCTTAATAAAAAGTAACAACAAAACATTTTGAGAAAAAAGAGCAGAAGTAAAATAAAATAACAGTAGGGAGGCAATATACAGGGGGGTACCGGTGCAGAGTCAATGTGCGGGGGCACCAGCTAGTTTAGGTAGTTTAGGTAATATGTACATGTGGGTAGAGTTAAAGTGACTATGCATAAATAATTAACAGAGTAGCAGCAGCGTAAAAAGATGGGGTGGGGGTGGGAGGGCAGTGCAAATAGTCCGGGTAGCCATGATTAGCTGTTCAGGAGTCTTATAGCTTGGGGGTAGAAGCTGTTGAGAAGCCTTTTGGACCTAGACTTGGCGCTCCGGTACCACTTGCCGTGCGGTAGCAGAGAGAACAGTCTATGACTAGGGTGGCTGGAGTCTTTGACAATTTTGAGGGCATTCCTCTGACACCGCCTGGTATAGAGGTCCTGGATGGCAGGAAGCTTGGCCCCAGTGATGTACTGGGCTGTACGCACTACCCTCTGTAGTGCCTTGCGGACGGAGGCCGAGCAGTTGCCATACCAGGCGGTGATGCAACCAGTCAGGATGCTCTCGATGGTGCAGCTGTATAACTTTTTGAGGATCTGAGGACCCATGCCAAATCTGATGTGTTGTTACCTACCCTTACCACCTGGGGGCGGCCCGTCAGGAAGTCCAGTTGCAGAGGGAGGTGTTTAGTCCCAGGATCCTTAGCTTAGTGATGAGCTTTGAGGGCACTATGGTGTTGAACGCTGAGCTGTAGTCAATGAATAGCATTCTCACATAGGTGTTCCTCTTGTCCAAGTGGGAAAGGGCAGTGTGGAGTGCAATAGAGATTGCATCATCTGTGGATCTGTTGGGGCGGTATGCAAATTGGAGTGGGTCTAGGGTTTCTGGGATAATGGTGTTGATGTGAGCCATGACCAGCCTTTCAAAGCACTTCATGGCTACAGACGTCAGTGCTACGGGTCGGTAGTCATTTAGACAGGTTATCTTAGTGTCCTTGGGAATGGGGACTATGGTGGTCTGCTTGAAACATGTTGGTATTACAGACTGAGTCAGGGACATGTTGAAAATGTCGGTGACGACACTTGCCAGTTGGTCAGCACATGGTCGGAGTACACGTCCTGGTAATCCGTCTGGCCCTGCGGCCTTGTGAATGTTGACCTGCTTAAAAATCTTATTCACATCGGCTATGGAGAGCGTGATCACATAGTCATCCGGAACAGCTGGTGCTCTCATGCATGCTTCAGTGTTGCTTGCCTCAAAGCGAGCATAGAAGTGGTTTAGCTCGTCTGGTAGGCTTGTGTCACTGGGAAGCTCGCGGCTGTGCTTCCCTTTGTAGTCTGTAATAGTTTTCAAGCCCTGCCACATCCGACGAGTGTCAGAGCCGGTGTAGTACGATTCAATCTTAGTCCTGTATTGACTCTTTGCCTGTTTGATGGTTCGTCGGAGGGCATAGCGTGATTTCTTATAAGCGTCCGGGTTAGAGTCCCGCTCCTTGAAAGCGGCAGCTCTACCCTTTAGCTCAGTGCGGATGTTGCCTGTAATCCATGGCTTCTGGTTGGGGTATCTAGGATATATTTTGGAATCTGTAGGGCTTCAGCTTTACAGATTGAATAGAGCCCTAAATTGTGTTGTTGGGTTATTGATGTTGGGTTATTGAGCTATGACCCACCGGGTCAGATCAGAAGACTGGAGGCGTGGCTTAGTAGGTGTGTGGCTTTTAGATGGTTATTTTTGGTCATCCTTGTGAGGAAATGTCATTACGGTTCATCTGGTCTGTTGTATTGTCATCTGTATGTGGAAGTTATAAGGCTTACAAAAGATTATGAATTCCTCCAGTGCCTATACATATCCCAGTGTTGGGAGTGTTCTCTCTTTGTTATAATATTTATATATTCATTACTCAAGGCTTTGATCAACACAGTGTACACTGGCGGAACCTGCTGGTCAAAACATTTAGAACAGCCAAATGATTATAGATGACGTCGCACAAGCTGTAGCGCGTGCACAGGGTAGACTTTTTGTCTTCTACCGAAACCAATACCAAACCATCAGGTGGTTGATCGACAAAACGAAGTTTCGGACATCATGGATCACATGCTTCTGATAAAGTTATACAAGCATCAGCACACTGCTTCGAAGTAAACTGCTTAGCGATTTTGACGCATGCCTCGGAGTGCCGGTATCAAACGTAACATCACTAGTTTTTATTCCCTTTCATGTTGGCTTGACCCAGCAGCTGGGTCTTTTTCAAAAAAATATTTATTGGTTCGTGGCTTTCAGATAGTTCTTCTTGGCCACCCTTGAGTGTAAATGTCATTCCAGTTCATCATGTTAAATTTGTACACTGCAAGTGTATATGTTTATGCATATAGAACAGATGAACCGGATTGACATTCACTGTCACAGGTGGCCAAAAATAACTATCTGCAAGCCATGCCCCTACTAAGCCACGCCTCCAATCTTCAAAGAAAATAACCCAAAGTGTGTTCTGTTCACTATTTACCCATTGCTGGGTTGTTTTTAACCGAGCATTTTTCAGAGTGCAGCTAGTAGTGTGATAACCCCAACTAATCTAATCATTAGTGTTTGAAATTAAACAAAAAGACAGAAGCAGAAAACAGAATATTAAAAGTTGTTCTCTCTTATTTTGCTCCCTCTCGCATCTCTTCCTCTCTCATCTCTACCTCTCTCTACCTGTTCATCCCTTCCTCATCTCTCTCCGGGGTGACAGTGCAGTGCTTCTAAATCCCTGCCTGTGCTGCAGCATGCCATGTTTTTCTATAACCCAAATGCCACAATATTCCCTATATAGTGCACTACTTTTGACCAGAGCCCTATGGTCCCTGGTCAAAAGTAGTGCACTATAATAGGAAGCCATTTGGAGTGCATCCATTTATGATGGAGTCCACCGATCCCCCCGGAGAGCTTTCACTACGGGACACATATAAGATTCCCTTCACACACACACACACACACACACACACACACACACACACACACACACACACACACACACACACACACACACACACACACACACACACACACACACACACACACACACACACACACACATTAGATCCACTCCTAGCCCGAGCCGCCACCAGAGGCTGGGCCTCCCCTCTCCTCCTCTGCACTTACGCACGTATGCTCGCATTCATTCATACACACATGCGCATACACACACATACAGTGATGGAGAAAAGTATTTGATCCCCTGCTGATTTTGTACGTTTGTCCTCTGACAAAGAAATGATCAGTCTATAATTTTAAAGGTAGGTATATTTGAACAGTGAGAGACAGAATAACAACAAACAAATCCAGAAAAACACATGTCAAAAATGTTATAAATTGATTTGCATTTTAATGAGGGAAACAAGTATTTGACCCCTCTGCAAAACATGACTTAGTACTTGGTGGCAAAACCCTTCTTGGCAATCACAGAGGTCAGACGTTTCTTGTAGTTGGCCACCAGGTTTGCACAAATCTCAGGAGGGATTTTTGTCCCATTCCTCTTTGCAGATCTTCTCGAAGTCATTAAGGTTTCGAGGCTGACGTTTGACAACTCGAAGCTTCAGCTCCCTCCACAGATTTTCTATGGGATTAAGGTCTGGAGACTGGCTAGGCCACTCCAGGACCTTAATGTGCTTATTCTTGAGCCACTCCTTTGTTGCCTTGGCCGTGTGTTTTGGGTCATTGTCATGCTGGAATACCCATCCACGACCCATTTTCAATGCCCTGGCTGAGGGAAGGAGGTTCTCACCCAAGATTTGACGGTACATGGCCCCGTCCATCGTCCCTTTGATGCGGTGAAGTTGTCCTGTCCCCTTAGCAGAAAAACACCACCAAAGCATAATGTTTCCACCTCCATGTTTGACGGTGGGGATGGTGTTCTTGGGGTCATAGGCAGCATTCCTCCTCCTCCAAACACGGCGAGTTGAGTTGATGCCAAAGAGCTCAATTTTGGTCTCATCTGACCACAACACTTTCACCCAGTTCTCCTCTGAATCATTCAGATGTTCATTGGCAATGTTCACTGTATATGTGCTTTCTTGAGCAGGGGGACCTTGCGGGCGCTGCAGGATTTCAGTCCTTCACGGCGTAGTGTGTTACTAATTGCTTTCTTGGTGACTATGGTCCCAGCTGCCTTTAAATCATTGACAACATCCTCCCGTGTAGTTCTGGGCTGATTCCTCACTGTTCTCATGATCATTGCAACTCCACAAGGTGAGATCTTGCATGGACCCTCAGGCCGAGGGAGATTGACAGTTATTTTGTGTTTCTTCCATTTGCGAATAATCGCACCAACTGTTGTCACCTTCTCACCAAGCAGCTTGGCGATGGTCTTGTAGCGCAATCCAGCCTTGTGTAGGTCTACAATCTTGTCCCTGACATCCTTGGAGAGCTCTTTGGTCTTGGCCATGGTGGAGAGTTTGGAATCTGATTGATTGATTGCTTCTGTGGACAGGTGTCTTTTATACAGGTAACAAGCTGAGATTAGGAGCACTCCCTTTAAGAGTGTGCTCCCAATCTCAGCTCGTTACCTATATAAAAGACACCTGGGAGCCAGAAATATTTCTGATTGAGAGGGGGTCAAATACTTATTTCCCTCATTAAAATGCAAATCAATTTATAACATTTTTGACATGCGTTTTTCTGGATGTTTTTGTTGTTATTCTGTCTCCCACTGTTCAAATAAACCTACCATTAAAATTATAGACTGATCATTTCTTTGTCAGTGGGCAAACGTACAAAATCAGCAGGGGATCAAATACTTTTTTCCCTCACTGTACCTGCATCCTATCAGTATGCCAGGCTCCAGACAGGTATAACCTAAAGGCTAATCTCCTCCAGTCTAATCTCTGCTTGACTGAATAAGAAAGGAATATGATTTGAGACACAGTGATCGCTCCCAACCAAATTGCATTGCCCTTATTCAGTGTGTGTGTGGTGTGCTCTGCTGTCTTCCTGGCTGGGGCAGTTCCCTTTCAGTCGGTCACTCGGTATAACATACTATGGGGAATCAACGACCAATCATATTCACTGAAATTATGCCCAATGGGCCAATGGATACAGAGCCTGCCCACGGAAGCCAAGCCTTCATGTCTATAATATCGGGGCTCGCATTCTTTTCCTCAATTCTTCGCTCTTCAGTTTGCCTGATGGAAGAACGTGTCACGCAATTTACCAACTTTTCAAGCACACAAAGACTACGAGATTTGGCTCCGATTTAGGTTTCTGTTAGTAGGAAGAGATTACTCGTCCCCCTAGATGTTACGAGTTTCGAGTCTTGGTATCGGTTTTTGTGTTTGCTAAATGCTAACTCGTTTCTGATCTGCTTGTGTAGCCACTGCTTCCTTGCTTGAGTAAAATGGTTAGTGGTAAGAGAAGGTTCAAAAAGGCCAGCCGAGTTTGAACCTTCAACCTTGCACAATGAAAATTCAAGATACTCACGAGTGCTGTCCTGTTTTCCTGGGGTGGAAACACACTCAGGAGGCTTTGGCTTGGATCAGTTCATGTGACCATTGTCTCCAGCTGGGTTCAACTTCCATTGGGCGTCGGCCTGACTTTGTGAGAAAGATTGGGGCTGCTGGCGAAGGGTCGTCCGGTGAAGCGACCTTGGGAATGGGGTTGTCTGAAGCTGGGAGAGAGCAGCAACGGTAGTCGGAGTTGATAGGGGTGTCATCCCAGCCTATTGAGGCTCATTCCAGTTTCTCTGGCAGTGTTCAGAGTCCATATTCCGGGGATGATATACTATCCCAGGCTGGTCACAAGAAAGATCCATCGATTTCGGACATTTGAAAAGGTCCTGAGGATGTCGATATATGCCTTTGTCAGCGCTCATCCCCCGCAAAAAAATTATGGCACAGCATTGCTTAGAACACTGCACCACAGCAGTTCACAGCAGTACTTGATGATACTCAATGAAAACAGTGCATTGTGTTTAAATATTTTGTTTTAATCCTTCCCCAAACCATAGCCCTAATCGTAACCACTCGGAATTAATACCAAACTTAACCCTTTGAGTTGTTTCTGTTTTAACCCAGTAACCACGCGGAATTAACCCTGTAACCAAATGGAATGAATGGGTACAAAATCGAAATACATCCAATTACGGCAGTGAAACTATGAGATCAGGTTAACTATCCCTGTTTGGCTCTGGAGGGTTTTCAGAGTGTGAATCGGATGACATTAGTCCGGGGCAGCCTAAAGGCCCAGCTTTGGATTCGGCAGGGGAGAGTGAACCATTGGTGGTTAATGCGCCTTTGATGGAGCTGTGTCGTAGGGTGGCAGATCACCTGGGGGTGGATTGGCCGTCTATTCCCCTGCAGCGAAGTTCCTCCTAGTATGGGGGAAGGTATTTACCTCCTGTCCCTACAGCGATGAAGCGTCGCTAAATATTTTGCAGATGAGCTAAGGCCAACCTGGGATTGCCCTCATTCAGCCAGGCTGGTTCTACCAGATCATTACGAGTTCATGAATGTAGAGTGTATGGAGGAGGCGGGACTCGTTTGTACACCGCTGATGGATGGAAAGCTGGCGAGTTCATTAGCTCCAGAGGCTAACAAGGGGGCTAATCCTAGAACAGTGCTTACAAATAAACACTGCCGGTTCTCGGTGGATCAGCTGGACAAAGTGTACCAGGCTGAGGGTCTGGTGGCCCAATCTTTGAATGTGGTCAAAATGCAGCAGATGTATCATATTGATTTGCTGCTGGAGCTGAATAAGACCGTGGACTAAATCCGTGCTACGGATAATTTTGTGCTGCGTCTCTCCCGCTATACTATGCTGGCTGTGGGGAAAAGTATGGGGGCGATGGTGGTGGCTCAGCACCATCTCTGGTTGATGGGTGGTCCTCTGTAGCTCAATTGGTAGAGCATGGCGCTTGTAACGCCAGGGTAGTGGGTTTGATCCCCGGGACCACCCATACGTAAAATTGTATGCGCACATGACTGTAAGTCGCTTTGGATAAAAGCGTCTGCTAAATGGCATATTATTATTATGTTGTCCCGGATTCCTGAGACGAACAGGGTGATGTATTTGGATAAGCCAGTTTCACCAACAAGGTTGTTTGGCACGGTTATGGAGTCCTCACATGCCCGATTCGAGGAGAAACAAAAACAGGATGCAGCTCTACGGGTCCTTTTCCCACAAAAATCCTTTGCGGGGGCGGCTTGGAGGTTTCCAAGGCGTGAAGGAAAGGGTCCAGGCCAGAGGCGGAGTTGCCCTGGGAAGCGGCAGATGTCTTGGTACAGAGAACGTGCTGGGTTAAAAGAGAGCGGGGTGAAAGCAGATTATTCCGCTGGGGAAGAAGAAAACCTTGCGACCCTAGCTGGAGGCCGGGGGAGTGGGCGTGTTCTCGGGGCCCTCCTCCCCAAGCATTTGCAAGTGGCTCGGTCAATGGGAGCTGGTTACTGGTTGCCGAAGTCCCCGAACCCAGAGTGGGCCGGGTATCAGAACTACGGTACCACAAAGAACATTGTTTCTACACAAGGTTCCTCTGTGTTCAGGGGTGTCGAGAGAGAGAGTGCGGTATCGTCCAGGTGTGAGCATAATAAACATAGGTCCTTCCCCACATTTAGACACACGGTTGTCAAGAGTGGTGGATATGAAAACGAGCATGACAAAGCTGCCAAGCTGGTTTCCCATATTCAGTCTCTGGGGTTCATAGTGAATCACAAGGAAAGTTGTTTGACTACGGCTCAGCGCATTCAGTTTCTGGGTCTCGTTCTGGACTCTGTTCTGAATCATGCATTTTTGTCCCAACATTGGAGGGTCGCATTCCGTCCCTGTCTGGCATGGTTTCAGCTGGGGCACTCTGTGCCTTTTCGCTTGTACCTGAGTGTCACGCCCTGACCTATGGAACTCTTGTTTGTTGAGTCAGGGTGTGAATGTCTATTTGAGATCTATGTTAGTCTATTTCTATATTGCAGATCTAGGTTGATCTTTTTATGTTTGGCCGGGTGTGAATCCCAATCAGAGGCAGCTGTCGCTCGTTGTCTCTGATTGGGGATCATACTTAAGTAGCCTGGTTCCCTACTTTAGTTGTGGGATCTTGTTCTGTTTAGGCTTGTATGTGTATAGCCTGAGGACTTCACGTTACGTTGTTTCTTGTTTTGTTTTATGTTTATTGAGTTAATAAACATATATGCTTTTCACGCTGCACCTTGGTCCGACCCGTCTCTCAAAGATCGTGACAGAAGATCCCACTACCAACGGACCAAGCAGCGTGCCCAGAAGGAGCAAACGCCTGGGACTCAACAGGAGGTAACCTTAGTAGATGTCTTCCTTGGTTGGGGGAGGATTACTAAGGAGGAGGCCGTCCGTTATCGGAAGGCGATGAAGGAGAGTGTAGCCGATAAAGGATCCTGGGCGAAGGAGGAAGCCCGGGTAGGGGAGGATCAACGACGACGCCAACGGGACCAACCGCTGAGGAAGCCCGAGAGGCAACCCCAATAAATGTTTTGAGGGGGGCTAGAAGGGTGGTCAGGGATCGAGAGAGAAGAGCCCCGACCACTGAACCCGGTGGGGTTCCAGTTGGAGTCCCTACGACCATGGGAACAGGAATGGGAACAGTTTTACACGGAGGAGTCGGAGGATGACGACGACGATGAGTTTCTGTTCCCTAACTCATGGGGGCTCCCGGAGGAGTCCTCACTGGAGGAGGATTGGCGAGAGAGAGAGGAGGCCACCACGTTGGAGCAGTCTGAGAGAGGAGGCCACCACGTTACGGGGGCTGTTAGCTCAGAGGGAGCAGGAGTTAGTGGTGCGTGTATCCAGTCCGGCACGGCCCGTGCCTGCTCCTCACACCAAACCTGTGGTGCGTGTCTCCAGTCCGGCACGACCCGTGCCTGCTCCTCGCACCAGACCAGTGGTGCGTGTCTCCAGTCCGGCACAGCCCGTGCCTGCTCCTCGCACCAGACCAGTGGTGCGTGTATCCAGTCCGGCACAGCCCATGCCTGCTCCTCGCACCAAACCAGTGGTGCGTGTATCCAGTCTGGCACGGCCCGTGCCTGCTCCTCGCACCAAACCAGTGGTGCGTGTCTCCAGTCCGGCACGACCCGTGCCTGCTCCTTGCACCAAACCAGTGGTGCGTGTCTCCAGTCCGGCACGACCTGTGCCTGCTCCTCGCACCAGACCAGTGGTGCGTGTATCCAGTCCGGCACAGCCCGTGCCTGCGCCTCGCACCAAACCAGTGGTGCGTGTCTCCAGACTGGCATGGCCCGTGCCTGCTCCTCGCACCAGACCAGTGGTGAGTGTTACCAGTCCAGCTCCGGTCAGCGGCTCTACTCCGGAGCCAGAGCAGTCCACTCCACCGGTGCCAAGTCCAGCTCCGGTCAGTGGCTCCACTCCGGAGCCAGAGTAGTCCGTTCCACCGGTGCCCAGTCCAGCTCCGGTCAGCGGATCCATTCCGGAGCCAGAGCAGTCCGCTCCACCGGTGCCCAGTCCCGCTCCGTTTAGCGGCTCCACTCCGGAGCCAGAGTAGTCCGCTCTACCGGTGTACACCACCCCTGAGGGGCCCCCGTGTTGAGGATCAGTGTGGCAGATGTGTTGTTACCTACCCTTACCACCTGGGGGTGGCCCGTCAGGAAGTCCAGGATCCAGTTGCAGAGGGAGGTGTTTAGTACCAGGATCCTTAGCTTAGTGATGAGCTTTGAGGGCACTATGGTGTTGAATGCTGAGCTGTAGTCAATGAATAGCATTCTCACGTAGGTGTTCCTCTTGTCCAGGTGGGAAAGGGCAGTGTGGAGTGCAATAGAGATTGCATCATCTGTGGATCTGTTAGGGTGGTATGCAAATTGGAGTGGGTCTAGGGTTTCTGGGATAATGGTGTTGATGTGAGCCATGACCAGCCTTTCAAAGCACTTCATGGCTACAGACGTCAGTGCTACGGGTCGGTAGTCATTTAGGCAGGTTATCTTAGTGTCCTTGGGCACGGGGACTATGGTGGTCTGCTTGAAACATGTTGGTATTACAGACTCAGTCAGGGACATGTTGAAAATGTCAGTGAAGACACTTGCCAGTTGGTCAGCACATGCTCGGAGTACACGTCCTGGTAATCCGTCTGGCCCTGCGGCCTTGTGAATGTTGACCTGCTTAAAAGTCTTACTCACATCGGCTACGGAGAGCTTGATCACATAGTCATACGGAACAGCTGGTGCTCTCATGCATGCTTCAGTGTTGCTTGCCTCGAAGCAAGCATAGAAGTGGTTTAGCTCGTCTGGAAGTCTTGTGTCACTGGGCAGCTCGCGGCTGTGCTTCCCTTTGTAGTCTGTAATAGTTTTCAAGCCCTGCCACATAGAACGAGCGTAAGAGCCGGTGTAGTACGATTCAATCTTAGTCCTGTATTGACTCTTTGGCTGTTTGATGGTTCGTCGGAGGGCATAGCAGGATTTCTTATAAGCGTACGGGTTAGAGTCCCGCTCCTTGAAAGCGGCAGCTCTACCCTTTAGCTCAGTGCGGATGTTGCCTGTAATCCATGGCTTCTGTTTGGGGTACGTACGATCACTGTGGGGACGACATCATCGATGCACTTATTGATGAAACCAGTGACTGATGTGGTGTACTCCTCAATGCTATCTGAAGCAGGAATCAGGAGGATAGAGTTATGGTCAGATTTGACAAATGGAGGGCGAGGGAGAGCTTTGTATGCGTCTCTGTGTGTGGAGTAAAGGTGGTCTAGAGATTTTTTCATCTGGTTGCACATTTAACATGCTGGTAGAAATTAGGTAGAATGGATTTAAGTTTCCCTGCATTAAAGTCCCTGGCCACTAGGAGTGCTGCCTCTGGATGAGCGTTTTCCTGTTGACTTATGGCCTTATACAGCTCATTCAGTGAAATCTTAATGCCAGCATTGGTTTGTGGTGGTAAATAGACAGCTATGAAAAATATAGATGAAAACTCTCTTGGTAAATAGTGTGGTCTACAGCTTATCATAAGATACTCTACCTCAGGCGAGTAAAACCTTGAGACTTCCTTAGTATTTGATTTTGTGCACCAGCTGTTGTTTACAAATATACACAGACCGCCACCCCTTGTCTTACCGGAGTCAGCCGTTCTATCCTGCCGATGTAGCATATAGCCCGCTAGCTGTATGTTGTCCATGTCGTCGTTCAGCCACGACTCGGTGAAACATAAGATATTACAGTTTTTAATGTCCCGTTGGTAGGATAACCGTAATCTTAGGCCCTGACCTATGGAACCCTTGTTTGTTGAGTCAGGGTGTGAATGTCTATTTGAGATCTATGTTAGTCTATTTCTATGTTGCAGATCTAGGTTGATCTTTCTATGTTTGGCCGGGTGTGATTCCCAATCAGAGGCAGCTGTCGCTCGTTGTCTCTGATTGGGGATCATACTTAAGTAGCCTGGTTGCCTACCTTAGTTGTGGGATCTTGTTCCGTTTAGGCTTGTATGTGTATAGCCTGAGAACTTCACGTTACGTTGTTTCTTGTTTTGTTTTATGTTTATTGAGTTAATAAACATGTACGCTTTTCACGCTGCACCTTGGTCCGACCCGTCTCTCAACGATCGTGACACTGAGGTTATTGGGTCTGATGGCTTGTATGATAGCTGTGGTGCCTCTGGGACTGTTGACGCGTCTGTTTCAGCGCTGGGTGATTGATACGCGTCTGGACGCATCTCGCCACTGCCATCGGATGCTCAAGATATCCCCGTCGTGCCTAAGGGCGTTGACACCTTGGAGGGACAGCTGTTCTCATGGGCCGCGGTAGTGTCCGGTAGGGTGATCACGACAGACGCATCCTTACTGGGATGGGGAGCGCTGTGTGTGGGCTACTCGGAAAGAGGGATTTGGTCAACAGCACAAAGGTCGCTGCATATCAATTTTGTATTGGTATTTATTATGGATCCGCATTAGCTGCCCTTCCTGGGGTCCAGCAAAATTAAGGCAGTTATATACAATTTAAAAAACATTACAATACATTTCACAACAGATTTCTCAACACATTAAGTGTGTACCCGCAGGCCACTACTCTACTACCATATACCTACAACACAAAATACAGATTTTGATAAATTTTGATAAATTCTGACAATGAGTCTGAAAGTCAGGATTCAGGTTCTGACAGTGACAGTGAGGAGCTGCCCCCCAACCTTGTAGCCATTGAGAACCCTGAATCTGAGGACCCCTTGCCCACTGACGAAGTCCCAGGTCCCTTTGAAGATGCTGGTGGTGATGGAGGCAGACCGGCAGTGGATGAAGTACAGGAGGTCTGTGGTAGCAGGAAGGCCGCAAGACATTTCACCCCTCCTGGCCCTGCTGTTTGCTTTGATGAGTCCCACTCTGGATTGCAAAGCCCCTTGCCATGTCCTTCTGAGGCAGAGTGCTTCAAGCTGTTTTTGACAGAGGAGCTGGTGGGAGACATTGTGGAGCAGACCAATCGCTATGCCTTGGAGCTACAGGAGAAGAGAGAGCTAGGAGTGAGGAGGAAACTCGCTAAATGGGTGACAACCACAATTAGTGAAATGTATACATGCCTGGTGACAGTCCTTTTCATTGGAATAGTGAATAAGAACTCCCTAGGAGAATACTGGAGCACAGATCCTATGTTTGCAACTCCCTTCTTTGCCACCCTCTTTTCCCAAGACCGCTTCCTAGTTCTGCTGCGATGCCTGCATTTCGTCAACAATGCTGCTGCCAACCTAAATGACTCGTTACATAAAATAAGAAATGTTCTTACCAGCCTGACATCAGCATTTGGTTGGGTCTTTGTGCCATAAAAGGACCTATGTATTGATGAGTCCGTGATGTTATGGAAGGGCAGGCTGGCGTTCCGTCAATATATTCCCTCCAAAAGGCATAGGTTTGGGGTCAAGTTCTTTGTTATGTGTGACGTGAAGACAGGATTTGTCCAGGAGATTATTGTCAGGTTTTGGCCATGACTGTTCGGGTTTTGGTCACTAGATGTCCCCATTGCACCTTTTTTGTACCTTTTGTTTTTCTTGCTCTAATTATTGTTTGCACCTGTAGGTCATTCCCTTGTTAGTATTTATACCCTGTGTGTTCCTCAGTTCCTTGCTCAGTGTTTGTAAGTTAGCACCCAGCCCCAGCCCAAGCCTTGTTTTATATAGATATTTCTCTGGTGGGATTTTCCAGAGGTTCTCTGGTTTAGTTCTTGTGTTTTGTTTGAGTAGTCTTTTGAGGTTTGTTTTTCCCTGCTGTTTTTACCACTTTGTGGAGTTTCTTTTGTTTTTTGGAGGTTTTCCTCTTTGTGCCTCTTGGCTTTATTTTTGGACATTGTGGATTTAGTTTCTTTGCCTGAAGATTTTGTTCTTTAATTAAACCACCATCTCTAGTACAGCTGTGTCTGCCTCATCTTCTGGGTTCTGACAATTATTAGTGACTGTTTCTCGCACCGGGTCGTGACAGAAACACTGAGCCATTATTATGAACCCAGAGGCAGCCAGTACCCAGGATCTTTTTCCATGCTGTCCCACCATGAGGGGACTGTCCAACGCCACGAAGCTGCTCTGGTTCAGCAAGAGGCCTTAATGGCTAGACATTCTCAACTTCTGTCAGAGATGCTGACTTCCATAAAGCAGATTTCGGATCGACTTTCCCCAGCAACCGCTTCTGCTCCAGTTCATCCGATTCAAGGGCCCCTGGCAGTTAATCCCCTGGCTGAACCTCGTCTGCCGCCTCCCCAACGGTTCTCAGGGGATCCGAGTGTTTGTAAGGGGGTTTTTCACCCAATGTTCTCTCTCCTTTGAGCTGCAACCATCGTCGTTTCCCACCGACCGGTCCAAGATAGCATATATCATCACCCTGCTGTCGGAAAAGGCCCTAGCCTGGGCTACTGCTGTGTGGGATGCCCAAAGTCCCTGCTGTGCCAGCTACTCTACCTTTGCTGAAGAATTCAAGCGAGTGTTTCAAGGTCCTACCAACGGCCCTGACTCAGCCAAACAGCTCCTGACTCTCCGCCAAGGTCGGCGCAGCGTGACGGACTATGCCATCCAGTTCCGCACTGTGGCAGCAGCAAGTGGCTGGAACGACGAGGCGCTCACAGTGTGTTTTTTGAAGGGTCTTTCTGACACCATCCAAGATGAACTGGCCACTCGGGAACCACCGGACAACCTCGAGTCCCTTATCAAGTTGGCTTCACGCATAGACCAGCGTCTGAGAGAGAGAGAACAAAACCATAGACCGCTCACCCTAGCTCCTATCGGTTCCAGCTCCGAGTCTCCACCTTTATCCTCGCTGGCTCCACCAGAACCCATGCAGGTTGGACGCATCTCCCAGGCTGAGAGAGACCGCCGGATGAGGGAGCGATGCTGTCTATATTGCGGCAAACCGGGCCATTTCCGCTCCACGTGTCCCGGGCTCCAGGGAAACGCACTCTCCCGTGCAGGCCTGGGAGGACTGTAACGGGAAACATAACCTCCTCCCATCCATCCAACTCCCCGCCTGCTCATTCCAGTTACCCTTTCCTGGGACGACCACGAGTTTTCTCTTCAAGCCTTGGTAGACTCTGGAGCCGCAGGTAACTTCATGGATGGGATCTGGGCGAAGGAGAATGGCGTTCCTTCTGAACCTCTAAGTGACCCCATAAGGGTTACTACGTTGGATAGAAGTCCTTTGGGATCTGGACTTGTCACTCGTGCCACTACCCCCTTACGACTTTCAGTTTCCCAACACCAGGAAGTGATGAACTTTCATCTGATCTCCTGTTCCGAGTTTCCTCTCGTCCTTGGTTATCCCTGGCTTCACAGCCATAACCCTCACATCGACTGGTCTGTGGGCACTATCAAGCAGTGGGGTCCTCGTGCCAAGCCACTTGTATCTTCCCGAGTTCCCAGAGTTCTCCTTCCGAGTCTCTAGAATCCATCGACTTGTCCCGAGTTCCCGAGTGTTACCATGACCTCAAACTGGTATTTAGCAAACAGAGGGCCACCAAACTACCACCCCATAGACCTTACGATTGCACCATCGACCTGTTGCCGGGGACCTGCCCTCCCAGGGGTCGGATCTTTTCCCTTTCTCCTCCCGAACGAGCTGCTATGGATACCTACATCAAGGACGCTCTGACAGCAGGCCTCATGCGTCCATCTACCTCGCCGGCGGGAGCAGGGTTTTTCTTTGTGGCCAAGAAAGACGGTGGATTACGACCTTGCATCGACTACCGGGGACTCAATGCCATAACCGTCCGTAACCGCTACCCGCTACCCCCTTATGGCCACAGCCTTTGAGCTGCTCTAGGAAGCAGTTGTCTTCACTAAGCTTGACCTGCGGAACGCATACCATCTTGTGCGGATCAAACCCGGGGACGAGTGGAAGACCGCTTTCAACACGCCTACTGGTCACTACGAATACTCGGTGATGCCCTTCGGCCTGACCAACGCTCCGGCTGTGTTCCAAGCGCTCATAAACGATGTGCTTAGGGATATGCTTAACATCTTTGTGTTTGTTTACTTGGATGACATCCTCATCTTTTCGAGCTCCCTTCAAGAACACACTAAGCATGTCAGACAAGTGCTCAAACGCCTCCTAGACAGCCATTTGTACGTTAAGCCGGAGAAGTGTGAATTCCATTCCTCTCGAGTACAATTCCTGGGATTTATAGTGGAACCCGGACAAGTCCAGATGGACCCCAAGAAGGTAGAGGCGGTAGCGGATTGGCCCACCCCCAAGTCCGTTAAGGAAGTTCAGCGTTTCCTGGGCTTCACCAATTTTTACCGCAAGTTCATCAAGAACTTCAGCTCGGTGGCAGCCCCTCTCTCGGCGGTAACCAAGGGTGGCAACACAAGGTTTCTGTGGGGTAGAGAAGCTGAGACGGCCTTCCAAGGACTCAAGCAGCGCATCCTCTCTGCTCCCATCCTGACACTACCAACGGCGGATGAACCTTTTGTGGTGGAGGTAGACGCATCAGAGGTTGGGGTTGGAGCTGTCCTGTCTCAGAGGGGTGAAGACAAGAAGCTTCATCCTTGCGCCTTCTTCTCTCACCGGCTTACCCGGCCGAGAGGAATTACGATGTGGGGGATCGTGAACTCCTAGCGGTTAAGATGGCATTGAAGGAATGGAGACACTGGCTCGAGGGGGCTTCTCAACCGTTTCAAGTGCTTACGGACAACAAGAATCTGGAGTATATCCAGCAGGCGAAGCGGTTGAACGCCAGACAAGCTCGATGGTCTCTTTTCTTCAGCCGATTTCAGTTTATCCTCACCTATAGACCCGGGTCGAAGAATCTCAAACCGGACGCCTTGTCACGAATCTACTCTCCTGCCATTCGAGAAGATACTGACATGACTGTCCTTCCGGCCGCTAAGATCGTGGCTCCGATCTCGTGGCAAGTGGAGGATACCGTGAAACAAGCTCAAGCCATCGAACCGGGCCCTGGAGGAGGTCCTGCTAATCGGTTGTTTGTTCCCAAGGCAGCAAGGTCCCAAGTCCTTCGGTGGGGCACTCCTCTCGCCTCACCTGTCACCCGGGCGTAGGCCGCACCTTGGAGTTCATCCAGCGTAAGTTCTGGTGGCCCACCATAAAAGAAGACGTTGCCACTTTCATCAAGGCCTGTTCCGTGTGCTGCCAGGGCAAATCTTCTCACCTCCGCCCTCAAGGACTCCTTCACCCTCTATCTATTCCCCACCAACCCTGGTCCCATATCTCGTTGGACTTTATTACTGGCCTTCCTCTGTCCCATGGTAATACTACGATCCTAGTCATCATCGACAGGTTTTCTAAGGCGGCCAGGTTTGTTCCTTTGACCAAATTACCTTCTGCCAAGGAAACAGCTGAGTTGGTGATTAACCATGTGTTCCGAGTCTTTGGGATTCCGCAAGATATGGTTTCCGACAGAGGTCCCCAGTTCGCCTCAAGGTTTTGGAAGGCCTTCTGCCAACTCATAGGGCCACGGCCAGTTTATCTTCAGGGTACCATCCGGAGTCCAATGGCCAAACTGAGAGGATGAATCAGGAGCTGGAAACCACCCTCAGATGCATGGTTTCCAACAACCCGTCCACTTGGTCATCCTTCATTGTTTGGGCCGAGTACGCGCACAACACCTTGTGCTCCTCCTCCACTGGTATGTCCCCGCATGAGTGTCAGTTTGGCTATGCGCCTCTATTGTTCCCGGACCAGGAGGCAGAAGTCAGAGTGCCTTCAGCCTCGAGGTTCATCAGACGCTGTCGGCTTACGTGGAAGAAGGCACGTCTTAATCTTCTGCGTTCCTCTCAGCAGTACCAATGACAAGCCAACAGAGGTCGCCGTCCCGGTCCTACCCTGTACCCCGGCCAGAGAGTATGGTTCTCTACTAAGAACCTACCACTACGGGTGGAGTCTCGCAAGCTGTCCCAGAGGTTCATCGGTCCCTTTAAGATTGCCAGGAGAGTCAATCCCGTTACTTTTCGCCTGCACTTACCCAGATCACTTAAGATCAATCCAACATTTCACATTTCTTTATTAAAACCTGTTGTTTTTTCTCCCCTTATCCCGGCAGGCAGACCTCCCCCTCCGCCCCGTGTCATCGGTGGCCAGTCGCTTATACCGTCCCACCGGATACTGGATTCCCGCCGGGTGCAGCGGTCCTGGCAGTATCTGGTGGACTGGGAAGGCTACGGTCCCGAGGAGCGCTCCTGGGTTCCTGCCAAGGACATACTGGACCCTGACCTCATTCGTCAGTTCAGGGCCCTCCACCCTGAGAAGGCTGGTAGGAACGTCAGGAGCCGTTCCTAGGAGGGGGATTCTGTCAGGTTTTGGCCATGACTGTTCGGGTTTTGGTCACTAGATGTCCCCATTGCACCTTTTTTGTACCTTTTGTTTTTCTTGCTCTAATTATTGTTTGCACCTGTAGGTCATTCCCTTGTTAGTATTTATACCCTGTGTGTTCCTCAGTTCCTTGCTCAGTGTTTGTAAGTTAGCACCCAGCCCCAGCCCAAGCCTTGTTTTATATAGATATTTCTCTGGTGGGATTTTCCAGAGGTTCTCTGGTTTAGTTCTTGTGTTTTGTTTGAGTAGTCTTTTGAGGTTTGTTTTTCCCTGCTGTTTTTTACCACTTTGTGGAGTTTCTTTTGTTTTTTGGAGGTTTTCCTCTTTGTGCCTCTTGGCTTTATTTTTGGACATTGTGGATTTAGTTTCTTTGCCTGAAGATTTTGTTCTTTAATTAAACCACCATCTCTAGTACAGCTGTGTCTGCCTCATCTTCTGGGTTCTGACAATTATTAGTGACTGTTTCTCGCACCGGGTCGTGACAATTATAGTCTACACAGGGTCCACCACTGACATCCAACATTATGAGGGGGTGTCCGGGTCCATGGTGATGACCATGCTGGCTCCTCATGTCGGCAAGGGACACACTTTGTATGTGGGCAATTGGTACAGCAGTCCCACACTCTTCCAGCATCTGCTCTCCAACAGCACAGGGGCCTGAAGGCACAGTAAGGTTGAACAGGAAGGGGATGCCGGCATTCGGATGGAGGAAGATGCAGAGAGGGGAGGTGGAGTTCAAGGAGAACGGTCAACAGCTGGAAGTAAAGTGGCAGGACAAACGAGACAACCATGTACTCTCCACTGTCCATACAGCAACTATATCGGCCACAGGGAAGGTGGACCACCTGACGGGAGAGAGAAAGATCAAACCAGACTGTGTGCTTGACTATAACCTCAAAATAGGGGCAGTGGATAAGGCGGACATGATAAACAGCTTTGTGGAATGCGCTCGGAAATCCATCTGATTGACACTGCTGCCCTCAATGGCCACATACTTCAGCGCCAACTAACATGCGAGATGATTACTGAAAAGGTATTTTTTGTAATTGGATGTAAATTTCACATACAAATCACATACAGTTCCATTATGCAATTATAGTGACAATATCTCACCTATCCACTGCCTCATCATCCTCTCCCCTCCCTCATCCTCACCACTCCTTCCCCCCCATAGTTAAAGTAATTACCTACCAAAAGTACAGAGAAAACCTCGTGAGAGAGCTGCTGGAGGAGCACCCACCCTTCGGCGTCCATCCACTGGGGGCCGTCCTGCTGCAGACAATCACTTAAGCCTCACTGCATGGCATTTTCCCTTAGAAGTCCCTCAAACTGCTGCTCAAGGCAGTCGCACATGGAGGCACTGCAAAGTCTGCATGTCTGGCACCAGGAGAAGGAAGCAGAAGAGGTTGACAAAGTACATGTGTTTAGCTTGTGACACACCTCTGTGTTTCACCATGCTTTGGGGAGTACCATATGCTCAAGCACTATTGAGCACATCTACAGCAATTACTGACTTGACAGGTGACTTGACAGTGACCTGCCATGATACTATGCCTTTAGAGGTGGGGGGTTCAAATGCAGTTATTGTTCAATCGCTGCATGAATATGGGTTATGCATGTTCATAAGTTGTCAGTCTTTTCTTGCAGTTTTCCTTCCTCTAGTAAAACGAGTTTTGTTGTTGTTCAAGCACCACCAATACTACAATAAAATAGATGAATATTACATATAGGCCTATATGTTTTCTTGCTGTGTTTTCATCTAATAAAACTGTTAAGGAGTTTACGTTCAAACAGTATGTTGCTAGCATACAAAAGCTGGCCTCAATCTTCAGCTCAAAAGATGTCCAGTTCCAGTTATGATATTGGCAAATAATGTTCAATACTTTGTGTGTGTGTGGTTTCTGAAAGTACAGAATATGAAGGAATTATTAGTAATTAGAATACAATATCAGGATATAGCAATAAAACAATATTACAAAGAAGTAACATAATAACACTACTATAAAAATAATAAATTGCATTGACAAAATCACAACAGTAAGAAACAGTAACTGTTGAGCTCCACAAGGGGGCAGGGCAGGGCAGAACAGAGCTATGCTAAACAGGCCAAATTAAAACAAACCATGGTCATAATGCCAGGGTAGCTTCAAAAGACAACACAAGTTAATACTTCTCTGACGCAATTAGCATTGTTTTACAGAGCTAATAGAAAAATGTAGCTAGCTACATAAGCACAATTGAGTATAACACCATAAAGGTTAGGAAATTAGTACCTTGCGTGTTCGCGGTTATAAGGAATAAACACAAATACATGTCTCATGCAGTGCGACACATCTCCTTCGCATAGAGTTGATCAGGCTGTTGATTGTGGCCTGTGGAATGTTGTCCCACTCGTCTTTAATGGCTGTGCGAAGTTGCTGGATATTGGCGGAAACTGGAAAAAGCTGTTGTACATGTCAATCCAGAGCATCTCAAACATGCTCAATGGGTGACATGTCTAGTGAGTATGCAGGCCATGGAAGAACTGGGACATTTTCAGCTTCCAGGAATTGTGTACAGATCCTTGCGACATGGGGCCGTGCATTATCATGCTGAAACATGAGGTGATGGCGGCGAATGAATGGCACGACAATGGGTCTCAGGATCTTGTCACGGTATCTCTGTGCATTCACATTTCCATCGATAAAATGCAATTGTCTTTGTTGTCCGTAGCTTATGCCTGCCCATACCGTAACCCCATCACCACCCTGGGGTACTCTGTTCACAACGTTGACATCAGAAAACCACTGGCCCACACAACGCCATAAACGTGGTCTGCGGTTGTGAGTCCAGTTGGACGTACTACCAAATTCTCTAAAATGATGTTGGAGGCAGCTTATGATAGAGAACATTAAATTCTCTGGTAACAGCTCTGGTGGACATTCCTGCAGTCAGCATGCCTATTGCATGCTCCTTCAAAACTTGAGACATCTGTGGCATTGTGTTGTGTGACAAAACTGCACATTTTAGAGTGGCCTTTTATTGTCCTCAGCACAAGGTGCACCTGTGTAATGATCATGCTGTTTAATCAGCTTCTTGATATACCACACCTGTCAGGTGGATGGATTATCTTGGCGAATGAGAAATGCTCACTAACAGGGATGTAAAACAATTTGAGAGAAATAAGCTTTTTGTGCAATTAGTGAAATGTGGAACATTTCTGGGATCTTTTATTTCAGCTCATGAACCATGGGACCAACACTTTATATGTTGCTTTTATATTTTTATAATACTAAGCTCGCGTATGGAATTGTTTTAAAATGGTCATTCCATGGATCATTTAGTTATTTGATTTTGAATTTCAGGACCTCTTTAGATATATATATATATATATATATATATATATATATATATATATATATATATATATATATATATATATATATATATATATATATATATATATATCAGTGGGGGAAAAAAATAATTTAGTCAGCCACCAATTATGCAAGTTCTCCCACTTAAAAAGATGAGAGAGGCCTGTAATTTTCATCATAGGTACACGTCAACTATGACAGACAAAACGAGATTTTTTTCTCCAGAAAATCATATTGTAGGATTTTAATGAATTTATTTGCAAATTATGGTGGAAAATAAGTATTTGGTCAATAACAAAAGTTTCTCAATCCTTTGTTATATACCCTTTGTTGGCAATGACACAGGTCAAACGTTTTCTGTAAGTCTTCACAAGGTTTTCACACACTGTTGCTGGTATTTTGGCCCATTCCTCCATGCAGATCTCCTCTAGAGCAGTGATGTTTTGGGGCTGTCACTGGGCAACACGGACTTTCAACTCCCTCCAAAGATTTTCTATGGGGTTGAGATCTGGAGACTGGCTAGGCCACTCCAGGACCTTGAAATGCTTCTTACGAAGCCACTTGTTCGTTGCCCGGGCGGTGTGTTTGGGATCATTGTCATGCTGAAAGACCCAGCCACGTTTCATCTTCAATACCCTTGCTGATGGAAGGAGGTTTTCACTCAAAATCTCACGATACATGGCCCCATTCATTCTTTCCTTTACACGGCTCAGTCGCCCTGGTCCCTTTGCAGAAAAGCAGCCCCAAAGCATGATGTTTCCACCCCCATGCTTCACAGTAGGTATGGTGTTCTTTGGATGCAACTCAGCATTCTTTGTCCTCCAAACACGACGAGTTGAGTTTTTACCAAAAAGTTCTATTTTGGTTTCATCTGACCATATGACATTCTCCCAATCCTCTTCTGGATTATCCAAATACACTCTAGCAAACTTCAGATGGGCCTGGACATGTACTGGCTTAAGCAGGGGGACACGTCTGGCATTGCAGGATTTGAGTCCCTGGCGGCGTAGTGTGTTACTGACGGTAGGCTTTGTTACTTTGGTCCCAGCTCTCTGCAGGTCATTCACTAGGTCCCCCCGTGTGGTTCTGGGATTTTTGCTCACCGTTCTTGAGATCATTTTGACCCCACGGGGTGAGATCTTGCGTGGAGCCCCAGATCGAGGGAGATTATCAGTGGTCTTGTATGTCTTCCATTTCCTAATAATTGCTCCCACAGTTGATTTCTTCAAACCAATCTGTTTACCTATTGCAGATTCAGTCTTCCCAGCCTGGTGCAGGTCTACAATTTTGTTTCTGGTGTCCTTTGACAGCTCTTTGATCTTGGCCATAGTGGAGTTTGGAGTGTGACTGTTTGAGGTTGTGGACAGGTGTCTTTTATACTGATAACAAGTTCAAACAGGTGCCATTAATACATGGTAACGAGTGGAGGGCAGAGGAGCCTCTTAAAGAAGAAGTTACAGGTCTGTGAGAGCCAGAAATCTTGCTTGTTTTTAGGTGACCAAATACTTATTTTCCACCATAGTTTGCAAATAAATTCATTAAAAATCCTACAATGTGATTTTCTGGAGAAAAAAAATCTCATTTTGTCTGTCATAGTTGACGTGTACCTATTTTGAAAATTACAGGACTCTCTCATCTTCTTAAGTGGGAGAACTTGCACAATTGGTGGCTGACTAAATACTTTTTTCCCCCACTGTATATATATATATATATATATATATTTTGTATTTGATTAAATATTGAATTTGGCCTTTACTTCTATAGCCCATTGAAACGCATTAAATAACACGTAAAAAAAAAAATAAGTAAAGAAATTAATCATAAACAAACTGTGTCTATCTGCTGAGCCTATGCACAAAGCAGGGAAATGCTACAGAGAGAGAGAGAGAGAGAGAGAGAGAGAGAGAGAGAGAGAGAGAGAGAGAGAGAGAGAGAGAGAGACAGAAGCCCTGCTACACTTAGCTAGGCTAGTGTCTCACAATGTCTATTTAGCACCAGTAGGGAGGGATGCCTGACTGTCTTTCTATTTGTCTAAGTCGACATGTGAGAGAGAATGAGAGAGAGAAAGAGAGAGTGTTTAATAGGAGAAAGCTGTGGGAAGAAGTGTTTTTCTCCTCCTCTCCATCTACTATTTTTGAAAGACCTTCCATATTTGCTTCTCTTAAGTTTTTTTTCTTCTTCTTTTCTAAAGCACACAACTGGTGTGTAAATGGAATGATTAGACGGAAGTAAATTACACCAATTATAGTCTGTGTTCAACCCTGTGTGAGATCACCTGCCTGCCTGGCTGGTTGGTTGGAAGGACCTCCATCTTCAGATCCTGCTTTCAATGGCAGATATGGCAATCATGAGATCATCATAATCATTGCTTATAGAGAATGGAACCCCAGGCATGTCACATGTCCCAAATGGCAGCCTATGCAACCCTTTGGGATTCATCCATGGTCTCTCTTGGTTTCTGTTGGTGGTTATAATGCCCAGTGATTATCCGAGTGGACATTCTGTAGGTAAGTGTGCTGATTCGCCATTGTATAGTTTGTACTCATCGTCATCATCACTTCAATGGAAGCTTGAAAGAAAGGAAGCTCAGAGCATTTTCAATGCCTCTTGGTCTATATTATAATACAAGCTTGTGCATGAAGAGATATGGAATCCATTACTCTTATCAGCAGTATCATGCCCACTTTATATTGTTATTTTTCCCCTGTTCATTACGTTTGTAGTTTATGCAGACACATATTGCTTGGTTGTGCTTGATAATATCATATATAACTCCTCAACAATCCCCCTCTGACCTTCTTCGTTGACCAATTTCTGCTTGATATTACAGAGAAGGGTCTCTAAGACGAAGTGTCTTCCCAGAGTTACTCCCACACACATTTAACCAGTACAAACCACAGCACACAGACACTAGACCTCTCTCTCTTGCTGCCAGTGTCAAGGCCAGACATCACAACACTTGTGACGCACCACTCGCAACCTTCAATGCTGTTATAGCCCAGGGGGTGCTTCCAGAAGACGTGGGTGGGGAGTTGGCGGGCGGGGAGTTGGCGGGGGCGGCAGAAAGGCGAGGGCATGGGCATACACGGCAGGCAGGGGTGGGGTAGGGGCAGGCCGGGGTGGAGGCGGAAGGCAGGGTAGGGCAGGGGAAGGCAGGGGTGGGGGGTGACAGGCAAGGGCAGGCAGGGGAGGAGGAGGAAAGGCAGACCTATTTGATTTTGATTTATTAGGATCCCCATTGGATCAATGGTGGCACCTAGTCTTACTGGGGACCGACACATAACAAAAATACATTACAGACAAAATACTTTACAGTACCAGTCAAAAGTTTGGACACACCTACTCATTAAAGAGTTTTTCTTTATTTTACAAAGACATCAAAACTATGAAATAACACATATGGAATCATGTAGTAACCAAACATTTTTTTAAAACAAATCAAAACATAGATTCTTCAAATAGCCACCCTTTACCTTGATGACAGCTTTGCGCACTCTTGGCATTCTCTCAACCAGCTTCATGAGGTATGCCTTCTTAAAAGTTAATTTGTGGAATTTATTTCATTCTTTATGCGTTTGAGCCAATCAGTTGTGTTGTGACAAGGTAGGGGGGGTTTACAGAAGATAGCCCTATTTGCTAAAATACCAAGTCCCTATTATGACAAGAACAGCTCAAATAAGCAAAGAGAAACAACAGTCCATGATTACTTTAAGACATGAAGGTCAGTCAACAAGAATCTCAAATAGAAAATATATTTACTACATGGTTACTACATGATTCCATATGTGTTATTTCATAGTTTTGATGTCTTCACTATCATTCTACAATGTAGAATAATAGTAAAAATAAAGAAAAAACGTTGAATGAGTAGGCTCTGTCGTAGCCGGCCGTGACCGGGAGACCCATGGGGCGGCGCACAATTGGCCCAGCGTCGTCCAGGGTAGGGGAGGGAATGGCTGGCAGGGATGTAGCTCAGTTGGTAGAGCATGGCGTTTGCAACGCCAGGGTTGTGGGTTCGATTCCCACGGGGGGCCAGTATGAAAAAATAAAAAAATTAATGTATGAACTCACTAACTGTAAGTCGCTCTGGATAAGAGCGTCTGCTAAATGACGTAAATGTGTGTCCAAACTTTGGACTGGTACTGTACATGTCAGTACATACACACAACAAGAAGGTCACATGGGGGAGAGGCGTTGTGCCATGAGATGTTGCTTTATTCGTTTTTTTTAAACCAGGTTTGCTGTTCACTTGCACTATGTAAGATGGAAGGGCATTCCATGCACTCATTGCTCTGTATAATACTGTACGTTTCCATGAATTTGTTCTGGACCTGGGGACTGTGAAAAGACACCCTGGTGGCATGTCTGGTGGGGTAAGTGTGTGTCAGTGCTGTGTGTAAGTTGACTATGCAAAGAAACCACCACCTGAGAGAGATGAGATGGAGGCTTTACTACTGGTGGAGAAATGCCAGGGAAGGCGAGCAGAGACTGGTGACCTGCAAAGAGAGAGAGAGGCAGGTTGATCCAGGGAAGTCAGGCTCACCAGCAGCTCTCTTCTTCCCCTCATCCTCCACTTCTCAGTTCTGCTCTATGGAGATCAGGTGCCGTATTCATACAGTGTCTCAGAGTAAGAGTGTGGAACTCGGATCATGTCTCACTGTTCTGCTTTAGGATCAAATTAAATCAAATGTTATTTGCCACATGCACCTTACAGTGAACTGCTTACCTACAAGCCCTTAACCAACAATGCAGTTTTAAGAAAAAAAGTGTTAAGTAAAAAATAGATCAGTAAAAAATAGGGAGGCTATATACAGGTACCGGTACAGAGTCAATGTGCGGGGGTACAGGTTAGTCGAGGTAATTGAGGTAATATGTACATGTGGGTAGAGTTAATCTGACTATGCATAGATAATAAACAGAGTAGCAGCAGCGTAAAAGAGGGGGTGGGGGGGACAATGCAAATAGCCCGGGTAGCCATGATTAGCTGTTCAGGAGTCTTATGGCTTGAGGGTGGAAGCTGTTAAGAAGCCTTTTGGAACTAGACTTGGCGCTCCAGTACTGCTTGCCGTGCGGTAGCAGAGAAAACAGTCTATGACTAGGGTGTCTGGAGTCTTTGACAATTTTTAGGGCCTTCCTGGCAGGAAGCTTGGCCCCAGTGATGTACTGGGCCGTACACACTACCCTCTGTAGTGCCTTGCGGTCAGAGGCAGAGCAGTTGCCATACCAGGGGTGATGCAACCAGTCAGGATGCTCTCGATTGTGTAGCTGTATAACTTTTTGAGGATCTGAGGATCCATGCCAAATCGTTTCAGTCTCCTGAGGGGGAATAGGCTTTGTCGTGCCCTCTTCAAGACTGTCTTGGTATGTTTGGACCGTGATAGTTTGTTGGTAATGTGGACACGAAGGAACTTGAAGCTCTCAACCTGTTCCACTACAGCCCCGTTTTCCTATAGTCCACAATCAACTCCTTTGTCTTGATCACATTGAGGGATAGGTTGTTATCCTGGCACCACACGGCCAGGTCTCTGGCCTCCTCCCTACAGGCTGTCTCATCGTTGACGGTGATGAGGCCTACCACTGTTGTGTCGTCGGCAAACCTATTGATGGTGTTGGAGTCATGCCTGGTCATGGAGTCATGGATGAACAGGGAGTACAGGAGGGGACTGAGCACGCAGCCATGAGGGGCACCCGTATTGAGGATCAGCGTTGAAGATGTTTTGTTAACTACCCTTCCCACCTGGGGGGGCGGTCCATCAGGAAGTCCAGGATCCAGTTGCAGAGGGAGGGCACTATGGTGTTGAACGCTGAGCTGTAGTCAATGAATAGCATTCTCACATAGGTGTTGCTCTTGTCCAGGTGGGAAAGGGCAGTGCGGAGTGCAATAGAGATTGCATCACCTGTGTATCTGTTGGGGCGGTATTCAAATTGGAGTGGGTCTAGGGTTTCTGGGATAATGGTGTTGATGTGAGCCATGACCAGCCTTTCAAAGCACTTCATGGCTACAGACGTGAGTGCTACAGGTCGGTAGTCATTTAGGCAGGTTATCTTAGTGTTCTTTGGCACAGGGACTATGGTGGTCTGCTTGAAACATGTTGGTATTATACAGTCGGGGTCAAATGTTTTGAGAATGACACAAGTATTGGTCTTCACAAAGTTTGCTGCTTCAGTGTTATGATATATTTTTGTCAGATGTTACTATGGAATACTGAAGTATAATTACAAGCATTCCATAAGTGTCAAAGGCTTTTATTGACAATTACATTAGTTTATGCAAAGAGTCAATATTTGCAGTGTTGACCCTTCTTTTTCAAGACCTCTGCAATCCGCCCTGGCATGTTGTCAATTAACTTCTGGGCCACATCCTGACTGATGGCAGCCCATTCTTGCATAATCAATGCTTGGAATTTGTCAGAATTTGTGGGTTTTTGTTTGTCCACCCGCTTCTTGAGGATCGACCACAAGTTCTCAATGGGATTAAGGTCTGGGGAGTTTCCTGGCCATGGACCCAAAATGTCGATGTTTTGTTCCCCGAGCCACTTAGTTATCACTTTTGCCTTATGGCAAGGTGCTCCATCATGCTGGAAAATGCATTGGTTGTCACCAAACTGTTCTTGGATGGTTGGGAGAAGTTGCTCTCGGAGGATGTGTTGGTACCATTCTTTATTCATGGCTGTGTTCTTAGGCAAATTTGTGAGTGAGCCCACTCCCTTGGCTGAGAAGCAACCCCACACATAAATGGTCTCAGGATGCTTTACTGTTGGCATGACACAGGACTGATGGTAGCGCTCACCTTGTCTTCTCTGGACAAGGTGTTTTCCGGATGCCCCAAACAATCGGAAAGGGGATTCATCAGAGAAAATGACTTTACCCCAGTCCTCAGCAGTCCAATCCCTGTACCTTTTGCAGAATATCAGTCTGTCACTGATGTTTTTCTTGTAGAGAAGTGGCTTCTTTGCTGCCCTTCTTGACACCAGGCCATCCTCCAAAAGTCTTCGCCTCACTATGCGTGCAGATGCACTCACACCTGCCTGCTGCCATTCCTGAGCAAGCTCTGCACTGGTGGTGCCCCGATCCCGCAGCTGAATCAACTTTAGGAGACGGTCCTGGCGCTTGCTGCACTTTCTTGGGCGCCCTGACGTCTTCTTCACAACAAGTGAACCTCTCTCCTTGAAGTTCTTGATGATCCTAATTTTTTTGGATTTAGGTGCAATCTTACTAGCAGCAATATCCTTGCCTGTGAAGCCCTTTTTGTGCAAAGCAATGATGACGGCACGTGTTTCCTTGCAGGTAACCATGGTTAACAGAGGAAGAACAATGATTTCAAGCACTACCCTCCTTTTAAAGCTTCCAGTCTGTTATTCTAACTCAATCAGCATGACAGAGTGATCTCCAGCCTTGTCCTCGTCAACACTCTCACCTGTGTTAACGAGAGAATCACTGACATAATGGCAGCTGGTCCTTTTGTGGCAGGGCTGAAATGCAGTGGAATTTTTGGGGGGGATTAAGTTCATTGTCATGGAAAAGAGGGACTTTGCAATTAATTGCAATTCATCTGATCACTCTTCATGACATTCTGGAGTATATGCAAATTGCCATCATCAAAACTGAGGCAGCAGACTTTGTGAAAATGTGTATTTGTGTCATTCTCAACTTTTGTCAGTGAAGACATTTGCCAGTTGGTCAGCACATGCTTTGAGTACACGTCCTGGTAATCCGTCTGGCCCTGCGGCCTTCTGAATGTTGACCTACTCACATCGGCTACGGAGAGCGTGATCACATAGTCATCTGGAACAGCTGATGCTCTCATGCATGCTTCAGTGTTGCTTGCCTTGAAGCGAGCACATAAGTGATTTAGCTCGTCTGGTAGGCTTGTGTCACTGGGCAGCTTGTGGCTGTGCTTCCCTTTTGTAGTCTGTAATAGTTTGCAAGCCCTGCCACATCCAACGAGCGTTGGAGCCGGTGTAGTACGATTCAATCTTAGTCCTGTATTGACTCTTTGCCTGTTTGATGGTTCGTAGGAGGGCATAGCGGGATTTCTTATAAGCGTCCGGGTTAGAGTCCCGCTCCTTGAAAGCGGCAGCTCTACCCTTTAGCTCAGTGCGGATGTTGCCTGTAATCCATGGCTTAATTTACAAAGTAATCCACAGAATAAATTACAAATAATGCGAAAAAACACACATAATAGCACAATTGGTTAGAGGCCCGTAAAACGGCGGTCATCTCCTCCGGCGCCATTATAAAAAGGCATTATAAAAAGAAATGACTGCCAATGAGGAGGTTGAATCTGCTGAGCTACACTCAGGTGCTATCTAGAAACTTAAAGGGTTCTTCGGCTGTCCCCATAGGAGAACCCTTTGAAGAACCCTTTTGGTTCCAGGTAGAACCATTTTGGGTTACATGTAGGAGGGTTCTACATGGAACCTAAAAGGGTTCTACCTGGAACCAAAAAGGGTTCTGCTATGGGGACAGCCAAAGAACCCTTTTGCAAACCTTTTTTTAAGAGTGTACAGAGCTGATTGAGACAGCAGGGCCAGGTGATGGGTTTGTTTAAACCATAACCTTCAACAAGAGCAGAAAATAACACGGCTTCTGAATGAAAATACCAATAGTAAGCTTTATCTCCATAACCCTGTGATCTCCTCCTCCTCAGTAAGTGGAAAAAAGAGCACACACACACTTCAAATGAGTTGGCCGCTCATTCACATGGCAGCTAATGAGATATCTGGTTCATGATTGGGCCATAATGAGATACTGTATGTAATTTATGATTGGGCCATACTAGTTCAAATGAGAGGAGTCGTCTGCTGAGTACACAAACAGGGAGGTGGTCGGAGAGAGGTGGTCTCTCAACTCAATAACAATTCATTTTAAGGGGCTTTATTGGCATGGGATTTTTTTTTTTTTAGGGGGTAGATCAGCTTTAATATTGCAGATTTACATTTACATTTACATCATTTAGCAGACGCTCTTATCCAGAGCAAATTGGTGCATTCAACTTATGATAGCAAGTGGGACAACCACTTTTTTTCTTCTTTTTTTTATGGGGGGTGGGGGAGGGAGGGGTAGAAGGATTACTTTATACTATTCCAGATATTCCTTAAAGAGGTAGGGTTTCAATAGATAGATAGATTGTAACTTCCATTGTAACTTCCATCAATGTAATTGTCTACATCACTTCCAATCTCCCATATGTTTTTTTCTCTCGCAAATATATATATATATATATATATATATATATATATATATATATATATATACAGTGGGGAGAACAGTATTTGATACACTGCCAATTTTGCAGGTTTTCCTAATTACAAAGCATGTAGAGGTCTGTAATGGTCTGTATTTTTATCATAGGTACACTTCAACTGTGAGAGACGGAATCTAAAACAAAAATCCAGAAAATCACATTGTATGATTTTTAAGTAATTAATTTGCATTTTATTGCATGACATAAGTATTTGATCACCTACCAACCAGTAAGAATTCCGGCTCTCACAGACCTGTTAGTTTTTCTTTAAGAAGCCCTCCTGTTCTCCACTCATTACCTGTATTAACTGCACCTGTTTGAACTCGTTACCTGTATAAAAGACACCTGTCCACACACTCAATCAAACAGACTCTAACCTCTCCACAATGGCCAAGACCAGAGAGCTGTGTAAGGACATCAGGGGTAAAATTGTAGGCCTGCACAAGGCTGGGATGGGCTACAGGACAATAGGCAAGCAGCTTGGTGAGAAGGCAATAATAATAATAATATGCCATTTAGCAGACGCTTTTATCCAAAGCGACTTACAGTCATGCGTGCATACATTTTTGTGTATGGGTGGTCCCGGGGATCGAACCCACTACCTTGGCGTTACAAGCGCCATGCTCTACCAGCTGAGCTACAGAGGACCACAACAACTGTTGGCGCAATTATTAGAAAATGGAAGAAGTTCAAGATGACGGTCAATCACCCTCGGTCTGGGGCTCCATCCAAGATCTCATCTCGTGGGGCATCAATGATCATGAGGAAGGTGAGGGATTAGCCCAGAACTACACGGCAGGACCTGGTCAATGACCTGAAGAGAGCTGGGACCACAGTCTCAAAGAAAACCATTAGTAACACACTACGCCGTCATGGATTAAAATCCTGCAGCGCACGCAAGGTCCCCCTGCTCAAGCCAGCGCATGTCCAGGCCCGTCTGAAGTTTGCCAATGACCATCTGGATGATCCAGAGGAGGAATGGGAGAAGGTCATGTGGTCTGATGAGACAAAAATAGAGCTTTTTGGTATAAACTCACCGTGTTTGGAGGAAGAAGAAGGATGAGTACAACCCCAAGAACACCATCCCAACCGTGAAGCATGGAGGTGGAAACATCATTCTTTGGGGATGCTTTTCTGCAAAGGAGACAGGACGACTGCACCGTATTGAGGGGAGGATGGATGGGGCCATGTATCGCGAGATCTTGGCCAACAACCTCCTTCCCTCAGTAACAGCATTGAAGATGGGTCGTGGCTGGGTCTTCCAGCATGACAACGACCTGAAACACACAGCCAGGGCAACTAAGGAGTGGCTCCGTAGAAGCATCTCAAGGTCCTGGAGTGGCCTAGCCAGTCTCCAGACCTGAACCCAATAGAACATCTTTGGAGGGAGCTGAAAGTCCGTATTGCCCAGCGACAGCCCCGAAACCTGAAGGATCTGGAGAAGGTCTGTATGGAGGAGTGGGCCAAAATCCCTGCTGCATTGTGTGCAAACCTGGTCAAGACCTACAGGAAACGTATGATCTCTGTAATTGCAAACAAAGGTTTCTGTACCAAATATTAAGTTCTGCTTTTCTGATGTATCAAATACTTATGTCATGCAATAAAATGCAAATTAATTACTTAAAAATCATACAATCTGATATTCTGAATTTTTGTTTTAGATTCCGCCTCTCACTGTTGATGTGTACCTATGATAAAAATTGCAGACCTCTACATGCTTTGTAAGTAGGAAAACCTGCAAAATCGGCAGTGTATCAAATACTTGTTCTCCCCACTGTATATATATATATATATATATACATATGCATACATACATACATACACATACATACATACATACATACATACATACATACATACATACATACATACATACATACATACATACATACATACATACATACATACATACATACAGACATACAGACATATATATATATATATATATATATATATATATATATATATATATATATACAGTACATACACATACATATACATACACATATACATATCCTTTTAAAATATATATTTCCCTTTATTACATTCCAAACTCACCCCCCCTTCTCTAATTGAAGTAAACTAGTGAACAACAATGCTTAGGCCTCTACTTCCAGCTTATACATACTATATACATTTTATGGACACAGTCAATTTTAGAATTGGAAACCTATGTTTGCATATGCAAGTACAAGTGAAACAGATAATAAACAAAAGTGAAATAAACAATAAAAAATTAACAGTAAACATTACACTCACAATAGTTCCAAAACAATAAAGACATTTCATATGTCAAATTATGTCTACAGTGCCTTGCAAAAGTATTAATCCCCCCTGCCTTTTTTCCTATTTTGTTGCATTACAATCTGTAATTTAAATAGATTTTTATTTGGATTTCATGTAATGGACATATACAAAATAGTCCAAATTGGTGAAGTGAAATGAAAAAGATAACTTGTTTCAAAAAATTATAAAAAATAAATAACGGAAAAGTGGTGCGTGCATATGTATTAACCCCCTAAGCTATGAAGCCCCTAAATAAGATCTGGTGCAACCAATTACCTTCAGAAGTCATATAATTAGTAAAAAAAAAGTCCACCTGTGTGCAATCTAAGTGTCACATGATCTCAGTATATATACACCTGTTCTGAAAGGCCCCAGAGTCTGCAACACCACTAAGCAAGGGGCACCACCAAGCAAGCGGCACCATGAAGACCAAGTAGCTCTCCAAACAGGTCAGGGACAAAGTTGTGGAGAAGTACAGATCAGGGTTGGGTTATAAAAAATATACGAAAATTTGAACATCCCACGGAGCACCATTAAATCCATTATAAAAAAATGGAAAGAATATGGCACCACAACAAACCTGCCAAGAGAAGGCCGCCCACCAAAACTCACAGACCAGGCAAGGAGGGCATTAATCAGAGAGGCAACAAAGAGACCAAAGATAACCCTGAAGGAGCTGCAAAGCTCCACAGCAGAGATTGGAGTATCTGTCCATAGCACCACTTTAAGCCGTACACTCCACAGAGCTGGGCTTTACAGAAGAGTGGCCAGAAAAAAGCCATTGCTTAAAGAAAAAAATAAGCAAACACGTTTGTTGTTCACCAAAAGGCATGTGGGAGACTCCCCAAACATATGGAAGAAGGTACTATGGTCAGATGAAACTAAAATTGAGCTTTTTGGCCATCAAGCAAAACGCTATGTCTGGCACAAACCCAACACCTCTCATCACCCGAGAACACCATCCCCACAGTGAAGCATGGTGGTGGCAGCATCATGCTGTGGGGATGTTTTTCATTGGCAGGGACTGGGAAACTGGTCAGAATTGAAGGAATGATGGATGGCGCTAAATACAGGAAAATTCTTGAGGGAGACCTGTTTTAGTCTTCCAGAGATTTGAGACTGGGACGGAGGTTCACCTTCCAGCAGCACAATGACCCTAAGCATACTGCTAAAGCAACACTTGAGTGGTTTAAGGGGAAACATTTAAATGTCTTGGAATGGCCTAGTCAAAGCCCAGACCTCAATCCAATTGAGAATCTGTGGTATGACTTAAAGATTGCTGTACACCAGAGGAACCCATCCAACTTGAAGGAGCTGGAGCAGTTTTGCCTTGAAGAATGGGCAAAAATCCCAGTGGCTGGATGTGCCAAGCTTAAAGAGACATAGAGACTTTAAGCTGTAATTGCTGCAAAAGGTGGCTCTACAAAGTATTGACTTTGGGGGGGTGAATAGTTATGCACGCTCAAGTCTTCAGTTATTTTGTGTTATTTCTTGTTTATTTCACAAAAACAATTATTTTGCATCTTAAAAGTGGTAGGCATGTTGTGTAAATCAAATGATACAACCCCCCAAAAAATCAATTTTAATTCCAGGTTGTAAGGCAACAAAATAAGAAAAATGCCAAGAGGGGTGAAAACTTTCGCAAGCCACTTTATATGTAGTGTTGTAATGATGTGCAAATAGTTAAAGTGCAAAAAGGAAAATAAATAATCATAAATATGGGTTGTATTTACAATGGTGTTTGTTCTTCACTGGTTGCCCTTTTCTTATGGCAACAGGTCACAAATCTTGCTGCTGTGACTGCACACTGTGATATTTCACCCAATAGATATGGGAGTTTATCAAAATTGGATTTGTTTTAGAATTCTTTGTGGGTCTGTGTAATCTGAGGGAAATATGTGTCTCTAATATGGTCATACATTTGGCAGGAGGTGTCACGACTTCCACCGAAGTTGGTGCCTCTCCTTGTGCGGGCGGCTATTGGCGGTCGTTGTCACTGGCTTTTTAGCTGCCACCGATCTACGTTTCTTTTTCCATTTGTTTTGTCTTGATTGTACACACCTGGTTCCCATTGCATTATTATTATTTCCCTATTTAACCCTCTGGTTCCCACATGGTTTTGTGCGTGTTTGTTCTTTGTTTTGTGTCATACACTTATGCGAGCTGGTGTGTTTTCCCTGCGTGGAGATTAGTAGTGTTTATTTTCGAGTAAAGTACGTCATTTACTCAGTTCTGTGTCCTGCGCCTGACTCCGTCCTACCGCTGCACATTTGACACGTGACAAGAGGTTAGGAAGTGCAGCTCAGTTTCCACCTCATTTTGTGTGCAGTGTGCACATAGCCTGTCTTCCCTTGAGAGCCAGGTCTGCCTATGGCGACCTTTCTCAATAACAAGGCTATGCTCACTGAGTCTGTACATAGTCAAAGCTTTCCTTAATTTTGGTTCAGTCACAGTGGTCAGGTATTCTGCCACTGTGTACTCTCTGTTTACGACCAAATATAATTTTAGTTTGCTCTGTTTTCTTGTTCATTATTTCCAATGTGTCAAGTAATTATCTTTTTGTTTCCTCATGATTTGGTTGGGTCTAATTGTGTTGCTGTCCTCTCACATTCTCTCTCTCTCTCTCTGTTTCTCTCTCACTCTCTCACTCTGTCTTACTGTCTCTGTCTCTCTCTCTTTCTATGTTTCTCTCTCTCTCACTCCCTCACTCCCTCCCTCACTCCCTCACTCCCTCACTCCCTCCCTCACTCCCTCACTCCCTCACTCCCTCACTCCCTGTCTGTCTGTCTGTCTGTCTGTCTGTCTGTCTGTCTGTCTGTCTGTCTGTCTGTCTGTCTGTCTGTCTGTCTGTCTGTCTGTCTGTCTGTCTGTCTGTCTGTCTGTCTGTCTGTCTGTCTGTCTGTCTGTCTGCCTGCCTGCCTGCCTGCCTGCCTGCCTGTCTGTCTGTCTGTCTGTCTGTCTGTCTGTCTCTCTCTCTCTCTTTCTTTGTCTCTGTGTCTTTCTCTATCTCTCTTTATCTCTCTCTCTCTCTGTTTCTCTCTCACACTCTCGCTGTTTCTCTGTTTCTCTCTCACTCCATCGCTGTCTCTCTGTCGCTGTCTATTTTTCTCTCTCTCTGTTTCTCCCTTTCTTTCTCTTTCTCTCTCTCCTTCTCTCTTTCTCCCCTCACTCTATCTCCAGATTATTACATGCTGTGAGCTAGAACTCATCTTGCAGTGTGCTGTTTTGAGTTCCCGCCCTATGGCATGCTCTTTGGCGTGCTGCAGCAGACAATACATTTTGGAGAGGCATCAGGGCATGGTGGGGTGGATGAGCGAGGGGAGGCCATGTTTATTGCATCAAGGCGAGAGGCACTTTCATGGGAGATGTGATCCCTGTATCTGTCTGTTTACCCCTCCACAGTGAATACGGGAGAAGGGCTCACACACACACAGAAACCCACACGCAGACACACACACATACATATGCGCAAGAGCATGAACGCAAACACACACAAGCACTTACACACACACTCACACACACTTCCACTAGCACACACACACACACACTCATTCTCTCTCGCTCTTACACACCAGTGGAGCTGCCACAAGGACAAAATGCAGAGCTCTCTCTCTCTAAGTATCTATTATGGAACAAGGAGGAGAGAAATGATTGATGCACATTTGAATTAAAGTTCAATTGAAGGACACAGCCCAGAGTTATGGGTGCCATTCATCAATTTAGACCTGCAACCTGAAACACCCTCTGAAGAGGAAAGGAAGCAGAATGATGGATCGATTCAATCTGTATTGTGGAAGTTCTGCGCTATATCACGATTGAAATGTAAAGGTAATTTCCGATTGAGCCGATATATGCTGTGTTTACCGTGAATGTCTCAACGAACACGGGAACATTGCCTTTAAATCGCGCTATAGCACAGAACATCTGCAATATGGATTGATTCGAGCCCTGAGAGTCAGAAACCATAGAAATAGAATGACTAGGAACATCTATGGACAAAACAATAGAAATAAAAATACTAGAAGGGAATTCTATGGACAAAATCATAGAAAGAGAATGACTAGAAGGAACATCTATGACAAAACCATAGAAATAGAATGACTAGATGGGACATCTATGGACAAAACCATACAAATAGAATATACAGTTCTAATATATGGACAAAACACCCCACAGAAAACCTTTGTAAATCTACTCTTTCTAAGGGCTCGATTCAATCAAATCCACTTTAGCCAACATCCGCATAGTGGGTTGTTTAATTTTGTCGGAGGTGGAACTAAGTTAGCGCTGTCAAATCCACAAGTGGCTCCCGGCATTGTACCTAAAGCAGACATTGCCATGGCTGCACGGAGTCGCATTAAGACAAATCCCATGCAGCCTTGTTTACAAGTTGTAACACTGGAACATGAGATGTAATCTACACCTCCATTAGGATGATAGAAATCCTCATTATTTTCTTTAATGATTTTCAATTTGAGCGTAATTATTTCTATACAGCCTACACTTTCTCCTTCTGAATTTCTAACAGGAGTGGGGTGGGTGTGGCTTTGATGCAATGATCGCAAGAGCAGCTGGTCACTGATTTGATGACTCCAATGCAGTTCCACCTCCAACATCGCCAAAACATCTGCTATGCGGGTGTCTGCTATCGCCGATTAACGCCTGATGTGATTGAATCTAGGCCTTATTCTACAGAATGTGGTCTACATTTGATCTATGATCCCATAGTTATTCTACATAAAATGTGCTGCCCTTTGATTAATTCAGCCTACACTGACATTGAGTTAGAAAAGCAATAAAGTTGTATTACCTTTCCTGACATTTCCACAGATATAATTTCCCATGGTGATTGTTTACAGCAGCTTTCAGTGGAAAGTATAAGCTGCAACATGAATCTATGATGGAGGTATTGAGAGTGTCTGAGGAGACAGGATGTGTGTTAGTGTGCGTGTGTGCGTGTGTTTTTAAAGTCAATCTTCCCGTTCGCATAGGCCACCGAAAGCTTGGGCAGAAACATAACCTTCTCATAGTTATTATTGAATAGAACAGCAGTCCAGTCTCTATGACTAAAATACTAAATCAATGTCCACTTAGACACTCTCAAGGAACACTTACGTTCTGACTTAATGCTCTTGACTGTGCTGGAACAATACATGTGAGGAATATGAATCTCTAGTTAATTATATAGTTAGCACCACTCTGAGGGGTTGAGTTTGTTTCAGTCGAGACGTAACACCCACTGTGGCATTAGTTTGTAGTACACTTCCTGCTCCTGTGTCAAGAGCTATTTCCAAATAACGTTTTGTCCTTTTTGTATTTTTTATTTAACCTATATTTAACCAGGGGAATAGGTTACGGTATAGGTAGTTTAGTTCTTAAGGGCACAATTAGACACTACACTACCACTTCTACACTCCATCCCCAGAGGGCAGCACCAACCGAGTCAGATGCTCTGCTCTGCCAAACATCCTTGTTAAGTGTCGAGTGCGCACAGGTGTGTGGAATCAATCAGGGTGGCAGCTTGCAGAGCCGTGAAGCTACTGGAGTTCGAGGGCCAAGTGGGCCACACCTTAAATCAGGTTACAGAATATTTTGCTAGGTTTAGGACCCCTAGACTTAGCGAGTGTAGCAATATCAGCAGGTTAGCTAGTTGGTGCTGTCAAGAGCCATACTAGACTGTTTGAGAACAGACACCTACCGACAGGCCTTTGCAATCAGACACAGCAAGCCTTACCATGCCATTTGTGTCATCTAGAGAGAGTTTGAAGTTGGAGGGGAAAGATGGAGTGAAGAAGGGGAGGAGAGAGAGTGATGTGGGCAGAGAGGAGAAGAAGGGAGGGATGGAGAGAGGGAGAAAGGAGGAGAGGGGGAGAGATGGAGGGGGAGAGGAGGAGAGGGGTAGAGATTGATACCCTCATTTAACCTCTGACAAGGTGAAGACACAGGCTGCATAATGAGTTGTGACACTTTAATTAGCAGGTTACAGATAAACAGTATCAAAATAGCCTGCTTGTTTTCCATGGCACACACACTGGCTCCACTTTGCCACAGGGTGTGTGTGTGTGTGTGTGTGTGTGTGTGTGTGTGTGTGTGTGTGTGTGTGTGTGTGTGTGTGTGTGTGTGTGTGTGTGTGTGTGTGTGTGTGTGTGTGTGTGTGTGTGTGTGTGTGCGTGTGCGTGAGATTGATTGTTCGTGCCCATGTGTGTATAAATATGTGTATCTATCCCTGTGTAAACTAAACTGTAGCCTTCAGTGGCAGTTGGTACCATAGACAGCGTCATCATAAAGGGACTTTAGCAGTATTACAGTCAAAGGATGAAGGAGCTTTCTGTTGTGGTTGAGCCATTGGATGCATATTTTTGGACCAGAGACCTATAGGGCCCAAAAGCTGTGCACGACATAGGGAATAGCATGCCATTTGGGACACAGACATTGTGTTTATCTGTGTCTTTGTTTTGGTTGGCAGCACATCAATGTGGAAGCCCTCGGGCTAGTATCTCTCATGTTTACACACTGTTAGGGGTCATTGCAGATAGGACTGTGTGTGTGTGTGTTAACAGGGGGTGTATCTGTCCCCTGTCGAGAAAACAGCATGATGTGGAACATACAATAGGTCATAATAGAACATAAATAACTTATGTCCACTCCTGGGACTGTTGCAACTGTGTGTGTGTGTGTGTGTGTGTGTGTGTGTGTGTGTGTGTGTGTGTGTGTGTGTGTGTGTGTGTGTGTGTGTGTGTGTGTGTGTGTGTCTGTGTGTGTGTGTGTGTGTGCAGGGATGGGCAAACATTTCAAAATATAATTACAAAATACAATTACAAAATATCATACAGATCAATGTAAAAACATGTATTTAATTAAAATGCATGCTTATTGTATTTTAAAATACAGAAATACATTTGCATGTAGCCAGCTCGAACAGCAACAACATTGTCAGTAACGGTTAGAGTAATTTTTTACTTGCTTTGACAGTGACATGTTGTTTATCGACCTTAGTTGAATGCACTGACTTTAAGTCACTCTGTCAGAGGAAGGCCCTAAAAATTGCCAAAGAGTCCAGCCACCCTAGTCATAGACTGTTCTCTCTGCTACTGCACGGCAAGCGGTAACGGAGCACCAAGTCTAGGTCCAAAAGGCTTCTTAACAGCTTCTACCCCAAAGCCATAATACTCCTGAACAGCTAATCATGGCTACCCGGACTTACCTTGACTAACCTGTGCCCCCGCACATTCACTCTGTACCGGTACCCCCTGTATATAGCCTCGCTACTATTATTTGCTTATTTTTTTCTTTAAGCAATGGCTTTTTTCTGCCCACTCTTCTGTAAAGCCCAGCTCTGTGGAGTGTACGGCTTAAAGTGGTCCTATGGACAGATACTCCAATCTCCGCTGTGGAGCTTTGCAGCTCCTTCAGGGTTATCTTTGGTCTCTTTGTTGCCTCTCTGATTAATGCCCTCCTTGCCTGGTCCGTGAGTTTTGGTGGGCGGCCCTCTCTTGGCAGGTTTGTTATGGTGCCATATTCTTTTAAAAAATGTATAATGGATTTAATGGTGCTCTGTGGGATGTTCAAAGTTTTGTATATTTTTTTATAACCCAACCCTGATCTGTACTTCTCCACAACTTTGTCCCTGACCTGTTTGGAGAGCTCCTTGGTCTTCATGGTGCTGCTTGCTTGGTGGTGCCCCTTGCTTAGTGGTGTTGCAGACTCTGGGGCCTTTCAGAACAGGTGTATATATACTGAGATCATGTGACACTTAGATTGCACACAGGTGGACTTTATTTAACTAATTATGTGACTTCTGAAGGCAATTGGTTGCACCAGATCTTATTTAGGGGCTTCATAGCAAAGGGGTGAATACATATGCACGCACCACTTTTGCGTTATTTATTTTTTAGAATTTTTTGAAACAAGTAATTTTTTTCATTTCACTTCACCAATTTGGACTATTTTGTGTATGTCCATTACATGAAATCCAAAGGAAAATCCATTTACATTTCAGGTTGTAATGCAACAAAATAGGAAAAACACCAAGGGGGATGAATACTTTTGCAAGGCACTGTAACACTTATTTTTCTTAAAACTGCATTGTTGGTTAAGGGCTTGTAAGTAAGCATTTCACTGTAAGTTCTACACCTGTTGTATTAGGCGCATGTGAGAAATACAATTTGATTTGATTTGATAAGAGTGTCTGCTAAATGATCAAAATGTACAGTGCCTTCAGAACACACACAAACATATACACACACACACACACTCACACACACACACAGGCACACAGGCACACAGACAGGTAGGCAGGCACACACACACATGCACAAACGCACACGCACCCATGCACACACACACACACACACACACACACACACACACACACACACACACACACACACACACACAAACATACACAACCATGTCAGAATCCAACAGTCTTTACCAGAGCATTGGTTGATATCTCATTATGCTTCTGCATGTCATCTGGAGGAGAGATTAATGCAGAGATTAGACAGACTCCATTATTCTAAATTACATCCCAAATGGATCTATCGATGGGCTGTAATACCACACCTTTCTCTGCACACACACACACTCAGAGAGGGGACGGCTGGATGTCTGCAATGGCAGACAAAAATAATTAACCTGATCGTTTTTAAAAGCTTTCTTTTGTCCTTGGGATAAGGGAAAAAAATAATCACAATAAGAAATGCTAATATGTACTGAAATTAATTAAATGATGTCAAGCTTGATTTTATCTGGGGGAGATCATTTGTCTCTCTTTGGCTGCCGGAGGACTGAGGGTATGTGTGTAGCCTGGTAATTAATTTGTGCCAATGGGACATGTTCCTTCCGTCACTGCACTGTAAAACATTTCCTGTAAAATGTACATTAACTTACTGGCAGCAATTGGCCAGTAAGTTAATGTAATTTATTTTACACTACAGCTACTGTAATCCACTATACTGTAAAACATTTTTACGGTACCACATTTTGTACTGTATTCTAATTTACAGTATATTACTGGAATTACCCATGCAGCGGGATATTACCAAGTGTTCTTTGCAAGTTTAGATTTTTAGTAGTAACTTAGTAACTTGCATTCAACCAAGTTTAATAAAAATAAAAAAACATCACAGGCATAGCAAGTAAAAAGTTTCTGTTACCGTTACAGAAAATGTTGTTGTAGCTATGAATTCATTGGTCTTCAAAATAATTGTAAAGTCAACAAAATATCGTATGATATATCTCTGACTATCTCTGGATAGTGCCAATACAATACTGAGATATTCATAGTAACTTGATGCCAGAGCAATGAAACACAGTACAATAAAGTAAAAGAGACTATAAAACGGTATTAAATATATTTTCAAGCATAGTGTTGGCTGCATCATGTTATGGGTAGGCTTATAATCTTTAAGGACTGGGGAGTTTTTCAGGATAAAAAATTAACTGAATGGAGCTAAGCACAGGCAAAATCCTGGTTCAGTCTGCTATCCACCAGACGCTGGGAGATGAATTGACCTTTCAGCAGGACAATAACCTAAAATACAAGGCCAAATCTACACTGGAGTTGCTTACCAAGAAGACAGTGAATGTTCCTGAGTGGCCGAGTTACAGTTTTGACTTAAATCTGCTTGAAAATCTATGGCAAGACTTGAAAATGGTTGTCTAGCAATGATCAACAATCATTTGACAGAGCTTGAAGAATTTTGAAAAGAATAATGGGCAAATATTATACAATCCAGGTGTGCAAAGCTCTTCTCTCCTCCATCTCTCCTCCTCTCCTCTCCTCCATCTCTCCTCCTCTCCATCTCTCCTCTTCTCCATCTCTCCTCCTCTCCATCTCTACTCCTCTCCTACATCTCTCCTCCTCTCCTCTTCTCCATCTCTACTCCTCTCCTCTCCTCCTCTCCATCTCTCCTCCTCTCCATCTCTACTCCTCTCCTCTCCTCTCCTCCATCTATCCTCTTCTCCATCTCTCCTCCTCTCCTCTCCTCCATCTCTCCTCCTCTCCATCTCTCCTCCTCTTCTCTCCTCCATCTCTCCTCCTCTCCATCTCTACTCCTCTCCTCTCCTCCATCTCTCCTTCTCTCCATCTCTACTCCTCTTCTCCATCTCTCCTCTCCATCTCTCCTCCATCTCTCCTCCTCTCCATCTCTACTCCTCTCCTCTCCTCCATCTCTCCTCTCCTCCATCTCTCCTCCTCTCCTTTCCCCCATCTCTCCTCCTCTCCATCTCTCCTCCTCTCCATCTCTACTCCTCTTCTCTCCTCCATCTCTCCTCCTCTCCATCTCTACTCCTCTTCTCTCCTCCATCTCTCTCCTCTCCATCTCTGCTTTTCTCCTCTCCTCCATCTCTCCTCCTCTCCATCGCTACTCCTCTCCTCTCCTCCATCTCTCCTCTCCTCCAGCTCTACTCCTCTCCATCTCTACTCCTCTTCTCTCCTCCATCTCTCCTCCTCTCCATCTCTACTCCTCTTCTCTCCTCCATCTCTCCTCCATCTCTCCTCCTCTCCATCTGTACCCCTCTCCTCTCCTCCATCTCTCCTCCTCTCCATCCCTACTCCTCTTCTCTCCTCCATCTCTCCTCTCCTCCATCTCACCTCCTCTCCATCTCTACTCCTCTTCTCTCCTCCATCTCTCCTCTCCTCCATCTCACCTCCTCTCCATCTCTCCTCCATCTCTCCTCCTCTCCATCTCTACCCCCTCTCCTCTCCTCCATCTCTCCTCTCCTCCATCTCTCCTCCTCTCCTTTCCCCCATCTCTCCTCCTCTCCATCTCTACTCCTCCATCTCTACTCCTCTTCTCTCCTCCATCTCTCCTCCTCTCCATCTCTACTCCTCTTCTCTCCTCCATCTCTCCTCCTCTCCATCTCTACTCTTCTCCTCTCCTCCATCTCTCCTCCTCTCCATCGCTACTCCTCTCCTCCATCTCTCCTCTCCTCCAGCTCTCCTCCTCTCCATCTCTACTCCTCTTCTCTCCTCCTCCATCTCTCCTCCTCTCCATCTCTACTCCTCTTCTCTCCTCCATCTCTCCTCCTCTCCATCTGTGCTCTCCTCTCCTCCATCTCTCCTCCTCTCCATCTCTACTCCTCTTCTCTCCTCCATCTCACCTCCTCTCCATCTCTCCTCCATCTCTCCTCCTCTCCATCTCTACTCCTCTCCTATCCTCCATCTCTCCTCCTCTCCATCGCTACTCCTCTCCTCTCCTCCATCTCTCCTCTCCTCCAGCTCTCCTCCTCTCCATCTCTACTCCTCTTCTCTCCTCCATCTCTCCTCCATCTCTCCTCCTCTCCATCTGTACTCCTCTCCTCTCCTCCATCTCTCCTCCTCTCCATCCCTACTCCTCTTCTTTCCTCCATCTCTCCTCTCCTCCATCTCACCTCCTCTCCATCTATACTCCTCTTCTCTCCTCCATCTCTCCTCTCCTCCATCTCACCTCCTCTCCATCTCTCCTCCATCTCTCCTCCTCTCCATCTCTACCCCTCTCCTCTCCTCCATCTCTCCTCTCCTCCATCTCTCCTCCTCTCCTTTCCCCCATCTCTCCTCCTCTCCATCTCTCCTCCTCCATCTCTACTCCTCTTCTCTCCTCCATCTCTCCTCCTCTCCATCTCTACTCCTCTCCTCTCCTCCATCTCTCCTCCTCTCCATCTCTCCTCCTCTTCTCTCCTCCATCTCTCCTCCTCTCCATCTCTACTCCTCTCCTCTCCTCCATCTCTCCTTCTCTCCATCTCTACTCCTCTTCTCCATCTCTCCTCTCCATCTCTCCTCCATCTCTCCTCCTCTCCATCTCTACTCCTCTCCTCTCCTCCATCTCTCCTCTCCTCCATCTCTCCTCCTCTCCTTTCCCCCATCTCTCCTCCTCTCCATCTCTCCTCCTCTCCATCTCTACTCCTCTTCTCTCCTCCATCTCTCCTCCTCTCCATCTCTACTCCTCTTCTCTCCTCCATCTCTCTCCTCTCCATCTCTGCTTTTCTCCTCTCCTCCATCTCTCCTCCTCTCCATCGCTACTCCTCTCCTCTCCTCCATCTCTCCTCTCCTCCAGCTCTACTCCTCTCCATCTCTACTCCTCTTCTCTCCTCCATCTCTCCTCCTCTCCATCTCTACTCCTCTTCTCTCCTCCATCTCTCCTCCATCTCTCCTCCTCTCCATCTGTACCCCCTCTCCTCTCCTCCATCTCTCCTCCTCTCCATCCCTACTCCTCTTCTCTCCTCCATCTCTCCTCTCCTCCAGCTCACCTCCTCTCCATCTCTACTCCTCTTCTCTCCTCCATCTCTCCTCTCCTCCATCTCACCTCCTCTCCATCTCTCCTCCATCTCTCCTCCTCTCCATCTCTACCCCTCTCCTCTCCTCCATCTCTCCTCTCCCCCATCTCTCCTCCTCTCCATCTCTACTCCTCCATCTCTACTCCTCTTCTCTCCTCCATCTCTCCTCCTCTCCATCTCTACTCCTCTTCTCTCCTCCATCTCTCCTCCTCTCCATCTCTACTCTTCTCCTCTCCTCCATCTCTCCTCCTCTCCATCGCTACTCCTCTCCTCCATCTCTCCTCTCCTCCAGCTCTCCTCCTCTCCATCTCTACTCCTCTTCTCTCCTCCTCCATCTCTCCTCCTCTCCATCTCTACTCCTCTTCTCTCCTCCATCTCTCCTCCTCTCCATCTGTGCTCTCCTCTCCTCCATCTCTCCTCCTCTCCATCTCTACTCCTCTTCTCTCCTCCATCTCACCTCCTCTCCATCTCTCCTCCATCTCTCCTCCTCTCCATCTCTACTCCTCTCCTATCCTCCATCTCTCCTCCTCTCCATCGCTACTCCTCTCCTCTCCTCCAGCTCTCCTCCTCTCCATCTCTACTCCTCTTCTCTCCTCCATCTCTCCTCCATCTCTCCTCCTCTCCATCTGTACTCCTCTCCTCTCCTCCATCTCTCCTCCTCTCCATCCCTACTCCTCTTCTTTCCTCCATCTCTCCTCTCCTCCATCTCACCTCCTCTCCATCTATACTCCTCTTCTCTCCTCCATCTCTCCTCTCCTCCATCTCACCTCCTCTCCATCTCTCCTCCATCTCTCCTCCTCTCCATCTCTACCCCTCTCCTCTCCTCCATCTCTCCTCTCCTCCATCTCTCCTCCTCTCCTTTCCCCCATCTCTCCTCCTCTCCATCTCTCCTCCTCCATCTCTACTCCTCTTCTCTCCTTCATCTCTCCTCCTCTCCATCTCTACTCCTCTTCTCTCCTCCATCTCTCCTCCTCTCCATCTCTACTCTTCTCCTCTCCTCTATCTCTCCTCCTCTCCATCGCTACTCCTCTCATCCATCTCTCCTCTCCTCCAGCTCTCCTCCTCTCCATCTCTACTCCTTTTCTCTCCTCCTCCATCTCTCCTCCTCTCCATCTCTACTCCTCTTCTATCCTCCATCTCTCCTCCATCTCTCCTCCTCTCCATCTGTACTCTCCTCTCCTCCATCTCTCCTCCTCTCCATCTCTACTCCTCTTCTCTCCTCCATCTCTCCTCTCCTCCATCTCACCTCCTCTCCATCTCTACTCCTCTTCTCTCCTCCATCTCTCCTCCTCTCCAATTTTCACTGATCACAGACAGGCAATCAGTCCTTTAGTTTCTCATTCAATGGCTCCATTTATATTTCTCTCACTGTTTCGCTCTCACTATTTCTAATTCTGTCTCTGTCTGTGGCCATGCCTAACCGATTGCCAAACCGAGAGGAGTAGTGGAAGATTTCATACCCTCTAACTTTTTATCTAACCTGTTCGAAAGGTGGTCAAAACGGCAGTGGTTTAAAAGAAAATAGACAGAAAGTTGTTGATGTGGTTACTAAAACAGCTGTATTGTTAGATCTGTACAATATATTTCCAATTTCCATTACCTTTCCAGATTTGCATAGCAGAGAAGTAGACCGAGATGTCATACCATTTTACATTTACATTTTAGTCATTTAGCAGACGCTCTTATCCAGAGCGACTTTGTCACGTTCGTTGAATGATGGGTCAGACCAAGGCGCAGCGTGATATACGTACATGTTTATTAACTTATAAACACACGACAAAATAACAAAACAAAACGAAACGTGAAGTCCAAGGTAGAACACACAACATACCTTACAAGGAACAAGATCCCACAACTCAGTAGTGCCAATAGGCTGCCTAAGTATGATCCCCAATCAGAGACAACGAGCGACAGCTGCCTCTGATTGGGAACCACACCGGCCAACATAGAAATACCCATCCTAGATAAACCACATAGAAATATACACAAACAAAGAATATACACACCCTGACTCAACATATACGAGTCCCCTGAGTCAGGGCGTGACAGTAACCCCCCCCCCCCAAAGGTGCGGACTCCGACTGCACAACATAAACATAACAGGGTAGGGGCCGGGTGGGCATTCCGCCTCAGAGGCGGATCCGGCTCCGGGTGTGACGACCACTTACTCTCCGCCTCCCTGTTGCGCCCCTGGTCTGGTCTGGACCTCAGCGCGCTGCTTCCCCTCTCCTTCCTCCCATGATACTCCAGGCCCTGTCTGGACCCTGGTGTGGGAGACCCCGAACCTGGAGAGGGGCTGACGTCATGGTCTGGACTGGAGCCGCTGACCGGAGCTGGACCAGCACCAGTGGAGCGGACTGCTCAGGCTCCGGACTGGAGCCGCTGACCGGAGCTGGACTAGGCACCGGTGGAGCGGACTACTCTGGCTCCGGAGTGGAGCCGCTGACCGGAGCTGGACCAGACGATGGTGGGACGGGCTGCTCAGGCTCTGGACTGGAGCTGCTGACCGGAGCTGGACTAGACCCGGGTGGAGCGGACTGTTCTGGCTCCGGAGTGGAGCCGCTGACCGGTGCCGGACCAGGCACCGGTGGAACGGGCGCGGGCCGTGCCGGACTGGACACATGCACCACTGGTCTGGTGCTAGGAGCAGGAACGGGCCGGGCCGGACTGGACACACGCACCACTGGTCTGGTGCTAGGAGCAGGAACGGGCCGGACCGGACTGGCGACACGCACCACTTGCTTGGTGCGAGGAGCAGGAACGGGCCAAGCCGGACTGGGAACACGCACCACTGGCTTGGTGCGGGGGCAGGAACGGGCCGGACCGGACTGGCGACACGCACCACTTGCTTGGTGCGAGGAGCAGGAACAGGCCGGGCCGGGCTGGCGACGCGCACCACTGGCTTGGTGCGAGGAGCAGGAACAGGCCAGGCCGGACTGGCGACGCGCACCACAGGCTTGGTGTGAGGAGCAGGAACGGGCCGGGCCGGACTGGGAACACACACCATTGGCTTGGTGCGGGGAGCAGGAACGGGCCAGACCGGACTGGCGACGCGCACCACTGGCTTGGTGCGAGGAGCAGGAACAGGCTGGGCCGGGCTGGCGACGCGCACCACTAGCTTGGTGCGAGGAGCAGAAACAGGCCGGGCCGGGCTGGCGACGCGCACCACTTCCTTGGTGCGAGGAGCAGGAACAGGCCGGGCCGGGCTGGCGACGTGCACCACTGGCTTGGTGCGAGGAGCAGGAACAGGCCGGGCCGGCTCCTCGCACCACTAGCATGGTGTGAGGAGCAGGAACAGGCCGGGCCGGGCTGGCGACGCGCACCACTGACTTGGTGCGAGGAGCAGGAACAGGCCGGGCCGGGCTGGCGACGTGCACCACAGGCTTGGTGCGAGGAGCAGGAACGGGCCGGACCGGACTGGCGACACGCACCACTTGCTTGGTGCGAGGAGCAGGACTGGGTTCCTTTATTAACCCCCGCTCCTTCTGCTGCCTAACGAGCTCCTCTCGCCGTGCCTCTACTTTTTCCTTCTCCCTTTTAGCCTCCTGTAGCGCCTCCCTCTGACCGAATAACTCCTGCTCCCTCTGAGCCAACAGCCCCCGTAACATGGTGGCCTCCTCTCCTAACCTGCAGATCCGCCCTTTCACGGCCTCCTGCTGCCTCGTCGTCCACACCGTGTGCCCCCCCCCAAAGATTTTCTTGGGGTTGCCTCTCGGGTCTCCGTTGTCGGCACTGTTGGTGCCGTTTCTCCTCTCCTACCCGGGCTTCCTCCTTCATCGCCTTCCGATAACGGACGGCCTCCTCCTCTGTAATTCTCCCCCAACCGAGGAGGACATCTACTAATGTTACCTCCTGTTGAGTCCCAGGCGTTTGCTCCTTCTCGGCACGCTGCTTGGTCCTCGTTTGGTGGGATCTTCTGTCACGTTCGTTGAATGACGGGTCAGACCAAGGCGCAGCGTGATATACGTACATGTTTATTAACTTATAAACACACGACAAAATAACAAACCAAAACGAAACGTGAAGTCCAAGGTAGAACACACAACATACCTTACAAGGAACAAGATCCCACAACTCAGTAGTGCCAATAGGCTGCCTAAGTATGATCCCCAATCAGAGACAACGAGCGACAGCTGCCTCTGATTGGGAACCACACCGGCCAATATAGAAATACCCATCCTAGATAAACCACATAGAAATATACACAAACAAAGAATATACACACCCTGACTCAACATATACGAGTCCCCTGAGTCAGGGCGTGACAGACTTACAGGAGCAATTAGGGTTAAGTGCCTTGCTCAAGGGCAAATCAACAGATTTTTCACCTAGTCGGCTTGGGGATTACAACCAGCGACGTTTCGGTTACTGGCACAACGCTCTTAACCACTAAGCTACCTGCCCTTTAACTTTTTGGCTAACTTGTTGGGAAAGTGGTCAAAGTAGCTGATTTGTGTCGACAGTTACATTGTTTATGGTGAATGTTGAAGTCTGATGTCACAATGGAGAGGTTTAGAATGTTGAGGAAATTCCATGAAAGTGGATGCAGGACAAAAAGAAGGACACAAATTTTAATATTTTAAAAAGTATCAAAGATATCAACAAGTAAAATGTAAGCAGCTCAATCCAGACCAGTCCGCACATAAGTTTGAATGGCTTTTCTATCTTAAATGGTGTAAGAGGAGTAACATGAAGAAGAAGAAGAAGAAGAAGAAGAAGTATGACGAAGATTTAAAGTCTTGCTTCGCAAGTCCCATCTAACAAGAGATAATGCAGCAATATCAGCCAGAGAAATTATGTCATATGTGTCTGTCTGACAGATAGGCTGTTAATGATGCAGGCACAAAGCCACATCCATTACCTTTCATTCTATACTATGTATAAAGCTATACTGCATTATGGAGAGTAGGCTAGTGAATATGCAGTGATATGTATTGTAATGACGATGATGATGATGATGATCAGAATGATGTATTATCATTGCAGATTTATTTTGCAGATACAATTAGCCTAATGTACATACAGTTGAAGTCGGAAGTTTACATACACTTAGGTTGGAGTTATTAAAACTCGTTTTTCAACCATTCCACACATTTCTTGTTAACAAGCTATAGTTTTGGCAAGTCGGTTAGGACATCTACTTTGTGCATGACACAAGTAATTTTTCCAACAATTGTTTACAGACAGATTATTTCACTTATAATTCACTGTATCACAATTACAGTGGGTCAGAAGTTTACATACACTAAGTTGACTGTGCCTTTAAATAGCTTGGAAAATTCCAAAAAATGATGTCATGGCTTTAGAAGCTTCTGATAGGCTAATTGACATCATTTGAGTCAATTGGAGGTGTACCTGTGGATGTATTTCAAGGCCTACCTTCAAATTCAGTGCCTCTTTGCTTGACATCATGGGAAAATCAAAAGAAATCAGCCAAGACCTCAGAAAAAAAATTGTAGACCTCCACAAGTCTGGTTCATCCTTGGGAACAATTTCCAAACGCCTGAATGTACCACGTTCATCTGTACAAACAATAGTGCGCAAGTATAAACACCATGGGACCACGAGGCCGTCATACCGCTCAGGTAGGAGACGCGTTCTGTCCCCTAGAGATGAACGTACTTTGAACGTCTGATGAAACAAAAATAGAACGGTTTGGCCATAATGACCATTGTTATGTTTGGAAGAAAAGGAGGTGCTTGCAAGCCGAAGAACACCATCCCAACCGTGAAGCACGGGGGTGGCAGCATCGTGCTGTGGGGGTGCTTTGCTGCAGGAGGGACTGGTGCACTTCACAACATAGATGGCATCATGAGGAAGGAAAATTATGTGGATATATTGAAGCAACATCTCAAGACATCAGTCAGGAAGTTAAAGCTTGGTCGCAAATGGGTCTTCCAAATGCACAATGACCCCAAGTATACTTCCAAAGTTGTGGCAAAATGGCTTAAGGACAACAAAGTTAAGGTATTGGAGTGGCAATCACAAAGCCCTGACCTCAATCCTATAGAACATTTGTGGGCAGAACTGAAAAAGCGTGTGCGAGCAAGGATGCCTACAAACCTGATTCATTTACACCAGCTCTGTCAGGAGGAATGGGCCAAAATTCACCCAACTTATTGTGGGAAGCTTGTGGAAGGCTACCCGAAACGTTTGACCCAAGTTAAATAATTGAAAGGCAATGCTACCAAATATTAATTGAGTTTATGTAAACTTCTGACCCACTGGGAATGTGATGAAAGAAACAAACGCTGAAATAAATGATTCTCTCTACTATTATTCTGGCATTTCACATTCTTAAAATAAAGTGGTGATCCTGACTGACCTAGGACAGGGAATTTTTACTAGGATTAAATTACAGGAATTGTGAAAAACTGAGTTTAAATCTGTTTGGCTAAGGTGTACAGTGAGGGGAAAAAGTATTTGATCCCCTGCTGATTTTGTACGTTTGCCCACTGACAAAGACAGGATCAGTCTATAATTGTAATGGTAGGTTTATTTGAACAGTGAGAGACAGAATAACAACAAACAAATCCAGTAAAACACATGTCAAGAATGTTATAAATTGATTTGCATTTTAATGAGGGAAATAAGTATTTGACCCCTCTGCAAAACATGACTTAGTACTTGGTGGCAAAACCCTTGTTGGCAATCACAGAGGTCAGACGTTTCTTGTAGTTGGCCACCAGGTTTGCACACATCTCAGGAGGGATTTTGTTCCACTTCTCTTTGCAGATCTTCTCCAAGTCATTAAGGTTTCGAGGCTGACGTTTGGCAAATCGAACCTTCAGCTCCCTCCACAGATTTTCTATGGGATTAAGTTCTGGAGACTGGCTAGGCCACTCCAGGACCTTAATGTGCTTCTTCTTGAGCCACTCCTTTGTTGCCTTGGCAGTGTGTTTTGGGTCATTGTCATGCTGGAATACACATCCACGACCCATTTTCAATGGAGGTTCTCACCTAAGATTTGACGGTACATGGCCCCGTCCATCGTCCCTTTGACGCGTGAAGTTGTCCTGTCCCCTTAGCAGAAAAACACCCCCAAAGCATAATGTTTCCACCTCCATGTTTGACGGTGGGGATGGTGTTCTTGGGGTCATTGGCAGCATTCCTCCTCTTCCAAACACGGCGAGTTGAGTTGATGCCAAAGAGCTCGATTTTGGTCTCATCTGACCACAACACTTTCACCCAGTTCTCCTCTGAATCATTCAGATGTTCATTGGCAAACTTCAGACGGGCCTGTATATGTGCTTTCTTGAGCAGGGGGACCTTGCGGGCGCTGCAGGATTTCAGTCCTTCACGGCATAGTGTGTTACCAATTGTTTTCTTGGTGACTATGGTCCCAGCTGCCTTGAGATCATTGACAAGATCCTCCCGTGTAGTTCTGGGCTGATTCCTCACCGTTCTCATGATCATTGCAACTCCACGAGGTGAGATCTTGCATGGAGCCCCAGGCCGAGGGAGATTGACAGTTCTTTTGTGTTTCTTCCATTTGCGAATAATCTCACCAACTGTTGTCACCTTCTCACCAAGCAGCTTGGCGATGGTCTTGCAGGCCATTCCAGCCTTGTGTAGGTCTACAATCTTGTCCCTGACATCCTTGGAGAGCTCTTTGGTCTTGGCCATGGTGGAGAGTTTGGAATCTGATTGATTGATTGCTTCTGTGGACAGGTGACTTTTATACAGGTAACAAACTGAGATTAGGAGCACTCCCTTTAGGAGTGTGCTCCTAATCTCAGCTCGTTACCTGTATAAAAGACACCTGGGAGCCAGAAATCTTTCTGATTGAGAGGGGGTCAAATACCTATTTCCCTCATTAAATTCAAATCAATTTATAACATTTTTGACATGCGTTTTTCTGGATTTTTTTGTTGTTATTCTGTCTCTCACTGTTCAAATAAACCTACCATTAAAATTATAGACTGATCATGTCTTTGTCATTGGGCAAACGTACAAAATCAGCAGGGGATCAAATACTTTTTACCCTCACTGTATGTAAACTTCCGACTTCAACTGTATATGTGTGGCAGAAAATATAAAATACAATTACAAAATGTAATTACAAAATACCATAAAGATCAATGTATCAAAATTACTACAAAATGCATTTGCAGGTAGCAGGCCCGAACAGCAACAACATTTTTAGTAACGGTAACAGAAACTTTTTACTTGCTATGACATGCTGTTGTTTATCTACCTTAGTTGAATGCACTGACTGTAAGTCACTGGTGTCTGATAAATTACCAAAATGTTAATGCATATGTGAAAATGAACATACCAAAATGCAAAACACACTGGGTATTATTATTGGCCTTGTTTCAAGGTCGTGTCTAGATGGGATACATTTTAACCTAATTCTCCTAACCTGCTACGTTTATTCTACTAAACTGCTGCATAAATTCTTCTAAATCTGCTACGAAAAGTCAATTTTTACAAAAGCTGTATCTTCTCCAAAAAAACAAAATGATGAACGCTATGAAAATATAAAAATGGTATAGAAAAGTATCTTGTTACAAAATTCATTTGGAGTTTACACTCGTGGTCAAAAGTTTTGAAAATGACACAAATACTAATTTTCACAAAGTCTGCTGCCTCAGTTTTGATTATGGCAATTTGCATATACTCCAGAATGTCATGAAGAGTGATTAGATGAATTGCAATTAATTGCAAAGTCTCTCTTTGCCATGAAAATGAACTTAATCCCGAAAAAACATTTCCACTGCATTTCAGCCCTGCCACAAAAGGACCAGCTGCCATCATGTCAGTGATTGTCTCGTTAACACAGGTGAGAGTGTTGACGAGGACAAGGCTAGAGATCACTCTGTCATGCTGATTGAGTTAGAATAACAGACTGGAAGCTTTAAAAGGAGGGTGGTGTTTGAAATCATTGTTCTTCCTCTGTTAACCATGGTTACCTGCAAGGAAACACGTTGCGTCATCATTGCTTTGCACAAAAAGGGCTTCACAGGCAAGGATATTGCTGCTAGTAAGATTGACCCTAAATCAACCATTTATCAGATCATCAAGAACTTCAAGGAGAGAGGTTCAATTGTTGTGAAGAAGACGTCAGGGCGCCCAAGAAAGTGCAGCAAGCGCCAGGACCGTCTCCTAAAGTTGATTCAGCTGCGGGAACGGGGCACCACCAGTGCAGAGCTTGCTCAGGAATGGCAGCAGGCAGGTGTGAGTGCATCTGCACGCACAGTGATGCGAATACTTTTGGAGGATGGCCTGGTGTCAAGAAGGGCAGCAAAGAAGCCACTTCTCTCCAGGAAAAACATCAGGGACAGACTGATATTCTGCAAAAGGTACAGGGATTGGACTGCTGAGGACTGGGGTAAAGTCATTTTCTCTGATGAATCCCCTTTCCGATTGTTTGGGGGATCCGGAAAACACCTTGTCCAGAGAAGACAAGGTGAGCGCTACCATCAGTCCTGTGTCAAGCCAACAGTAAAGCATCCTGAGACCATTCATGTGTGGGGTTGCTTCTCAGCCAAGGGAGTGGGCTCACTCACAATTTTGCCTAAGAACACAGCCATGAATAAAGAATGGTACCAACACATCCTCCGAGAGCAACTTCTCCCAACTATCCAAGAACAGTTTGGTGACGACCAATGCATTTTCCAGCATGATGGAGCACCTTGCCATAAGGCAAAAGTGATAACTAAGTGGCTTGGGGAACAAAACATCGACATTTTGGGTCCATGGCCAGGAAACTCCCCAGACCTTAATACCATTGAGAACTTGTGGTCGATCCTCAAGAGGCGGGTGGACAAACAAAAACCCACAAATTCTGACAAACTCCAAGCATTGATTATGCAAGAATGGGCTGCCATCAGTCAGGATGTGGCCCAGAAGTTAATTGACAGCATGCCAGAGCGGATTGCAGAGGTCTTGAAAAAGAAGGGTCAACACTGCAAATATTGACTCTTTGCATAAACTTAATGTAATTGTCAATAAAAGCCTTTGACAGTTATGTAATGCTTGTAATTATATTTCAGTATACCATAGTAACATCTGACAAAAATATCTCATAACACTGAAACAGTGAACTTTGTGAAGACCAATCCTTGTGTCATTCTCAAAACTTTTGACCACGACTGTAGTTCAGCCCAGTGTAATACAAATTACAAAATAAAGTAATTTAAATACATCCCATCTCTCGCTCTTTCTCTTTGTGTTTGTGTTGTGAGTTGTGTGTGTGTGTGTGTGTGTGTGTGGGCAAAAATGACAAAATACAAGTACAAAATACCATAAAGATCAATATACCGAAATGAACTGCAAAGCACAGTAGGTATTATTATTGGCCTTTTTTCAGGGCGGGGCTCATTAGAATAATACTCAGCATGCTTTGCAATTCTTCATTTTTAAATGTCTGTAAACATTTTAGTCATATAGCAGATGCTCTTATCCAGAGCGACTTACAATTAGTGCATTCATCTTGATACAGCTAGGTGAGAAAACAACATATCACAATAGTATCACGTACATTTTCCTTGAACAAAATATTTATCAACATCTTTACATATACAGTACAAGTCAAACGTTTGAACATACCTACTCATTCAAGGGTTTTTCTTCATTTTTCAAATGTTTTACATTGTAGAATAATAGTGAAGACATCAAAACTATGAAATAACACATCTGAAATCATGTAGTAACCCAAAAAGTGTTAAACAAGAAAAAATGTATACATTCAGTGGGGAGAACAAGTATTTGATACACTGCCGATTTTGCAGGTTTTCCTACTTACAAAGCATGTAGAGGTCTGTAATTTTTATCATAGGTACACTTCAACTGTGAGAGACGGAATCTAAAACAAAAATCCAGAAAATCACATTGTATGATTTTTAAGTAATTCATTTGTATTTTATTGCATGACATAAGTATTTGATCACCTACAAACCAGTAAGAATTCCGGCTCTCACAGACCTGTTAGTTTTTCTTTAAGAAGCCCTCCTGTTCTCCACTCATTACCTGTATTAACTGCACCTGTTTGAACTCGTTACCTGTATAAAAGACCTGTCCACACACTCAATCAAACAGACTCCAACCTCTCCACAATGGCCAAGACCAGAGAGCTGTGTAAGGACATTAGGGATAAAATTATAGACCTGCAAAAGGCTGGGATGGGCTACAGGACAATAGGCAGGCAGCTTGGTGAGAAGGCAACAACTGTTGGCGCAATTATTAGAAAATGGAAGAAGTTCAAGATGACGGTCAATCAACCTCGGTCTGGGGCTCCATGCAAGATCTCACCTCGTGGGGCATCAATGATCATGAGGAAGGTGAGTGATCAGCCCAGAACTACACGGCAGGACCTGGTCAATGACCTGAAGAGAGCAGGGACCACAGTCTCAAAGAAAACCATTAGTAACACACTACGCCGTCATGGATTAAAATCCTGCAGCGCACGCAAGGTCCCCCTGCTCAAGCCAGCGCATGTCCAGGCCCGTCTGAAGTTTGCCAATGACCATCTGGATGATCCAGAGGAGGAATGGGAGAAGGTCATGTGGTCTGATGAGACAAAAATAAAGCTTTTTGGTCTAAACTCCACTCGCCGTGTTTGGAGGAAGAAGAAGGATGAGTACAACCCCAAGAACACCATCCCAACTGTGAAGCATGGAGGTGGAAACATCATTCATTGGGGATGCTTTTCTGCAAAGGGGACAGGACGACTGCACCGTATTAAGGGGAGGATGGATGGGGCCATGTATCGCGAGATCTTGGCCAACAACCTCCTTCCCTCAGTAAGAGCATTGAAGATGGGTCGTGGCTGGGTCTTCCAGCATGACAACGACCCGAAACACACAGCCAGGGCAACTAAGGAGTGGGTCCGTAAGAAGCATCTCAAGGTCCTGGAGTGGCCTAGCCAGTCTCCAGACCTGAACCCAATAGAAAATCTTTGGAGGGAGCTGAAAGTCCGTATTGCCCAGCAACAGCCCCGAAACCTGAAGGATCTGGAGAAGGTCTGTATGGAGTAGTGGGCCAAAATCCCTGCTGCAGTGTGTGCAAACCTGGTCAAGACCTACAGGAAATGTATGATCTCTGTAATTGCAAACAAAGGTTTCTGTACCAAATATTAAGTTATGCTTTTCTGATGTATCAAATACTTATGTCATGCAATAAAATGCAAATTAATTACTTAAAAATCATACAATGTGATTTTCTGGATTTTTGATAAAAATTACAGACCTCTACATGCTTTGTAAGTAGGAAAACCTGCAAAATCGGCAGTGTATCAAATACTTGTTCTCCCCAATGTATATATCTTTAATTTTTTTTTGTCATTTAGCAGATGCTCTTATCCAGAGCGACTTACAGTTAGTGAGTGCATACATATTTTTTTATATTTTTCATACTGGACCCCCGTGGGAATCGAACCCACAACCCTGGTGTTGCAAACACCATGCTCTACCAACTGAGCTACATCCCTGCTGGCCATTCCCTCCCCTACCCTGGACAACGTTGGGCCAATTGTGCACCGCCCCTTGGGTCTCCCGGTTGCGGCCGGCTACGACAGAGCCTGGATTCAAACCAGGATCTCTAGTGGCACAGAGAGCCTTAGACCACTGCGCCACTCGGGAGGTTATATCTGAGATTTTTCAAATAGCCACCCTTTGCCTTGATGACAGCTTTGCACACTCTTCGCATTCTCTTAACCAGCTTCACCTGGAATGTTTTTCCAACAGTCTTGAAGGAGTTCCCACATATGCTGAGCACTTGTTAGCTGCTTTTCCTTCACTCTGCCGTCCGACTCATCCCAAACCATCTCAATTGGGTTGAGGTCGGGGGATTGTGGAGGCCAGGTCATCTGATGCAGCACTCCATCACTCTCCTTCTTGGTAAAATAGCCCTTACACAGCCTGGAGGTGTGTTGAGTTATTGTCCTGTTGAAAAACAAATGATAGTCCCACTAAGCCCAAAACAGATGGGATGGTGTATCACTGCGGAATGCTGTGGTAGCCATGCTGGTTAAGTGTGCCTTAATATCTAAATAAATCACAGACAGTGTCACCAGCAAAGCACCCACACACCATAACACCTCCTCCATGCTTTATGGTGGGAACTACACATGTGGAGATCATCCGTTCACCCACACCACGTCTCACAAAGACACGGAGGTTTGAACCAAAAATCTCCAATTTGGACTCCAGACCAAAGGACAAATTTCCACCAGTCTAATGTCCATTGCTCGTGTTTCTTGTTCCAAGCAGGTCTCTTCTTCTTATTGGTGTCCTTTAGTAGTGGTTTCTTTGCTGCAATTCGACCATGAAGGCCTGATTCACACAGCCCCCTCCGAACAGTTGATGTTGAGACGTGTCTGTTACTTGAACTGTGTGAAGCATTTATTTGGGCTGCAATTTCGGAGGCTGGTAACTCTAATGAACGTATCCTCTACAGCAGAGGTAAATCTGGGTCTTTCATTCCTGTGGCGGTCCTCATGAGAGCCAGTTTCATCATAGCGCTTGATGGTTTTTGCGACTGCACTTGAAGAAACTTTCAAAGTTCTTGAAATGTTCCGTATTGACTGACCTTCATGTCTTAAAGTAATGATGGACTGTCGTTTCTCTTTGCTTATTTGAGCTGTCACAGCACAACTGATTGGCTCAAACACATTAAGAAGGAAATAAATTCCACAAATTAACTTTTAAGAATGCACACCTGTTAATTGAAATGCATTCCAGGTGACTACCTCATGAAGCTGGTTGAGAGAATGCGAAGAGTGTGCAAAGTTGTCTTCAAGGCAAAGGGTGGCTACTTTGAAGAATCTAAAATCTAAAATATATATTTTGATTTGTTTAACACTTTTTTGGTTACTACATGATTCCATATGTGTTTTTTGATGTCTTCACTATTATTTTACAATGAAAAAAAATGTAAAAATAAAGAAAAACCCTTGAATGAGTAGGTGTGTCCAAACTTTTGACTGGTAGTGTACATTAATATTTATTTCATTTAGCAGACGCTCTTATCATACCATAATGATATCAGACCTCTGAGACCAATGCCGATATATACATGTATTTTCTATTTTCAAAATACAAATGACAGTATTTTGAAAATACAATACACATTGGTTTGTAGTTCAGCCCAGCGTAATTCAAATTACAAAATACTCAGAAGTTATTAAAATACGTATTTCAAATACATGTGTGTGTGTGTGTGTCTGTGTGTGTGTGTGTGTGTGTGTGTGTGTGTGTGTGTGTGTGTGTGTGTGTGTGTGTGCGTGTGTGTCGTCTGTGTGTGTGTCTGTGTGTGTGTGTGTGTCTGTGTCTGTGTGTGTGTGTGTGTGTGTGTGTGTGTGTATGGGAGGGGAAATGGAGGGTGGTAGGATGGAATAGGTTGTGATATATGTGTTGGTGTGTAGGAATGAGAGCTCGCTATCTCTTTCAGGACGTTTACAAAGAGGACACACACAAATGAGTCCACAATCACACAGGTGGTACAGGACAAGAAATTCCCACAGCAAAAATGTTTGATCATGGATGATTGGCACTGTGCTTAAGAGAGCTGCATCATTTAGGGCTAGACTTCGTTGACATACTCAACAGTCTTAAATGCTAGTCTACCTAAGCTCAGAAAGTCACCAGCATTAACCTAACCCTAACCCTAACAAACCCCCCCGAGTTTACTAACCCACTTGCAATAAAACCAAGACATTTTGCCCGATGCAGCTTCCCTTAATTCAGGGCTCTCCAACCTGTTCCTGGAGAGCTACCATCCTGTATGTTTTCACTCCAACCCTAATCTAGCACCCCTGAATCTAATAATTAGCTGGTTGATAAGATGAACCAGGTTAGTTACAACTGGTGTTGGAGTGAAAACCTACAGGACGGTAGCTTTCCAGGAACAGGGTTGGAGACCCCTGCCTTAGTTTGTCCCAGTCTGTCAGTCTGTCAGTCACCCCAAATGTGTACAAAGAGCCCAGTGATAATGAAATACAATCCCCCAAAGTAATTTTTTTATTGAATCTAATTGAACAAAAGGTTGCTAAATTGGATTGGTGGAATGTGATATTTGGAGTATGCCTAATCCTGAGCTGGGCTGTCCAAATGTAAGACGAGCTGTTGGATTTAAACTAATGAGATATTTCCCAAATCCTCTTACCCAAACTGTTTTGTGTGGGTTCAGAGAGTGGATCTGTCTGAAATGGCACCCTATTCCATAGTGCACTACTTTTGACCAGGGCCCATAGGCCTCTGGATAAAAGCAGTGCACTATTATATCTAGGGAATAGGGCTCTATTTCGGACCCAGATAGTGACTACTGGCACTAATATGACTAACCGTGTGCTTCTTAAATGCCAGGCAGCGGAAAATTACCCGAGAGGAAAGAAAGATCACCCCGAAAATAGCTTTCAATGCCAGACAGGTTTAAACTGGGGATAAAGTGTGCTACAAAGTCTGCTGATCTAGGATCAGGTCCACATATAATGTGCATATAATCTTATTAATTGTGATTTCAAAGGCAGAACTGATCCTATTTCAGCACTCCTACTCTCAGATGCTTGATACATACGGCCCCAGGACTTTGTAGTCATATAGACATTACAATGGAGAACTGAGTCTGTATTACACAGGTGAAGGGGAGAGAGAGCATACAATAAATCATTTTTCTGTAAAAAAAATGTACCTGTTTTGTGAAAGGTCCCAGCACCTACACAATCTCAGTGTAAACTCTGCATCATCATTGTTAGTCATCTAAAATGTAAAAATTATATTATAAAAGGGAAGAAACAAATCAGAGTTGAAGAGGTATAGTTACAGGTAACAGAAATAGCAAAATAAAGAGAGTGGGAGGAGTGTGATATACAGTGGGGAAAAAAAGTATTTAGTCAGCCACCAATTGTGCAAGTTCTCCCACTTAAAAAGATGAGAGAGGCCTGTAATTTTCATCGTTTTGGGGTTGTCGCTGGGCAACACAGACTTTCAACTCCCTCCAAAGATTTTCTATGGGGTTGAGATCTGGAGACTGGCTAGGCCACTCCAGGACCTTGAAATGCTTCTTACGAAGCCACTCCTTCGTTGCCCGGGCGGTGTGTTTGGGATCGTTGTCATGCTGAAAGACCCAGCCACGTTTCATCTTCAATGCCCTTGCTGATGGAAGGAGGTTTTCACTCAAAATCTTACGATACATGGCCCCATTCATTATTTCCTTTACACGGATCAGTCGTCCTGGTCCCTTTGCAGAAAAACAGCCCCAAAGCATGATGTTTCCACCCCCATGCTTCACAGTAGGTATGGTGTTCTTTGGATGCAACTCAGCATTCTTTGTCCTCCAAACACGACGAGTTGAGTTTTTACCAAAAAGTTCTATTTTGGTTTCATCTGACCATATGACATTCTCCCAATCCTCTTCTGGATCATCCAAATGCACTCTAGCAAACTTCAGACGGGCCTGGACATGTACTGGCTTAAGCAGAGGGACATGTCTTGCACTGCAGGATTTGAGTCCCTGGCGGCGTAGTGTGTTACTGATGGTAGGCTTTGTTACTTTGGTCCCAGCTCTCTGCAGGTCATTCACTAGGTCCCCACGTGTGGTTCTGGGATTTTAGCTCACTGTTCTTGTGATCATTTTGACCCCACGGGGTGAGATCATGCGTGGAGCCCCAGATCGAGGGAGATTATCAGTGGTCTTGTATGTCTTCCATTTCCTAATAATTGCTCCCACATTTGATTTCTTCAAACCAAGCTGCTTACCTATTGCAGATTCAGTCTTCCCAGCCTGGTGCAGGTCTACAATTTTGTTTCTGGTGTCCTTTGACAGCTCTTTGGTCTTGGCCATAGTGGAGTTTGGAGTGTGACTGTTTGAGGTTGTGGACAGGTGTCTTTTATACTGATAACAAGTTCAAACAGGTGCCATTAATACAGGTAACGAGTGGAGGACAGAGGAGCCTCTTAAAGAAGAAGATACAGGTCTGTGAGAGCCAGAAATCTTGCTTGTTTGTAGGTGACCAAATACTTTTTTTCCACCATAATTCCCACGGGGGGCCAGTATAAAAAAAAATATATATATATATGTATTCACTAACTGTAAGTCGCTCTAGATAAGAGCGTCTGCTAAATGACGTAAATGTAAATGTGAATGATAATTTGCAAATAAATTCATTAAAAATCCTACAATGTGATTTTCTGGATTTTTTTTCTCTCAATTTGTCTTTCATAGTTGATGTGTACCTATGATGAAAATTACAGGCGTCTCTCATCTTTTTAAGTGGAAGAACTTGCACAATTGGTGGCTGACTAAATACTTTTTTTTCCCCACTGTAGTTTGATAGCTGCCAAAACTCTGAAAGTGTCAATTGGAGAATGAAACCCTAGAGGAACATGTGGTGCACTGAGCGCTTCGGGAGGAGTTTCATTCCAGTTAGAGAGAGAGAGAGAGAGAGGGAGAGAGAGAGTTTAATACAAATTATTTTTAAAATCAAAAGTGTTTTAGCAGTAGACCTAAGAGATACCCAACCCTACCACACTGTGGGATACTGAACCTGCACATCATTGAAATGTCTTCATTCAATTGCAGTCATTTTTATGTGCAACATACATTTGGAAGGGGGCCATTTTTCATCGCATTGAATGATAATGAATTCAAAGAGCGAAACATCATGTTGATTTACAAGTTGAACCTTTACCATCCCAAACAGAATAACAAATAGCCCACATCTCCACCTCTAGCTCTCATTGGCATCAGTAGAAAAGAGAAAATCTCTGCCTCCACCAGATTCTGACAAATACACTGCAGGGGTTGTGTGCTCAGTGAATGAAATGTTAATAAATACAGTGGGGAAAAAAGTATTTAGTCAGCCACAAATTGTGCAAGTTCTCCCACTTAAAAAGATGAGAGAGGACTGTAATTTTCATCATAGGTACACGTCAACTATGACAGACAAAATGAGAAAATAAAATCCAGAAAATCACATTGTAGGATTTTTTATGAATTTATTTGCAAATTATGGTGGAAAATAAGTATTTGGTCAATAACAAAAGTTGCTCAATACTTTGTTATATACCCTTTGTTGGCAATGACACAGGTCAAACGTTTTCTGTAAGTCTTCACAAGGTTTTCACACACTGTTGCTGGTATTTTGGCCCATTCCTCCATGCAGATCTCCTCTAGAGCAGTGATGTTTTGGGGCTGTCGCTGGGCAACACAGACTTTCAACTCCCTCCAAAGATTTTCTATGGGGTTAAGATCTGGAGACTGGCTAGGGCACTCCAGGACCTTGAAATGCATCTTACGAAGCCACTCCTTCGTTGCCCGGGCGGTGTGTTTGGGATCATTGTCATGCTGAAAGACCCAACCACGTTTCATCTTCAATGCCCTTGCTGATGGAAGGAGGTTTTCACTCAAAATCTCATGATACATGGCCCCATTCATTCTTTCCTTTACACGGATCAGTCGTCCTTGTCCCTTTGCAGAAAAACAGCCCCAAAGCATGATGTTTCCACCCCCATGCTTCACAGTAGGTATGGTGTTCTTGGGATGCAACTCAGCATTCTTTGTCCTCCAAACACGATGAGTTGAGTTTTTACCAAAAAGTTCTATTTTGGTTTCATCTGACCATATGACATTCTCCCCATTCCTCTTCTGGATCATCCAAATGCACTCTAGCAAACTTCAAACGGGCCTGGACATGTACTGGCTTAAGCAGGGGGACACGTCTGGCACTGCAGGATTTGAGTCCCTGGCGGCGTAGTGTGTTACTGATGGTAGGCTTTGTTACTTTGGTCCCAGCTCTCTGCAGGTCATTCACTAGGTCCCCCCGTGTGGTTCTGGGATTTTTGCTCACCGTTCTTGTGATCATTTTGACCCCACGGGGTGAGATCTTGCGTGGAGCCCCAGATCGAGGGAGATTGTCAGTGGTCTTGTATGTCTTCCATTTCCTAATAATTGCTCCCACAGTTGATTTCTTCAAACCAAGCTGCTTACCTATTGCATATTCAGTCTTCCCAGCCTGGTGCAGGTCTACAATGTTGTTTCTGGGGTCCTTTGACAGCTCTTTGGTCTTGGCCATAGTGGAGTTTGGAGTGTGACTGTTTGAGGTTGTGGACAGGTGTCTTTTATACTGATAACAAGTTCAAACAGGTGCCATTAATACAGGTAACGAGTGGAGGACAGAGGAGCCTCTTAAAGAAGAAGTTACAGGTCTGTGAGAGCCAGAAATCTTGCTTGTTTGTAGGTGACCAAATACTTATTTTCCACCATAATTTGCAAATAAATTCATAAAAAATCCTACAATATGATTTTCTGGATTTTTTTTTCTCAATTTGTCTGTCATAGTTGACGTGTACCTAAGATGAAAATTACAGGCCTCTCTCATCTTTTTAAGTGGGAGAACTTGCACAATTGGTGGCTGACTAAATACTTTTTTCCCCCACTGTATCATATGAAAGAGGGAAAAAATTGAAAACTGTTGATTGCTGTTCCTATTCATATTGATGCAGCGAAGCCACCACTCTCTCAGGAGGCTGAAAAGATTTGGCATGGGCCCTCAGATCCTCAAAAAGTTATACAGCTTAACCATTGAGAGCATCTCGACTGGCTGCATCACTGCTGGGTATGGCAACTGCTTGGCATCCGACCGTAAGGCGCTACAGAAGGTAGTGTGTACGGCCTAGTACATCGCTGGTGCCGAGCTCCCTGCCATCCAGGACCTCTATACCAGGCGGTATCAGATGATGGCCCCAGTGATGTCAAAGACTCCAGACACCCAAGTCATAGACTGTTCTCTATGCAACCACACGGCAAGCAGTACTGGAGCGCCAAGTCTGGGACCAAAAGACTCCTGAACAGCTTCTACCCTTGCACATTGACTCGGTACCAGTACTCCTTGTATATAGCGTCGTTATTGTTATTTTATTGTGTTAATATTTCATTTTTGGATTTAGAAATTTTTTCTTACTTTTTAACTCTGCATTGTTGGGAAGGGGCTCGTAAGTAAGTATTTCACGGTAAAGTCTACCTAACCCTGTTGTATTCGGCGCATGTGACAAATACAATTTGATTTGATTTGATCTCTCAGACAACTGATCTAAAACAGGTTCCCTGCCACTCATCTTGCCACACAGCCGAGGCTCCCATCAGCGTATTTTCTGTGTCGTGTCAAAACTGGGTGGTAAATACGAACCCCCCTGGCCGCTCGCTAGTTGGCTCCTGCAATCTCAGCGTGAATGAGCGATACTCCGGGCCGGCATGCACGGCGGAAAGAGAGGCAGGCAGGCCCGGTGTGCATCTCAAATGGCGCCCTATTCCCTTTATAGTGCTCATAGGGCTCTGATCAAAGTAGTACACTATATAGAGAATAGGGCGTAATTTGAGAAGACCCAGGCAGGTGCTGTGGTGGTGGTGACAGTGGCTGTGCATCACTGGTAGAAGGCTACATACATCAGGGGGACGTAGCTGTCAGAGCGTGATTGGGTTTTGTCATGAATGAATAACTACCACAAATGTGGCGGGATGCAGTTGCAGGCAGGCGGGTGGGGAAGAGAGAGCTTTACCCTGCTAAGCCTTGTCATCTCCTCTGATCCACGCCCGGGGCACTTGGAAATATAAACAGCATCTTCTTTTCTCTAGGAGGGTCGTCACTAGTTGCCACAGAGACATAAACCCTGCCTATGAAAAAATGTATCCTCTTAAAATGTGATTTAAGCCTTACCCTAAACTTAACCCTAACCTTACCCACACTGCTAACTTTATGCCTAACCCTAACCTTAATTAAGACCAAAAAGCACATGAATTGTAAGATGAAGCCAATTTTGACTTTGTGGCTGTGGTAACTAGTGGAAACCTTCTAGGAGGGAAGGAAGACAACATAAGGGCCCCACGTGGAACTGGAGTCTCTTCTCTATGACATAGGAGAGAGAGAAAAATAATGATAAATAATTGCACCCACCTGGTGTCCCAGGTCTAAATCAGTCCCTAATTAGAGTGGAACAATGAAAAAAACACAGTGGAACTGGCTTCAAGGCCCAGAGTTGAGCTTGAGGGGGTAGACAGTTAAAAGACGCATTGAGATCTGATTGTGATTAGATCCTCCTGACCACCTCTGGAGGTAGTCAAAGACGCATCTCGTAGCCTACGATTTCCTGGAAATGTAAATGAATCCTGACAACGAAAGTGTTTTAATTTGGCCAATGTTGTCCCGCCCTCTCAAAAATATCACACCGGCCAGTTGAGAAAGTAATTAAGGACAATGATACCTCTACAATTCCTCCAGAATTAAGTTCATGGTTTTCATTAGAAATCAACTGCATACTAGCACAGTGGTCGGATGCCACTGTCCAATCGAAATTAGATCAACAATAAAGTACTGTTTTGCTATATATTTACTGCAGCATGCTGTAAATATTGCTCTTTGAATAGAAGTGTGTGTAATTATGAATTATACTTTTTTTGAGTTTGATATTCAAATTGGTTCTAGTAAGTGAATATCTCAGGAATAGTTAAGTGAGTTGTCAGGACTGTGTAATATTTTTTTTCACATTAAATAAGAGCCAAATAAGAGCTTATCAAGAAATGTCCACTGTAGAGGACCCCCGGGATGCCACAACTATGTTTTTCACCTACTGTACCCTTTGACTGTAATGTATATTTTTTGCTTTCTGTCTCCTAGAGATGAATGTACTTTGGTGCGAAAAGTGCAAATCAATCCCAGAACAACAGCAAAGGACCTTGTGAAGATGCTGGCGGAAACAGGTACAAAATGATCTATATCCACAGTAAAACTAGTCCTATATCGACATAACCTGAATGACCACTACACAGAGGAACATTTTGCTCTTACAATAAATACAAAATAAATAACAATTTTGTTTTGAAAATAATCTTTACCCCAAACATTTATGTTATGTATTCAAATACAAACTTTTTGGGGGGTCTCAGGAGGATATATCATTCGATATATGACTGGTCTGACGACGAAATCGTCTGATGTGGTTACAACAGGCTTCCCGTTACGACGTCGACCACGAAGATCCATCTGCTAGCCCCGGCCCGCTAGCACACGCTAGCCGTGGCCTCTTGCTCGCCAGTGCTATAGCAACCCCCAAACTACCTCCGAACTCTCCTATTGCTGTTCACCGGACCTTATGATAGCTACACAGCTGATGCCTGATGGACTGTTCCTTTTTACGGTACCGCATCCTGTTTATGTTTAGCCTCAGCCCAAACTTTGTCGCCATTACCAGCTGTTGTCTTAGCTCTCTCGAATAACACCTGTGATTGCTTTATGCCTCTCTCCCATGTCAATATGCCTTGCTTATTGCTGTTTCGGTGATTTCTTATTGTACTATTTCACTGTAGATCCCTCAGCCCAGCTCAACCTGCCTTAGATAGCTCCTTTGTCCCACCCCCCATACACGCGGAGACCAACTCAATCGGTGCCTCCAGTGATGCTATCTCATTCATCGTTACCCAACACTTAGGCTTACCTCCACTGTACTCATATCCTTCCATATCCTTGTCTGTACATAATGCCCTGAATCTATTCTACAATGCCAAAAAATTGACCTGGCCCGTGTATCCTGGATGGATATTGACCTCATTCCATCAGTAGAGGATGCCTGGTTGTTCTTTAAAAGTGCTTTCCTCTCCATCTTAAATAAGCATGCCCCATTCAAAAAAATCAGAACTAAGAACAGATATAGCCCCTGGTTCTCCTCAGACTTGACTGCCCTTGACCAGCACAAAAACATCCTGTGGCGTACTGCATTAGCATTGAACAGCCCCCGCGATATGCAACTTTTTAGGGAAGTCAGGAACCAATATACACAATCAGTTAGGAAAGCAAAGGCTAGCTTTTTCAAACAGAAATGTGCATCCTGTAGCACTAACTCCAAAAAGTTTTGGGACACTGTAAAGTCCATGGAAAATAAGAGCAGCTCCTCCCAACTGCCCACTGCACTGAGGCTAGGAAACACTGTCACCACCGATAAATCTACAATAATCGAGAATTTCAACAAGCATTTTGCTACGGTTGGCCATGCTTTCCACCTGGCTTCAACGCCATACAACACTCCTTCCGTAGCCTCCAACTGCTCTTAAACACTAGTAAAACTAAATGCATGCTCTTCAACTGAACGCTGCTTGCACCCGCCCACCCGACTAGAATCACTACTCTCGGCGGGTCTGACCTAGAGTATGTGGACAACTACAAATATCTAGGTGTCTGGTTAGACTGTAAACTCTCCTTCCAGACTCACATTAAGCATCTCCAATCAAAAGTTAAATCTAGAATCGGCTTCCTATTTCGCAACAAAGCCTCCTTCACTCATGCTGCCAAACATGCCCTCGTAAAAACTGACTATCCTACCGATCCTTGACTTCGGCGATGTCATTTACAAAATAGCCTCCAACACTCTACTCAGCAAATTGGATGTAGTCTATCACAGTGGCATCCGTTTTGTCACCAAAGCCCCATATACTACCCACCATTGTGACCTGTACGCTCTTGTTGCCTGGCACTCACTACATATTAGTCGCCAAACCCACTGGCTCCAGGTCATCTATAAATCAATATATAGGCAAATCCCCGTCTTATCTTAGCACACTGGTCACCATAGCAACACCCAGCCGTAGTCTGCGCTCCAGCAGGTATATCTCACTGGTCATCCCCAAAGCCAACACCTCCTTTGGCCGCCATTCCTTCCAGTTCTCTGCTGCCAATGACTGGAACGAACTGCAAAAATCTCTGAAGCTGGAGACTCTTATCTCCCTCACTAACTTTAAGCGTCAGTTGTCAGAGCAGCTTACCGATCACTGCACCTGTACACAGCCATTCTGAAATTAGCCCACCCAACTACCTCATCCCCATATTGTTATTTATTTTGCTAATTTTGCACCCCAGTATCTCTATTTGCACATCATCTTTTGCACATCTATCATTCCAGTGTTAATACGAAATTGTAACTATTTTACACTATGGCCTATTTATTGCCTTACCTCCATAACTTACTACATTCGCACACACTGTATATATATTTTTTCTGTTGTATTTTTGACTTTATGTTTTGTTTACCCCATATGTAACCATATGTAACTCTGTGTTGTTGTTTTTATCGCACTGCTTTGCTTTATCTTGGCCAGGTCGCAGTTGTAAATGAGAACTTGTTCTCAACTGGCTTACCTGGTTAAATAAAGGTGAAATAAAAAATTAAATAAAAAAAAAAGATATCTTGTTTTAATTACAATAACTTTGAAGACCAATGTATCCTTATCTACAACAACATTTTCAGTAACAGAAACGTTTTAGTTGCTATAATAACTGTGATATCAATTTTTTAAATCAACCTTGGTTGAATGCACTGACTGTAAGTTACTCAGGACAACAGCCAGCAGCATTCCACCCTCCATACCACTGTTGGCTTGCCTTTGAAGTTAAGCAGGGTTGGTCCTGGATGGGAGACCAGATGCTGCTGGAAGTGGTGTTGGAGTGCCAGTAGGGGGCACTCTTCCCTGTAGTCTAAGGAGATCCCCTGGGCATTGCCCTGCGTAAGGTGCTGTCTTTTGGATGGGTGTCCTGACTCTCTGTGGTCATTAAAAAGCCCATTGCACTTATTGTAAGAGCAGGGGTGTTAACCCCGTTGTCATGGCTAAATTCCCAACATGGCCCCATTCCATCATGGCCAGCTAATCATCCCCCTCATTCGTAATTGGCATATATGACTCTTCACCTCTCCACCTTATAGCTGATGTGTGGTGAGCGCTCTGACCCAAAAAATGGTCGCCATGCATCACTCAGGTGGGTGCTGCACATTGATGGTGGATGATGTGTTTCCCTCTTACTATGTAAAGCACTTTGAGTACCTCAGTTGGTAGAAAAGCGCCAAATAAATCCACTAAATGACCAAAATGTAAATGTAAAAATGAAAACTTGCAAAGAACACAGGTTAATATGTCGCTGCATGGGAAATTCCAGTAATATACTGTAAATTACATTACAGTAACTTGTTTGGTGCCGTCAAATATATGACCCTAAAATGTATTACAGTGGCTGTACTGTAAAATAAGTTACAGTAACTTAAGTTACAGTAAGTCTTCAACCTTTAATGGTTGAGTGACTAGCCATATCCTTTTGATCTGTTTTGCCCTGTAGTCACTGTCAGCTGAGAAGCCTCTGTGAAAGGTCCAATGCAGCCATTTCTATCTCTAATATCAAATAATTTCTGGGAAACAACAAGTACCTTACCATGATTGTTTCAATTAAAATAGTAAAAAATAGCAATTTCTCAAGCAAGAAAATTGCTAGGACTGTCTGGGAGTGGTCTTAGTTGGGAGGGCAAAACTGAAAACTCGCTGTTATTGACAGAGAGGTTTGGAACTCTCTTTCTTATTGGTCTAGAGTCGATTGACACACCCATGCGTCACACAGTGAAGTGATTTTGAATATTGAATTGCTTCCCGTGTGTTTATGCTTGTCACGCCCTGATCGAGAGAACTCTTGTTGGTTGGGTCAGGGTGTGAGTTTTCTGTTGAGATCTATGTTAGTGTATTTCTATGTTGTAGATCTAGGTTGATCTTTCTATGTTTGGCCAGGTGTGATTCCCAATCAGAGGCAGCTGTCGCTTGTTGTCTCTGATTGGGGATCCTACTTAAGTAGCCTGGCTGCCTACCTTAGTTGTGGGGTCTTGTTTGTGTTCTGGTTTGGCTTGTTGTGAGTATAGCCCATAGGACTTGTTGTGAGTATAGCCCATAGGACTTGTTGTGAGTATAGCCCATAGGACTTGTTGTGAGTATAGCCCATAGGACTTGTTGTGAGTATAGCCCATAGGACTTGTTGTGAGTATAGCCCATAGGACTTGTTGTGAGTATAGCCCATAGGACTTGTTGTGAGTATAGCCCATAGGACTTGTTGTGAGTATAGCCCATAGGACTTGTTGTGAGTATAGCCCTATAGGACTTGTTGTGAGTATAGCCCATAGGACTTGTTGTGAGTATAGCCCATAGGACCACGCTGCACCTTGGTCTGACCCGTCTCTCAACGATCGTGACAATGCTAGAGACTTATCGTGTCTAGTAGTGGCTGCAGCTCAATCCCCTCTTCCCGCCGATATAAAGCTTGTGCCTATTCCATAACATGGGGATTGTGAAAGCGGTTTTTTTCTACACATGAGAGGATCCGGACTTGAAAATCGTCATGAAATCTTCTATAAAACCCAAACCGTTTGAGCTACAAACTAATAAGTAATCATCATCAAAGATGAGGCTCTCATGAACACGACACAGTGTTGCGTGTTTCGCTCTACGACATCCACGAGCTTTATGGCAGTCGTCGGAACTCTCTGTCGCAGATGTCCTAATTTCGAAAAGGGCTTCTTACGCACACAAGCTTCAGTGGAGTTGTCTGAAGGTAACCCAGTACCGGGCTGTAAAAATTGCATAATGTGCATTGGGTAAAAAGTCCTGCGAATAATGTTACCAAACATGGGTCTAAACATTTCAAAACCGTGTTCCTTAAGATAAATTTTTTGACTGTCTGTTTTCCCATGTCCAAATGTGTAATTCAATGTATTTCTATGGGCTATAGCAGTAAAAGCCAAATTCGATTTGTTTTATTTAAAAAAAGAAACAGTTATACCTACAAGTGTCCAAAACTTCTAAATCAAATAGCTAAATTATCAATTGTATGACCATCTTAAAACAATTCCATATGTAAGCTTAGTATTGCGATCTAAGGGCTTAGACCTACTTTAACTAATTTACCACCTGGTGATGACACCAGGTAGGCCAAAACCATCCCACCAAAACAGGCTGAAATTTCAGGCTTTCTTTTCAAACAGCTCTTACACTAAAAGAGCATTATCATAATTTTCACAATTTCACAGTATTATTCCAGCCTCATAGTATGGAAATATATATAAAACACAGGAAAATGCCATGGGCAGATTTTTTGGTGTTTGTTTATAAAGCTAATTTCCTGGAATTCTACACATTTTGCCATGACTTATGCCATGTTAATATGATATCTGAGTGAGTAACAAAATCAATGGGGCCCCCCTGGAAGTCAGGGCCCCTGGGCACGTATTATTACAAGTTTAGATAGCTGGGTAGACCGGTTTACCAATCTAAAAAATGTTAGCTGACATGGGCTAATTGTGTGACTGTCAGTGACTGACATAACAAGAGAAAAACTGCTGATGCACAACCAAATGTCTAAATTGCACCTTGTGTATTCTACTATTCTAATGAATTTTTGTTTTGTTGTGTTGCATATGCCCAAGGTCACATCTTCAGTGGCAGCATTTGTATCGCTGTACAGTAACAACGTTTTCCATTTCACATACATCTTCGTTGTTTACTTTGTTCCTACCAAAGGGATGCCACACATTACAACGTAGATGTAGTAGAGAGAAACCCTCTTTGATGAAACGGCTCATACTGTGAAGAGGTGGTGTGAGAGAGAGAGAGAGAGTTAGGGACAGACTCCAGCCACATTGTGTGTACTTTTCCTCACTAACCAGAATGCACTCCTGTGGCTTTCCCATCTGCCCTGGCACTCCATCTCTCTCTCTCTCTCCCTGGCACTCCCTCCCTCCCTCCCTGGCACTCCCTCTAATGGCAGCTGGCGTTCTGAGACCCCTCCACCTAGAACGGCAACAATGGATTCAAGGCCTAGTGTACCAGCCAACTATAAAGATTAGCAACAGTAATACACTTTCATGCTGTTCTCCCTGAACTTCTGACCTTCATGGTCTGTTCCCGTAGACACACACACACCCACACAGACAAAGACCTTCTGACCTTCCGTGAACACGCTCCTTCCCACCTCTACCTATTGCCTCTCCTCTCTTCTCTCCTCTCCACTCTCTCCTCTCATCTTTTTTATTTTTTTTATTTCACCTTTATTTAACCAGGTAAACCAGTTGAGAACAAGTTCTCATTTACAACTGCGACCTGGCCAAGATAAAGCAAAGCAGTGCGATAAAAACAACAACACAGAGTTACATATGGGGTAAAACAAAACAAAATCAAAAATACAACAGAAATACAATTAATATACAGTGTGCAAATTTAGCAAGTTATGGAGGTAAGGCAATAAAATAGGCTATAGTGCAAAATAATTACAATTTAGTATTAACACTGGAATGATGTGCAAGAGATGATGTGCAAATAGAGATACTGGGGTACAAATGAGCAAAATAAATAACAATATAGGGATGAGGTAGTTGGGCGGGCTAATTTCAGATGGGCTGTGTACAGGTGCAGTGATCGGTAAGGTGCTCTGACAACTGATGCTTAAAGTTAGTGAGGGAGATAAGTGTCTCCAGCTTCAGAGATTTTTGCAATTTGTTCCAGTCATTGGCAGCAGAGAACTGGAAGGAATTGCGGCCAAAGGAGGTGTTGGCTTTGGGGATGACCAGTGAGATATACCCGCTGGAGCGCAGACTACGGGTGGGTGTTGCTATGGTGACCAATGAGCTAAGATAAGGCGGGGATTTGCCTAGCAGTGATTTATAGATGGCCTGGAGCCAGTGGGTTTGGCGACGAATATGTAGTGAGGACCAGCCAACAAGAGCGTACAGGTCACAGTGGTGGGTATTATATGGGGCTTTGGAGACAAAACGGATGGCACTGTGATAGACAACATCCAATTTGCTGAGTAGAGTGTTGGAGGCTATTTTGTAAATGACATCGCCGAAGTCAAGGATCGGTAGGATAGTCAGTTTTACGAGGGCATGTTTGGCAGCATGAGTGAAGGAGGCTTTGTTGCGAAATAGGAAACCGATTCTAGATTTAACTTTGGATTGGAGATTCTTAATGTGAGTCTGGAAGGAGAGTTTACAGTCTAACCAGACACCTAGATATTTGTAGTTGTCCACGTACTCTAGGTCAGACCCGTCTAGAGTAGTGATTCTAGTCGGGTGGGCGGGTGCAAGCAGCGTTCGGTTGAAGAGCATGCATTTAGTTTTACTAGTGTTTAAGAGCAGTTGGAGGCTACTGAAGGAGTGTTGTATGGAATTGAAGCTCGTTTGGAGGTTTGTTAACACAGTGTCCAATGAAGGGCCAGATGTATACAAAATGGTGTCGTCTGCGTAGAGGTGGATCTGAGAGTCACCAGCAGCAAGAGCGACGTCATTGATATACACAGAGAAAAGAGTTGGCCCAAGAATTGAACCCTGTGGCACCCCCATAGAGACTGCCATAGGTCCAGACAACAGGCCCTCCGATTTGACACATTGAACTCTATCTGAGAAGTAGTTGGTGAACCAGGCGAGGCAGTCATTTGAGAAACCAAGGCTATTTAGTCTGCCAATAAGAATGCGGTGGTTGACAGAGTCGAAAGCCTTGGCCAGGTCAATGAAAACGGCTGCACAGTACTGTCTATTATCGATCGCGGTTATAATATCATTTAGGACCTTGAGCGTGGCTGAAGTGCACCCATGACCAGCTCGGAAACCGGATTGCATAGCGGAGAAGGTACGGTGGGATTGAAATGGTCGGTGATCTGTTTGTTGACTTGGCTTTCAAAAACTTTTGAAAGGCAGGGCAGGATGGATATGGGTCTGTAACAGTTTGGATCTAGAGTGTCACCCCCTTTGAAGAGGGGGATGACCGCGGCAGCTTTCCAATCTCTGGGGATTTCAGACGTTACGAAAGAGAGGTTGAACAGGCTAGTAATAGGGGTTGCGACAATTTCGGCGGCTAGTTTTAGAAAGAAAGGGTCCAGATTGTCTAGTCCAGATGATTTGTAGGGATCCAGATTTTGCAGCTCTTTTAGAACATCAGCTGTCTGGATTTGTGTGAAGGAGAAGCGGGGGGGGCATGGGCAAGTTGCAGCGGAGGGTGCAGAGCTGGTGGCCGGGGTAGTGGTAGCCAGGTGGAAAGCATGGCCAGCCGTAGCAAAATGCTTGTTGAAATTCTCGATTATTGTAGATTTATCGGTGGTGATAGTGTTTCCTAGCCTCAGTGCAGTGGGCAGCTGGGAGGAAGTGCTCTTATTTTCCATGGACTTTACAGTGTCCCAAAACTTTTTGGAGTTAGTGCTACAGGATGCAAATTTCTGCTTGTGTATATTGGTTCCTAACTTCCCTGAAAAGTTGCATATCACGGGGGCTATTTGATGCTAATGCAGTACGCCACAGGATGTTTTTGTGCTGGTCAAGGGCAGTCAAGTCTGAGGAGAAGCAGGGGCTATATCTGTTCTTAGTTCTGTATTTTTTGAATGGGGCATGTCTATTTAAGATTGAGAGGAAATTACTTTTAAAGAACAACCAGGCATCCTCTACTGACGGAATGAGATCTATATCCATCCAGGATACCTGGGCCAGGTCAATTAGGAAGGCCTGCTCGCTGAAGTGTTTTTGGGAGCGTTTGACAGTGATGAGGGGTGGTCGTTTGACCACGGACCCGTTACGGACGCAGGCAATAAGGCAGTGATCGCTGAGATCCTGGTTGAAGACAGCGGAGGTGTATTTAGAGGATAAGTTAGTCAGGATGATATCTATGAGGGTACCCATGTTTACGGATTTAGGGTTGTACCTGGTAGGTTCGTTGATAATTTGTGTGAGATTGAGGGCATCTAGTTTAGATTGTAGGATGGCCGGGGTGTTAAGCATATCCCAATTTAGGTCACCAAGCAGTACGAACTCTGAGGATAGATGGGGGCAATCAATTCACATATGGTGTCCAGGGCACAGCTGGGGGCTGAGGGGGGTCTGTAGCAAGCGGCAACAGTGAGAGATTTATTTCTGGAAAGGTGGATTTTTAGAAGTAAAAGCTCAAACTGTTTGGGCACAGACCTGGATAGTATGATGGAGCTCTGCAGGCTATCTCTACAGTAGATTGCAACTCCACCCCCTTTGGCAGTTCTATCTAGACGGAAAATGTTATAGTTGGGGATGGAAATTTCAGAATTTTTGGTGGCCTTCCTAAGCCAGGATTCAGACACTGCTAGAACATCAGGGTTGGCGGAGTGTGCTAACGCAGTGAATAACTCAAACTTAGGAAGGAGGCTTCTGATATTTATGTGCAGAAAACCAAGACTTTTACGGTTACAGAAGTCAACAAATGATAGCTCCTGGGGAGTAGGAGTGATACTGGGGGCTGCAGGGCCTGGGTTAGCCTCTACATCACCAGAGGAACAGAGGAGGACTAGAATAAGGATACGACTAAAGGCTTTAAGAACTGGTCTTCTAGTGCGTTGGGTACATAGAATAAAGGGGGCAGTTCTCCGGGCGTTGTAGAAAAGATTCAGGGCATTATGTACAGAAAAGGATATGGAAGGATATGAGTACAGTTCAGGTAACCCTAAGCGTTGGGTAACAATGAAAGAGATAGCGTCATTGGAGGCATCGATTGAGCCGGTTTCGGCGTGTATGGGGGGAGGAACAAAGGAACTATATGAGGCAGTTTGAGAGGGACTAGGGGTTCTACATTGAAATTGTATAATAAGAACTAACCCAAACAGCAATAGGCAAGGCATAATTGACATGGGAGAGAGGCATAAAGCAGTCACGTGTTATTAGAGAGAGCTAAGACACAACTGGAAATAGCGATAACGTTTGGGCTAAGACTAAACAGAATAAACAGGACAGAGTACCGTGTAAAGGAACAGTCCAGCAGGCATCAGCTGTGCAGCTGAGTGATCATAAGGTCCAGTGAACAGCAATATGTGAGTCCGAGAGCAGTTCAAATTGGTGCTTCAGCACAGCTAGCAGGGAGCACAGTTGTGGTTTGCGTGTGCTAGCGGGCCGGGGCTGGCAGATGGATCTTCGTGGTCGCCGCAACGGGAAGCCGGTTGAAACCACATCAGACTATTTCGTCGGCAAACCAGTCGTGTTGGATCGGGCGGGGCTCAGTGTCAACACTAGGAGGTCCCGTCCGGTTGACAGAGAGGTAGATAGCCGGGAGATGGGCCTGAGGCTAGCTCAAGGCTAACTGGTGCTTGCTATAGGGCAATGGTAATGGTAATCAGCCAACAACAGGTTGCAGCTAGCTAGCTGGTTGTGATGATCCGGCGCTAGGGTCCAGTGATTCCGGCAGAAAGTCCAATAAGCTATGGGTCGATAGCACGCTGGGTCGATAGCACGCTGTGCAGACTGGCCGACAAATTGTCCAGGCTAGCTAGAGCTGGCTGGTGGATAGTGTAGGCCACGGACAATGGTGAAGACGCTAACGGTGACTAATAACAGGTAGCCACTATTTTCAGCTTACGGTTCTTGATGAAAGTTATAAAGAAATAATATAATCCTTTCCACGTTGGGTGAGGCGGGTTGCAGGAAAGTATATTTAGTTAAAGAATGAAAGTAAAAAATTGAGAAATATAGACAAAAAAACAAGAAACGGGATATTTACACAGGACGAAAAATAAAAGCGACCGTACTGCTACGCCATCTCAATCTCTCTTTCTCTCATCTCGTCTCGCCTCTCTTCTCTTCTCTCCTCTCCTTTCCTCTCCTCTCCTCTCCTCTCCTCTCCTCTCCTCTCCTCTCCTCTGTCTGTCTTCTCTGCTGTTAATCAGCTGATTTATGTATTTAAGGGACAGGGAACAATGAAAAACACTTATTAGTTGTCATGTTATTCATTGTACTGTACATGATCAAGGTTAACGGATGGGTTTTGTGTGTGTGTGTGTTCCTGCTGGTCCCAATGCACCGGCCTACCTGTTCCCACTGAATAGCTGCGTAATCAATCATAATATATGCTGGCTGGTTGAGGTCGACGTGGTGCGGTCCAGGGACGAGAAGAAAATACGCAGTAATGTGTGAGGGACATTGACGGAGTTAATGCCTATTGGGGTGTGTGTGTGGTGTGGTTGTGTGCACGCATGTGTGCAGGAGTGTGTGTGCGCATGTGTGGGTGCGCCAGGGTTGGGGTTATTCCACAAGTGTAATTCTAATTCAATTCCCTCTCCCTGTGAATTCAATTAAAATTCCAGGTCAGTCTTTAAATTCAGAAATAATTATATTCCTCTCAATTCCAATGTTAGGTAAATTACAATAATTCCATTCACAATTCAATGTTATCCCAAACAACTGCACAAATTCCAATTCAATTCCCTCAGGCTTTCAGGCTGATTATGTCACTGTTCAGACTGCCTACCTATACTGGAAATATAGAAATACAAGTACAGTGAAATGTCTTTCTTGCAAGCTCTAAACCCAACAATGCAGTAATCAATAGCACTGTAATACAAAAAAAATAACAAGGTACAACAAAAACACACGAGAAATAAAAATAAGAAGAACACAAAAAAGTAAGTAAGCATACTACACTACCAGTTAAAAGTTTGGACACACCTACTCATTCAAGGGTTTTTCTTTATTTTACTATTTTTTACATTGTAGAATAATAGTTAAGACATCAAAACTATGAAATAACACATTTGGCATCATGTAGTAACCAAAAAAGTGTTAAACAAATTAAAATATGTTGTATATTTGAGATTCTTCAAATAGCCACCCTTTGCCTTGATGACAGCTTTGCACACTCTCAGCATTATCTCAACCAGCTTCATGAGGTAGTCACCTGGAATGCATTTCAATTAACAGGTGTGCATTCTTAAAAGTTAATTTGTGGAATTTATTTCCTTCTTAATGTGTTTGAGCCAATCAGTTGTGCTGTGACAGCTCAAATAAGCAAAGAGAAATGACAGTCCATCATTACTTTAAGACATGTAGGTCAGTCAATACTGAACATTTCAATAACTTTTCTTCAAGTGCAGTTGCAAAAACCATCAGGCGCTATGATGAAACTGGCTCTCATGATCAACGCCACAGGAATGGAAGACCCAGAGTTACCTCTGCTGCAGAGGATAAGTTCATTAGAGTTACCAGCCTCAGAAACTGCAGCCCAAATAAATGCTTCACAGAGTTCAAGTAATAGACACATCTCAACATCAACTGTTCAGAGGGGACTGTGTGAATCAGGCCTCCATGGTCGAATTGCTGCAAAGAAACCACTACTAAAGGACACCAATAAGAAGAAGAGACCTGCTTGGGCCAAGAAACACGAGCAATGGACATTAGACTGGTGGAAATTTGTCCTTTGGTCTAGAGTCCAAATTTGAGATTTTTGGTTCAAACCTCTGTCTTTGTGAGACGTGGTGTGGGTGAACGGATGATCTCTGCATGTGTAGTTCCCACTGTAAAGCATGGAGGAGGAGGTGTTATGGTGTGGGGGTGCTTTGCTGGTTACACTTTCTGTGATTAATTTTTGATTTAAGGCACTCTTAACCAGCATGGCTACTACAGCATTCTGCAGTGATACGCCATTCCATCTGGTTTGGGCTTAGTTCATATGTTTTTCAACAGGACAATGACCCAACACACCTCCAGGCTATGTAAGGGCTATTTTACCAAGAAGGAGAGTGATGGAGTGCTGCATCAGATGACCTGGCCTCCACAATCCCCCAACCTCAACCCAATTGAGATGTTTTGGGATGAGTCGGACGGCAGAGTGAAGGAAAAGCAGCCCACAAGTGCTCAGCTTATGTGGGAACTCCTTCAAGACTGTTGGAAAAGCATTCCAGGTGAAGCTGGTTGAGAGAATGCCAAGAGTGTGCAAAACTGTCATCAAGGCAAAGAGTGGCTATTTGAAGAATCTGAAATATAAAATATATTTAGATTTGTTTAACACTTTTTTGGTTACTACATGATTCCATATGTGGTATTTCATAGTTTGATGTCTTCACTATTATTCTTTAATGTAAAAAATAATAAAAATGAAGAAAGACCCTTGAATGAGTAGGTGTGACCAAACTTTTGACTGGTACTGTGTATACAGGGTCAGTCAGTTCCAGTACCATATTTACAATGTGCAGGGATACTGGGATAAAGGTAGATACTGTATGTATAGGGGTAAGGTGACTAGGCATCAGGATATATGAAAAAAAGAGTAGCAGCAGCGTATATGATGATTGTACGTGAGTGTTTGTTTGTGTGTTGGAGTGTCAGTGTGCGTGAGTGTGCATAGAGACAGTGCAACAATTAAAATAATATACAATACAAGGGTCAATTCAGGTAGTCCATGTAGCTTTTTGTTAGCTATTTAGTTGGCTATTTAACAGTCTTATGGTTTGGGGATCTAAGCTATTCAGAAGCCTGTTGGTGTCAGACTTGACGCACCGATACCGCTTGCCATGCGGAAGCAGAGAAATCTTGGGTGGCTCATATTAATGGCTGGAACGGAGTAAATAGAATGACATTTATCGGGCCTTCCTTTCACACAGCCTGATATAGAGGTCCTGGATGGCAGGGAGCTTGCCGCAGTGATGTACTGGGCTGTCTGCACCACAGGAGGTGGGTGGCACCTTAATGGTATCAAATACATCAAACACATAGTTTCCATGTATTTGATGCCATTCCATTTACTCAGTTCCAGCCATTAATATGAGCCATCATCCCCTCAGCAGCCTCCTGTGGTCCGCACCACCCTCTGTAGTGCCATGCGATTGAGGGCGGTGCTATTGCCATACCAAGCAGTGGTAAAAAGTATTGGACTATGAAGGGAATACAGGGTTATTTGGGATGCATCCTTGGTTAGTCTGTTATCTCTGAGGAGTGTGTACTAGCCTGTAATTTGGCCATTCATCACCGTAATGGGAACAGCCCTCTATACTAAATAACTATCCTTTTCTCAACACTATCCTAGTCCCAAATGGCACGTTATTCCCTACATAATGCACTTCTTAGACCAGAGTCATATAGGCCCTATTTGCACCCTATTCTCTACATAGCGCATTACTTTTTTAGGGAACAGGGTGCCATTTGGGCCACACTCTACAATCCCTGAACTCAGCTGAGATGTGGGCGTGGCTCCCAGGCAGGGCACCAAGGGGGCGGGACGACCAATCTGTCAACTCTGTTATCCGAGGTCCATTCGACCCATTGTGCACCAGAGTGGGAGTTGGGTGGTTGAGAAATGGGATTGATGTACTTTTCCATCCATCATTGCTCCTACCCCTAGCCTCCCACAGTCTACTCAGACAGATGTATGCCATGGGCTCCACACGGTGAGGTATGTCTCTGAATGGGCTCCATAGAGCAGGTTTACTTCATTCACTATTTCCAGTCTATGACTGAGTCAGCCAGGCTTACTCAGCACTATGATGTCAGGCAACTGTACCCTGCAGAAGTACAGTCCCATCACAAATCCCATGGTTCATTGTCCCCCACCCAGCCTTTCATGTGATTGGCTATTGGCTAGGGCCCCAGAACAGAGTGCACCCTGGATGGTGTCACACGGTTGTGTTTTATTGATGTGTGGTGAAGCGTTCAGTCAGTTGCTCTGTTTGAGGCGATGACACAATCCACTCTGTGGTAAACACAGACTTAATGGGTCCTGGTTCATGTTCCCTGTCTCACAGTAAAAGCTAGTGAGCGGCCTGCCTGGGAACATGACATGTATAAGAAACGGGATGGGAATCGCTGAGAAACAGAAGTAGTGCACAGTGAATGTCTCCAATGAGATTTAGAAAACAGAGGGCTGACTCATGTTCTAAGTCTGTCTTGAATGAGCTAAGGCAGAGGAAGTACTAGTATTCTAAGTATGTCTTGAATGAGCTAAGGCAGAGGAAGTACTAGTGTTCTAAGTCTGTCTTGAATGAGCTAAGGCAGAGGAAGTACTAGTGTTCTAAGTCTGTCTTGAATGAGCTAAGGCAGAGGAAGTACTAGTATTCTAAGTATGTCTTGAATGAGCTAAGGCAGAGGAAGTACTTGTGTTCTAAGTCTGTCTTGAATGAGCTAAGGCAGAGGAAGTACTAGTGTTCTAAGTCTGTCTTGAATGAGCTAAGGCAGAGGAAGTACTAGTGTTCTAAGTCTGTCTTGAATGAGCTAAGGCAGAGGAAGTACTCGTGTTCTAAGTCTGTCTTGAATGAGCTAAGGCAGAGGAAGTACTAGTATTCTAAGTATGTCTTGAATGAGCTAAGGCAGAGGAAGTACTCGTGTTCTAAGTCTGTCTTGAATGAGCTAAGGCAGAGGAAGTACAGCGTTGCAAACGCCATGCTCTACCAACTGAGCTACATCCCTGCTGGCCATCCCCTCCCCTACCCTGGACGATGCTGGGCCAATTGTGCGCCGCCCCATGGGTCTCCCGGTCATGGCCGGCTACGACAGAGCCTGGATTATGTGACTTCTGAAGGTAATTGGTTGCCCAGATCTTATTTAGGGGCTTCATAGCAAAGGGGGTGAATACATATGCACTCACCACTTTTCTGTTATTTATTTTTATAGAATTTCTTGGAAATTATTTTTTTTTTCATTTCACTTCACCAATTTGGACTATTTTGTGTATGTCCATTACATGAAATCCAAATAAAAATCCATTTAAATTACAGGTTGTAATGCAACAAAATAGAAAAACGCCAAGGGGGATGAATACTTTTGCAAGGCACTGTACTGGTTCCAAGTCAATAAGACTGAGCAGCAGAAGATGTCTCCTCCCTCTTTCCCTCATTTTGGAGGAAGGAAGCCTCCAGGGAACATTAGCATATTTCAGCCTGCCAATGAAGGGACTGTGCTCTCCTATCCAATCATGCTGCCGTTGCTGCTGAGGTCATTCAATTGCCCTCCTTGATACCGGATGCACGTACACCCTTATGGGTCTTTCTATAAATAATGGGGCCAATGTGTGACATTGGGATCAGAATTTCTAAATGGTTTGAAACAAAAATAAAAAGGGTTGTCATGCAGTTCCCCATGTGTACTTAGAGGAATAAAGTGACCCATAACTCCACCTATACAACAATATAGGCCTAGGACTATACATCCTGTAAGCAGAGGCCATACAGACATTGGCAAGTCAAATTCAAGGACTTTCAGGGACTTTTTCAAGCACTTAATTGTAGTTTTCAAGGACCTCAATGTTATACAATGGCATAATTTATATAATTGTACATACTGTATAAGGCCTAATATAGAACCCCCTACTCCCCCCAAAAGCATGCAAAATGTGTAAAAAGAAGAAGGCCATTACCTCTTTAAGAATAATGCATTTTTTTTGCCTTACCTATGTGATAGTTGTGGCCACTGCTTGACTAAATAGATTGGATGCATTCATGGCAATTATTCTGTAGCCTACAGTATGTGGCCGACGTAGGCACACATAATAAATCCATGAATAGCGGTAGCATTAATCTCACCATTTGAATATCACCATTGCTGTTTTTATCATGAGAAAGTGACCAAAAACCAGGTTCCTTTTTTAATGGAAGGATTTGTATGGAAAGCCAAGTTGAAGCCAACATTAGATGTTGTCATCCTCATAATAACGACATGTGGTTTTACCGCAACAGAGTAGCGCAACTTCCTTCAATTGAAGCAGCGGGAAACAAAGCAAAGTGCCCACATCTCTCACAAAAACTGATAAAAAATGAAATCATGGATAATAATAAGGGAGCAGGAGAACTTATAAATGGTCTACAATATTTACAAGGACTATTCAAGCACCAAATTGAGTAAATGTCAGATTTTCAAGGTAGTCCTTTTCCAGTACTTGAATTTCTAAATTCAAGTTCAAGTAAGCTACTTCAAGCCCCTGGTATTGTTTAAAATTGCAGGTGTAACATGGAAAACAAAATGTATTTGTCATGTTATTTCATTACCAGATGATGTTGTGAATAAGACCTCTAGGCTATGTAATTTGTTGTTATTAGATCCAGAATAATTAATAGGAATAGCGTTGGGTGTTGCGCAATAGTCTATCCTACACAATTGCACACAGTAGACTCTGTGTCCAATCCTAGGCACAAAAACATATGAAAACATGAACTCATTATGCTTTCTCCGTTAAATCTAACAAGACCCTGATGTAAATCAAGCAGACAACAACAGATGATCAACATCGATTCGATAGGGCTATTAGATCCAATGTGGTTCCAGGCACAACTGTCTTCACCGGCGTAACGAATGAGACACCAAAATATTCTGGACATTCTTCACAAACCCCTTTTTTTCCAGCACTTGGGCTGTTGTTGCATCGCATATGCTATCACAACAGCTGTTCGCCACTTGACTGTCATTAGGAAAATTCCTTCCTGGATCAGATGATGATGTATGAAAACATCATGGCGTAACTAATCAGCTGGACACGAAATGCTCATCCAACAAATATTACAACTCAATCTCACACTCAATTCGTGCAAATATGTAGAAAAAGTATTTCATCAGAATTTGTGCGTTTTTGTGTGTTTTTTTATGCCTTCATTTGTGTGAAAATAAAAAAAATTTTGTGCGAGTTCATTCGTAGGAAAATAAACAAATCTTTGTGCGACTTAATTAATAGGAAAATACATTTTTGGGGGGCAAACTTCGGAACAATCTTTTGAAAGTTATTGGAGCAATGCATTTTGGGCAATGGTGTTCTACACTGCCTTTTTTTGTGTCCCACATTTATTCATATAAAAAACAAACGTGTTAACAATCCAATATTATAAATCGACCATTAACTATTAATGCCAATGCCGTTTTCTATGCCTGTTTTCGCTTAATACTTTGGGATACTGGTGCTATGTTGGATTTTATGAGTGTTGCCAGATTGGAGTAAAAAGCTGTATCTGTCTGTTTTTATTTTTTTTGTGGTATCGATGAAGGTATTTGATTGGGGAATGGGGATACATTTACAGTACTCCTGAGTGGCGCAGTGGTCTAAGGCACTAGCAGTGCTAACTGTGCCACTAGAGATCCTGTTTCGAATCCAGGCTCTGTCGCAGCCGGCCGCGACCTGGAGACTCATGGGCGGCGCACAATTGGCCCAGCGTCGTCCATGGTAGGGGAGGGAATGGCCGGCAGGGATGTAGCTCAGTTGATAGAGCATGGCGTTTGCAATGCCAGGGTTGTGTGTTCGATTCCCACGGGGGGCCAGTATAAAAAAAATATGTATTCACTAACTGTAAGTCGCTCTGGATAAGAGCGTCTGCTAAATGACTAAAATGTAGTTTTCATTAACATTTTAGATTTTAGTCATTTAGCAGACGCTCTTATACAGAGCGACTTACAGTTAGTGAGTGCATACATTTTCATACTGATGGGAAATTAATACATCCATGAAATTAATTCATCCATAAATATGGGTAAACAGAAGACCTGCAAAAAAATCTGTTTGGTTTAAATTCCCCTGGTGCAACTACATGGTATTTGCCTCTATAACGATTCTGGGCTGTGACCAATTAAGCCATATCAATGCTGTTAAACAGGTTTCATGATGATTATTACAGTCGTGTCAATCATATTATATACTTAGGCTATTGCAACAAGGCATATGCCAGCATTGTAGGCCTACTGCCACTCACTTTGCCACGAATGAGCCCTGGTTAGAGTCCCTGTTGCAGCTTTCACTTTCTTCCGGTCCACTGGTGGCAGCGTTGGGATCATGTCCAGCTCACGTCTAGTTATGTGATCTAGTTGTGGGAAGCGTTCTGTTTTTCCAACATTGTGTTGGGTGTAATTACATTGATATATCTAGTGAACATTGGATAACCAACAATGGGTGTGACGGATATAAGTATTCACTACAGGTGTGATCAAGCCTTAAATAAAAGTTGCCTGAAGCTGAATGGAAAGTGCTATGCTCTGACCAGTTCCGAAGAAAATCCTCTGTGACTGTCTAATTTACATAAGTTATTCAGTGGAAATACAGAATATGTATAAAAATGCCAAATATACCAAAAGCTAAATCAAGCAGAGATTTATGACTATTTAACCATGTTAATCATTACTGAAACATGAAAACTACAAACATTTAACCAGTTAAAGATAATGAATCTAGTGACAACTAGATACAAATATTTTATAAAAAATAATTCATACAAAGTCAAGAGTTGGCTATAACATGAGTACAAACAAAGTGAGTGTGTGTGTATATGTGTGTGTATTAAGGTGTGTATTATAATTTCCCATCATAAAAATGTATCCCCATTCCCCAATCAAATACCTTCATCGATACCAAATAAATTAAATAATGAATCTGTATTTTTTTTCTCCAATCTGGCAACCCTCAAGAATCTCAAATATAAAATCTATTTTGATTTGTTTAACACTTTTTTGGTTACTACATGATTTCATATATGCTATTTCATAGTTTTGATGTCTTCACTATTATTATACAATGTAAAAATAGTAAAAATAAAGACAAAGCCTTGAATGAGTAGGTGTGTCCAAACTTTTTACTGGTACTGTATAATCATTTGGTGGGTGCGTGTGATTTTGATTTTGATTATAATTTTTTTGCATATCCCAAATCTCCCTGAGCGGGGTCACAGCCAGGGTCTGCCATTATCAACGGTGACCCTGGAACAATTAGGGTTAAGTGCCTTGCTTAAGGGCAAATTGACAGATTTGTCAACATGTCTGCTTAGAGATTCAAACTAGTGGCCTTACGGTTACTGGCCTAACGCTCTAACCGCTAGGCTACCTGCCGCCCCCAGACCTAATTCGCCTTCCCCTTTGTCGCCCCATCCTGCCTTGTCAGCCAACATCCACTGTAATTCCTGCTTTACTGGCTCTCTTGAACACTCTCCCAAAGATTGCTGAGCACTTTGTGGAGGACCCAAGTGAGAGAGATGAAGGAAAGAGAGGAGTTTTACCGTAGAACCCAATCATAGGCTGCTTTCCAAAATGGCAACCTATCCCTATATAGTGCAGTACTTTTGACTAGAGTAGTGGACTAAGTAGTGCACTATATAGGGTGTCATTCGGGACGCAGCCATAGTCTCTTTTCCCCCCCAGTTAAAAAATCATTGGAAAGGCCTCTTCATCTCTTCAAAACCCTGTGCATGTCTAACATGGTGAAACATTAATAAGGTTTGATTCAAATAGAGATGAGGTTGTTTTTCCCTCTCCTTTTCCCCTCTCAGATTATTCCTGCCCCTCCGTGTTCCAACAGGGACCTCTTCAGAGGGATGGAGCTCCGGTCGATAGTACTGCACTATATAGGGAACATGGTGCCATTTGGGACGCACACTTTCAGCCCCTCCATGTACTAATGGGGACCTCTTCTTCAGTGAGGGAGATGAAGCTGGGGTAATTGAAGATGGTACTAATAATCTTCTCTCCCTGTTTAATGTGATAGTCGGGGACAGATAGGCTGCTCTGCCATGATGGGAGAGACATCTGAAGTAACTCCTAGATGCTCTCTGGCTTCTTTCTCTGGCTTTTTTCCCGCTAAAGATAATTGGGTATGGAGAGAGGGGTATGCCTATAACCTTGTTCATTCATTTTTAAAAACGTCTTAAGAATGATAGACTTTAAAGTTAATGGAGTCTACTGTATATTCATACAATCTGTCACGATTCTCTAAAGCAGAACCCAGAAGCAGACCAGGACAAGGTGAGTAGAACGAAGGTGAGTATTTATTTACAGACTCAAGGTGGGAGCAGAATAATCCAGGAGACGGAGCGGGCAGCGGAGGTGAGTTGGTGGGAGTGAATAGGCAGATCCAATGGTGTCACAGAAGCCACCGACGACCAGGCAGGGGTGGGCTGAATGTTCCGGGAGAATGACTGTAGACAGAGTAAACGGAGGTGAGTACACGGCAAGCAAAAAGTACAAAACAACTAAACTAACTCTAGTAAACTTGAGACTGATACGCTGACACAACATACTGTTCATGGCTAACGATCCGGCAGGGAATGGATGTCAGGTCAGAGCTTATGAAGTGGAGAGGTGATGATCAGGACCAGGTGTGCAGATAGCTGATGAGATGCAGGTGCGGGTAATAGAGAGATCTCCCGCCTAGCTTCGTCGCCTGGCAACCAGACAGGGTGCGTTCAGGAACCTCAGGAAACAGACTCCAGAACAGAAAACAGGCAACACAGGCAGAAACAGACTCAGCAAGCGGGATTCATGACACAATCATCAATTAAAGATCCAAAATCAAATCAAACTTTCAATTCAAACTTTATTTGAAATGCATTTAAGATAGCAACACACTTAAAACAATAAAATGAAAAAAAAACAAGCACGGAAATAAGCAATCAAATGTTATCAAAGAACATAAAACACAAAGGCGTCATTGATTAAAGGCCAAGCTAAAAAGGCTGGTTGACAAATGGGATTTTAACACCTCAAGCAGTTTCACAGTACAATGCAAAGTTCCATATGAAAAAAAGGATAATACAACGTACAAAAAGTATGATACACTTGACAAAATAAACACAATGATGAATAATCAAAGTTTTTATACTGCTACAATTTAAGAACAGTAGAGTTGCTCTCAAATTCCAAATGCTAGGCCCTTTGATTTCTCATTGTTTTACCTCCAAGTAGCCTAAAGCCTAACAAACAGCCCTGCTTGAAACTGGTACTACCACAGTTACTGTCTCTATAGTCCTGGCAAACTGCACTTTATACCGGCAATATGCACAGCGCTTCATAATTCTCTGAACTGGAATAAACTGTGCCTCGGATACAGATTCCAATGCCTTGCCCCAAAACTCAACAAGGGGCTTGAAATTATATTGATTCGGATGTTTCTGGAACCAATTTACACGAGCCATGACATGAGAAATGTGCCTGTTTTCATGGACCAACAAGCACATCACAAGAGAACTGTGTTACTTTGCCTGGTGTTAGGTCTGCATCTAATTGAATGCGTGGTAGGCCCGTCTGTCTGTCTGTGGTGAACCACTTTGCAAGTAGATATGATGAGCGAAACCTTTTACTTTGATCAGTGCTTATAACCTCTCCCAGCATGTCTACCTTATCATGTTGTTCTGTCAAATGTACAATGGTGAGATCCTTTGTTTGGATACATTAATGTGAAGACACTATACAGATCATTCCTATCTTCAATGGCTATGACAAACAGCTGTTTAGGGGGCAGGCAAATAATATCTCAACTCACTGCAAATTCAACACTGGTCAGATCCTTATTCTCACTCTGATCAATGGCATGTAAGAACTTGGTACCATCATTCATTTTATTTCATTTTAGTCATTTAGCAGACGCTCTTATCCAGAGCGACTTACAGGAGCAATTAGGGTTAAGTGCCTTGCTCAAGGGCACATCGACAGATTTTTCATCTAGTCGGCTCGGGGATTAGAACCAGCGACATTTCGGTTACTGGCACAACGCTCTTAACCACTAAGCTACCTGCCACCTACCTACATGTATGTCATCTCTCTCGTGGCCGCCTGCTAACAAAGTCAGTTGGCCAGACCATGCTATTAACCTCTTGGGAAGGTAGCCTAGTGGTTAAGCGCATTGGGCCAGTAACCGAAAGGGCGCTGGTTTGTATCCCGAAGCAGACTAGGTGAAAAATCTGCCGATGTGCCCTTGAGCAAGGCACTTCATTTTTCTTTACCATTCGGCCATCAGATTTGCCACCAATGCTCCTTATAGGACTCATCACTGCACTCTATACTCCTCTGTAAACTGGTCATCTCTGTATACCCGTCGCAAGACACACTGGTTGATGCTTATTTACATAACCCTCTTAGGGCTCACTCCCCCCTATCTGAGATACCTACTGCAGCCCTCATCCTCCACATACAACACCCGTTCTGCCAGACACATTTTGTTAAAGGTCCCCAAAGCACACACATCCCTGGGTCGCTCCTCTTTCCAGTTCGCTGCAGCTAGCCACTGGATCGAGCTGCAAAAAACACTCAAACTGGACAGTTTTATCTCCATCTCTTCAGTCAAAGACTCAATCATGGACACTCTTACTGACAGTTGTGTCTGCTTCGCGTGATGTATTGTTGTCTCTACCTTCTTTTCCTGTGTGCTATTGTGTGTGCCTAATAATATTTGTACCATGTCTTGTGTTGCTACCATGTTGTTTTCATGTTGGGTTGCTACCTTGCTGTGTTGTCGTGTGTTGCTGCCATGATATGTTGTTGTCTTAGGTCTCTCTTTATGTAGTGTTGTGTTGTCTCTCTTGTTGTGATATGTATTTGGTCCTATATTTATATATTTATTTATTAATTTTTTAATCCCAGACCCCGTCCCTGCAGGAGGCCTTTTGCCTTTTGGTTGGCCATCATTGTAAATAAGAATTTGTTCTTAACTGACTTGCCTAGTCAAATAAATGTTGAATAAAAAAATAATTGCTCCTGTAAGCCGCTCTGGATAAGAGCGTCTGCTAAATTAAAAAATGTTAAAACCTTTCTTATTAACTGAATTTAGATGCTGTCATTATTGGTCTACCTATGAAACCATTTGCTCGCTCAAATGGAAAGCACAAGAAAGCATATACTGGACCATAGTCCAAAATGCATTTCTTCAAGTATTTTTTGGTATTTTTTGTATTTATTATTGTTCCCATTAGCTGTTGCCAAGGCAGCAGCTACTCTTCTTGGGTTCCTGCAAAATTAAGGCAGTTCATACAATTTTAAAACATTACAATACATTCACAGATTTCACAACACACTGTGTGCCCTCAGGCCCCTACTACACCACTACCACATATCTACATGTGTGTGTGTATAGTGCGTATGTTATCGTGTGTGTGTATGCATGTGTCTGCGCCTATGTTTGTGTTGCTTCATAGTCCCCGCTGTTCCATAAGGTGTTTTGTTATACTGTTTTTTAAATCTAATTTTACTATTTGCATCAGTTACTTGATGTGGAAAAGAGTTCCATGTAGTCATGGCTCTATGTAGTACTGTGCGCCTCCCATAGTCTGTTCTGGACTTGGGGACTGTGAAGAGACCTCTGGTGGCATCTCTTGTAGGGTATGCATAGGTGACCGAGCTGTGCGCCAGTAGCTAAAACAGACAGCTCGGTGCACCCAACATGTCAACACCTCTCATAAACACAAGTATTGATGAAGTCAATCTCTCCTCCACTTTGAGCCAGGAGAGATCGACATGCATTTTATTAATATTAGCTCTCTGTGTACATCCAAGGGCAAGCCGTGCTGCCCTGTTCTGAGCCAATTGCAATTTTCCTAAGTCATTTTTTGTGGCACCTGACCACACGACTGAACAGTAGTCCAGTTGTGACAAAACTAGGGCCTGTAGGACCTGCCTTGTTGATAGTGCTGTTAAGAAGGTAGAGCAGCGCTTTATTATGGACATACTTCTCCCCATCTTAGCTAATGTTGTATCAATATGTTTTGACCATGACCGTTTACAATCCAGGGTTACTCCAAGCAGTTTAGTCACCTCAACTTGTTCAATTTCCACATTATTTATTACAAGATTTAGTTGAGGTTTAGGGTTTAGTGAATGATTTGTCCCAAATACAATGCTTTTAGTTTTATAAATATTTAGGACTAACTTATTCCTTGCCACCCACTCTGAAACTAACTGCAGCTTTTTGTTAAGTGTTGCAGTCATTTCAGTCGCTGTAGTAGCTGACATGTATAGTGTTGAGTCATCCGCATACATAGACACTCTGGCTTTACTCAAAGCCAGTGGCATGTCATTAGTAAAGTTTGAATAAAGTAATGGGCCTAGACAGCTGCCCTGGGGAATTCCTGATTCTACCTGGATTATATTGGAGAGGCTTCCATTAAAGAACACCCTCTGTGTTCTGTTAGACAGGTAACTCTGTATCCACAGTATAGCAGGTGGAGTAAAGCCATAACACATCAGTTTTTCCAGCAGCAGACTATGATCGTTAATGTCAAAAGCCGCACTGAAGTCTAACAAAACAGCCCCCACAATCTTTTTATCATCAATTTCTCTCAGCCAATCATCAGTCATTTGTGTAAGTGCTGTGCTTGTTGAATGTCTTTCTCTATAAGCATGCTGAAAGTTTGTTGTTTATTTGTTTACTGTAAAATAGCATTGTATCTGGTCAAACACAATTTCTTCCAATAGTTTACTAAGGGTTGGTAACAGGCTAATTGGTCGGCTATTTGAGCCAGTAAAGGGGTCTTTACCATTTTTAGGTTGCGGAATGACTTTTGCTTCCCTCCAAGCCTTGGGGCACACACATTCTAGTAGGCTTAAATTGAAAATATGGCAAATAGGAGTGGCAATATCGTCCACTATTATCCTCAGTAATTTTCCATCCAAGTTGTCAGACCCTGGTGGCTTGTCATTGTTGATAGACAACAATACTTTTTTTCACCTCTTCCACACTCACTTTATGAAATTCAAAATTACAATGCCTGTCTTTCATTATTTGGTCAGATATACTTGGATGTGTAGCGTCAGCAATTGTTGCAGGCATGTCATGCCTAAGTTTGCTAATCTTGCCAATTAAAATAAAAGTGGATATGGAGGTGTGCAATACTGTTATACATACAACCTTGCAAAGCTCTCACAGAACTGTTGCAATTGGCTATGAGCCTCTCGCACTAGCTCTATTGTGACATACAGTATATTGTATATAAGATGGTACAGGCATTGACAAAAAAGGGTCCAGCAATCATAATGGGCATCCTCCACAAGTCCGTTAAGAGTGAATGCATGTCAAATTCTTCCATTCTTGTGCATTGAAATGAGAAAACCCTGAGATTTGAGCGGGTAGTTGGCTAATGTCTGCAGGTGCTTTCAGTGCATCAATTTTAAGCTGAATATTTCTTAGTAATCCATCATCCAGCACACCAATATTCTACCAGATGGTAAAACGTGTTTTGCTGTCCCCAGTAAAAGATTATGCATAGGGTACACTACAGCCATGTCTATGGGCATGAAATATGGCAATTTGAATAGCTCAGAAAATCTGGCCCCAGTTTCAATCTATTGTTTTCCTCTCTGCCTTGGTCTTCGCCTGTTTCCACGTACTCCCTTGTATTTTGTGAACTTTATTCTAACGTTGCTGTACATTGTTGTCCGTCCAGTGCATGATGGAGTAATCTGCTTTTTCACCCCATTTCCATGGAAATGTATGTAGGCATTTGTTGCAACTTGTGTGAGCTTGACCTGGAACTGTGTTGTTGAACAGATAAAAATATGGTGGTGAAATCCCAAGTAAGCTACATCACACTAACAAAAAACTCTTCTAATAAAAGTTTCTAATGGAATGACATTGAAAAAATAATCAGGGGCCTGAAAGTCCCAGTAATAAATGAGCCAAAACTGATCAATAATGAAATGGAGACCAACCAAGCAATCAGGGTAAGTTGTTGAATGATGTTTATCTTAGCATTCGCAAATATGTTGCATGAAATAGTGGTGCGAATATCATGCATAAACTTAATTTCATGTTTTTCCTTTGTCATGTCTCAGGAAGAACAATCTTCACAACACCCATGTACTGTCTGCTGGTCAGTCAGCTGAGAGTAAGGTACACAGATGGAGAGAGGAGCATGGCAGAGTTTGAAGGTTGAGTAGTCCCATAAATGCATGGACTGTAACATAGCATGTTCATATGACCGTTGCTAACACACCACACTGACTCAGATGCAGCTGCAAATCAGTATTGGACTGAAAGAGAGAGGCATAAGTCGTCGGACACCCCAGACAGAGCAACGGGACATAAAAAGGCGGAGATAACTGGAAACCAATCCATGCATTTTTATTTTATTTTTTAAACATACAATCTACCTGCAGTGAAGCCGCTCAACATTTACATTACATTCAGTCATCTAGCAGAAACTCCCATCCAGAGCGACCCACAGGAGCAACCAGGGTCAAGCACCCCGCCCAAGGGCACGTCGACAGATCTCCCACCAAGTCAAATTGGGGACCAAAACCAGCGACCTATCGGCCGCCGGCCCAAGCTCCCAACTGCCAGGGCACCAACCATCCAATATCCCCCCACAGTTCCCTGAGAGCTGCCCCTCAACCATCCGAGACCCCCCCACAGACATCAATCAAAACAGCAAGGCCAACTGTATGCGTTTAAGTGCATGTATGGTACTATTTACATGTGTGTATGTGTGTCCGTGTGTGCGTTTGAATGCGAGTGTGTGTGTCCATAAATTTTTTAAATATAGTACTGAGTTTTGAAAAGTTGAGACTTGTTCCACAGATTTTAGTGTGTGCTTTTTAGCTTTGAGATTCCAGTGTTCAAGACTGTTTATTGGGTAGAATAACTTATTGTCTCCTGTAATTTCACAGGCTCTGGCCAGTCAGTCAAAAGAACACTCTGCTGAGCAGCGATTTGCGGGGCAACTGAAGACATTATGTTGGATGTGAAGACAGACCAAGAGGACCCAGATGCATTTTCAATAACATTCCCATGCTGGCGCTCCCTTGAGTTTGAGGACCTGATTGTGTCAGCAGACCGGAGAAGAAACGCCGTCAGAACGAAAAACTGGAGCAACCGTCCATGTCCACTGTAGCCATACCCAGAACATCTGATAGACCACAGACAATCACCTGCGCCTTAAACTTTTTTCACTGACTCTTCACTCTTGTTAACACCCCATGGTTCGACTTATCCAACAGTCAATGGAGAAACCAACTTTTGAGCATTCAGAGATGAAACACCTAAGTTCTTCCGACTGGCATGGAAGTGGCTAGAGTCTTCAGAGGTGTAGGGATAATTAGGAGTCTGAAACGAGGGTATTTGGTGCAGTGCTAGATCGTTAGCTAAGCTAGCCACTTGGAGCTAGCCAGCAACTACTCCAGTATGTGTTGACCCCATTTCATAGCATTTGTTTTTGGACGGAAGCTGTAGAGATCGGTAAGAAATGGTACTTCTGTAGCCAAATATCTTATTCATCCATTTTGTTTTGCTTTTAAGAATTCATTGACCTGGTATGATGGTGCATTGATCAGTTTGTCACGATCGTCATACGAAGCAGACCAAGGCGCAGCGTGAAATGCGTACATCCTTTATTATAATTCACCACACGAACAAAAACAACAAAACGAAACGTGAAGTCCTCGGTCATACACACAAACCAACACAGAACAAGATCCCACAATAGGCTGCCTAAGTATGGTTCCCAATCAGAGACAACAAGCAACAGCTGATTCACGTTGCCTCTGATTGAGAACCACCCCGGCCAACATAGAAACACATAAACTAGATCGTGAACATAGAACACAAAACATAGACACTACACCCCCTGGCTCAACATAAAAGAGTCCCTAGAGCCAGGGCGTGACAGTACCCCCCCCAAAGGCGCGGACTGCAACCGCGCCAACATAAACCCAACAGGGGAGGGGCCGGGTGGGCATTCCTCCTCGGAGCGGATCCGGCTCGGGCGTGACTCCACCACCCTCTAACAACCCCGTAGCGCCCCTGGTCTGGTCTGGCCCCGCTGGCTGGAGCTGGACTGGACATTGGTGGAGCGGATTGCTTAGGCTCCGGTGTGGAGCAGCTGACCGGTACCTGACCAGGCACCGGTGAAAGCGGGCACGGGCTGTGCCGGACTGACGGCAGCGCACCACAGGCTTGGTGCGGGGGAGCAGGAATGGGCCGGACCGGGCTGACGACGCGCACCCCTGGCTTGGTGCGGGGAGCAGGAAACGGGCCGGACCGGGCTGACGATGCGCACCACAGGCTTGGTGCGGGGAGCAGGAATGGGCCAGACCGGGCTGACGACGCGCACCCCTGGCTTGGTGCGCGGGAGCAGGAACGGCCGGGCCGGGCTGGCGTCAGCGCACCACAGGCTTGGTGCGGGGAGCAGGAACAGGCCGGGCCGGGCTGGCGACGCGCACCATTGGCTTGGTGCGGGGAGCAGGGACGGGCCGGACCGGGCTGGCGACGTGCACCATTGGCTTGGTGCGGGGAGCAGGGACGGGCCGGACCGGGCTGGCGACGCGCACCATAGGCTTGGTGCGAGGGGCAGGAACAGGCCGGGCCGGGCTGACGACGCGCACCATTGGCTTGGTGCGAGGGGCAGGAACAGGCCGGGCCGGGCTGGCGACGTGCATCACAGGCTTGGTGCGAGGGACAGGAACAGGCCGGACCACACTTGGAACACACACCACTGGCCTTATACGGGGATCAGGAACGGGCCGGACCGGACTGGTAACACACTTCAGTACCTCTCACCGTGCCTCTACACTTTCCTTCCCTCTAATGACCAATGGCCCCCGTAACCTGGTGGCCTTCTCTCCATGTCCACAAACTCGCCCTTTATCTGCCTCCAGCAGCCCCGTCGTCCATGCCATGTGCCCCCCCCAAAAAAATTATTGGGGGTGCCTCTCGCCTGTCCGACGACGACCCGGTTAGCGCCGCTTCTCCTCTCCTGCCTGGGTCTCCCCTTTCATCGCCCTCCGGTAACGGACGGCCTCCTCCTCCTTAATCTTCCCCCAACCGAGGAGGACATCCACTAACGTTACCTCCTGCGTGTGCTCCTGGACACGCTGCTTGGTCCAGTATTGGTGGGATCTTCTGTCACGATCGTCATACGAAGCAGACCAAGGCGCAGTGTGAAATGCGTACATCCTTTATTATAATTCACCACACGAACAAAAACAACAAAACGGAACGTGAAGTCCTCGGTCATACACACAAACCAACACGGAACAAGATCCCACAAAAGACAAGTGCACAATAGGCTGCCTAAGTATGGTTCCCAATCAGAGACAACAAGCAACAGCTGATTCACGTTGCCTCTGATTGAGAACCACCCCGGCCAACATAGAAACACATAAACTAGATTGTGAACATAGAACACAAAACATAGACACTACACACCCTGGCTCAACATAAAAGAGTCCCTAGAGCCAGGGCGTGACACAGTTATACAGTTTAAAGCCGTTATTTTAGCATTTTGGGCCAAAGTCGACCTTTAAAGTAACTGTCCAGGGTTTCAAGATGTCTATGAAATATGACCTATAATTAATTACAATATGAGTGAAATAGTTTCTTTTCCTAAAAATGGTAATTAAGTATGTTACAAAGAAGCTTTTCTGTGTTGGAATGGTGTGGGCTTACCCCAACAACAGAATGGTATGGGCGTATAGTGGTCATTAAAAATATTCATGCGACTAGACCGCTGATTTGCCAGCTCATCATCCTCAGGAGGATGACATCATCCTCTATGAGGAAATAGCAAGTATTTTTTAAACGGTTTGTTTGAGATAAAAGTTTGAGTGGGTTTTTTTCCTCCAATTTATGCTCTGGCCACAAATACTGATGAGTTAACAGAATATGAATGTTTAAAAGTTCGATTTTCACTGGACATTTACTTTAAAACTGCAAAATGTTCTCTTATCCTCATGGCAAAATGTAAACAATTGCATGAGATGAGCTATAAAACACTGTATGTGCATGTGCGTGCGTGTGAGCGCGTGTAGAGGCAGCACCTGCTGCAGTCTCACAGATAAATACTCTCTCCCTCTCTCTCTTTCTCCCTCTCTTTCCCACCGTTCTCATTCTTTCTCTTGCTCTCTCTCTCTCTGAATAAAACTTTGAGACCGTCATGGCTACCTCCGCTGTTAAAATAAATTTTTGCCCATCCACAGATTAATATTTATTGGGAGCTGAGTGTTTTTTAAAATCCATTCCTCCTCGCAATGGAATAAGATGTTGGCCTCTCACTCAGCTGAGCTACCTGTTGGGAAAGTCAAGCAATGAAGCAAGGCTGATCAGTAATATGCACACGCGCACACACACACTTATGCTGCTAAGAAGGAAAAATAAACTAATGATGTAACTGAATCATGCTAAATGTAGGCTACAAATTGAGGTGACAGTTATGATGTATGTGGGTATTACTGACGGTGGCTACCGATAGAGGCTAATATTTAACATAATAGAAATGTTTTTTTTTTAAATCCAGGAATATAATAAAAAAATTCAACTTGGTAGGTTCAGCGCTACTGTCTGTGCGCACCGTTTTCCGTAGGCTACAGCCTGGGCTTGGGTCTCCAAATTTCAGCCCCGAAAATTATGACGCCATAGGCCTACAATTACAATTCTGAATAACGACACAGCTATTTATACTTCACTGTGAAAAAGATAACAAAATACCTGCTTTTCAGTTCCCTGAAATATGACTGGTTTCACATATGTCTCTAGCGATCATAAGGTAAAATAGATCTAAAACAATTGTCATTTATATTTACAGTGCCCTTTTCCAAACGGATTACTCATTTACCTAGCTCTTATCAGTAGCTCTTATCAATTTATAAATTACAGTGCATGGAGATTGTTGTTATTTCTATCGGAAAAAATAAAGTCAATGTTTTTCCACTTGGAACCGACAGTTTGCTTGATCTTATTAGATTTGAGATTTTAGTCATTTAGCAGACGCTCTTATCCAGAGCGACTTACAGTTTTAGTAAGTGCATACATTTTCATACTGGCCCCCCGTGGGAATCGAACCCACAACCCTGGCGTTGCAAACGCCATGCTCTACCAACTGAGCTACACATTGGTTATTCATTGTTTCTTTGTGTGTAATGGTGGTGGAATTAATTCAAGGTCATAATATGGCATATATGTAGACACACCTCTGTCACACCATTTCTTTGATCTCCACCCCAAACACGTACCTTGCTGGCACTGGCTTCCCACTGGGCAAAAACTGGTTGAATCAATGTTGCTCCACGTCATTTCAACCGAAGAAATCAATGTGATGACGTTGAATCAATGTGGAAAACTGATTTTGATTTGCAAAAAGTCATCAACTAAGGGCATTTTATCTTTTTTTCACCCAACATTGAACCAAAGTCCATTGACATGGTGACATTTGTTGTTGAATTCAAGTTGAATTCCCCCCCAATGACTATCACTAGCACATTAGAGGCTGCTGCTGCCTATTGAAATCACTGGCCACTTTAAGAAATGGAACACTAGTCACTTTAATAATCTTTACATATTTTGCACTACTCATCTCATATGTATATACTGCATTATATTCTATAATATTCTACTGTATCTTAGTCAATGCCGCTCTGTCATTGCTGTCATTGCTTGTCCATATGTATATATTCTTAAATCCCATTCCTTACTAGTTTTGTGTGTATTGGGTATACACTGTATGTTGTGAAATTGTTAGATTTTACTTGTTAGATATTACTGCACTGTTGGAGCTAGAAGCACAAGCATTTCGCTACACCTGCTATAACATCTGCTAAACACGTGTAAGTGACAACAAAATTTTGATTTGATTTGATGATTCTAAGATTACTCAATAAATCTGTAATTAGGGGTTCACAGTGAAGCTGTGAAACCTATTGTTATTCTCTGAATCCTTAGCATTTATTTTTCTTGACATGATCAAATAATTCAAGCATAGATTGGTCACTTTTTTTTCTAATTTGGCACACAGAAACTAGAGGCCATGAGTAACATGGAGAATATATAATGGCACCGATTGGCCTATAGGTGGTGCTGTTATAAGCAGTCTCACTTAAACCCTCATAGGTGTCTTTCCTCATGCTGAACACATTTTGTTGTGTTACAGCCTGAATTTTAAATGGATTGAATTGAGATGATGTGTCACTGGCCTACACACAATACCCCATAATGTCAGAGTGGAATTATGTTTTGAGAAATGTTTACAAATTAATAAAAAATGAAAAGCTGAAATATCTTGAGTCAATAAGTATTCAACTCCTTTGTTATTGCAAGCCTAAACAAGTTCAGGAGTAAAAGTTTGCTTAAAACCACCTAAAGTCGATTTCCACGCCCCCGCGTAAATCTAATTAGCATAATAAAAAATCCCCCATAAAAATCCATTAGTTTAAGATATCACTTGATTTGCATTGGATGCTTCTCAATCTTCCCCATCTGCGGTGAAAGGTGACAGAGCTAGAGCGGTGTTTGTCAGACCATGAGGCATCCCAAAAATCTTTGGTTTGACCTACAAACTCTATGGAAAGATGATAGACTCACGAACACGATAGTGTTTTCCGTTTTGCTCTACGACCTCCACAGTGTCAGGAGACTCGTCTGAAGACGGTACAGACGATCTGCCAACTTCTGTCTGTGGTGATTCTAACATGTATTGAATCAGGGGTGTGAATACTATATAAATTATGTATGTATATATTTCATTTTCAATACATGTGCAAACATTTCTAAAAACACGTTATGGGGTATTGTGTGTAGATGGGTGAGGATTTTTTATTTATTTATTTTGAATTCTGGCTGTAACACAATAAAATGTGGAAAAAGTCAACGGGTATGAATACTTTCTGAAGGCACTGTAGTTCCTACATGATATAGTGCTTGATTTGCTATCCAACTGATTTTGTGTTCTTTCAGTCATCCTGTGAACCCCGTTCATTGCTGTTAGGGTAAGGGTTAGGGCTACGATTAAGGTAAGGGTTAAGTTTAGGGTTAGGATAAGGGTTAAGGTTAGGGTTAGTAGTTAGTTCAAATGTTATTGATAGTATGTCACTTGGTAACCCATTCCAATGTTGCAGAGGAAGACAACCTTAAAGGACAATTCCACCACTTTTCAACCTCTTATTCATTATCTCCAGCACCAAACCAGTGTCTACATTTCTTGCATTACCAATCTCATATGTACAGTGCCTTGTAAAAGTATTCATCCCCCTTGCCGTTTTTCCTATTTTGTTGCATTTACAACCTGTAATTTAAATTGATTTTTATTTGGATTTCATGTAATGGACATACACAAAATAGCCCAAATTGGTGAAGTGAAATGAAAAAAATAACTTGTTTCAAAAAATTCTACAAAATAAATAACGGAAAAGTATTGCGTGCATATGTATTCACCCCCTTTGCAATGAAGCCCTTAAATAAGATCTGGTGCAACCAATTACCTTCAGAGATCACATAATTAGTTAAATAAAGTCCACCTGTGTGCAATCTAAGTGTCACATCAATCAATCAATCAATTTTATTTTATATAGCCCTTCATACATTAGCTAATATCTCGAAGTGCTGTACAGACACCCAGCCTAAAACCCCAAACAGCTAGTAATGCAGGTGTAGAAGCACGGTGGCTAGGAAAAACTCCTAGAAAGGCCAAAACCTAGGAAGAAACCTAGAGAGGAACCAGGCTATGAGGGGTGGCCAGTCCTCTTCTGGCTGTGCCGGTGGAGATTATAACAGAACCATGCCAAGATGTTCAAAAATGTTCATAAGTGACAAGCATGGTCAAATAATAATCAGGAATAAATCTCAGTTGGCTTTTCATAGCCGATCATTAAGAGTTGAAAACAGCAGGTCTGGGACAGGTAGGGGTTCCATAACCGCAGGCAGAACAGTTAAAACTGGAATAGCAGCAAGGCCAGGCGGACTGGGGACAGCAAGGAGTCACCACGGCCGGTAGTCCCGACGTATGGTCCTAAGGCTCAGGTCTCTCAGTTGGCTTTTCATAGCCGATCATTAAGAGTTGAAAACAGCAGGTCTGGGACAGGTAGGGGTTTCGTAACCGCAGGCAGAACAGTTGAAACTGGAATAGCAGCAAGGCCAGGCGGACTGGGGACAGCAAGGTGTCAGCATGCCCGGTAGTCCTGACGTATGGTCCTAGGGCTCAGGTTCTCAGAGAGAAAGAGAGAACGAGAGAATTAGAGAGGCATACTTAAATTCACACAGGACACTGGATAAGACAGGAGAAGTACTCCAGGTATAACCAACTAACCCCAGCCCCCCGACACATAAACTACTGCAGCATAAATACTGGAGGCTGAGACAGGAGCGGTCCGGAGACACTGTGGCCCCATCCGAAGACTCCTGGGCCAGACTACACTCAATCATATGACCTACTGAAGAGATAAGTCTTCAGTAAAGACTTAAAGGTTGAGACCGAGTCTGCGTCTCTCACATGGGTAGGCAAACTGTTCCATAAAAATGGAGATCTATAGGAGAAAGCCCTGCCTCCCGCTGTTTGCTTAGAAATTCTAGGGACAATTAGGAGGCCTGCGTCTTGTGACCGTAGCGTACGTATTGGTATGTACGGCAGGACCAACTCGGAAAGATAGGTAGGAGCAAGCCCATGTAACGCTTTATAGGTTAACAGTAAAACCTTGAAATCAGCCCTTGCCTTAACAGGAAGCCAGTGTAGGGAAGCTAGCACTGGAGTAATATGATCAAATTTCTTGGTTCTAGTCAGGATTCTAGCAGCCGTATTTAGCACTAACTGAAGTTTATTTAGTGCTTTATCCGGTAGCCGGAAAGTAGAGCATTGCAGTAGTCTAACCTAGAAGTAACAAATGCATGGATTAATTTTTCTGCATCATTTTTGGACAGAAAATTTCTGATTTTTGCAATGTTACGTAGATGGAAAAAAGCTGTCCTTGAAACAGTCTTGATATGTTCGTCAAAAGAGAGATCAGGGTCAAGAGTAACGCCTGAGGTCCTTCACAGTTTTATTTGAGACGACTTTACAACCATCAAGATGAATTGTCAGATTTAACAGAAGATCTCTTTGTTTCTTGGGACCTAGAACAAGCATCTCTGTTTTGTCCGAGTTTAAAAGTAGAAAGTTTTCAGCCATCCACTTCCTTATGTCTGAAACACAGGCTTCTAGCGAGGGCAATTTTGGGGCTTCACCATGTTTCATTGAAATGTACAGCTGTGTGTCATCCGCATAGCAGTGAAAGTTAACATTATGTTTTCGAATAACATCCCCAAGAGGTAAAATATATAGTGAAAACAATAGTGGTCCTAAAACGGAACCTTGAGGAACACCGAAATGTACAGTTGATTTGTCGGAGGACAGACCATTCACAGAGACAAACTGATATCTTTCCGACAGGTAAGATCTAAACCAGGCCAGAACTTGTCCGTGTAGACCAATTTGGGTTTCCAGTCTCTCCAAAAGAATGTGGTGATCGATGGTGTCAAAGGCAGCACTAAGGTCTAGTAGCACGAGGACAGATGCAGAGCCTCGGTCTGACGCCATTAAAAGGTCATTTACCACCTTCACAAGTGCAGTCTCAGTGCTATGATGGGGTCTAAAACCAGACTGAAGCATTTCGTATACATTGTTTGTCTTCAGAAAGGCAGTGAGTTGCTGCGCAACAGCTTTTTCTAAAATTTTTGAGAGGAATGGAAGATTCGATATAGGCCGATAGTTTTTTATATTTTCCGGGTCAAGGTTTGGCTTTTTCAAGAGAGGCTTTATCACTGCCACTTTTAGTGAGTTTGGTACACATCCGGTGGATAGAGAGCTGTTTATTATGTTCAACATAGGAGGGCCAAGCACAGGAAGCAGCTCCTTCAGCAGTTTAGTAGGAATAGGATCCAGTATGCAGCTTGAAGGTTTAGAGGCCATGATTATTTTCATCATTGTGTCAAGAGATATAGTATTAAAACACTTAAGTGTCTCTCCTGATCCCAGGCCCTCGCAAAGTCTGCGCAGATCCAGGACAGCTAAGCCCTGGATTCAAAGAGGAGTCCGTAATTTGCTTTCTAATGGTCATGATCTTTTCCTCAAAGAAGTTCATGAATTTATTACTGCTGAAGTGAAAGCCATCCTCTCTTGGGGAATGCTGCTTTTTAGTTAGCTTTGCAACAGTATCAAAAGAAATTTTGGATTGTTCTTATTTTCCTCGATTAAGTTCGAAAAGTAGGATGATCGAGCAGCAGTGAGGGCTCTTCGGTACTGCACGGTACTGTCTTTCCAAGCTAGTCGGAAGACTTCCAGTTTGGTGTGGCGCCATTTCCGTTCCAATTTCCTGGAAGCTTGCTTCAAAGCTCGGGTATTTTCTGTATACCAGGGAGCTAGTTTCTTATGACAAATGTTTTTCGTTTTTAGGGGTGCAACTGCATCTAGGGTATTGCGCAAGGTTAAATTGAGTTCCTCAGTTAAGTGGTTAACTGATTTTTGTCCTCTGACGTCCTTGGGTAGGCAGAAGGAGTCTGGAAGGGCATCAAGGAATTTTTGTGTTGTCTGAGAATTTATAGCACGACTTTTGATGCTCCTTGGTTGGGGTCTGAGCAGATTATTTGTTGCGATTGCAAACGTAATAAAATGGTGGTCCGATAGTCAGGATTTTGTGGAAAAACATTAAGATATACAACATTTATTCCATGGGACAAAACTAGGTCCAGAGTATGACTGTGGCAGTGAGTAGGTCCAGAGACATGTTGGACAAAACCCACTGAGTCGATAATGGCTCCGAAAGACTTTTGGAGTGGGTCTGTGGACTTCTCCATGTGAATATTAAAATCACCAAAAATTAGAATATGATCTGCTATGACTACAAGGTCTGATAGGAATTCAGGAAACTCAGAGAGGAACGCTGTATATGGCCCAGGAGGCCTGTAAACAGTAGCTATAAAAGTGATTGAGTAGGCTGCATAGATTTCATGACTAGAAGCTCAAAAGACGAAAACGCCATTTTTTTTTGTAAATTGAAATTTGCTATCGTAAATGTTAGCAACACCTCCGCCTTTGCGGGATGCACGGGAATATGGTCACTAGTGTAACCAGGAGGTGAGGCCTCATTTAACACAGCAAATTCATCAGGCTTAAGCCATGTTTCAGTCAGGCCAATCACATCAAGATTATGATCAGTGATTAGTTCATTGACTATGACTGCCTTTGAAGTGAGGATCTAACATTAAGTAACCCTATTTTGAGATGTGAGGTGTCACGATCTCTTTCAATAATGGCAGGAATGGAGGAGGTCTTTATCCTAATAAGATTGCTAAGGCGAACACCGCCATGTTTAGTTTTGCCCAACCTAGGTCGAGGCACAGACACAGTCTCAATGGGTATGGCTGAGCTGACTACACTGACTGTGCTATTGGCAGACTCCACTAAGCTGGCAGGTTGGCTAACAGCCTGCTGCCTGGCCTGCACCCTATTTCACTGGCTAGAGGAGTTAGAGCCCTATCTATGTTGGTAGATAAGATGAGAGCACCCCTCCAGCTAGGATGGAGTCCGTCACTCCTCAGCAGGTCAGGCTTGGTCCTGTTTGTGGGTGAGTCCCAGAAAGAGGGCCAATTATCAACAAATTCTATCTTTTGGGAGGGGCAGAAAACAGTTTTCAACCAGCGATTGAGTGCTGAGACTCTGCTGTAGAGCTCGTCACTCCCCCTAACTGGGAGGGGGCCAGAGACAATTACTCGATGCCGACACATCTTTCTAGCTGATTTACACGCTGAAGCTATGTTGCACTTGGTGACCTCTGACTGTTTCATCCTAACATCGTTGGTGCCGACGTGGATAACAATATCTCTATACTCTCTACACTCGCCAGTTTTAGCTTTAGCCAGCACCATCTTTAGATTAGCCTTAACGTCGGTAGCCCTGCCCCCTGGTAAACAGTGTATGATCGCTGGATGATTCGTTTTAAGTCTAATACTGCGGGTAATGGAGTCGCCAATGACTAGGGTTTTCAATTTGTCAGAGCTAATGGTGGGAGCCTTCGGCGTCTCAGACCCCGTAACGGGAGGAGTAGAGACAAGGGAAGACTCAGACTCAGACTCCGACTCGCTACATAATGGGGAAAACCGGTTGAAAGTTTTTGTCGGCTGAATGAGCGACACCGGTTGAGCATTCCAACGGTATTTCCCTCCAGAAGCCATGAGAAAGTTGTCCGGCTGCGGGGACTGTGCGGGGGATTTATACTAACGTTACTATCTGTACTTACTGGTGGCACAGACGCTGTTTCTTCCTTTCCTACACTGAAATTACCCTTGCCTAACGATTGCGTCTGAAGCTGGGCTTGTAGCACAGCTATTCTCGCCGTAAGGCGATCGTTCTCCTGTATATTATGAGTACAGCGACTGCAATTAGAAGACATCATGTTAATGTTACTACTTAACTTCGGCTGTTGAAGATGTTGACGAACCATGTCCAGATAAAGCGTCCGGAGTGAAAAAGTTGAATGAGGGAAAAAAGTTGCGATGGAAAAAAGGAAAATAAAGTAAAGTTGGCAGCAAAAAACGAAAAAGTTTAACGAAAAAAGATGAGTGAGGACAAAACTAAAAAGTTGGTAAATTTGTTGAACACAGAGATTGATTAAACGTTTATTAAAAGTAAAACGTGAACAGTTTGGCAGGTAGCCAAGTAGCAACAAACAGCACAGCAGCACGGAGACAATGCGGAAGCGAGACGGAAGTGACGAATCTAAGTCCAGAACAGACTATGGGAGGCGCAAAAGAACATAGCTGGTCATCCCTATCAGTCTATATACATCTCTTCTGAAAGGCCCCAGAGTCTGCAACACCACTAAGCAAGGGGCACCATGAAGACCAAGGAGCTCTCCAAACAGGTCAGGGACAAAGTTGTGGAGAGGTACAGATCAGGGTTGGGTTATAACAAATATACGAAACTTTGAACATCCCACGGAGCACCATTAAATCCATTATTTAAAAAATGGAAAGAATATGGCACCACAACAAACCTGCCAAGAGAGGGCCGCCCACCAAAACTCACAGACCAGGCAAGGAGGGCATTAATCAGAGAGGCAACAAAGAGACCAAAAATAACCCTGAAGGAGCTGCAAAGCTCCACAGCAGAGATTGGAGTATCTGTCCATAGGACCACTTTAAGCCGTACACGCCACAAAGCTGGGCTTAACAGAAGAGTGGCCAGAAAAAAGCCATTGCTTGAAGAAAAAAATAAGCAAACACGTTTGGTGTTCACCAAAAGGCATGTGGGAGACTCCCCAAACATATAGAAGAAGGGACTCTGGTCAGATGAGACTAAAATTGAGCTTTCTGGCCATCAAGGAAAACGCTGTGTCTGGCGCAAACCCGAAACCTCTCATCACCCACAGTGAAGCATGGTGGTGGCAGCATCATGCTGTGGGGATGTTTTCATCGGCAGGGACTGGGAAACTGGTCAGAATTGAAGGAATGATGGATGGCACTAAATACAGGGAAATTCTTGAGGGAAACCTCTTTCAGTCTTCCAGAGATTTGAGACTGGGACGGAGGTTCACCTTCCAGCAGGACAATGACCCTAAGCATACTGCTAAAGCAACACTTGAGTGGTTTAAGGGGAAACATTTAAATGTCTTGGAATGGCTTAGTCAATGCCCAGACCTCAATCCAATTGAGAATCTGTGGTATGACTTAAAGATTGCTGGGGGGGTGGGGGTTAAATCAAATGATACAAACCCACCAAAAATCAATTTTAATTCCAGGTTGTAAGATGCCAAGGGGGGTGAATACTTTCGCAAGCCACTGTATATATTTCATTCTATACCATCTATTGCATCTTAGCCTATGCCGCTCATTTTTGGCATTTGCTCATCCATATACTTTTTTTTCTTATTCCATTCCTTTACTTAGATTTGTGCGTATTAGATACAGTTGTAGTCGGAAGTTTACATACACCTTAGCCAAATACATTTAAACTCAGTTTTTCACAATTCCTAACATTTAATCCTAGTAAAAATTCCCTGTCTTAGGTCAATTAGGATCACCACTTTATTCTAAGAATGTGAAATATCAGAATAATAGTAGAGAGAACGATTTATTTCAGCTTGTATTTCTTTCATCACATTCCCAGTGGGTCAGAAGTTTACATACACTCAATTAATTTTTTGTAGCATTGCCTTTAAATTGTTTAACTTGGGTCAAACGTTTCGGTAGCCTTCCACAAGCTTCCCACAATAAGATGGCCCATTCCTCCTGACAGAGCTCGTGTAACTGAGTCAGGTTTGTAGGCCTCCTTGCTCGCACACGCTTTTTCAGTTCTGCCCACAAATGTTCTATAGGATTGAGGTCAGGGCTTTGTGATGGCCACTTCAATACCTTGACTTTGTTGTCCTTAAGCCATTTTGCCACAACTTTGGAAGTTTGCTTGGGGTCATTGTCCATTTGGAAGACCCATTTGCGACCAAGCTTTAACTTCCTTACTGATGTCTTGAGATGTTGCTTCAATATATCCACATAATTTTCCTTCCTCATGATGCCATCTATTTTGTGAAGTGCACCAGTCCCTCCTGCAGAAAAGCACCCCCACAGCATGATGCTGCCACCCCCGTGCTTCACGGTTGGGATGGTGTTCTTCGGCTTGCAAGTCCCCCCTTTTTCCTCCAAACATAACGATGGTCATTATGTCCACAGTTCTATTTTTGTTTCATCAGACCAGAGGACATTTCTCCAAAAAGTACGATCTTTGTCCCCATGTGCAGTTGCAAACCGTAGTCTAGCTTTTTTTAATGGCGGTTTTGGAGCAGTGGCTTCTTCCTTGCTGAGCGGCCTTTCAGGTTATGTCGATATAGGACTAGTTTTACTGTGGATATAGATACTTTTATACCGGTTTCCTGTAGCATCTTCACAAGGTCCTTTGCTGTTGTTCTGGGATTGATTTCCACTTTTCGCACCAAAGTACGTTCATCTCTAGGAGACAGAACGCTTCTCCTTCCTGAGCGGTATGACGGCTGCGTGGTCCCATGGGGTTTATACTTGCGTACTATTGTTTGTACAGATGAACGTGGTACCTTCAGGCGTTTGGAAATTGCTCCCAAGGATGAACCAGACTTGTGGAGGTCTACCATTTTATTTCTGAGGTCTTGGCTGATTTCTTTTAATTTTCCCATGATGTCAAGCAAAGAGGCACTGAGTTTGAAGGTAGGCCTTGAAATACATCCACAGGTACACCTCCAATTGACTCAAAGGATGTCAATTAGCCTATCATAAGCTTCTAAAGCCATGACATCATTTTCTGGAATTTGCCAAGCTGTTTAAAGGCACAGTCAACTTAGTGCATGTAAACTTCTGACCCACTGGAATTGTGATACAGTGAATTATAAGTGAAATAATCTGTCTGTAAACAATTGTTGGAAAAATTACTTGTGTCATGCACAAAGTAGATGTCCTAACCGACTTGCCAAAACTATAGTTTGTTAACAAGAAATGTGTGAATGAATATGAATTCGGAGGACAGAAATTATTAAATATTAAAGCATTAGACCTATCACTAAAAGCTTCAGTCATACAAAAGTTATACTTAAATCCAAACTGGTTCTCAAGCAAATTAGTAAGATTATCTCACCCAATGTTCAAGAAAGGCCTTTTTCCCTTTATTCAGATTACAACCTCTCACTTTCAGTTATTTGAAAAGGAAATAATCTCCCAAATGTCACTATTTCTAAAAAAAGCCATAGAAAATTGGTTGCAATTTCAATTTAATCCTCCAGAAACGACAGAACAAATAATGCAACAAATATTGTGGTTAAATTCAAATATACTAATTGACAAAAAACCTATATTTTTTGACAGAATGTTTAAAAAAGGTATAATCTTCGTAAATGATATCATCGGTAGGACTGGTGGAGTTATGTCGCACATGCAGCTAACAAAAACATATGGAAATGTCTGCTCTACCCAAAATTACAACCAAATAATTGCAGCCTTACCGCAAAAGTGGAAGAGGAAAGTGGAAGGGGGAGAAAGTAAGGAACTTGTCTGTCGGCCTTGCATTAAAGAACACAATTGGTTAAGGAAAACTGTGATAAATAAAAAAGTATATCAGTTTCACTTAAGGACCAAATGATTGACAGCCGTCCCATATAGATTGCAAAATAGTTGGGAAGAGATCTTTGACGTACCGATCCCATGGCATAGTGTTTATGAACTGACCGCAAAAGCGACACCGGATTCAAAAATTAGAATCTTTCAATTTAAATTATTATATAAAATTCTTGCTACCAATAGAATGTTATTTATATGGGGATACAATCTTCCCAGCTCTGCAGATTTTGCTGTGAAGAGACAGAATCATTAGATCATTTGTTTTGGTTCTGTCCATTTGTAGCTTGTTTTTGGACACAGGTCCAGGAATGGCTAAAGGATTGCAATATTTACCTGGAACTAACCTTGCAGATAGCATTACTGGGTGATCTGAAAAGTCATAGTCATTCAATCAATAATATAATAATACTTTTAGCAAAAATGTTTATTTTTAATTCACAATCTGTAGAAGCAATGAGAATAGAAAGGTTCAGAACTTTTGTAAAACATCACAGTACGGTTGAAATATATATGGCAAATAGAAATCCTATATGGATGGTGTTGAGAAAGATGGGAGGTATTGAATAGAGTTGAAGGATGGGACTAATAACAAATAACAACAAATAATAACAAAGATATCTAATAATGTAAGCATACTGTGTCCATAATAAGTATATAGGTTGTATGTTGGGAGCTTTTGGGAAAGAGCACAGTTAGAAAGATTTGGCATGTAGAAGCGAACCGGATGGACATCATGAAAATGATCGGAGAGGTTGAGAGTAGACGAAGTTCAGGAGCAAAAAAAAAAATATATATATATATATATATATATATATATAATAGTATTATTGTAAAATTAACTCTGTCCATAAGGTGTAGATAGTGATTGTGGACCGGAAGTGGAGGCCTGGGCGTTGTTGTTCACTAGTTTGCTCCAAGTAGGGAAGGGATGGTGGGGTTGAAAACTAATAAAGGGGAGTGTATATATAAAAAATAAAAAAAATAAAGAAACATGGGGGATTGGAAGTGATGCAGACAATTACATTGATAGAAGATACACTCTATCTGCAATATTAAGCTGATCCATTACCCCCCCAAATTTTTTTATAATATATATATAGAAAAAGAAAAATAATGAAAAAATTACAAATAAAATACTAAAAAAATACAAGAAATGTCTGGAGTGGTTGAAAAACAAGTTTTAATGACTCCGACTTCAACTGTATTTGTTGTGGAACTGTTAGATATTACTTACTAGATATTACTGCGCTGTTGGAACTAGAAGCACAAACATTTCGCTACACTCGCAATATGTGACCAATACATTTGATTCGATTAGATTGAAAGGGGGCTGAACTTCCTGATTTGGCATGGTCAAGGCCTCTAAACTGACAGCGACTACAGGGCAAAACGGATCAAAAAGGCATGGCTTTCCACCCAACCATTAAAGATTTGAGACTTGCTGCCACACTAATCTGTCCCCTATCTAAATTAAATTTTAGGGTAACCGTTACCACATATCACTTAAATTGGCACACTCACTAACAGGTGCAACAAATTAAGAATTTTTCAAGACACGCCTCAAAATATGTTAATGAGTGAGAAACAACAATACCCTGCACCCACTTGTGTTCAAAAGGTTTTTGGCATTCCAAAAATGCAGTTTCGTACTGTATTCTGAATTACAGTAAATTTCTGGCAGCAGTTGGCCAGTAAGTTACTGTAGAGTTTCAGGACAAGGTTTGTAGAATTCCTAAGATACAGTATATTACCATATTCTGTGGGGGTACAGCATTCTCCCTCATATAGCCACTTACAAGGCACGCCTTAAAATATGTTAATGAGCCAGAGTCTCTTTCCCCGCCCACCTCATTTTCCCACAATGCACCGTAATTAATACTGTAAAACTAATTTACGGTATTTTGCTGTGCATTCTACAGTGTTTTACTGTTGAAATTACCGAAAGATCTTACAGTGTGCAGTAAATCAAATGTACAGTATTTTATTGTGCATCCTACTGTAATCTACTGTATTCAGTTTACACAGTATCATACTGTTGATTAATACAGTGTGTTACTGAGAAAATTACAGAAACAGTGTATGAGCGGCCAAAAGAGAGTAGTTTTGGGGTGGGGGGTTTAATGTGGATGTCTCTTTTGTGTGTTCGCACTTGGCAAGTGTTTGTAAATTCACTCTGCCAAAACAGTAAACAGTTAGTCACTTACCTTTCTAGATAACTTGAAACAGTGTAACCAGGTATTGTCTTGATGTCACCTAGGCTAGCTAGTGCTATACAACTTTTTTTCGCCAATTAGCTTCAGCCAGCAGGTGTGCTACCGTGGCAAAATTGGTTTGACATTGGATAGCCTAGCTATGGGGCTAGTTGGGGAACGTCAATAAATTACTACCATTTATAGTTGGTTTGAGGTTTTTAAGTAATTGAAATTTGGAGCTATTGACATTTGCAAATATTGTCCAATTATGTAATTTACTGATGGTCCCTGTCTAGCCCCACAGGGATATTGAATGCTTAACCAAATTGACCATTGCCATTATGATCGGGTCGAGTGCAGCTTCGAATTGATGTTTACTTGGGTGCTGCCAGCTGTGGGCATGTGGGCAGAATTGAAATAAACCCAACCCAAGGAAATCGTACAGTACCATTAATTCCGTGACATACAATTTTTTTCTATCATCTCGTAAATCTCTGTTTTGGACGAGTCTGACTTTATGACCACCTATTTACACTTTGTAGTCAATTTTGACACTAGAATACATGTTTCTGACTCATATTGATGCCACATTGGCCATTTTCACAATGAGAAGTTGCTTTTTTGGGGCAGTCACTCTTTAAACAAATACATTTTTAAACCACTAAGTGTAAGAACATTCCTCTGTGTTGGCTTTTCATAAATTATTGGTTTTACAGTGACATTCACTTCTGCTGTTCATTTTCTTTTTTAGCCAGACAGACAGATCTACAGTCTATGTAAAAGCAAACAGCTTTAGGCTTGAGTGATATTCCTTAGACTTTTGTCAGATGTTCGAAATCAAACGTGTTCAAATTCAAGAATACAAGTAACAAAATGTAATTGTTGCATTACTATACAATTACAGGTGTCCAGTGTCGATCAACATCTCTATTGTTTTAGCCACTGCAGCTCCAGTGCAACAAAACGTTAGGATACAGAGCACCAACACAAATCAAGAGCTTGATAAAAACAAGTGGTTTCATTGAACACGACGGTAAGCCACATGGGTTTTGAACACGACGGTAAGCCACATGGTTTCTCATTACGCCATTGTTGTTGAGATAATGAGACATGGTGAAGTATCCAAGTCGTTCTTTGTTCAGGTGGTTTGTAATGAGTGAAAACATGGTTGGAGGATGCCTGTAGTTGAACGCTAATCTAATTGTAATAGCTTCCAATGAGCCAAGGTCACAGGCTGGTAGGGGAGCAGGTTTTCTCCAATTAAGAACACACACACACGCTGATTTGAAAAGCGTTTATTCATTACTGACAAGGCAACGACAGGGCTCACTGTATTCCTTCCATTAAACTTTTTTTATATTAATCATTGTCACAGCAGTAGATGGGAGCTGTGCTGAGATTATAATTACAACTTAATTCATTCAATCATCAATGTTGATACTATGACTGACTGACTTGTGGAATAACATGGCAAAATAACACACAAACTTAATATTTTGAGAATCGTTCTTCATGGCTACATCCCAAATGGCACCCTATTCCCTATAAAGTGCAACATATACTGTAGTGAATAGGGGGCCATTGATTTGTGGCTGTAAAAGTCTCTGTTCCATATTTCCACACAGATTTGGTATCAAATGTGCACAAAGATGATTAATTGCATCAAATGGTGCCTGAAAAGCAATTAGTTAATTTAGAAATGGTTATTTAGAATTATCAGGACGCAATTATAATTTTTTCTTGATACTGTGGTACGTGTCCATGAAATCCAACCATATGATAGGATGCTACCTGGACCAATGTGGACACTGATTTGGACTGGAACCAATCTGGTGTAGAGGGGAGTAATGAGCAACGTCAGTACCAATGGCTGTGTGTGTGTGTGCGTGTGTGCGTAGCCTGAAGTTGCAGATGTGTTATCTTTTTGTTTAGCAGGGGTGCGGAAATGTCGTCCTGGCAACGTGCGTGTTACATGTGAGCGTGGTATGGGATTGTGGCACGCCACGTACAGTGGGGAAAAAAAGTATTTAGTCAGCCACCAATTGTGCATGTTCTCCCACTTAAAAAGATGAGAGAGGCCTGTAATTTTCATCATAGGTACACGTCAACTATGACAGACAAAATGAGAAAAAAAAATCCAGAAAATCACATTGTAGGATTTTTAATGAATTTATTTGCAAATTATGGTGGAAAATAAGTATTTGGTCAATAACAAAAGTTTCTCAATATTTTGTTATATACCCTTTGTTGGCAATGACACAGGTCAAACGTTTTCTGTAAGTCTTCACAAGGTTTTCACACACTGTTGCTGGTATTTTGGCCCATTCCTCCATGCAGATCTCCTCTAGAGCAGTGATGTTTTGGGGCTGTCGCTGGGCAACACGGACTTTCAACTCCCTCCAAAGATTTTCTATGGGGTTGAGATCTGGAGACTGGCTAGGCCGCTCCAGGACCTTGAAATGCTTCTTACGAAGCCACTCCTTCGTTGCCCGGGCGGTGTGTTTGGGATCATTGTCATACTGAAAGACCCAGCCACGTTTCATCTTCAATGCCCTTGCTGATGGAAGGAGGTTTTCACTCAAAATCTCACGATACATGGCCCCATTCATTCTTTCCTTTACACGGATCAGTCGTCCTGGTCCCTTTGCAGAAAAACAGCCCCAAAGCATGATGTTTCCACCCCCATGCTTCACAGTAGGTATGGTGTTCTTTGGATGCAACTCAGCATTCTTTGTCCTCCAAACACGACGAGTAGAGTTTTGACCAAAAAGTTATATTTTGGTTTCATCTGACCATATGACTTTCTCCCAATCCTCTTCTGGATCATCCAAATGCACTCTAGCAAACTTCAGACAGGCCTGGACATGTACTGGTTTAAGCAGGTGGACACGTCTGGAACTGCAGGATTTGAGTCCCTGGCGGCGTAGTGTGTTACTGATGGTAGGCTTTGTTACTTTGGTCCTAGCTCTCTGCAGGTCATTCACTAGGTCCCCCCGTGTGGTTCTGGAATTTTTGCTCACCGTTCTTGTGATCATTTTGACCCCACGGGGTGAGATCTTGCGTGGAGCCCCAGATCGAGGGAGATTATCAGTGGTCTTGTATGTCTTCCATTTCCTAATAATTGCTCCCACAGTTGATTTCTTCAAACCAAGCTGCTTACCTATTGCAGATTCAGTCTTCCCAGCCTGGTGCAGGTCTACAATTTTGTTTCTGGTGTCCTTTGACAGCTCTTTGGTCTTGGCCATAGTGGAGTTTGGAGTGTGACTGTTTGAGGTTGTGGACAGGTGTCTTTTATACTGATAACAAGTTCAAACAGGTGCCATTAATACAGGTAACGAGTGGAGGACAGAGGAGCCTCTTAAAGAAGTTACAGGTCTGTGAGAGCCAGAAATATTGCTTGTTTGTAGGTGACCAAATACTTATTTTCCACCATAATTTGCAAATAAATTCATTAAAAATCCTACAATGTGATTTTCTGGGTTTTTTTTCCTCAATTTGTCTGTCATAGTTGACGTGTACCTATGATGAAAATTACAGGCCTCTCTCATCTTTTTAAGTGGGAGAACTTGCACAATTGGTGGCTGACTAAATACTTTTTTTCCCCACTGTATGTGTGACTGGTAGGAGAAACCAGCAGGCATCAGACCACAGATGTATCCTCCCCCATACACACGTACGCACGCGCACGCACGCACACGCACACACACACGTGAATGGCAGGAGTAACCAGCATGCACCAGACCACAGCCGTGCCAATCTACCACCTCCATGGGGAACGCGTCCTCAGGAAAAAGGGATGCAGGATTCAGGACTGGCTCATTAACATATTTTAAGGCATGCCTTGTAAGAGGTTATATTTGTTGCACTCGTGAGTGAGAATGCTGTACCCCCACAGAATACGGTAACATACTGTGTTTTAGGAATTCTACAAAGCTTGTCCTGAAAATCTACATTAGCTTATTGGCCAATTGCTGCCAGTAATTTACTGAAAAGCAGAATACAGTACCATACCGCATTTTTGGAGCACTACAAACCTTTTGAACACTAGTAGGTGCATGGTATTGTTGTTTCTCACTCAGTAATGTATCGAGGTGTGTCCTGTAAGAGGCTATATTTGTTGCACCCGTTAGTGAGAGTGCTGTACCAATTTAAGTCATATGTGGTAGTAGTTCCTCTTCATTACCCACAACCCTGTGTGGTGAAGATTTTCTGGGGTTGTGTCCCTCACCCTATCCTCCTTTTCTTTGGAAGGACCAGGAGGCAGCAATGTTAACAGTGGCTTGACCGTGGCTGGTGTTGTCTCTCTGGTCCAGCAGACAAGGCAGGAAGGGCAACAGTGGCTTGATCATTCCCCAGTCGAAGGACCACTACCTTACTCCCTCTACATTTGGCCTGCAGCTGCCCTCCCCTGCCTTTTTTTTTTCCAACAGTGACCACATCCTGGGGGTGGCCAGGGAGTTCTATGGTAGGCTGTATGACAGTGGTCACCTACCTTTTCTGAGTCAAGTTCACTTTCGCCGTCAAAAAGCAAGCCAAGATCTACCACTCAGATTAATAAATTACTTAAAAAGGTTAACAATAACCTAATAAAACAGTTCTGTAGGAATGAGGTTTGTGCAGTAGGCCTAATAAATTATAAATGTTATGCTTGATCCGAAAATGTGGTCGGAGGCTCCATATAGAGGGTGTGGCGCAATTGCAGAGCGTCCGGAGGCATGCAGAGGCCAAATTGAGCTCTGTACGGCATTGCTGTGCGACTCCCTCGTTGTTTAACAATGCAGAGGGCTCTGTATAGCGCCGTATAGCTCCGCATTGACATGATTGGTTGATGGTAGGTGGGAGCGGGAAGTCCTGTATAAACACAAACTCACTTCCTTGACAACTTCCTTCACAACAGCTCTGCTCAACAGTTTTGCGCTGCTCCGCGAAGCGCAAGAAGTATGAATGCCCTGACTTCTGCAGAGGCCTTATCACCGTAAATGCTGCACGGCCAACGCAGACGTCAGATTGACCATGCAGCGGACCCTGTTCTCTACTTCCATTCCTCCGGTGAGATGGACCAGAAAAAGGGGACACCGTCTTCCACCTGATGGTGAAACTCAGGTCGCAACACATCTGCCTCATGCACAAATTAATGTTTTTCCTATGACCAGAGAAAGTGAAATATTCCTCAATATTAAAATATGCACGACGAGGTGCTAATAATAATGAAAACACAGGGCTATCAATACACTTGGCTATTAATTCATTGCAGCTGCAGAGCGAGTGGTAGTATGGAGAAGCATGTTTTGTAATGGTGTTGACAGTGCTGAATAAAAATGTAAGCATGAACTCACTGATAAAAACAGCAGCTCTTTTATGTATTCTTTGACAGTCTCTCTCTGGTCATGGTTTTTAAAAGTTATGAAATCCTCATGTAGGCTAGTATGAAACTTTGCTGGTAGCTGTAGGCACGGTGATTTTGAGCTATATCTGATTGGTAGCACAGGTAGACACTCTCGATTTAGCCACAGATCTCCCGGTCCGCCGGGTAGGCAGAGTTTGTATTTTCAGACAAATTAAAAGGTTCAAAATGGGAACACGCAGGGCTTCTGAATCAAGTCCACCTTCCGCCAACAGCGCAACACAAAAAAAAACAGTAGCGCAAGCCTTTATCTTTGGCTTTTCTATAGAAATGTTTGGTGATGGACTAGGAATGCCTTGTCGATTGCGATCAACCGGTTGGTAGCCACTGCTGTATGACATCAAGCCTACCAATGAGGCTCTCATGGCCACCTTCCTAGATGGTCTAGACCAGGGTTCTTCAATTCCGGTCCTGGAGGGCCGAAACACTTCTGTTTTTTATTTCTACCTGGTAGTTAATTGCACTCACCTGGTGTCCCAGGTCTGAATTAGCCCCTGATTAGAAGGAGAGGATGAAAAACAGAGGTGTTTCGGCCCTCCAGGACCGGAATTGAAGAACCCTGGTCTAGACAGTCACTGAGGGTGGCAAGAGCGAGAACCCCGACCTAAGCGACAAGGAGTTCACCGAGGCCGTGCGCTCCCTGAACAAACACAAAGCACCAGGACCAGACTGGATCTCAGGAGAGTTCTATCAGACCTTTTGGAATCTCCTCATGGATGCCGTGGCAGAGGTCTTCAGAGTATTTTTTTTTTCTTCCCAGTATACAGGGAAAAGAGGCTAGGTGGGTCCATGCGACAGAGTACCCCCAAGAAAGGGGACCTCCAGGACCTCCGGAACTGGCGCCCCATCGACCTCCTCTCTGTCGATTACAAAATCATGACCAAGGCCCTCACCAAATGGTTCCAGACACACCTCCCCTCTGTAATAGCCCCAGACCAGACCTGCAGCATCCCCGGTAGTTCCATCAATGACAACCTGCTCCTGGTGAGAGATCTCATCCTGCACTCCCAGGAGCGGAGGTCCCATTTGGGCCTTCTCAGCTTAGACCAGAAGAAGGCATTTGAAAGGGTTAGCCATGGCTTCCTGCAAAGGGTGCTAACCAAGATGAACTTCCCCCAACACCTCGTCCACTGAACTGAACTATGCTACCAGAACATCACAAGCAGAGTTCTGGTAAACAACACCCTCACAGACACATTCCCCATCAGATCTGGTGTACACAAGGTTTCCCCCTAGCCCCTCTGCTGTATGTCATCTACCTAGAGCCTTTTCTCCAGAAGATCAGGTCAACACCAGAAATCCCTGGCTACCAGATGCCAGGGGCCAGGGGCCCAGGGGGAGAGGCTCATCACCATCGTCAGCACAGATAGTCGCTCCATCGCCATGGCAACAAAGGTGTTGGACCACTACTGTGCAGCCACTGGCGCCCTCGTCAACAGGGGTAAGAGTGAACTGTTCCTGTCACAGGACTGCACCCTACTAGGAACCCCCCCACCACCAGTGTACAAGGCATGAAGAGATTTTGCCGTCAGGTCTGCCCACAGCTGGGCTGGCATCCTGGAAGTACAAGGACATCATCCCCAACCTGAGAGCCAACTCACCCCGTCCAAACCCCTGGTCAAAGGGGAGTTGGTTTCAAGAGAAAAATATTTAAGAGAAATTTAAATTAGCAGTGTACAAACACAGCATGATGAACAGGAATTACATTTACTCTCATGGGTGGCCAAAAAGACCCATCTGAAAGCTATGGCCCCAATAGGCCACACCACCTGAAAATAACCTATGGATTACAAGGTCATGAACAGTCAAAATCATGTTTTTCACTTGGATGATATTTGAAGTAAACCAGATCAAAGTACTGCCTTGTAACCAACATTGGAGAAGGTGTGTGTGCAGAGTGGCATGGTTTATATAGCTACATAGCTACTCTACTGGTTCCAAAATTTGACTGTAGAGTGTCACCAAATATAATTGAAAGTTCACTATATTAATTTATGGAAAAGATACTTATATGTCTCCACTTTCATCTGTGTCTGGTCTTATCTAGTTACTGGCTAGTTAGGTCTTCAGCCAGCATGGAACAAAAAGGGGGTTCATTCAAAACTCCGACGCAGTTCTCAAGTCAACACATTCGTCAGCGCTAATGTGAAACAATAGACATGCAAATCGGGATAATTATAAAAGAAAATGGACATCATTGATGCAATTTCAATGTTGTTTGAGTGGCTTTGTGTATCATCAAATTAGCTTGAGATGATTTTACTGCAACACTGCTCACTGCATCCAAGTTGCTTGACATAGGTGTTTCAAAGAGCTGTCAGCCAAGGCGAGCTCATGAATATCAGCTCCCCGCCCACTCAGCCTGTCTTTTCAAACTTCCTGGTAGTTAGCCATGAGAGAAAAAGTACTTTTCAGAACGACTGTTCAGGGCCTTTAAGGAACTCATACTCTTGTGTAAGCCTTATTAAATCTAAAAAGTATCAGCGTTCAACCTGTAAATGTAAAAATGTAAACTTGAAAAGAACACTGGGTAATATGTCGTTGCATGGACAATTCCAGTAATATACTGTAAATTAGATTAGAGTAAAATTGTTGGTACCTAAATGGATTACCGTAAAATTGATTATAGTAGCTGTACTGTAAAATAAATTACAATAACTTACTGGCCAATTGCTGCCAGTAAGTTACTGTACATTTTACAGGAAATGTTTTACAGTGCATAGCAACACGGGACAGGACAGGTCTGGTCTGACATAGAACAAGGGCACAGAATGCTTTGAAGGATAAATTAAATATTTTGTTAACTGTACAAATTATATTCTAGGATAGGGTGCCATTTGAGACGCTGCCTCTGTTTCGCGGCACGTAGCATGGTGTTGTCAAAACTAACAGCCTTGAGACGGCCTCGTCATTAGAGAGAATTATTCTCAATCGAATCGCCTATTGGTTATGCTACAGACCAATCTGTCCTGATCACATGGCATTGGAATTTACCTTGCGATGCCTCCTGAATCTCAAAGGACAAGGAAGAGAGGGAAGGTTTTTATGATGCTAGTTTTCTCACCCTGACTCTTGTCACCTGCGATCATAGACTGTGTGTGCAGACATCTCACTTAAAGTCGGTCTGGGGAGGTGAAGAAAATGCCCAAAGGTCCCAAATGCATCTAATGCCATGCATTATACTGGAAACAGGTAACTTATCTTGCCTATGTGATTATTTGTGTTGTATGTATTTAAAATCTCCTATCTTTTTACTATTGAGCTCTCATTGAAGATACAGTTGAAGTCGGAAGTTTACATTAAAACTTGTTTTTCAACCACTCCACACATTTCTTGTTAACAAACTATAGTTTTGGCAAGTCAGTTAGGACATCTACTTTGTGCATGACACAAGTAATTTTTCCAACAATTGTTTACAGACAGATTATTTCACTTATAATTCACTGTATCACAATTCCAGTGGGTCAGAAGTTTACATACAATAAGTTGACTGTGCCTTTAAACAGCTTGCATAATTCCATAAAATGATGTCATGGCTTTAGAAACTTCTGATAGGCTAATTGACATAATTTGAGTCAATTGGAAGTGTACCTGTGGATGTATTTCAAGGCCTACCTTCAAATTCAGTGCCTCTTTGCTTGACATCATGGGAAAATGAAAAGAAATCAGCCAAGACCTCAGAAAAAAAATTGTAGACCTCCACAAATCTGGTTAATCCTTGGGAGCAATTTCCAAATGCCTGAAGGTACCACGTTCATCTGTACAAACAATAGTATGCAAGCATAAACACCATGGGACCACGCAGCCGTCATACCGCTCAGGAAGGAGACGCGTTCTGTCTCCTAAAGAATAACGTACTTTGGTGCAAAAAGTGCAAATCAATCCCAGAACAACAGCAAAGGACCTTGTGAATATGCTGGAGGAAACAGGTACAGAAGTATCTATATCCACAGTAAAACGAGTCCTATATCGACATAACCTGAAAGGCTACTCAGCAAAAAAGAAGCCACTGCTCCAAAACCGCCATAAAAAAGCCAGACTACGGTTTGCAACTGCACATGGGGATAAAGATCGTATTTTTGGAGGAATGTACTCTGGTCTGATGAAACAAAAATATAACTATTTGGCCATAATGACCATTGTTATGTTTGGAGGAAATAGGGGGGACTTGCAAGTCGAAGAACACCATCCCAACCGTGAAGCACGGGGGTGGCAGCATCATGCTGTTGGGGTGCTTTGCTGCAGGAGGGACTGGTGCACTTCACAAAATAAATGGCATCATGAGGAAGGAAAATTATGTGGATATATTGAAGCAACATCTCAAGACATCATTCAGGAAGTTAGGGAGGCCTACAAACCTGACTCAGTTACACCAGCTCTGTCAGGAGGAATGGGCCAAAATTCGCCCAACTTATTGTGGGAAGCTTGTGGAAGGCTACCCGAAATGTTTGACCCAAGTTAAACAATTTAAAGGCAATGTTACCAAATACTAATTGAGTATATGTAAACTTCTGACCCACTGGGAATGTGATGAAATAAATAAAAGCTGAAATAAATCATTCTCTCTATTATTATTCTGACATTTCACATTCTTAAAATAAAGTGGTGATCCTAACTGGCCTAAAACAGGGAATTTTTACTAGGATTAAATGGCAGGAATTGTGAAAAACTGAGTTTAAATATACTTGGCTAAGGTGTATGTAAACTTACGACTTCAACTGTACATTATAATGTTTCTACAGTGCCTTTTCAGACACCTTGACTTTTTCCACATTTTGTTACCTTACAGACTTATTCTAAAATTGATTAAATTATATTTTTTTCTCATCAATCTACACACAATACCCTCTAATGACAAAACGAAAATAGGTTTTTAGAAATTTTAGCAAATGTATTAAACATAAAAAACAGAAATACCTTATTTACTTAAGTGTTCAGACCTTTTGCTATGAGACTCGAAATTGAGCTCAGGTGCATCCTGTTTCCATTGATCATCCTTGAGATGTTTCTACAACTTGATTGGAGTCCACCTGTGGTAAATTAAATTGATTGGACATGAATTGGAAAGACACACGCCTGCCTATATAAGGTCCCACAGTTGACAGTGCATGTCAGAGCAAAAACCAAGCCATGAGGTCGAAGGAATTGTCCGTAGAGCTCCGAGACAGAATTGTGTCGAGGCACAGATCTGGGGAAGCATACCAAAAAATTTCTGCAGCATTGAACATCCCCAAGAACACAATGGCCCCCAATATTCTTATATGGAAGATGTTTGGAACCACCAAGACTCTTCCTAGAGCTGGCCGCCCAGCCAAAAATGACAATCGTGGGAGAAGTGCATTAGTCAGGGAGGTGACCAAGAACCCGATGGTCACTCTGACAGAGCTCCAGAGTTCCTCTGTTGAGATGGGAGAACCTTCCAGAAGGCCAACCATCCTGCAGCACTCCATGAATCAGGCCTTTATGGTAGAGTGGCCAGACGGAAGCCCTTCCTCAGTAAAAGGCACATGACAGCCCACTTGGAGTTTGCCGAAAGGCACCTAAAGACTCTCAGACCATGAGAATCAAGATTATCTGGTCTGATGAAACCAAGATTGAGCTCTTTGGCCTGAATGACAAGGTCACGTCTGGAGGAAACCTGGCACCATCCCTACGGTGAAGCATGGTGGTGGCAGCATCTGCAGGGACAGGCAGGGCCTGGGAGACTAGTCAGGATTGAGGAAAAGATGAACGGAGCAAAGTACAGAGAGATCCTTGATGAAAACGTGCACCAGACCGCTCAGGACCTCAGACTGGGGCGAACGTACACCTTCCAACAGGACAACGACCCTAAGCACACAGCCATGACAACGCAGGAGTGGCTTTGGCAGAAGTCTCTGAATGTCCTTGAGTGGCCCAGCCAGAGCCCGGACTTGAACCCGATCGAACATCTCTGGAGAGACCTGAAAATAGCTGTGCAGCGACGCTCCCCATCCAACCTGACAGAGCTTGACAGGATCTGCAGAGAAGAATGGGAGAAACTCCCCAAATACAGGTGTGTCAAGCTGGTAGCGTCATACCCAAGAAGACTTGAGGCTGTAATCTCAGCCAAAGGTGCTTCAACAAAGTCTGAGTAAATGGTCTGAATACTTATGTAAATGTTATATTTCCTTTATTTTTTTTTATAAATGTGCAATTTGTTTTTACAAAAACTGTTTTTGTTTTGTCATAATGGGGTATTGTGTGTAGATTGCTGAGGGGAAAAAACGATTTAATCCATTTTAGAATAAGGCTGTAACGTTTCGGACAAAGAGGACAGAGATATGAGTGTCCAATCGTTGCCAAATTTGCTTTTTATAAGGATAAAGTAATGGTTGAAAGCCTAGGTAAAATACTTGCTGGCACCAAAATAGGAATGAATGATCAGTTCCCGAGGGAGATTGCAGAACGGCGCAAAGTTCTGTACCCAATCTTCAAGGAAAATAGATTAAAAGGGAAGCGTGTTGCTCTCGTTGTCGATAAACTGTATATTGACAACCAAATGTACCGCGACACAAAGACTACTCCATGGCTATTCTGAAAGTTCTAATAGAGGAGTCGAATAATGGAGCACCCAATACTAGCCATGGTAGGGATTGTAATAATAAAGAACATTTATAGTATGTATAGTATTTTATAAAAGGATAAAACGGTATTACAAGAAAAGATAACAAGCAAAATTAGAACACATGTACTCAATCAACATAGTGGAGATAAAAACATAGCGAACAGAAGACATAAAAGGCACAGTTTGTGGGTATGTGTGGATGAATGGTGATGGAAGGTGTGGTGTCCGTTTTTGTGTTTGAATAAGTATGGCGTTAAGTGAGTGAGAAAGGAAATGTTTGCATATCCCAGAACCAACGTGTGTCTGTGAGCAGGGGTTGTGAGAGAGAGCTTTCAATTTTGTGCAGATGAGGGATATACATTTTAAAATATAGTATACATCTAATCTATATTTTTATTGTCCTATCATGACGGAACGATCCCCAACCCTATATCCTAGACACACACGTGAGTGACCCATACACCAAAGAGAAGTCCCCATCTGTTTTATGGACCTGCTCTGAGTTGCCTATATGCAGCCTAAACAGAAAAATAAATGCGGTCAGAGACCTACTTGAGCAGCACCGCCCCCTCAATATTCTGAGCCTGCCTGGCAGGGTTGGTCCTACAAAGCCAGAGCCCCCTGATGGGAGAGCATAATATACAAGGAAATTCTCAAAGCTGCTAATGAGAACCTTGACGACCTTGTACCTAGCCGGTGGGGATTCCGGTGGGGTACCCCCACCCAGGTAGTGGCAGTGCTGGCAACACTGGCTGCAGTAACCCATGGGGAGGGGGTCACACTCGGACAATCAGAGAGGGGGCTTATTATTGTGGCCCAAGTGGCACAAAATAATCAAAGGTCTGACTGCATGGAGATGCTTGGGAAACATTGTTACAATGGGGTACCAGAGTGTTTGTGTCTCAGGTGAAGAGGGTGGATCTGATCTCCATCACCTAAGACTTGACATAGATTACATAGATTAATCAAATCTCACATTGTTGTCAATTTTTGCTCGATCTTGCATGCTTTCTCAAACAGCTGTAACTGTATATGCATTCGTAAATCAGGTCCTTTCTTGAGTTGGGCTCTGGGATGTAACAACCGTTGAGCATCTGATCTTATGGTTGATTGTGGAGGAAAGTGGTTCAGTGTGTTAGAGTATGTGCGTGTATGTTTATCCCACATTTGTTGCAAGGGCGTAAGGATGTTAGGGAGAATATAGGATGAACCACAATAATTGTTTGCTAAAATAAGGGGGAAGTAATAACCTATACGTGACCTCGTTGATTCTCTGGAGACTGGCAACAAAGGAGTGGCTCAAGAAGAAGCACATTAAGGTCCTGGAGTGGCCTAGCCAGTCTCCAGACCTTAATCCCATAGAAAATCTGTGGAGGGAGCTGAAGGTTCGAGTTGCCAAACGTCAGCCTCGAAACCTGAATGACTTGGAGAAGATCTGCAAAGAGGAGTGGGATAAAATCCCTCCTGAGATGTGTGCAAACCTGGTGGCCAACTACAAGAAACGTCTGACCTCTGTGATTGCCAACAAGGGTTTTGCCACCAAGTACTAAGTCATGTTTTGCAGAGGGGTCAAATACTTATTTCCCTCATTAAAATGCAAATCAATTTATAACATTTTTGTCATGCATTTTTCTGGATTTTGTGTGTGTTATTCTGTCTCTCACTGTTCAAATAAACCTACCCTTAAAATTATAGACTGATCATTTCTTTGTCAGTGGGCAAACGTACAAAATCAGCAGGGGATCAAATACTTTTTTCCCTCACTGTATGTTTTTCCTGCAATCCGTCTCCTTCCTCGGATACTGCATTACCACCTCAGGTGTGGAGATGGAGGGAGATCGCATTTCAGCCGTGAGTAATTGGCCGACTCCAACCACGGTTAAGGAGGTGCAGCGTTTCCTTGGCTTTGCCAACTACTATCGGAGGTTTATCCGGGGCTTTGGCAAGGTTGCAGCACCCATTACATCCCTGTTGAAGGGTGGGCCGTCCCGGCTCCACTGGTCTGCTGAGGCTGACCTGGCCTTCAGGAGACTGCGGGGTCTGTTCACCTCAGCTCCGGTACTGGCCTACCCCGATCCATCACTACCGTTCGTAGTGGAGGTGGATGCGTCCGAGGTAGGGATAGGTCCTGTCCTGTCCCAACGCTCGGGCACTCCACCCAAGCTCCGCCCCGTGCCTTCTTCTCTAAGAAGCTCAGCCCGGCGGAGCAGAACTACGAATGGATGTGGGTAGGTTCCTGCGGTCCTACTGCCAGGACCGGCCGGGGGATTGGTCGGTGTACTAGCCATGGGCAGAATATGCCCAGAACTCTCTCCGCCACTCCTCTACTAACCTAACACCATTCCAATGTGTTTTAGGTTACCAACCGGTTCTGGCACAGTGGCAACAGAGCCAGACCGAGGCCCCTGTGGTGGATGACTGGTTTCGGCGCGCAGAGGAGACGTGGGACGCTGCCCACGTTCACCTCCAGCACGCCGTGCATTGTCAGAAGGCCAACGTTGACCGTCACCGCAGTGAGGCCCCGGTCTTCATACCGGGGGATCGGATCTGGCTCTCAACCCGGAATCTGCCCCTCCGCATGCCCTGCCGGAAGCTGAGCCCGCGGTTTGTGGGGCCGTTCAAAGCCCTGAGGAGAATCAACGAGGTCACGTATAGGTTATTACTTCCCCCTGATTACCGTATTAACCCTTCGTTTCATGTGTCTCTCCTCAGGCCGGTGGTTGTTGGTCCGCTCCAGGAGTCTGAGGTGCGGGAGGTTCCTCCACCTCCTCTGGACATCGAGGGCACCCCCCCGGTGTACTCTGTCCGCTCCATCCTGGATTTGAGGCGTCGTGTGGGGTGCCTTCAGTACCTCGTGGAGTGGGAGGGGTACGGTCCGGAGGAACGGTGCTTGGTCCCGGTGAGGGATGTCCTCGATCCCTCCCTGTTGCGGGATTTCCACCATCGCCATCCGACTCGCCCTGCTCCACGTCTTCCTGGCTGTCCCAGAGGCCGGGGTCGGCGCGCTGCTGGAGCTGCGCGTCAAGTGGGGGGTACTGTCACGACTTCGGCCGAGGCTGCCTCCCCTCCTTGTTCGGGCAGGCTTCGGCGTTCGTCGTCACCGGCTTACTGACCACTGCCGCCCCAATCATCATCATCACATTTGTCTTGTCTTGTTTATCACACACACCTGGTTCTTATCCCCTCATTAGTCCATGTATAAGTGTTCCCTCTGCCCCCTTGTCCTTGTGGGTGGTTGTTAGTTGTGAGAGTAGTATAGCTCGGTGGAGCTACTCGTACATTTTGTTGCCAGTGTAGATTTTCCCCTGTGCCTATGTATTATTGGATTCTACCGTTACAGTGTATTTGCCAGGGATGAGTGTTTCCCCTGTGCCTGTTTCGTTGATCGTTATTTGAGCGCACAAAGGAATAAACTCTGTATTCGGTGATTACCCTCCTGCGCCTGACTCCGTTCATCACACTCATCAAATCATCAGCATGTTTTTATGTGTCATATTTTCCAGGCCTGCTAGCCCTGACACCTATGACACCTTTCTGGTTCTCAGCAACTCACAGGAAAACAGATCAACAGATATGATCAACCACAAGTCTTGAATCATGAACTATAATAGTAATCAGTCACATAAGATCATAGTTTGAATGATGATTTAAGCTCAAGATGTGCATGTCAAGGTCTACCTCTTGTCGATTAGCTATGTGCATGTAAAGACTATGCAATGTGAATGTGGGGTGTGCCAAATTGGGCATTCATGTGTTTTGCCTACTTCAGAACACAATGAGAACACTTTTAAAGTTATTTAAAAATGTATAGTACTCACATTCTGTCCCGGTTGCTGGGAAGATGTGGACCCCGGGGGGATGGCGAGGCTCGCCTCGTAGGGGAGTGATCCAGACTACTGCCTGTGTAGTGATCTTACTGGCACTTTTAGCTGCCGAAGATTCACCCAGGTGGGTGCTTGACTTCTGGTAGTGGACGATCTAGCCTACCTACGAAGGATGAGCTGTGAATGTTGGAGGTGACGAGGTGCCTATTGAAGAGCTCCGGGCTTGTCGGTCAGACATTCAACCTCCCAGCCTAGCTGAACCATCAATGCTCCCTCTGTTAAAGATAGCCTACTGCCTTTCCGAACCACCTATCATCTCGTTCCGGAAGACCATCGCCCAAGAACTGCAATATCCCTACATTTATTTGTATTTTTTTTTTATGTCAGTAGAAAAATAACATTTGTCTTTATTCTTCAATACTGAAATGTAGAGGGTGGTTTCCCAGACACACATTAAGCCTGGTCCTGGAATAAAAAAATATTTCTATAGTGAAGCTCCATTGAGCTTGCTTTTTAGTCCAGGACAGCAAATTCTTTAGTGTTAAATCAACCATGAGTGTGTTAAAAGTTCTGAACAGTCATTCTGATTCCCATGTAAAATAGCCTTTTGAGTGTCTAAAATATCACCTATGATATTTTGGCCTCTCATGGCTAGTGGGTAGGGAGCTTATATTCATGAGCTTGCCTTGACTGACAGCTCTTTGAAATGCTTATATAAAGAAACTTGGATGCTGTGAGCAGTGTTGCAATAAAATCAACTCAAGAAAATGTGGTGATAAACAAAGCAATTGCATCAATGAAGTCAATATTTTTTTAGTACATCTCCCGTTTGGCATGTCTCTCATGATGTGGTTCACAGCAGCACTGACGGATGTGTCAGAGTTTTGAACGACCCTTCCCCCCATTTGTTCCATGCTGGCTGAAGACCTAGCTAGCCAGTAACTAGCTAACACCAGACACAGATGAAAAGGGAAATACATAAGTATCTTTGCCATAGATGAATAGTGTAAACTTTTAATTATAGTCTAATTTTGGCACCAGTATCAAATCAAATCAAATCAAATCAAATTTTATTTGTCACATACACGTGTTTAGCAGATGTTATTGCGGGTGTAGCAAAATGCTTGTGCTTCTAGCTCCAAAAGTGCAGTAATATCTAACAAGTACTATCTAACATATACCCAATACACACAAATCTAAGTAAGGAATGGAATTAAGAATGTATACATATATGGACAAGCAATGACAGAGCGGCATGGACTAAGATACAGTAAAATATTATAGAATACAGCATATACATATGAGATGAGTAATGCAAGATATATAAACATTATTAAAGTGACTAGTGTTCCATTTCTTAAAGTGGCCAATGATTTCTATAGGCAGCAGCAGCATCCTATAATGTGCTAGTGATGGCTATTTAACAGTCTGATGGCCTTGAGATAAAAGCAGTATTTCAGTCTCTCGGTCCCAGCTTTGATGCACCTGTACTGACCTCGCCTTCTGGATGAGGGCGGGGTGAACAGGCAGTGGCTCAGGTGGTTGATGTCCTTGATGATCATTTGGACTTCTTGTGACATCGGGTGCTGTAGGTGTCCTGGAGGGTGGGTAGTTTGCCCCGGTAATGCGTTCGGCAGACCGCACCACCCTCTGGAGAGTCCTGCGGTTGCGGGCGGTGCAGTTGCCGTACCAAACGGTGATACAGCCCGACAGGATGCTCTCAATTGTGCATCTGTAAAAGTTTGTGAGGGTTTTAGGTGCTAAGCCAAGTTTCTTCAAACTCCTGAGGTTGAAGAAGCTCTGTTGCGCCTCCTTCACCACACTGTCTGCATGGGTGGACCATTTCAGTTTGTCAGCGATGTGTACGCCAAGGAACTTGAAGCTTTCCACCTTCTCCACTGCGGTCCCGTCGATGTGGATAGGGGGGTGCACCCTCTGCTGTTTCCTGAAGTCCACGATCATCTCCTTTGTTTTGTTGACGTTGAGTGAGAGGTTATTTTCCTGGCACCACCCTCCCAGAGCCCTCACCTACTCCCTGTAGGCTGTCTCGTCATTGTTGGTAATCAAGCCTACTACTGTTGTGTTGTCTGCAAACTTGATGATTGAGTTGGAGGCGTGCTTAGCCATGCAGTCATGGGTGAACAGGGAGTACAGGAGGGGGCTGAGCACGCACCCTTGTGGAGCCCCAGTGTTGAGGATCAGCGAGGTGGAGGTGTTGTTTCCTACCTTCACCACCTGGGGGCGGCCCGTCAGGAAGTCCAGGACCCAGTTGCACAGGGCGGGGTTCAGACCCAGGGCCTCGAGCTTAATGATGAGCTTGGAGGGTACTATGGTGTTGAATGCTGAGCTATAGTCAATGAACAGCCTTCTTACATAGGTATTCCTCTTGTCCAGATGGGATTGGGCAGTGTGCAGTGTGATGGTGATTGCATCGTCTGTGGATCTATTGGGGCGGTAAGCAAATTGAAGTGGGTCTAGGGTGACAGGTAAGGTAGAGGTGATATGATCCTTGACTAGTCTCTCAAAGCACTTCATGATGACAGAGGTGAGTGCTACAGGGCAATAGTCGTTTAGTTCAGTAACCTTTGCTTTCTTGGGTACAGGAACAATGGTGGCCATCTTGAAGCATGTGGGGACAGCAGACTGGGATAGGGAGAGATTGTATATGTTCATAAACACACCAGCCAGCTGGTCTGCGCATGCTCTGAGGACGCGCCTAGGGATGCCTTCTGGGCCGGCAGCCAAGTGAGGGATAACATGCTTAAATGTCTTATTCACGTCGGCCACGGAGAAGGAGAGCCAACAGTCCTTGGTAGTGGGCTGCGTCGGTGGCACTGTGTTATCCTCAAAGCGGGCGAAGAAGGTTTTTACCTTGTCAGGAAGCAAGACGTTGGTGTCGGCGACGTGGCTGGTTTTCCTTTTTTAGTCCGTGATTGTCTGTAGACCCTGCCACATGCGTCTTGTGTCTGAGCCGTTGAATTGCGACTCCACTTTGTCTCTTGCCTGTTTAATTGCCTTGCGGAGTGAATAGCTACACTGTTTGCATTCTTCCATATTCCCAGTCATCTTGTCATGGTTAAATGCGGTGGTTTGTGCTTTCAGTTTTGCGCGAATGCTGCCATGTATCCACGGTTTCTGGTTAGGGTAGGTTTTAATAGTCACAGTGGGCACAACATCTCCTATACACACGCAAACACGCCTTCTCCGATGTTGGTTACAAGGCGGTACTTATATTAATTCATTAAAAAGAATATCATGTTACCATTGGTGAATTAAAATGAGAGTTAGGGTGATGTCACCCTATGCCCTTAATATTCATGCCTCCTGAATCCAAGTGTTTGACATGGAGGAGGGGACCAGTAACTTTATGATCCAACTTTATCAATGTAGAAGAAACAGTCATTTTTCATACTTTGGTCATTATACTTTGATCTGGTTTCATCCAAATATCATCCAACATGATTTTGACTGTTCATTACCTTTAAATAATGTAATTTTAATGATAACATATTCACTTAGGGTCTCACTTGGTGAAGTCAATAAAACGGAAATGGATTCTGGGAAATATGCAAATGAAGCTTTACACTAAGCAGTGTGTTAATTCAACACTGTTCAGTGTCTATACATGTCTCTTTCAGTGTTAATTTAACACTGGGAAATTTGCTGTGTACGTACTGCACTATGTAGGGAATAGAGTACCATTTGAGACGCAGACCACATCATAACATCTTCAAAAGGGGGTAAATGAAAGACGTTGACCATGAGATCTGATTGGACGTTGGTATCAAAGAAGCTTAAAGAAGAAAAGAAGGGAACCAGCCTAGGGAATACCACCCCCTCAACAACCTTCAGCATGCCCTCTGCCTGTGGCACACAAGCAAAAACTCCTTAATTGGGTTTCTGGAACTAAACGTGAGAGCAGGGGTAGTCAACCCTGTTCCTGGAATGTCACAGGTACTTCAGGATTTTGTTCCAACTAGGCACCACACCTGACCAACTGAGCAAACTAATTAATTAAGTGATTTGCCTAAATTCAACACACCTTGTTTTCTATCTCAGTTAAATCAAAAACATGAAGTGTCTGCGGCACTCCAGGACCAGGGTTGCTTACCCATGCATTAGAGCGTTCTCATCCAGAGGATCTTGTACAGAAGTATCAGTACTTCCATCCTTACATGAATTACGCAAACCATACATTAACCACCCCCCATCCATTCATTAATTACCCAGGTGCTTACATTATTTGGCATGGCCACTGACTGTACTTATTTAGCCAATATACAGCAGAAGTGTTGTTTACCCAGTTACACTTGTACAGCCCCAATCCTTACATTAACCACAAATATCCATACATTAACATTTAACATTTTAGTCATTTAGCAGATGCTCTTATCCAGAGCGACATACAGGAGCACCGGATTGGTGTGGTAACATGTCTTGTTTTACAGGGTCAGCCATAGTAGTACAGCTCCCCTGGAGCAAATTAGGGTTAAGTGTCTTGCTCAAGGGTTCATCAACAGATTTTCACCTTGTCCGCTCAGGTATTTGAACCAGCGACCTTTCGGTTACTGGCCCAATGCTCTAACCCACATGTGTCAAACTCATTCCACGGAGGGCCTAGTGGCTGCGGGTTTTCACTCCTCCCTTGTCCTTGATTGGTGAATTAAGGTCACTAATTAGTAAGGAACTCCCCACACATGGTTGTCTAGGGCTTAATTGAAAGGAAAAACCAAAAACCTGCAGACACTAGGCCCTCCATGGAATGAGTTTGACACCCCTGCTCTAACCACTAGGCCAGGGTTCTTCAATTCCGGTCCTGGAGGGCCGAAACACCTCTGTTTTTCATCCTCTCCTTCTAATCAGGGGCTAATTCAGACCTGGGACACCAGGTGAGTGCAATTAACTACCAGGTAGAAATAAAAAACAGAAGTGTTTCGGCCCTCCAGGACCGGAATTGAAGAACCCTGCACTAGGCTATCTGTCGGTTAAGTGCTTTGCTCATGGGCACATTGACAGATGTTTCACCTAGATGGCTCAGGGATTCAAACAAGCGACCTTTCGGTTACTGGCCCAACGCTCCTAACTACCTACCTGAGCTATCTACAGTTGAGGTCGGAAGTTTACATACACCTTAGCCAAATACATTTAAACTCAGTTTTTCACAATTCCTGACATTTAATCCTAGTAAAATTTCCCTGTCAGTTAGGATCACCACTTTATTTTAAGAATGTGAAATGTCAGATAGTAGAGTAGAGAGAATGATTTTTTTCAGCTTTTATTTCTTTCATCACATTCCCAGTGGGTCAGAAGTTTACATACACTCAATTAGTCAAATACTTATTTCCCTAATTAAAATGCAAATCAATTTATAACATTTTTGACATGCGTTTTTCTGGATTTTTGTTGTTGTTATTCTGTCTCTCACTGTTCAAATAAACCTACCATTCAAATTATAGACTGATAATTTCTTTGTCAATGGGCAAACGCACAAAATCAGCAGGGGATCAAATACTTTTTTCCCTCACTGTAGATACTTTTGTACCGGTTTCCTCCAGCATCTTCACAAGGTCCTTTGCTGTTGTTCTGGGATTGATTTCTTTTGGTTTTCCCATGATGTCAAGCAAAGAGGCACTGCGTTTGAAGGTAGGCCTTAAAATACATCCACAGGTACACCTCCAATTGACTCAAATTATGTAAATTAGCCTATCAGAAGCTTCTAAAGCCATTACATCATTTTCTGGAATTTGCCAAGCAGTCAACTTAGTGTATGTAAACTTCTGACCCACTGGAATTGTGATACAGTAAGTTATAAGTGAAATAGTCTGTCTGTAAACAATTGTTGGAAAAATTACTTGTGTCATGCACAAAGTAGATGTCCTAACCGACTTGCCAAAATTATAGTTTGTTAACAAGAAATTTGTGGAGTGGTTGAAAATGAGTTTTAATGACTCCAACCTAAGTGTATGTTATCTTCCGACTTCAACTGTACCTGCTAAGTCCACCATCCTTACATTAACTACCCCATCCACTAACTGACTGACTGTCAGTTCCAGGGATATAGCAGAGCAGCTACACATCCCCTCTCTCCCTCCCTACTTCATCTAAGTTAACCATCTGTGAAAAAGGAGGAGAGATGTGTTCATACTTTAGTGCGGGGTTCAGTGCAGCAAAATGGCCCGTCTTCATAATCGAGAGGGTGCTTCCAATTATTGCTTAATGTAGCACGCCGTAATAGTGCACTATTCTGTCCAGCAGCAGCAGCAGCAACAGCAGCAGCAGCAGCATAGACCTTCCCTGAAAACCGGAAAATCCAGTTGTTGGAGACTTGGGAGAGGCTAGCCAGACCATCAGACCCTCAGCCATGCCTGCTTATTGGCACCAGATCACAACTCAACACCACACCTACCCTCCCTTGGTTCAATTTCAAACTGCTCCTCAAAACTCGCACATTACATTTGATAAGCTTGCAGCAGGGACATGGATAGGGACATCATAAACTTGCAGCAGGGACATGGATAGGGACATCATAAGCTTGCAGCAGGGACGGGGATAATCACATTTTTAAGAAAGCGGCCTGGCTTCCTACACTGAAAAATAAAATGAAGGTACTTAAATGGTTCTTCTACAGCTCTCAGGGTTCTATGGAGAACTCTTTACTGATAAAGAACCTATTTACTGATAAAGGGACATTTCTATGTTTTGTAATAAATAAAAAAATAGAGGACGATAACTGTTTCCGATGACATCATCAACCAATTAATAGACAATTAGTAGGTTAAAATCACATGATGCACACCGATGATGTCATTGGAAACACTTATCTTCTATCTTTTTTACTACAAAACATATAAATGCGCAATTTTCACATGTTGATGTTGGGGTGGTGCTGGAGATGATGAATATGAAGTAGAACATTTTAGCAATTTCCCTGGGATTCTTTAAGTGGCATCTACGGTTTTTCAGAATTCTAAACGTTTCTTGAAATATTTGGAAGTCCCTTTCATAGCACACAGCAAATTGGCCAGGATTAACTAGTGTTGATTTTTCTGTGTAACATTTCTAGTGTTGATTCAAGTTCGATTAACACTGTAAATAGTTAAATTAACACTCAGTGGTGTAAAAGAAGCCCAGTGTTGGTGTTAATAACCACAGTTGAAACAACAAATGCCCATCATTATCATATTTCCCAGCATGCTCTATTGCAGGTTGATTTTTGCAATTGTTTGTTTCAATATATATGTTTGATTGATTAATTAATCTTATGGTAATCAAATATAAATAACATACATTTCTCCAAACTATTCCAATCTGTTACTTGGATTTATTACACCCGTTACTGAAATGGTTGTTCCAGTTTAGATGTTTGGGTAGTCTCATATTAGTTTCATTGCTTAGTCTTCCCAACCCTGGCAGGTATTCTGAATTCAGGTTGTGGGTGAATACAAATTCCAAATGTTGGATATTCCCGCTCTGGATTCCAATAGGAATTACACATCACTTTGCAAGCCAGCATGATGTGACTTGTAAACCATGAGTTTCAGGCCACTGTATTAGGTTAAAAATACGCTCTCAAAAGAAGGCCTTACAAAACATGTAACCGTGTGGCTTAACCTATAAAGGTGAAACTTTATTAGTAAGCAAGGAAATGTCCACTGTGTAAGACAGTATGTTGGACGAGAGAATAAAAACTCAAGCATGAACAACTAATGTAACAGTTTTTATTCTCTCGTCCAACATACTGTCTTACACAGTGGACATTTCCTTGCTTACTAATAAAGTTTCACCTTTATAGGTTATACATGTAACATTTTCACCTGCAAATACTGCTAAATATAAACAGTCGCAAAGGAATAGAAATCCACAAGAGAAAAACATGCTTTTTAGAATACCATCTCCAAAATCCCACCTCCATATTTCCATCAAAAAGGCACAATTGATCAATTTATACGTGGTCCTCTGTAGCTCAATTGGTAGAGCATGGCGCTTGTAACGCCAGGGTAGTGGGTTCGATCCCCGGGACCACCCATACGTAAAAATGTATGCACACATGACTGTAAGTTGCTTTGGATAAAAGCGTCTGCTAAATGGCATATTATTACCCTGCTCTGATGTTCAAACAATGGTTTGCTAGTTTAATAGAAACAATGTCACATGAAATAAAGTTACACAAAACATTAAAAAGAAAGAAAGATCTAGAAATTATACGGGATATATGTATTGATTATATTAAAGGGACAAAGTAAAAAGATCACTGTAATTTTATTTTAATTCATAATCCTATGTTTTTAGTTAATATTCTATTATTCGGGGTTGTTCATTTGTAATTATATGTTTTTAATGTTTAGCATTTGTTACTGTTTGTCTTTGTTACCATGTATTTGTTTTAACATAAAATATAATAAAAACACTATACCCTGCACTTATAAATAATATTCGACATTAGAAAATGACTTTATTGCAGGGCTGGAGCTGTACTGTGAGTCCTCTGTGTTACAGGAATGTTCTGCTGCCAGAACACACAAAGATACATCTCAGAGTGTTCTATGTTGGACTTGAGAAAATGAAGTCAGTAATCTAATTAACTCCATTGTGTAGTGTAGCAGATGCAGGCTGTGGTTCAATCAAAGGCACGTTGTATACAAGCGCACTGACTGCGTCGTCGACAATGGTCCTTTTACAGTGGGGGAAAAAAGTATTTAGTCAGCCACCAATTGTGCAAGTTCTCCCACTTAAAAAGATGAGAGAGGCCTGTAATTTTCATTGTAGGTACACGTCAACTATGACAGACAAAATGAGGAAAAAAAATCCAGAAAATCACATTGTAGGATTTTTAATGAATTTATTTGCAAATTATGGTGGAAAATAAGTATTTGGTCAATAACAAAAGTTTCTCAATACTTTGTTATATACCCTTTGTTGGCAATGACACAGGTCAAACGTTTTCTGTAAGTCTTCACAAGGTTTTCACACACTGTTGCTGGTATTTTGGCCCATTCCTCCATCCCGATCTCCTCTAGAGCAGTGATGTTTTGGGGCTGTCGCTGGGCAACACAGACTTTCAACTCCCTCCAAAGATTTTCTATGGGGTTGAGATCTGGAGACTGGCTAGGCCACTCCAGGACCTTGAAATGCTTCTTACGAAGCCACTCCTTCATTGCCCGGGTGGTGTGTTTGGGATCATTGTCATGCTGAAATACCCAGCAACGTTTCATCTTCAATGCCCTTGCTGATGGAAGGAGGTTTTCACTCAAAATCTCACGATACATGGCCCCATTCATTCTTTCCTTTACACGGATCAGTCGTCCTGGTCCCTTTGCAGAAAAACAGCCACAAAGCATGATGTTTCCACCCCCATGCTTCACAGTAGGTATGGTGTTCTTTGGATGCAACTCAGCATTCTTTGTCCTCCAAACACGACAGGTTGAGTTTTTACCAAAAAGTTCTATTTTGGTTTCATCTGACCATATGACATTCTCCCAAATCCTCTTCTGGATCATCCAAATGCACTCTAGCAAACTTCAGACGGGCCTGGACATGTACTGGCTTAAGCAGGGGGACACGTCTGGCACTGCAGGATTTGAGTCCCTGGCGGCGTAGTGTGTTACTGATGGTAGGCTTTGTTACTTTGGTCCCAGCTCTCTGCAGGTCATTCACTAGGTCCCCCCGTGTGGTTCTGGGATTTTTGCTCACCGTTCTTGTGATCATTTTGACCCCACGGGGTGAGATCTTGCGTGGAGCCCCAGATCGAGGGAGATTATCAGTGGTCTTGTATGTCTTCCATTTCCTAATAATTGCTCCCACAGTTGATTTCTTCAAACCAAGCTGCTTACCTATTGCAGATTCAGTCTTCCCAGCCTGGTGAAGGTCTACAATTTTGTTTCTGGTGTCCTTTGACAGCTCTTTGGTCTTGGCCATAGTGGAGTTTGGAGTGTGACTGTTTGAGGTTGTGGACAGGTGTCTTTTATACTGATAACAAGTTCAAACAGGTGCCATTAATACAGGTAACGAGTGGAGGACAGAGGAGCCTCTTAAAGAAGAAGTTACAGGTCTGTGAGAGCCAGAAATCTTGCTTGTTTGTAGGTGACCAAATACTTATTTTCCACCATAATTTGCAAATAAATTCATAAAAAATCCTACAATGTGATTTTCTGGAGAAAAAAAATCTCAATTTGTCTGTGATAGTTGACGTGTACCTATGATGAAAATTACAGGCCTTTCTCATATTTTTAAGTGGGAAAACTTGCACAATTGGTGGCTGACTAAATACTTTTTTTCCCCACAGTAAATGGAATTTCCCTGATGTTTGCAGAGATCACAAGAAATGTATATCTCTAAACTCTTCCTAGGCCCTACTCTCATTTTTTTCATTAATTCTGTCTTTCTTTCTTCTTAGCTATGACTCCAGTGGCTTTAAGCCCCGTCGATGCCAGTAGCAGTACTCAGGGAGAAGTGCACCCATGCAGAGATCCATTAGGCAAAAAACAATCGCACACAGAGGGAGCCAATTTGATCAATATTGAGTATGAGCCCACCTTGGTTACTACAAGCTTCACTCTGTTGATCTACGTGTGTGCGTGCACATGGGATTTTTGGAGTGGCGGACACCATTTGGTAACATGATAACCTTGCCGGTCCCACTCCCATTCACAAGGGGGCGATAGCAACAGTTTTTTTTGTTGTCTTTCCTTGCCAGTAGTAGCTAGCTGGCAGCCTGGCTAGCTGGCTTTAGCCTGGCTAAAAACATAGCAAGCTAGCTAGCCTTTTGAGCTTCCCATGTTAAATAATTCATGTGAAATAATCAGATTTATAATAAAAATATACCCTGACAAATATTATTATACTTGCCGGTGTAACCTAAAACACTATCCCAGTTTGATATGCTGCTTGTGTATTAATTCCCATATCCGCTAGAAATAGAACATCATCATGTTTTGGTCATGGAGAAAAAATCACATGGCTAGCTAGTTGGCTACAGCAGGTTCTACCATTTCACAATAGCCTGTAATCACTAGTTATTACTTCTAAACAAAATGCCTTTTGGGGTGGATTCTTCTTGGTTATAAATGCAAAATAGGCTACTTTGATGAATAGTCTATATAGTCTATAGATCAGATCAAGAAACCAAGTGACAATACTGCCCCCATGGCTGTGGAAGGAAAGGAGTGTCAATTTTCAGGTAATAAAATAGTACGTTGAATGCTGGAGCGTATTACAAAGAGCCGCCGCTTTATTGACGAAAAACGACATTGCAACACTCCGAACCTTGCGTCTGCGTAGAGCTTGTAGTAAGCTTTAGCTGTGCTCCAAAAGCTTTAAGAGGGATATACAACATCGTGCACAAAGACCCCAGCCTTAGCACACCTTTTGAAACTGGCACCTCTTATTAAGGCTCCGTTCCAAATTGCACCCTACTCCCTATATAGTTCTCTGGTCAAAGGTAGTGCATTATGTAGGGAATAAGGTACAATTTGGGATGCGGCCCACAACCTTCTTGTCCTACACTATATAGGCCCTATGGCTTCATATTACATATGAAACAATATGACATCAACAATGTGCTGCTTTTTCACTCTCGACCAAACATCACAATGCCAAGAGTGTGCAAAGTGTTCTCTTTGCTTATTTGATCTGTTCTTGCCATAATATGGAATTGGTCTTTTACCAAATAGGGCTATCTTCTATATACCAACCCTACCTTGTCACTACACAACTCATTGGCTCGAACACATTAAGAAGGAAATAAATTCCACAAATTAACTTTTAACAAGGTACACCTGTTAATTGAAATGCATTACAGTTGACTACCTCATGAAGCTGGTTGAGAGAATACCAAGAGTGTGCAAAGCTATCATCAAAGCAAAGGGTGGCTATTTGAAGAATCTCAAATATAAAATGTATTTTGATCTGTTTAACACTTTTTTGATTACTACATGATTCCATATGTGTTATTTCATAGTTTCGATGTCTTCACTATTATTCTATAATGTAGAAAATAGTAAAAATAAACAAAAACCCTTGAATGAGTAGGTGTTCTAAAACTTTTGACTGGTAGTGTATATTTTATTTTATTTGATTATTATTACAAAATAATTATGACACGGCAGGCGGCCCATGGGTCTGTTTTTTTTGTATGACTTTTGCGCAAATTCTCAGTTGTCATAACAACTGTATCTATATTGAGCATTTTGCTGACCAGTGGGCAACTGCCAGCACCCCTACCAAGATGGTCCGGCTCGGTATTCTGATTGGCTGAGCTGAGGTGGCGCAAATTCACATTCAAAGCCAAATGCGCATCATCAAAAAGAGTGAGACCCGCTCTGTCACTCAGTCAGAACAGAAGGTCATGGATCATAAAAAACGGAAAAGTGGTGCCGAAAAAGTTAGAGAGACCAAAGAAATGGCTTTTCAGGCTGATTCTGCTAAATGTCTGAAATGAACCAACTTATTTGCTAGGTTCTGGTTATGCTGGTTTGAGTGCTGTGTCTGTGAGAAATGACAGACCAGCTGCTGCTGCTACTGCAGCCGAGGACAGTGGTGCAGTCGAGGTAGGACGAAAACAGAGAAAGACACACACACTGACACAGAATGGTCTAGAATGGTTGCACCTGATCTCGCCTCCTCCAACCTGCCTTACATCTTTGAGGACATGTATTTCCATTGTATTTCCATTGTTAGGGTAACTCGACTTGTCAATATAATAGATCATATTGGACTGTAGTGACTCTGGTGTCGGATTACATTACATTTCCACCACCATTGGAGGCTGGAAAGTCCCGCCTAAAATGTCATTCGCTCATCGGAGGGCCCATCACTGCTTGGCCGAAGGATGCACATACCGTCAAACGAAGCACAATGCTGGAAATCTGTCCACATCCACAGCAACTAGTCCCATCGTTCTATGACAAACACAAATTACTTTACATCGAATACAACAGATTGAGAGGAAGAGAGACTCTGACACAGAGGTACTGATAGGTCCTTCATGTTTTGGCTGTATATGTAGCCTAATGTTAAACACAGCTAAGTGGGCAGGAGGGAACACATGACATGCACTATAATAAGCCAATGGTCATCTATAAGAAAGAGTTACAAACCTCTCTGCCAATAACAGCTTCCCCTCCCCACTCAGACCACTCCCAGAATGTCCTAGCAAAAATCTTGCTTGAGAAAGTGCTCTTTGCTAAGAAGCTATTTTTGTTTCTTTTTGACCATTTTAATTTAAAACAATCACTGAAAGGTACTTAAATGTTACCCAGAAAGGATTTGATATTGATATAAAAATGGCTGCATTGGATCTGAAATCTGAAAAATATCAATGAAATTGCCAGGTAGCCTATTGTTCTGGCAAAGATGAGTCCGTAGTAGATTGCTGAACTGTATTTTATATGGAGAATATGAACATAGGCTACTCTGTTTTTGCCAGGCAAAACAGGAGAAAATGAAAGAATTGCTTTCTGGTCACTAATTTGGATATGTGCACCTGCCTTTGAGTGCCAATGCTGATGACTGGTCATTGGTCAACAGTCAAGACGTGCAACTTTTTGGTTCTGAAGCACATATTATATACGAAACAATAATCCTAATTATGTCAACATATAGACACACTTAAAACTGCAAATTAGTTAATATCTCCCTTCATAGCACATATAGCATATAATGGAGAGTCAAATATAGACTTAAATGGCTCTGCTATAGAGTATATTCCATGGTGCTTACTGACCTGGGGTAGAATTGTATTTAAAATCCTCAGCTATGCTTGATTGAGCTTGCCTGGTGAAATTGAACCAAAAAGTGCAAACCACGCCCATCTGGGACTCCAGCCAGGCTTAAGCAAACACTCAAACTATTTGAAAGATTGATTTGTACCCAGGTCTGATGCTTACCTACCTACAAAACACACCTCACCTCAGCCTGCTCTGCTTTCTCTACCATACCCTACTCTTTCCTTTCTCCAAGCACATGAGAGAGAAACGCATATAATGTTCTTTTTTTACAGTCTAAGAACTGTTTTTCCCTCGACCAATTGAGGCAGCAGGGCTAGAGATTTGATGGAAGACTCAACTGAGACATGGCTATGAGAGAAAGTCTGTGTCCCAAATCGCACCCTATTCCCTATATTCAGTGCACTACTTGACCAGGGACCATAAAGTAGTGCACTACTTGACAAGGGCCCATAAAGTAGTGCACTACTTGACCAGGGCCCATTAAGTAGTGCACTATATTGGGAATAGAGTGCCATTTGGGCCGCAGGAAAACGAGAAAATAAATAAATGTAGCAAATGAAACCCTATTGTATTCCCTATGTAGTGCACTACTCTCTCTCTCTCCCTCTCTCTCCCTCTCGCTCGCTCTCTCTCTCTCTCTCTCTCTCTCTCTCTCTCTCCGTCTCTCTCTCTCCCTCTCTCTCTCTGTCTCTCTCTCTGTCTGTCTCTCTCTGTCTGTCTGTCTGTCTGTCTCTCTCTCTCTCTCTCTCTCTCTCTCTCCTTCTCTTTCTCTATTTATCTCTCTCTCTCTCTGAGTCGGTCTCGCTCTCTGTCTGTCTGTCTGTCTGTCTGTCTGTCTGTCTGTCTGTCTGTCTGTCTGTCTGTCTGTCTGTCTCTCTCTCTCTCTCTCTCTCTCTCTCTGTCTCTCTCTCTCTCTCTGTCGCTCTCTCTCTCCCTCTCTGTCTCTCTCCCTCTCTCTCGCTCTCTCTCTCTAATTCTCTCTCTCTCCCTCTCTCTCCATATCCATTCCTCTCTCTCTCTCCCCTTCTCTCTCCCCCCTCTCCCTCTCTCTCTGTCTGTCTCTCTCTTTCTCTCTCTCTCTGTCTCTCTCTGTGTGTGTGTGTGTGTGTGTATGTGTGTGTGTGTGTGCGTGTGTGTGTGTCTGTGTGTGTGGTTGCATGCACATGCATGTGTGTGAAGTGAAGGAGTGACTGTCTCATGTAAGGAAACAGTGTTCTTGATAGTGTTGTTGCGCAGGCATTGATTACCTGCTCTATGGTCAATTATCTGACACAGTCCATCAGCTGCTACACACACCTAGCACAATAGACAGAGTCTGGAGAAGAGAGGTGAAAAGAGGGGATAATAGAAGTGGAAAGAGGCGAGAAGAGAGGTGGAGAGGGGAGAGAAGAGAGGTGGAAAGAGGGGAGAAGAGAGGTGGAAACGGGAGAGAAGAGAGGTGGAAAGAGGGGAGAAGATAGGTGGAAAGGGGAGAGTTGGAAAGAGGGGAGAAGAGAGGTGGAAAGAGGGGAGAAGAGAGGTTGAAAGAGGGGAGAAGAGAGGTGGAAAGAGGGGAGAAGAGAGGTGGAAAGAAGAGAGGTGGAAAGAGGGGAGAAGAGAGGTGGAAAGAGGGGAAAAGAGAGGTGGAAAGAGGGGAAAAGAAAGGTGGAAAGAGGGGAGAAGAGAGGTGGAAAGGGGAGAGAAGAGAGGTGGAAAGAGGAGAGAAGAGAGAAGAGAGGTGGAAAGGGGAGAGTTGGAAAGAGGGGAAAAGAGAGGTGGAAAGGAGGGGAGACAAGAGGTGGAAAGAGGAGAGAAGAGAGGTGGAAAGAGGGGAGACGAGAGGTGGAAAGAGGGGAGAAGATAGGTGGAAAGAGGGGAAAAGAGAGGTGGAAAGAGGGGAAAAGAGAGGTGGAAAGGGGAGAGAAGAGAGGTGGAAAGGGGAGAGAAGAGAGGTGGAAAGGGGAGAGAAGAGAGGTGGATACCTTGTCAGTTGTACAACTGAATGCGTTCAACTGAAATGTGTCTTACGCATTTAACCCAACCCCTCTGAATCAGAGAGGTGCTGGGGGCTGCCTTAATCGACATCCACGTCTTCGGTGCCCGGGGAACAGTGGGTTAACTGCCTTGCTCAGGAGCAGAATGACAGATTTTTACCTTGTCAGCTCGGGGATTCGATCCAGAAACCTTTCGGTTAACTGGCCCAACGCTCCTATCCGCCAAGAGAGGTGGAAAGGGGGAAAGAGGGGAGAAGAGAGGTGAAGAGAGGGGAGAAGAGAGGTGAGGAGAGGGGAAAGAGGTGGAACAGGGAAAGGAGAGGTGTAAAGAAGGAAGAAGAGAGATGGAAAGAGGGGGGAGAAGAGAGGTGGTGAAAGGACAGGAAAACTCCCTCTTTTTGTTTGAACTGGTTAAAAATGCAGCTCCTTCTCTCCCGCCTTCTCTCCCTTCTCCTTCTCTCCTCCCAGCTAGCACATAACGATCTGAAAACCATATGTTTCTTCGAGCTTGGTGAGAGCATGGTTGTCCTATGGTTATTTTGCATACAACCTTCCCACAACTTTCTGTGCAGTATAGTTGCTTGGCTTTGGATAATTTTCAGCATATTTAATGAACATGATTTAAAAAAAAAAATGTTTCCTTAAAGTTCAAACATGGTTATACTTATTTTACATTTTTGGAAATGTTCTAGGAACGTTCTCCAACTGGTGGGAATTTCAGTACTTCAGCATAACATTTCCTACAGGTTTCCTCATGGTTCTATTTAAAATCATGTTCTCAAATTGTTCCGATAACGTTAAGAACATTTTCCATAAAAACCACAAGACAACTTTAGTAACGTTCAGAGAACCTTTTAAGAATGTTATTTAAAAACATATACCTTCCGTTCTCAGCATCAACATAACCGTCTCTATCCTCTATCTTGTTAAGTGTGTTCAGGTGTGTTGGCCGCGCCAACTAATTGGCCACACCTGATCTTAATGAGTGATTGTTTCCTTTGAAATGGTGTCTGCTTGAATAGACTAAAATTAACAGCTTTGTATAAGTAAAAAAAAACATGGCATGCTAGCTCCATCCTGGTGGCACAGTGGACTAATTCCATGGATAGAGAACAGAAGATCATAGGTTTGAATCTCACTGATGCTGTGCCACAATAAAAAATAAATGTGTTTGCATGAGTAATGCCTAAGCAACCAAATGTGCAGGCTGGGCCTCCTCCTTCTCTCCGTCCTCCCTCCTGCTCTTGGCAGACACGCAGGGTGAAGACTGTCTGAGACACACTTTTTGCTTATAATTGAATGGATCCAGACACCTCTTCAATAACAGAACATTTGCATCAGAGGAGATGAAAGGAGAGGAGAGGAGAGGAGTAAGGGGAGTGGGGTGTATACTAGAGTGCTAGGTGCTGCTGTGCTGACTCTCATCTTATATTTCATCCTATACTGGGAAGGGAGTGCTGAGTATGAAGAGTGAGTATCATCTGTATCTTAACGAGAGTAATCGATGAGCAATCCGATCTCTTTAAGACTTTCGTTCCTGTCTGCAAGCAGCCATTACTCTCCTGCAGGCAGAGCACTACTCACCCTCCGCCTCGCCTCGCTGCGCTACGCCGCCCTGTCATATAGTACCTTCCTGGGCCTGCCACCCCGTTGCTATGGCGGTGGGAGGTGTTATAAATGTTATTGTTCCTCATAGCCAGGGAGTGTTAAATTGAAAATGTCTGAGACTATCTGCCTGGGGTGGAAATGGAGGATGCTGCCTTTCCCTCCATTCCCTTTTTCTTTTTTTTCTTTAACTCTTCAGAGTTCTGTAACAAAATATTCACATGTATTGCTTTGTCCTTTAGGAGAACCCAGGGGACATACACTATATACAAAAGTATGTGGACACCCCTTCAAATTAGTGGATTCAGCTATTTCAGCCACACCCGTTGCTGACAGGTATATAAAATCGAACACACAGCCATGCGACCTCCATAGACAAACATTGGCAGTAGAATGACCTTACTAAAGAGCTCAGTGACTTTCGACATGGCACTGTCATAGGATGCCACCTTTCCAACAGGTCAGTTTGTCAAATTTCTGCCCTGCTAGAGCTGCCCCGGTCAACTGTAAGTGCTGTTATTGTGAAGTGGAAACGTCTAGGAGCCACAGCGGCTCAGCTGCGAAGTGGTAGGCCACACAAGCTCACACACAGGGACCGCCGAGTGCTGAAGCACGTAGTGCGTAAAAATGGTCTGTCCTCAGTTGCAACACTCACTACCGAGTTCCAAACTGCCTCTAGAAGCAACGTCAGCACAATAACTGTTTGTTGGGAGCTTCATGAAATGGGTTTCTATGGCCAAGATGCCGCACACAAGCCTAAGATCACCATGAGCAAAACCAAGCGTCGGCTGGAGTGGTGTAAAGCTCGCCGCCATCGGACTCTGGAGCATTGGAAACTCGTTCTCTGGAATGATGAATCACGCTTCACCATCTGGCAGTCCGACGGATTAATCTGGGTTTGGCGGATGCCAGGAGAACACTACCTGCCCGAATGCATAGTGCCAACTGCGAAGTTTGGTGGAGGAGGAATAATGGTCTGGGGCTGTTTTTCATGGTTCGGGCTAGGCCCCTTAGTTCCAGTGAAGGGAAATCTTAACGCTACACCATACAGTGACATTCTAGATGATTCTGTACTTCCAACTTTGTGGCAACAGTTTGGGGAAGGCTCTTTCCTGTTTCAGCATGACAATGCCCCCGTGCACAAAGCGAGGTCCATACAGAAATGGTTTGTCGAGATCGGTGTGGAAGAACTTGACTGGCCTGTACTCCTACTCTTTGACGCTTGGTATGTACATATGACCCCTGATGTGACATTGTGAAATGATGTAAGTAAATAAGCCTTGTCAGAGCCAGAACACTCCATAGTGCATGAGCCTCTCCTGTTTCTGTAGCATTAGCCAGCTTGATGGACAAATACACCCCCTGGACAGGACGCTAGTAAGTCGCAGGGCTTTACACCCAATCGATCTCCTTAATGCTGAGTGCTAAGCAGAGGCATCAGGTCCCATTTTTTTTAGTTTTTAGAGGTTCAAACCCCCAACCTTCCATGGAGGCACAGAGGGATGGGTGGAATGAAGTGAAGGTTGGAGGAATGGAGGGAGGGAGGGAGGGAGGGATGGAGGGACAGATCAGACACAACAGTATCCTATGGTCGGTGAAATATTTACTTGCCCTGGATTCATTTCTAATGAGTTTAAAAAAAGAAAAATGCCTCTTTTGACAGTTACGTAAGTGGGATCCTGTTGAATATTTAATATGATCTGGTGTTCTGAACTCACCACTTGCACTGACACACAAAGTACCCAGCTAGCACATAACGTTCTGAGAACCATATGTTTCTTAGAGCTCGGTGAGCATTGTTGTCCTATGGTTATTTTGCATACAACCTTCCCGCAACTTTCTGAGAATGGTGCAGGATAGTTGCTTGGATTTGGAACGTTCTCAGCACATTTAAGGAACTTAAAGATCAAACATGGTTATATTTAATTAACCTTTTGATGATGTTCTAGGAACGGTCTACAACTGGTTTGACATTGGGAATGTTCTCAAATAGTTCAGAGAACGTTAACAGCATTCTTCTGTGGGAATTTCAGTACTTTCCTACATGTTTCCTCATGGTTCTATTTCAAGTCATGTTCTCAAACTAATCCGAAAACGTTAAAAAAACTTTCCATAAAAACCACAAGAAAACTTTAGAAACATTCAGAGAACGTTCTAAGAATGTTAGTTAAAAACGTATACATTCCGTTCTTAGCATCAACAAAACTCTATGCTCTATCTTGTTTAGTGTGTTTAGGTGTGTTGGCCACACCCAGTAATTGTTCACACCTGATCCTAATGAGTGCTAGTTTCCTTTGAAATGGGGTCTGTTTGAATATACTAAAATGAACAGCTTTGCATGTGTAAAAAAACATGGCATGCTAGCTCCATCCTGGTGGCACAAAGGACTAATTCCGTGGATAGAAAACAGATGATTATAGGTTTGAATCTCACTGATGCCGTGTCACAACAAAAAATAAATGTGTTTGCAGGATTAATGCCTAAGGAAATGAATTTCCATGTGTCCTATCTGTGCTTTGAGTTTAAAAAAAAGTTACTGCAAAATAAGCTAGCAGTGTTCTTAAAAATAAGCTAGCAGTCTTATTGAAACATTCAGTGAAAGTTCTAAGGAAGTTTTTAAAAACCTCCAAATAACCTATAATATCTGTTCTCAGGGTGTTAATAAAACCTACCAGGAAAACTTTCAGGGAGCCATATAAAATGTTCTCAGAACCTCCCTGTAACCTAAAAATATTCACTTCCGTTCTCAGAATGTTTAAAAAACGTTCCTTTTTCATACCGGTCAGGAACTTATGGTTTTCAGAACCAATGGGAAACCAAAAAGTACGTTCCCACAACTTCAAAGGAACCAAATGTGCTAGCTGGGTAGTCTTTTCTTCATATGAGCTCATCTCACCCATTCTCCCAATGATCACATTATTATGTTATTTCAAGACAATGAGTCCTCAGTCTACTTGCAGTACAGCTCGACACTTATATAAATAACTTAAAAATAATCCTCACCACCATCATTGTCATCAGAGCTAGTACATCTTAAGAGAGCTTGGTTGTGAGATAGCAAAAAGATGTATAAATAATTTAACCAGTGAGCAGGATAGCAGGCTTTTTGATACTTTTCTTATCTAGACATTGAAATCATGGCATTTTGTCCTTCAATGACCTTCATCAGAATTACCACAGTTTTACCAGACTAAAACTAAACAATTTTACACCTCACTGGCCCTCTCTGCTTGAGTTCAGAACAGAGAACACAGAGCACAGCTGGTCTTTGGCATTCCAGGAGAGGCTTGAGGTAGGTAAGACCTTACAGAAGCATGTAGTGAAAACTCTTTCTCCATCCATCGTCATCTGAATACTAAAACACATTCTCTATTATGTATAATTGCACATTTTCCAGCTAAAGAAGGGACTTGATCAAACCCCAACACCGTTTTGTTATGCTAATTGCAAAATGCACAATTTAAAAAACCCTCCCCTTGAAACTTTACAAAGGGAAATGGCTGAACGCATCTTCTTCTCCCTTTTCTCCCCTCAAACTACAACTAATTAGAATGGAACGTAAACACAAAGACTATAATTTGTTTAAGTGTACACCTCAAGCGAGCTAAAGAAGACATTAGCTTGGTACATGATGTGATTCAGAGGTAATTACAGTAACATGAACAAACCAAGAGTGTGGCATCCCAAATAGCACCTTATTGCCTAAATATATAGAGAATATAGTGCCATTTGGGACATGGGCAGAGTATAACGAAGTATGGATCTGGATGAGCTAGAGGATACACAGAAAGGATTGCCCGTTCCTCTATTCTCCTGTAAGTAAGATTTTACTAAGGAGTCAAGAGACTTGTTGGGTTTTTAGATTGTGTTAAATAAAGGTAGTCTAAATGAGCTTCTTAGCCATGGTTCTGATTCCCGCTACCGTAGCTTAGCTAAAATATAAGACCCGGTGGCGTCTCAAATTGCACCCTATTCTCTATGTAGTGCTCTACTTCTCTACATAGGGAATCACAGTATTACAGAGAGCTAAATCTAGATATGGCTTAAAGGGGCAATCTGGGATTGATACATCCATTTATGGACTTTCAAATAAATTATACAGTATATAGCTATTGATTCTTGAAGAATATAACTTAAAAATGCATCATGAGCTTAGTTCAACTGTCATACCCCATCAGAATCCAAAATATCAGCTTGTTTTACTGAATTGTTTATAGCTCAACTTTTTACAGAAAAAGTGGTGGGGTGCGCCTTTCTTGTTGTTTGAATCCCAGATTCCCCCTTTACCCAGCTTCAGCTTGCCTTTGACAGGTCTTCAACTGTTGGGTCTGTTCACTGGTGGGCCTATCTAATGATATAATTTACACTGCAACTGAACTTGATATTGATAGTGATCAGTGGTGACCTGTCATTCAGGGCAAGTGGGGCAGAGCCTCACATGTTTTGAGCCCACATTTTTCCTAAATGTGGGGGGTTGCCTGTTTTGCATGTTATTTTTCCATTAATACGTGTCACATACCAGTGCAAACAATGTTTTTATTTTAATTTTTTATCATTGAGTTAATAAAGCCGCATACAAACATGGTCTCTTTTTTGCTTTCTTGAGTAAGGCAGCTCCAAAATGCAGGTGTTTCAGCCTAGCTCAGTGCTTTCTGTGGTGGGGCAGCCAGCGGAAAATAAGGAGTGTAGGGGTCGGTAATGTTCTCTAGTTGCGCTGTGATTGGGTAATGTTTTCTAGTTGCGCCGTGATTGGCTCAGTGTTCTGTCACTCATGGGGACACTACGTCACCGCCAAATCTACGGGTAGAGCTCGAACATTCAAGCCCCTTGGGTGCTGCCATAGAGTTACATTAGAAGTGCCCATCCAAGAAGGCTCAAGGTCATTGGCCACAGATAAAATGACGTCAAATCACGTTATATCTACAGTAGCTTTGATTGGACTGATCATGTCAACATCAAACTTTCAAAATCTTAGCTAGCAAGCTAGCAGTCATCATCATGAATCAAGTCGACAATCTACTGGCAAATGCTTTTTAATTCTTGTCATATGAAGGGAATTAATGAAGAGAAATTATAGATAAAATGTATCGGTGCTCATCGGCCATTGGACATAAACATTTCACAACAAGTTGGAAATCGCAAATTCAACAATGAGTGGTTTGGAAGGAATTAGTGGCTAACTGCAAACATTGCAAAGCAATCACTAGCGTGCTATTCAGTGGAGTGGCTGTGTGGTCCCAAGTCTGGGTTTAAGGGTCTCTTTTCCAAGTTAAAAATTATAAACATTCAAAAATCCAGCATGATTTCTGCCAAGCTCAAAACAAACGTTAACTCGGAACTGGGAAATCTGACTTCAGTGAGTTCAAGACAACTGGGAACTCGTGAAAAAAACGAGCTCCGACTGGGAAAATACGTTTTGAATGGTCATCCAACTCGGAATTGTAAGTCGGGAACTCAGGCCTCTTTCTAGAGCTACGACCTGAAGATCACTGACATCATCATGATTTGACCTTGTTTTTTTCCGAGTTCCCAGTTGTCTTGAAAGTGCCATAAATCCAGAGAACGCCAGACTTTGATGACAAAGTTTGATGACAAAATTTGCCCACGAAGGACCGACGCGCCACCTTCCTGTTCAAGTGAGCACAGCACAACAAAAATGTATTGTAGGCTGCTGCATAAATGATGTAATATGCCAGGGAGATATGTAAACTGTAGCTAAGTAAACTGTAGCTGTAGCTGTAAGTCGCTCTGGATAAGAGCGTCTGCTAAATGACTAATTATTATTTAATTATCTAAGAAAGTAATACTAAGTGTTTGTTGTGCAGTAAGCTGTTAGTAGCCCATGTGCCTCACCCTAATAATTTGGTATATTTTCCCCTCTTAATTTAACCTACTGTTCTGACTTGTTGGTGCACATGTAGTCTATAACCTGTTTCAGAGAAATGTCATCATCAAATATTGTAAGAGCTTTCATTGTCTGTTTATATGCCCGGTTTATTTATCCTACGGTTCTGACTTGGTGTACAGGGAGAACACTGTAACAATGGTCCATGTTCTGAATTCGGTCGCTGTACATTTCAAAAGTGCTGAACAAATAGTTATATTGACTACGTCCGCCCTAGCTCACTCATTAATGTCTTAATCAAAATTATGGAATTTCACGTTATAGTGCAATTAATGCATTGTTTAGTGTTGTGTTGTGTAGTGTAGTGGCTTTGCTGGCATGCATCCCCCCAATTTTGGGGGGGTTTGCCCCACCAAGATTTACATGCTGAAATTACCACTGATACTGATAGTGAGTGTAGTAGAAAGATGGTGGTCCGTGTGGCTCAGCTGATAAGAGTGTATGTGTGTGTTTGTGTGTTAATAATGTCAGGAAACATTAGTTGAGCTGCATATAACCTGTCAGACAACAGATGGCTGTATTGTAACAGCAGAGAGACACAGGCATATGGCAAACCTCCCTTTGCGTAGGTAAATGTGATGGAAAGTGTAACCCCATGGCGGCTGGGGAAACGGTTGTGTTCCAAATGCACTCTATTCCCTTTACACTGTACTACTTACCCATAGGGCCCTGGTCAAAAGTAGTGCACTATATAGGGAATAGAATGCTATTTGGAACGCATTCTAAGCTGTGCAATCATCATTGCTGGGGTAAAAGCATTAAAGCTAATGGCTAACGTCTCACAGTAAGAGGAGGTACTTACTGAGAACATAACGAGTCTTACACAGACGACAACGACAAAACCCACATGGAACATTACAGGCCATGGAAATATACATGCTGTTGTACTCAACTGTAATTCAGGCCCGAGTGTGTGTGTGTATGTGTTTGTGTGTGTGTGTGTGAGACTAACCTGCTATCCACTAATGTGTACCCTCACACACATAGACCTACATGCATACCACTTCCTCTTAATGTATGTTTTATGCATAATTATAATCTACCCTCTGCCACACACCTTATATAGCTGCATGCCAATCAAATCCATATGAAACAGGGACCATTTCAGTGGCTAGGCCCGGCAGGGCTCCACGTACATTCCCCTCTCTCCCTCCTCTCCTAGTGGGGTAAGTTGAGCAATTTTTCACCTCCAGCATCCCTCCATCAAGGGAAATATAGTATTCTTTCTAACAAAGATATCTACATATATTTCAGGATGTTGTGTATCCCTGGAAATAATCAGAATGTAAACATTACAGTTTTGAAAACAAAAAAGTGGTCTCTTGGCACAACTTACCGCGGGTATGGGGTAAGTTGAGCCTCGGGACAAGGTGAGTTGAGCCTCCATTAAATTTCTGTCTTGAATGAAATATTACCACTACATTTTTAAAACCATGTCTATCTTTATTTCCCAAACACAATTCAACATAATCACAATAGCTTTTTTTGTCTTTTAATCATTTGAAGCAGGGTTAACACCTAACAAACACTTTGTACTTTTTACATAGGCCAGGCCCTGTTGTTACCTCATATCCCAGTGATAATGCCTTTCATTACACCTGGGATGAAAACACTTCAATTTGCTTAACTTGCCATTGGCTCAACTTACCCCACGGCCATTGGCTCAACGTACCCAAGGCAAACATTTTGACTCTCATTTGCCCTCACAGCTACAAGGATACACTTTCATCCTTGGTTCAGGGCCTCACATTGAAGCTTATAGAGAGACACTAACTGACGTATAGAACAATCTTCAAATTATCTACTTTGATTTAGATACAAGCATTATGAAACCTCTAACATAATAAATTAATTTGACTTGGTGAAAATCAGTTTTTTTGACCTAACTTGCTTACCAGTCTTTCCATGTGGTTTCTTCCTTCACAGACTCCATGAAATGATGACCTCTTCCTAAATATTTAGTCAAACTATACATGTTGTGCATGGTTTCCTAGAAACAAGGGTGGGGTAATCCTAGAAACAAGGGTGGCTCAATTTACCCCATTGGCTCAACTTAATCTCCCCTAATTAATTTTGCTCAGCATGAAAAACAAATGTCAATAAGCAGATCTTACTTTCCTTTCTTGGAGAAGCAGCGGGCCCCAATGGAGCATTGAGAATGCCCAGTGTATTATTTAGCTGTTCCTGGATGGATGGGGCTCTATACCTTCTCCTGCCTCTTTTGAAGAAGGGGGACAGTCATATAAATATATTTACTAGAAGAGACAAAGCCCCTATTCCCTATAAAGTGCACTACTTTTGACCAGGTCTCTGGTGCACTATGCCATTTGGGATGGAACCCAGTCTTCAACTGAACATGTTGAGACACTCCTGTCATCCCATGTTGCCCTGTCTAAGTTGAACTGTAGTGAAGTGATAGACATAAATTAATACCATTACTAACTTAAAAACATTCCTTGAAACCTAGAGACCAATGAAGCACCAGCATATTCTCTCAAACACATCACACCATCCCTCTGAATATTCATGCCTTGTGGTATGTGTGGCTTAGTGATGTAGTGATCTCCTCCCAGTTCCAGGCAAAGTACAGTCATCTACATGTGGTACAGAAATACGGAAGCCCAAATGAGCTGGGTATCTGAAAGATGCAAGACACTTCAATAACAAGTCAATCAATCAATAAATCATGTACTCACCTGGTTTGTAGTGTTAGTTCCAGGTCAGGGGGGATACGACTAAAACATGCAAAACATGCACCAGGCAGGACCTTAAAACTTCCTACACTGCTCAAAAAAATAAAGGGAACACTAAAATAACACATCCTAGATCTGAATGAAAGAAATAATCTTATTAAATACTTTTTTCTTTACATAGTTGAATGTGCTAACAACAAAATCACACAAAAATTATCAATGGAAATCAAATGTATCAACCCATGGAGGTCTGGATTTGGAGTCACCCTCAAAATTAAAGTGGAAAACCACACTACAGGCTGATCCAACTTTGATGTAATGTCCTTAAAACAAGTCAAAATGAGGCTCAGTAGTGTGTGTGGCCTCCACGTGCCTGTATGACCTCCCTACAACGCCTGGGCATGCTCCTGATGAGGTGGCGGATGGTCTCCTGAGGGATCTCCTCCCAGACCTGGACTAAAGCATCCGCCAACTCCTGGACAGTCTGTGGTGCAACGTGGCGTTGGTGGATGGAGCGAGATATGATGTCCCAGATGTGCTCAATTGGATTCAGGTCTGGGGAACGGGCGGTCCATAGCATCAATGCCTTCCTCTTGCAGGAACTGCTGACACACTCCAGCCACATGAGGTCTAGCATTGTCTTGCATTAGGAGGAACCCAGGGCCAACCGCACTAGCATATGGTCTCACAAGGGGTCTGAGGATCTCATCTCGGTACCTAATGGCAGTCAGGCTACCTCTGGCGAGAATATGGAGGGCTGTGCGGCCCCCCAAAGAAATGCCACCCAACACCATGACTGACCCACCGCCAAACCGGTCATGCTGGAGGATGTTGCAGGCAGCAGAACGTTTTCCACGGCGTCTCCAGACTCTGTCACGTCTGTCACGTGCTCAGTGTGAACCTGCTTTCATCTGTGAAGAGCACAGGGCGCCAGTGGCGAATTTGCCAATCTTGGTGTTCTCTGGCAAATTCCAAACGTCCTGCACGGTGTTGGGCTGTAAGCACAACCCCCACCTGTGGACGTCGGGCCCTCATACCACCCTCATGGAGTCTGTTTCTGACCGTTTGAGCAGACACATGCACATTTGTGGCCTGCTGGAGGTCATTTTGCAGGGCTCTGGCAGTGCTCCTCCTGCTCCTCCTTGCACAAAGGCGGAGGTAGCAGTCCTGCTGCTGGGTTGTTGCCCTCCCTACGGCCTCCTCCACGTCTCCTGATGTACTGGCCTGTCTCCTGGTAGCGCCTCCATGCTCTGGACACTACGCTGACAGACACAGCAAACCTTCTTGCCACAGCTCGCATTGATGTGCCATCCTGGATGAGCTGCACTACCTGAGCCACTTGTGTGGGTTGTAGACTCCGTCTCATGCTACCACTAGAGTGAAAGCACCGCCAGCATTCAAAAGTGACCAAAACATCAGCCAGGAAGCATAGGAACTGAGAAGTGGTCTGTGGTCACCACCTGCAAAATCAGTCCTTTATTGGGGGTGTCTTGCTAATTGCCTATAATTTCCACCTGTTGTCTATTCCATTTGCACAACAGCATGTGATATTTATTGTCAATCAGTGTTGCTTCCTAAGTGGACAGTTTGATTTCACAGAAGTGTGATTGACTTGGAGTTACATTGTGTTGTTTAAGTGTTCCCGTTATTGTTTTCAGCAGTGTATATACAGGGATAATATACACATAAGGAAAAAAATGGACTGCACCTCAAACAAGGTCAATACTGTTTTTATTTTATTGGAATATGTTTGCAGAATGTAGATGTTTTTAAGGGAGAGCAGTTTGAAATGTAAACTCATATTATTTCTAAACATGGACATGCAAATACATCTCAAATATAACTAATATAACTAATCAGCTGCTAGCATTGTTCATAATTAACATTGTCACCAAAATAACTGTAAACTTTGATATCATTTTTTTAAGACGGAAGCTCTTTAGATAAATTAATATCTTGATATAGAAGCATTACTTTAACCTTTTAGTGCAATAGGCTAATTCAGGGTCACACAAAGTGTTTATAGGTAGAATTAAACACATCTACTTGGAAACAAAAGTATACACCTCACACACATGGTTATGGGCTTTAAAAAATATAGAGTTGATATGTATTCAATTTTGAGTTTGCATCCCAATATTACACTTTATATACATCACAGAAGACTGAAATAAAACAAAATCGTTTGGCATAGAAACTTAGGATTTTCAGTGTTTATTTATTTTGTAATGTTTATTAATTATTACATTATTAAAAATATTAATAACATTCCACCCATGAGGCCATTAGAAGGAGATTTGGTCATTTGACTCCAGGAAAGGGCTACAGCTGCCTATTAAAACCTCTGGGGTCAAGTTTCCCTTACGTACAGATATAGGATCAACTTCCCCTCGCCCAATCCTACCCTTAATCATTAGTGAGGAAAATGCAATACTGACCCAAGATCAGCGTCTATGGGCAACTTGACCTTACACCTACTAAAACACAAACACACACATGCTTATGCAATGCTTGTTGGCTCCATAGCACCATCTTTACTCCATAACCAAAATGAATGAAGCAGTGTGGGTAAAATAATGGTTGGTCAGTGACCAAGCCGGTAGTGTTCAAAAGAGACAAAATGCTCATAACTTTCCGGAAATTTCCAGGTTTTCCAGAATTCTCTTCTGATTCTGACCAGGGCCCATCCCATAGTCATACACATGTGAGTGCACACTTCAGGGGAAAGGGGACACAGAGACACCTCTGTAAAGAAGCATGTTGATTGTGAAAGGTCATGGGTCATCATGGTCTATCCAGGTTGGAAGACCCTGATGGTGTGTGTTGTACTGTGCTGTGTCTGGGCCCTGTAGGGGGAGGGAGGGAGGGAGGGAGGGAGGGGGGAGAGGGATGGAGGTTCAGAGGTAGGGTCAGGATGGAGGGAAAGAGGGAGGAGAGGTAGGGTCAGGATGGAGGGAGGTAGGTAGGAGAGGTGGGGGAAGGAGGGGTGCAGCTCTAGCCCTGCTTTCCGGTTACAGCGTCCCTCTGGCGGTCAGTGTCCCGTTGCGGTAGTGGAAAAGGGTTTACTTCCTGAATTGACTGATTTGAAATGTAATTGACCCCGACCCTGGAAATGTGGCTCAGTGTGTTTAAGAATGTTGTCAGTTCAATTCCTGCAGAGATCATGTACACCTACTACAAATGTGTTCATCCACTGTACTGTGATGTTGCTTTGGATGTGTGTGTTGTTGAGGTCACTAGTACCGGCCGTCTCCCTGACATTCCTACTAGGTTCACTCACGCATGGGTAGCCTTTGCCTGTGGATCTTCAACTAACCTCACAGGGTGGGTCAACTCTCACCACGTATTGTAGGTCTGGATTATCCGATGGTATAAGATTATTTCCCAGTGAGGGGGCCTCCCTTGTCTTCCTAACCTTAGCTGTCTTAGTATAGCAGAGCCCCGAGCTCCACTAAAACAACTGGGTCCCTCCTCTGCTTGCCACAGGGTTAACTTACTCCTTCCTACTGATTACACTTCACTGGTAGATCGTGACACGGTATCCTACGCGTCAGCGGGGGATATTTTTATATATAACGCGATCGAATGGTCCAATATTTAGTTATAGTCCGCTCTGTACTATTTTATTATGTGGCGAGGCTCTTACTGCGCTGCTGTCAGTGTGCTTGCAGGCTATGTTCCGCCACGGGGATAATACTATGTGTTATAAGCCCGGCGTAATCTCAGACACTCCCTGTAGTGGCTGGTCCTCCCTTTTCGCCTGCTGCCTTGCAAAACAAGTTCACCCATTGAATGTGCAGACTAGCCGACGTTGCTTGCATTCTTTTTCCAACATGATTATTGTTTTTCTTCAGATTTATTTGATTTTGTAGTGAGTAACAAAGGTGTAAGGGGAAATGTATCGGAGTGAAAGTATACATTTACTTTTGAAAGAGTGGTGAAGTAAAAGTCGACAGGAATGCAACACAATATTAGGAAGGTGGTCCTAATGTTTGGTATACTCAGTGTATATGTATATATACCTGTATTTAATATATATATATTCCGTTTTTTTACAAAAGAAAATGGGGGATTATTATATCCCAGACAGACCCGCCAGAAAATCATCCTTCATCTTTATCTGGGTTACCATCACCTGACTGGTCACTCAGAACCAGCCCCTTCATCCAACTGGGTCTTGTGGCCCAGTCCGGTGACAGCCTCTGTCTGCCTATAGGCCTGGAGTTCGGTCAATATTGCTAGCACTTCTGCAGTTTTTTCAGTAAGGGCCACTAACCAACTGGCCTCAGTTCTATGCCTTTTACACCCCCTTTCCAGCACCCTACTAATTTTCCTGTAGACCCATTTTCAGCTTCTCCCTGAACATGTATTCCCTGGTGAGAACTGGGGTTGAGGCCTCAGAAGCCTCATCCTCAGCTCTCGGAGGTTCTGGGTCATGTACTGGGGTGTCTGTCCGTTGTATGTTTTCCTCACCATGCTCTCCACCAGGTTCCCCACCCCATGTATGACATGTTCCCATTTATCCATCTCTCTAGGCAGAGATGTCTGTAGTATTTTCAGTTCTCTCAGCACATCAGACTGAAGCAAGGTTGTCATGGGTACCGCTTGTGGTTGCGGTAACCCAGCTTCCTGTAGCGATCTGTCTGAGCTCAGATCCACCATCCCTCTCTTCCTCCTCCTCCTTTTCTTCTTCAGAGGGCAAAGGGTGCCCGGGCGTCTCAGGGGTCTTGGAGGGTCCCTGGAGGGTCCCCCATTTCCACCCTGTCTGCGCCTTGGACATCTCCTTCTGTCCCGTCTGTCATTATCCCCATCATCATCAGGGTCGTCATTGTTGTATAATATGCCACACACGGGGTAGTGGGTTCTGAGGTTGTCCTTGAGCGTACCCCTGGACTGACCCTTGGCCCTGAACATACGTCAGGGGGCCCCCACTTCCTGCCTGTGTGTTCATTTCATTTCCTAGGTATGTGGTTGCACACGGTCCATGCATCCCCACACCTGCCCCATTTGGGTTAATTCTAATACCCTTCTGATAGCCTCCTTCTGTATAGTATAAGGTAGCGCCACAGAGTTTATGCCTGCGCCCCGGCAGGTCTCTAAGATCTTTATCACCGTCTGCTGGATTTCTCCTAGGAAATCTGATGATACCGGTTTCTCCGGCCCTACTGCATGTACCACGTACTCCCTAATTTTGCCAACGGCGGTATCTTGAGCCAGTTCTCCTCCTGTAGTTATTACGTTTTTGTTAATTTCACTGGGCCCTTTATTGTAACCTGGGCTTGTCTCTCATTATCTAAGCGAGGTCCCGCGCAGTATCTACTTTCTTGTGCTACACCTCCTTCATGGTTCAGATACACATTTGCTGTGTTGGTAATGGCTTGAGTGTGTTGCCTACTGCCAGAGTGATTCTTAAAGGGGGTTAGTAGGGGAGCGCTATGCTTCCCTTTATCTCTAGGGGAACAGTAGTGGGATTAATTTTGGGGTGGGCCCATTTTGTCAATGGCCTTTTCTCCTTATCGCTCCCTCTGCCTTTGCCCCGCCAACTTGTCCCCACTTGACCCAGTTCACTCTGGTTTTGGCCACTCACAGGTGTGTCACTCAGACTTATTTCCATTTGCGCCCTCGGTTCTGAAGTCATAGAGACACTGTATAACCTACAACAATTTATTTTGGGGTTGACCGGTGTGATGCACTATGCACTAGTACTAGCTTTCCGTGTTTTGTCCTCAACACTTTATGGTCGGGGAAAGTTACCACTGCTTCTCCTTCTCTTGTCTGTTCGGTTTGAGTTCCCTGCCAAGGCTGGGTGCTCCCCAAACTGTAGTTTGATGGCTGGTCTCCCACTTTCCCCTCCATCCCCTTATCATTCCATTCACTCCCTTTCTCACTCTTTTCTGACCCAGAAACATACTCCCCCTTATGAGTCCTGAAGCGTCCCTCTTCCTCTTTGGAGGACCCACTAGACTTCGAGGCATTTCTGTACTATTGGGCCGGGCCACATTCCCCCCTTTCGGTCCTGTGGCCTCCCTTTTCCTTTTGGGTGGTCCCATTAGACTAGAGTTTATGTTAGGCCCTTAGTTTTGGTAAGGGGGAGGTGGTACATAAGGATGAGCCAACCCTTCAGGTTCTAGGTACTCTGGCCATGGGACTCTCCACCCTGGTTCTAACGGTTCTTTACTATTCCACTTCTCATTACACTGTTTCCAGTTTGCGAACCATTCTGGTGCTGAGGAGTCGAGGTTATAGTAGTCGAGGTTAAAGGTGGCAGTATATTGCTTGCTCCTCCGCCTCTTCCCCAGTGCCCGCCATTCACCGTTCCAAAACTGTACGACCTTCTTAAATTGTCTTACCCACATGCCGTATTTGGCACTCCCCTTTCATAGTATAAGCTAAACTTCAGGTTGCCTCTATCGAGGGTGTCACGTCCATGGTTTGCTCTGGATGCACATACTCACACGTCCGTATGCTTAAAGTGGGGTCGTACTTGTTAAGCACAACCAACCACCAGTCCATCCTTGGGAAGGTACTGACTATTTTTCCTAGGTTTCCCTCCATTTTCTTTATATTTCTTAGCCAGGCTAACTGACCTCACAGGGATGGTCAACTCTCACCACGCATTATAGGCCTGGATTATCCTGCGGTATAAGCTTCTTTCCCGTTGAGGGGGCCTCCCTTGTCTACCTACCCCTACTTGTCTTTTATAGCAGAGCCCTGAGCTCCACTAAAACAACCAGGTCACCCCTCTTGCTCTATCCCTGCTTGCCACAGGGGTTAGCTTACTTCTTCCTACTGATTACACTTCACGGGTTGTTCGTGACACGGTATACTACACGTCAGTGGGGGCAATTTTTTTATATAGTCAGATATTTAGTTATACTCCACTCTGTACTGTTTTATTACATGATGCAGCTCTTACTGCGCTACTGCCGCTGTGCTCGCAGGCTACTTTCTGCCATGGGGTAATACTATTTGTTATAAGTGTGGAATAATCTCAGACACTCCTGCTACTGGCTGGTCCTCCCTTTTTAACTGACCGGACAACACTCTCACAAGTGAGTCACCCTCGATAAGCCCCAGGTATGGGGCTTTAAGCAAGTCGGCTTTCAGTTAAAAGCAGGGGTTCGACACTTCGTCTGGTTAGAGGACTAAAGCTATGCAGCCTAGACTTCCAATGCTCCTTTAAGTGTGCCTTTAACACAGTTACTCCAGAGCTCTCCTTTGGTTTCCTGCTTCAGCCCACAATATGGTCTGGTAACGGATTACCCAGCGGTAGAGCCATTCAATCTAAGATTGTTACAGTGTTATTATCTTATTGTTTGATTCCTCAGTTTCACAACATTAATTTAATTTGTTTTTAATGTTTTATTTATTTTATTAACCCATCCACCACCACCCCCCACCCCTCTCTTAGGATGACAGAAAGAGCTTTATTATTTTTACAGCTTTTCTGTTACACTACGTACATTCTACATATTAAAATGTACATATACATTTTACATACATACAACATACATGGTACTTTTATATACAGCATTCACATGACAAAGATATACAGTGCAGTCGGAAAGTATTCAGACCCATTGACTTTTTCCACATTTCGTTACATTACAGCCTTATTCTAAAATTGATTAAATCGTTTTTTCCCCTCATCAATCTACACACAATACACCATAATGACAAAGCAAAAACAGGTTTTTTGAATTTATTTGCAAATTTATTAAAAAATATTAAACTGAAATTTCACATTTACATAAGTATTCAGACCCTTTACTCAGTACTTTGTTGAAACACCTTTGGCAGCGATTACAGCCTTGAGTCTTCTTGGGTATGACGCTACAAGCTTGGCACACCTGTATTTGGGGAGTTTCTCCCATTCCTCTATGCAGATCCTCTCAAGCTCTGTCAGGTTGGATGGGGAGCGTTGCTGCACAGCTATTTTCAAGTCTCTCCAGAGATGTTCGATCGGAGTTCAAGTCCGAGCTCTGGATGGGCCACTCAAGGACATTCAGAGACTTGTCCCGAAGCCACTCCTGCGTTGTCTTGGCTGTGTGCTTAGGGTCGTTGTCCTGTTGGAAGGTGAACCTTCGCCCCAGTCTGAGGTCCTGAGATCTCTGGAGCAGGTTTACATCAAGGATCTCTCTGTACTTTATGCCGTTCATCTTTCCCTCGATCCTGACTAGTCTTCCAGTCCCTGCCGCTGAAAAACATCCCCACAGCATGATGCTGCCACCACCATGCTTCACCGTAGGGATGATGGCTGGTTTCCTCCAGACGTGACACTTGGCATTCAGGTCAAAGAGTTCAATCTTGGTTTCATCAGACCAGATAATCTTGATTCTCATGGTTTGAGAGTCCTTTAGGTGCCTTTTGGCAAACTCCATGCAGGCTGTCATGTGCCTTTTACTGAGGAGTGGCTTCCGTCTGGCCACTCTACCATAAAGGCCTGATTGGTGGAGTGCTGCAGAGATGGTTGGCCTTGTTGTGTCTGAAAACATGTTGCTAATCATGCTGTGGAGGACAAGGAGATCCGCTGACACTGTACTTTGATTATAAAGGTTTATTCATAACAAATGATTTCAGCGTCGATTTACAGATACCTGCAGGCATCTGGAGAACAGTGGACCCAAAAGAATATGTTGTTCTGACCTCCTTTGTCTTCACCAAGTATTTATAATCTTTACCAAGATAGGGGTGGTTTCCCCTACAGACCAATCCCATCACTCCACACAACATACTTCCTCTGTTTTAGGGTACTCCTATAGAACTGCTCTCCAGATGTCTCCCTGGGACAAATCAACATTCTCTAAGCTACCATTTGCAAACGCCCACAAAGTCATAAATTCCCCAGATACCACATGACCATTTGCAAAGCTAACAAAGTCATAAATTCCCCAGATACCACATGACCATTTGCAAAGCTAACAAAGTCATAAATTCCTCAGATACCACAGCCTTCTGGAAGGTTCTTCCATCTCCACAGAGGAATTCTGGAGCTCTGTCAGAGTGACTATCGGGTTGTTGGTCACCTCCCTGACCAAGGCCCTTCTCCCTCGATTGCTCAGTTTGGCAGGGCGGCCAGCTCTAGGAAGAGTCTTGGTGGTTCAAAACTTCTTCCATTTAAGAATGATGGAGGCCACTGTGTTCTTTGGGACCTTCAATGCTGCAGACTTTTTTTGGTACCCTTCGCCATATCTGTGCTTCGACACAATCCTGTCTCGGAGCTCTACGGACAATTCCTTCGACCTCATGGCTTAGTTTCTGCTCTGAAATGCACTGTCAACATTGGGACCTTATATAGACAGGTGTGTGCCTTTCCAAATCATGTCCAATCAATTGAATTTACCACAGGTGGAATCCAATCAAGTTGTAGAAACATCTCAAGGATGATCAATGGAAACAGAATGTACCAAAGCTCAATTTCGAGTGTCATAGCAAAGGGTCTGAAAACGTATGTAAATAAGGTATTTTTTAAATTTAATTTTATAAACTTGCCAAAAATGATAAAAACCTGTTTTCGCTTTGTCATTCTGGGGTATTGTGTGTAGATTGATGAGGATTTTTTTTATTTAATCCATTTTAGAATAAGGCTGTAATTGAACAAAATGTAGAAAAGTCAAGGGGTCTGAATACTTTCCGAATGCACTGTATACACATATATAGATACATACACTACATGACCAAAAGTATGCGGACACCTTCTCGTCGAACATCTCATTTCAAAATCATGGGCATTAATATGAAGTTGGTCCTCCCTTTTCTGCTATATCAGCCTCCACTCTTCTGGGAATGCTTTCCACTAGATGTTGGAACATTGCTGCGGGGACTTGCTTCCATTCCGCCACAAGAGCATTAGTGAGGTCGGGCACTGTTGGGCGATTAGGCCTGGCTCGGAGTCGGCGTTCCAATTCATCCCAAAAGTGTTCAATGGGGTTGAGGTCAGGGCTCTGTGCAGGCCAGTCAAGTTCTTCCACACTGATCTCGACAAACTATTTCTGTATGGACTTTGCTTTGTGCACAGGGGCATTGTCATGCTGAAACAGTTGCAACAAATTTGGAAGCACATAATCGTCTAGAATGTCATTGTATGCTGTAGCGTTAAGATTTCCCTTCAGCTGATTTACCCCCTAAAAAAAAAAGAAGAAACAAAAAATGAAAAAGATTTCCCTTCACTGCAACTAAGGGGCCTAGCCCGAACCATGAAAAACAGCCCCAGACCAATAATTATCCTCCACCAAACATTACAGTTGGCACTTTGCATTGGGGCAGGTAGCGTTCTCCTGGTATCCATTAAACCCAGGTTCGTCCATCGGACTGCCAGATGGTGGAGCGTGATTCACCACTCACGAGAACGCATTTCCACTGATCCAGAGTCCAATGACGGTGAGCTTTACAACACTCCAGCCGACGCTTGGCATTGCGCACAGTGATCTTAGGCTTCTGTGCGGCTGCTCGACCATGGAAACCCATTTCAGGAAGCTACCGAAGAACAGTTATTGTGCTGGCATTGCTTCCAGAGGCAGTTTGTGTCTCGGTAGTGAGCGTTGCAACCGAGGACAGACAATTTTTAGCACTCGGCGGTCCCGTTCTGCGCTTCAGCACTCAGCGGTCTCGTTCTGTGAGTTGTGTGGCCTACCACTTCTCGGCTGAGCTGTTGTTGCTACTAGATGTTTCCGCTTCACAATAACAGCACTTACAGTTGACTGGGGCAGCTCTAGCATGGCAGAAATTTGACAAACTGACTTGCTGGAAAGGTGGCATCCTATGATGGTGTCACGTTGAAAGTCACTGAGCTCTTCAGTAAGGCCATTCTACTGCCAATGTTTGTCTATGAAGATTGCATGGCTATGTGCTCGATTTCATACACCTGTCAGCAACGGTGTGGCTGAAATAGCCGAATCCACTAATTTGAAGGTGTGTCCACATACATTTGCATATATAGTGTACATCCATTAGATTTTACTCCGGTATACATTATATTATATGTAGTGTTTTCAATAATACCATTACCGATCATGAGCTCTTTAATCCCACTCCTCAGTTACTCTCAGCCCATCCCACCTATCACTGCAGACCACCCTCGTTTGGTTTCCATGTGCCATATATTTTTCAACTGTGCTGTAATGATTTTGAACCTTTCTAATCGCATAGTATCCACAGATTGTGAGCTAAATATGAAAACCTTTCCTACAAGTATTGTTATATTGATGATTGATTGACTATGACTTTCCCCTCCCTCCCTCCCTCCCTCCCTCCCTCCCTCCCCTCTCCTCCCCCTCTCTCTCTCTCTCTCATAAACATTATTTAGAGAGAGAAAGTTGCCATCTCCTGTTCTCACCTCCTCCTTCACCATCCCTCTCTCTCTCTATTAATCCCTCCCTCTACCTCTCTCTTTATCCCTTGCTTCCAGACAGTTGCCCCTCTCCCCACGGCGGTGGCGGGCACGTCATTTGCAGAGATCCAGGCAGAGGTGGTGTGTTATGATGTGGTGTGGTGTGGTGTGATGTGATGTGGTGTGGTGTGGTGTGATTTGGTGTGGTGTGGTGTGATGTGGTGTGCGTAGACTATCAGGCCGACTGGCAGTCTAAATTAGTTAATAAGAACAACTCATGACTGAACTTCCACTAGGAGAGAGAGAGAGAGAGAGAGAGAGAGAGAGAGAGAGAGAGAGAGAGAGAGAGAGAGAGAGAGAGAGAGAGAGAGAGAGAGAGAGAGAGAGAGAGAGAGAGAGAGAGAGAGAGAGAGAGGCAGAGAACGAAAGAGAAGAGAGAGCAGTACTACTCACCTTAAAGCCGCCTTCATTCAGCTGGTGTGCTGTGGTCAGGAAGTTGGGCCGGAACGAATGCTGAGGAAGGTAGAAACCGAATCAGAATCACAAACCAGACACCAGTGAGAGAGATAAGTCTCTGACTCACATGGAAACCTATTCCCTATGTAGTTCACTACTTTTGACAAGGGCTCTGGTCAAAAGTAGTACACTGCATAAGGAATAGGGTACCATTTGGGACTCAGACTGGTCTCTGACCATTGGTAGCCTTTGATTTGCTTTCGACCGTCAAGAGATGGAGGCAGAGAAGAAATACCTCTGTAGGATTAAATCTGTACGTTCTTTCCTCCTCTCCTCTCCTCTCCTCTCCTCTCCTCTCCTCTCCTCTCCAATCCCATTCCATCTCCTCTTCTCTCCTCTCCATCCCCTCTCCTCTCTCCTCTCCTCTCCTCTCCTCTCCTCTCCTCTCCTCTCCTCTCCTCTCCTCTCCTCTCCCTCCCTCCCCCTTCTCTCCTCTCCTCCCCCTCCCCCTCCCATGCCCTCCGTGATCCGTAGCCAGATCAACAGCAGAGTCGTGTGGTTAACCAGGACCAAGTAATCATGTTTGTAAAGGCATATCAGATTGACACACATGTAGGCTGGTCATTAGAAGGTCAAGGTAGAAGAGAAACACAGCCTCGGTCTGATTGCTGATTTCACACTACCCCCAGCTCTGTCCCTAATACCTGCAGCCGCACACACAGAGACACACACACCCACCCACACAGACACACACATACACGCAGAGACACACAAACAGAGCTAGATGCTGATTTCACACTAGCGTCCGTCCCTAGCTGCAGTCTGATTAGAGAGGAACACGGCAGTAATATCACGTACAATGACTTACAACATAACTATTACATTACATCTTCACTCCAACAAATAAATGATTAACTATTGGGATCTAATTACAAAAGTCCAGCCAACCACCGCATGCAGGCAGGCAGGCAGGCAAAATAATATGCATTGGTTGAAGCTCAATGTTAACTTCAAATCTCCCTACCATCACATCTAAGAAAATATGACACCAATGTCGATGAAAATGTGCAAATCAACTTGATTGGAGGTACACAACACACTCCCTGCCTCCCTGAGCCATCTGGCCGAGAACCACATTTATAGGGTCATTAGCAATTTAGTTTTCAGAGTATTTTCTGCGCCTAACTAGCTCAAATTCTAATGTCGGATTAAAACGAGACTATAGCGTCCATAAAGTGAACATTGACTTAAAACATTTCAGATTGACTATTTTTGGAGGTGCAACAGTTTTTGTTAAATGTACAGTACCAGTCAAAAGTTTGGACACACCTACTCATTCAAGGGTTTTCCTTTATTTTTACTATTTTCTACATTGTAGAATAATAGTGAAGACATCAAAACTATGAAATAACACATATGGAATCATGTAGTAACCAAAAAAGTGTTAAACAAATCAAAATATATTTTGTTCTGTGTTTAGGCTTGTTTTGTGTTCAGCCTTAGGACTTCACGTTTGGTTTGGTTTGTTGTTTTGTCGTGTTTATCGGTAAATAAACATGTATGCATATCACACTGCGCCTTGGTCTGACCTGTCCTTTAACGAACGTGACAAAAACAAATCAAAATATATGTTATATTTTAGATTCTTCAAAGTAGCCACCCTTTGCCTTGATGATAGCTTTGCACACTCTTGGTATTCTCTCAACCAGCTTCATGAGGTAGTCACCTGGAATGCATTTCAATTAACAGGTGTACCTTGTTAACAGTTAATTTGTGCAATGTATTTCCTTCTTAATGCGTTTGAGCCAATCAGTTGTGTTGTGACAAGGTAGGGTTGGTATACAGAAGATAGCCTTATATGGCAAGAACAGCTCAAAAAAGCAAAGAGAAAGGACAGTCCATCATTACTTTAAGACATGAAGGTCAGTCAATCTGGAAAATGTCAAGAACTTTGAAAGTTTCTTCAAGTGCAGCAAAAACCATCAATCGCTATGATGAAACTGGCTCTCATGAGGACCACCACAGGAAAGGAAGACCCAGAGTTACCTCTCCTGCAGAGGATAAGTTCATTAGAGTTAACTGCACCTCAGATTGCAGCCCAAATCAATGCTTCACAGAGTTCAAGTAACAGACACATCTCAACATCAACTGTTCAGGGGAGACTGCGTGAATCAGGCCTTCATGGTCGAATTGCTGCAAAAAAAACACTACTAAAGGAAACCAATAAGAAGAAGAGACTTGCTTGGGCCAAGAAACCAGAGTAATGGACATTAGACTGGTGGAAATCTGTCCTTTGGTCTGATGAGTGGTCCTCTGTAGCTCAATTGGTAGGGCATGGCGCTTGTAACGCCAGAGTAGTGGGTTCAATCCCCGGGACCACCCATACGTAAAAATGTATGCACACATGACTGTAAGTCGCTTTGGATAAAAGCGTCTGCTGAATGGCATATTATATTAGTCCAAATGTGAGATTTTTGGTTACAACCGCCGTGTCGTTGTGAGACGCAGAGTAGGTGAACAGATGATCTCCACATCTGTGGTTCCCACCGTGAAGCATGGAGGAGGAGGTGTGATGGTGTGGGGTTGCTTTATTGGTGACACTGTCTGTGATTTATTTAGAATTCAAGGCACACTTAACCAACATGGCTACCACAGCATTCTGCAGCGACACGCCATCCCATCTGGTTTGCGCTTAGTGGGACTAGCATTTGTTTTTCAACAGGACAATGACCCAACACACCTCCAGGCTATGTAAGGGCTATTTGACCAAGAAGGAGAGTGATGGAGTGCTGCATCAGATGACCTGGCCTCCACAACTGACCTGGCCTTCAACCTAATTGAGATGGTTTGGGATGAGTTGGACCGCAGAGTGACAGAAAAGCAGCCAACAAGTGCTCAGCATATGTGGGAACTCCTTCAAGACTGTTGGAAAAGCATTCCAGGTGAAGCTGGTTGAGAGAATGCCAAGAGTGTGCAAAGCTGTCATCAAGGCAAAGGGTGGCTACTTTGAAGAATCTAAAATAGAACATATATTTTGATTTGTTTTTGTCACGTTTGTTAAAGGACAGGTCAGACCAAGGTGCAGCGTGATATGCATACATGTTTATTTACCGATAAACACACGACAAAACAACAAACCAAACGAAACGTGAAGTCCTAAGGCTGAACACAAAACAAGCCTAAACATGGAACAAGATCCCACAACTAACGAGTGCCAATAGGCTGCCTAAGTATGATCCCCAATCAGAGACAACGAGCGACAGCTGCCTCTGATTGGGAACCACACCGGCCAACATAGATCTACACATACTAGAATGACAACATAGAAAACACACCATAGAACAACACACCCCGACTCAACATATAAGAGTCCCCTGAGTCAGAGCGTGACAGTTTGACACTTTTTTGGTTACTACATGATTCCATATATGTTATTTCATAGTTTTGATGTCTTCACTATTATTCTACAATGTAGAAAATAGTACAAATAAAGAAAAACCCTGGAATGAGTAGGTGTGTCCAAACTTTTGACTGGTACTGTACACTGGCTTGGTGCGAGGAGCAGGAACAGGCCGGGCCGGATTGGGAACACGCACCACAGGCTTGGTGCGAGGAGCAGGAACGGGCCGGGCCGGGCCGGACAGGCAACACGCACCACTGGCTTGGTGCGAGGAGCAGGAACAGGCCGGGCCGGATTGGGAACACGCACCACAGGCTTGGTGCGAGGAGCAGGAACGGGCCGGGCCGGGCCGGACAGGCAACACGCACCACTGGCTTGGTGCGAGGAGCAGGAACAGGCCGGGCCGGATTGGGAACACGCACCACAGGCTTGGTGCGAGGAGCAGGAACGGGCCGGGCCGGACTGGCAGCACGCACCACTGGCTTGGTGCGAGGAGCAGGAATAGGTCGGGCCGGACTGGCGACACGCACCACTGGCTTGGTGCGAGTAGCAGGAACGGGCCGGGCCGGACTGGCGACACACACCACTGGCTTGGTGCGAGGAGCAGGAACAGGTCGGGCCGGACTGGCGACACGCACCACTGGCTTGGTGCGAGGAGCAGGAACAGGTCGGGCCGGACTGGGAACACGCACCACTGGCTTGGTGCGGGGAGCAGGATCGGGCCGGGCCGGACTGTGGAGGCGGACTGGAGGTCTGGAGCGGAGAGCTGGCACAACCCGTCCTGGCTGGCTGCCCACTTTCACACGACACGAGCGGGGCGCTGGCACAGAACGCACTGGGCTGTGCATGCGCACTGGCGATACAGTGCGTATCTCTGCATACCTAGGTTCCTTTATTAACCCCTGCTCCTTATGCTGCCTAACCAGCTCCTCTCTCTGTGCCTCTACTTCCTCCTTTTCCCTACGAGCCTCCTGCAGTGCCTCCTCTTGAATGGATCTCTCCCGCTCTATTCTATCTATCAGCCCCCGTAATATGGTGGCCTCCTCTCTTACCCTGCAGATCCGATCCTTCTCTCTCTCTCGGCACTCCTCCTCCAGTGAGGACTCCTCTGGGAGCTCCCACGAATTAGGGACCAGAAACTCATCGTCGTCGTCATCCTCCGACTCCTCAGTATAATACTGTTCCCACTCTTCTTCCCATGGTCGTAGGGAATCAATCTGGAAACCCACCGGGTGCAGTGGTCGGGGCTCTTCTCTCTCGCTCCCCGACCACCCCTTTAGCCCCCCCACATTTTTTTCTTGGGGCTGCTTCTCGGGCTTCCTCCTCGGCCGGCTTCTGTGTTGCCGTTGCTCCTCTCCTGCCTGGGCTTCCTTCTTCGCCCAGGGTCCTTTTCCCGCAAATATCTCCTCCCAAGACCATATCTTCCCCACCTGTATCCAGGGTGTTTGCTCCTGGGCACGCTGCTTGGTCCGTGTTTGGTGGGATCTTCTGTCACGTTCGTTTAAGGACGGGTCAGACCAAGGCGCAGCGTGATATGCATACATGTTTATTTACGATAAACACACGACAAAACAACAAACCAAACGAAACGTGAAGTCCTAAGGCTTAACACAAAACAAGCCTAAACACGGAACAAGATCCCACAACTAACGAGTGCCAATAGGCTGCCTAAGTATGATCCCCAATCAGAGACAACGAGCGACAGCTGCCTCTGATTGGGAACCACACCGGCCAACATAGATCTACACATACTAGAATGACAACATAGAAAACACACCATAGAACACCACACCCTGACTCAACATATAAGAGTCCCCTGAGTCAGGGCGTGACAGTTTTACACTTTTTTGGTTACTACATGATTCCATATATGTTATTTCATAGTTTTGATGTCTTCACTATTATTCTACAATGTAGAAAATAGTACAAATAAAGAAAAACCCTGGAATGAGTAGGTGTGTCCAAACTTTTGACTGGTACTGTACAATTTATCATTCTCACATGCTCATTTTTGTCCATTAAGAACCAACAATGTGCTACTTATTTGTAGCATTTCTGACAATGCTAACATATTTTCAACAGAGTCTCATAGTTCTAAAACCTGGACCAGCAACTCAGTATAGCTCTGCTACCCAACCCGAGCCTGACGGACCCCGACATTATACATTGGGTTAGGGCCGGGTAGGGCCTGTTTTTCATCAATAACTAGGGTATGGGTAGTGCTTGGGTATCACTAAATTGATCACTAACATTTTGACACTGAACCATTTGTTGGTGCTCTGCTGTGCAGTACAGTCATACAGTATCTGTCACTGGTATAGAGAGGAGTAGGCAGGAGGCAGTCACAGGTTTAGAACTACTAACTGTATTTAATCACCATAGCTTAAAGACGGACGAAACCCACAGTGCAAAATATAAAGTACTCAGGAAATAGTAGGAGATATACCTCTCAGGAAAACAAGCAACATTTACAATGACCGACAAAGACAAATTACAGAGGGAGTATATATATTTATGTATACAGTATATATACAGTGATAGATTGGGGATTGGAACCAGGTGTGTGTAATGATGACGAGTCAAGTCCAGGGTTGATGAGGGAAGGGCGTTCGCCAGCAGCAGGTTCGGTAGCAACTAGAAGGCCGGCGACGCCGAACGCTTGAACTGGACAGGAGGGGGAGCCAAAGCGAAGGCTGGTGTGACAGTGCCAGCTGATAGCCTAGAACACACTGAAAGGGTGTGAGGTTAGTGGAGGAGTGACGGAGGGAGTTTTGTGCGTATTCTGCCCAAGGCATAAATGCAGCCCACTCCCCTGGTCGGTCCTGACAGTAACTACGAAGGTACCTACCCAGTTCCTGATTTACCCTTTCCACCTGCCCATTTGATTGGGGATGGTACCTGGATTTGAGGCTGACCGTGACTGTCAAGTCCTCCTCTTGTTCACCATCCAAAGGACACAGGGACAACTCAAATGTCCGACTCAATCTTTTTTATTTTTAGTTTGCTTTCAGTTGATTGGTCTGTCAACTAAATTAGCCAGTAAATTAGGTTGTAAACCTTTAAAGACAGAACAAAAAGTTACCATTTTAATTAAACATTTTAATGAACTTAAATTATGTTAAACATTTAAATAAACCTAAATAACTTAAATGAATTAACCATTTACCATTGGCGTCTTTGGACTGAACCTGTGAGTGAACTTGGAGTCTTCTCTCTGAAGTTTGTTCTTCTGAATGACTGAGCCCCTACATGCCTTCACAGGTGCTCCAAATCAGTGAAAATGATTGATCAGGTGACAAGCAGCCGGTTTGCTGCTGCTGGTGCACTCTGGGAAGTGTAGTTCTTTGACTCACTCCTGAGATTCAGCTCAACAGTGACCCCCAGTCATTCCATGAAGGCCTTCCAGTCACAGGACGATGTCCTCCGGGATCCCGTAGTGCCGGAAGACGTGAGAGAAGAGAGCCTCCGCGGTCTGCATGGCCGTAGGGAGACCAGGCAGAGGAATCAAATGACAGGCTTTGGAAAACCGGTCCACAATGACCAGGATGGTGGTGTGCCCCTCCGAGGGGGGAAAGTCTGTGACAAAGTCCTCGGAAAGATAGGACCAGGGTTGTTGTGGAACCAGCAGCGGGTGGAGTTTGCCAAAGGGGAGTTGTCTAGGGGTCTTGCTCTGTGCGCAGGTGGAGCAGGGAGAGACGTAAACCCGGACGTCCCGGGCCAAGGTGGGCTACCAGTACTTGGCGGAGAGACAGTCGATAGTACGGGCTATACCCGGGTTTCCCGAAACATGTGCTGTGTGTGCCCAGGCAAGGAGACGGTCCCGCACATCAGAGGGCACGTAGATATGCCCATCGGGACAGTGGGCAGGTGAGGGCTTCTGTCGCAGGGCTCGACGGATGTCCACATCCACATTCCACATGACAGGAGCCACAATGCGGAATAGGGGAATAATGGGTGTCACTTCCTCCGGGATAGGGACGTGGGTGGCCTGGTCCGGAATTTCCAAGGAGGTGACACAGATAGACACCTCTCCTGACACTCCTGCGACCAACCCAACAACCTCCTCTCTGTCCACGATATACTGGGGTTATGCAACTGTAACCAGGGGAGACCTAAAACTATGTGGTGTGCAGGAGAGTCTAAGATGAGGAACGTGATGAGTTCATGGTGGTTGTGATCAACTGTGAGGGGAAATGGGAATCGTGGACTGGCTCACCAGTCTTGTCCCTAGAGGACGGTGGTCTAGGGCATGGTCTGGAATAGGGGGTTGTAAAGGGACTAGAGGAAAGCGTAATGATAAGGCCACTGACCGGTCTAGGAAATTGCCTGCAGCACCTGAGGCCACTAGGGAAGGACTCAGTGTGGGACCAGGATAGTCCGGGAAGGTGACAGGAAGGAGGACGGGCTGAGTGGACAGAGAGGAGCAAGGCACATCCATGCCTACCTGGGAAGGTGCAGGAGCGATCCTCGGCCTGTCGCTTCTTCGGCTGGTTCTCCTTCTGGGACAGGTGTTCCAGGGGTGGTCCGACTCCCCGCAGTAGGAGCAGAGACCCTGTTGACGGCGGCATTGACGTTCCTCTGGGGGAAGGAGTGTTGTGCCCACCTCCATGGGCTCAGTCTCGCTGGAGGTTCCTGGGAGAGACCAGAAACCCTGGGATGGGGACGACAGGCACGCATGAGATTATCCAGGCGGATGGCCATGGCGATGAGCTGGTCCAGCGTGAGGTCCTGATCGCGACAGGCCAGCTTGGTCTGGACGTCCGCCTGTAGCTCGCTGCGGAAAACCGTCAACAGGCCTGGTCGTTCCAGCCAGTGGACGCAGCCACCATCCGGAAATCCAGAGCGTACTCAGACGCTGTCCTGGACCCCTGGCGTAGACGGAGGAGACGCTCACCTCCCTCTCGGCCCTCCGTTGGGTGGTCGAAGACGGCACGGAAGAGTTGGATTAAGCGCTCATAGGACTGCACTTCTGGACTGTCCCTCTTCCAGACAGCGTGCGACCACTCCAGAGCCCGGCCTGTCAGCACCGAGATCACCAAGGCCACCTTGTCCCTCTCGGAGGCCGTCCCGTCCAGGCAAGGTGGAGGTCACACTGCAGGAGAAACCCCCTACAGTGAGCTGAGGTGCCGTCAAACCACTCCGGGAGGGGCAGATGGACGTTGCTGATCGGACCGGGTGATGTAGATGGTGGTGGAGTAGCCTGCAGTTGGCGTACGGCCCGGAGCACCTCGTCCATGGAAGTCCGGAGGCGCTCCAGGCACGAGTCGTGGTGGCGCAGCTTCGCTCCTACAGCGGAGAGGTTGGGATGTCCTGCTGCTTCCTGATTTCTTGGGTCAGTCATTCTGTCACTGGTGTAGAGAGAAGTAGGCAGGAGGCAGTCGCAGGTTTAGAACTACATAATTTATTCAAGCACCATAGCTTAAAGCGGGACGAAACCCACAGTGCAAAATATAAAGTACTCAGGAAATAGTAGGAGATATACCTCTCTGGAAAACAAGCAACATTTATAATGACCGACAAAGACAAATGACAGAGGGAGTATATATATTTATGTATACAGTATATATATACAGTGATAGAGTGGGTATTGGAACCAGGTGTGTGTAATGATGACGAGACAAGTCCGGGGTTGACGAGTGAAGGGCGTTTGTCAGCAGCAGGTTCGGCAGCAGCTAGAAGGCCGGCGACGCCGAACGCCTGAGCTGGACAGGAGGGTTTGCCAAAGCGAAGGCTGGTGCAACAGTATCTGACTAAGATCATAACATGGCGTCAGAAGTGCTTCAACCTTGTCAAATATAACACAGGAGAGATTATTTCAAAGAAAATAATAATCTTCCTTGAGTTTTGTCTGAGTTTAGAATGACAAACAAGCTAACTGCTCTCATGTCTCATTGAGCGTCCCAAGCAAGGAGACGTTGCTATGGTTACTCACAGACTCCGAGCCACCATGATTAGAGTGCATGTAGAGCGAGGTGCCTGCACGCAGGGAGCGAGTGACAGACTAAGAGGAGCAGCTGTGGATTTATTAATGGAGGAAGTTATTTCTGATTTCGGGTTTTGGCCAGAAGCAATCGGGCCTGGGTAGGGGAGGGCCTGAATGTCACATCATGTTTTTCCACATTTTGTTACTTTACAGCCTTATTCTAAATTTGATTAAATACACACAATACCCCATAATGACATAGCAAAAACAGGTTTGTAGAAATATTTGCTAATTTCTTACATATAAAAAATTGAAATATCACATTCACATAAGTATTCAGACCCTTTACTCAATACTTCGTTGATGCACCTTTGGCAGCAATGACAGCCTCGAGACTTCTTGGGTATAACGCTACAAGCATGGCACACCTGTATTTGGGGAGTTTCTCCCATTCTTCTCTGCATTTCCTCTCAAGGTCTGTCAGGTTGGATGGGGAGCGTTGCTGCACAGCTATTTACAGGTCTCTCTAGAGATATTAGATCGGGTTCAAATCCGGGCTCTGGATGGGCTACTCAAGGACATTCAGAGACTTTTCCCCGAAGCCACTACTGCATTGTCTTGGTTGTGTGCTTAGGGTCGTTGTCCTGTTAGAAGGTGAACCTTCTCCCCAGTCTGAGGTACTGAGCGCTCTGAAGAAGGTTTTCATCAAGGATCTCTCTGTACTTTGCTCTGTTCATCTTTCCCTCGATCCTGACTAGTCTCCCAGTTCCTGCCGCTGAAAAACATCCCCACAGCATGATGCTGTCACCACCATGCTTCACCTTAGGGATAATACCAGGTTTCCTCCAGATGTTAGACTTGGCATTTAGGCCAAAGAGTTCGATCTTGGTTTCATCAGACCAGAGAATCTCTGAGAGTCCTTTAGGTGCCTTTTGGCAAACTCCAAGCAGGCTGTTATTTGCCTTTTACTGAGGTGTGGCTTCCGTCTGGCCACTCTACCATAAAGGTCTGATTGGTGGAGTGCTGCAGAGATGGTTGTCCTTCTGGAAGGTTCTCCCATCTTCACAGAGGAACTCTGGAGCTCTGACAGAGTGACCATCAGGTTCTTGGTCACCTACCTGACCAAGGCCCTTCTCCCCTGATTGCTCAGTTTGGCAGGGCGGCCAGCTCTAGGAAGAGTCTTGGTGGTTCCAAACATCTTCCATTTAATAATGATGGAGGCCACTGTCTTCTTGGAGACCTTCAATGCTGCAGACATATTTTGGAACCCTTCCCCAGATCTGTGCCACGACACAATCCCGTCTCGGAGCTCTATGGACAATTCCTTCGACCTCATGTCTTGGTTTTTGCTCTCTGACCTAATATAGACAAGTGTGTGCCTTTCCAAATCATGTCCAATCAAATGAATTTTCCACAGGTGGACTCCAATCAAGTTGTAGAAACATCTCAAGGATGATCAATGGAAACAGGATGCACCTGAGCTCAATTTTGAGTCTCATAGCAAAGGGTCTGAATACTTATGCAAATACGTTTTTTTTGTGTGTGTTTTCATTTTACATTTGCAAAAATGTCTAAAAACCTGTTTTTGCTTTGTCACTATGGGGAATTGTGTGTAGATTGATGAGGAAAACAATTAATTTAATACATTTTAGAATAAGGCTGTAACGTAACAAAATGTGGAAAAAGTCAAGCAGTCTGAATACTTTCCGAATGCACTGTATGTATACATACATACATACACACATACACACACACACACACACACACACACACACACAGACAACACACACCACACAAAAGTCAAGCGGTCTGAATACTTTCCCGAATGCACTGTATGTATATATACATACATACATACATACATACATACATACACACACACAAAGACAACACACATCACACACGCACACACACACACAGGCCAGGTTATTAGGTACACCCATCTAGTACCGAGTCGTACCCCCTTTGACTCCAGATCAGCCTGAATTCTTCGGGGCATTCTACAAGGTGTCAGAAACGTTCCACAGGGATGTTGGTCCATGTGTACGCGATGGTATCATGCAGCTGCTGCAGATTGGAAGCTGGTGCATTCATGCTGCAAACAGCCCGTTCCATCTCATCCCAAAGATGCTCTATCGGGTTGAGGACTGTGCAGACTACTCAAGTAAACTGATTCGCTGTCATGTTCAAGGCAATGTTTTTTACCCTCCTCAATTGTCTACATTTACATTTACATTTTAGTCATTTAGCAGACGCTCTTATCCAGAGCGACTTACAGGTTTTTTTTTTTTTTTCATACCGGCCCCCCGTGGGAATTGGACCCACAACCCTGGCGTTGCAAACGCCATGCTCTACCAACTGAGCTACATCCCTAGTCTAGTGTTGGTGATCATTAGGCTGTGTATATTTTTAGATATAGGCCTATTGTAAATGTGTACTATTGTAGCGTCACCATCTTTATTGCAAAAATAAATACAAATGCACACATAACTTTAAGCTACATATTCATTTGACAAAGGTAATGAACTGCCCATTGATCAGCACAGCAATTGATAAAACAGGACCATGTTTGCAAAACAAGTGTTTCAGAGCTTATGTCAATATTACACAGGTAAGCTAACAGTTACAGAAATCAGGAATGGAGACAGGCTCCATAGACCTCTATATTTGAGTGACTGTGTCCAACACACCACCACCTGACCAAAAAAAGATGTCATGAAATAAATGCTTTTCTCAATGACATGTATTGCTAAAATTAAGGTTTAAGAAAATACAGACAGGCACAACATTACTACAAAACAAAACAGCTCACTCAATCAAGCATGATGGTCTTGTAAGTATAAAAGCAAAGCATGCTTTCATATAATAAAAAAAAGCTTGAAAGGGTAGTGGAATGGGATTAGTGTGGTGTGTGAAGAATCCAATACTTTAGCTTACATGCAGTACAAATCACATTATTGTGGGAGCACCTCCTCTAAGAGAATGAATTAGGCTGTTTGAGAAGGTTTGAATCCTAAGCAACCTGCCTACACATAGTTTGAAGTTCAATAGATCAACAAAGCTACTGTAGTAGATCAAAGCTGTGTGTTGGAAAACATTTGCAGCGCATGGGTGGAGTAGGCGATTTTTTGGCTTCAGACCAATGCCTAATTCTCATTTAAAACATAGTCTTTATTAAAAACAAAAAACTAAGAGTTTAGAAAGAAATATGTTTTTGTCAACTCAGAGAGTGTTTTCTTCACTGCATTTTTTGCCAACATGATTGGTTTGTGTATATGGAGCGGAGGATATCGGGCAAGAGGGGCTCAAATCCTGCCATTTCATCCAGCATGACACTACCTTTGTAACTTGCCCTGCCCTGCTCAAAACCCAACACACACATTTTGGACAGCCACCACAGTGCTTCATCACCCCTCTCCCTCCCTCCCTCTCTTTTTCTTTTCCCCTCACTCTTCATCCCTCTTTCTCTCCTCTCTTTCCATTCATCGCTGCTCACTCTTGGATTGCGTCCTACCTGACAGGTCGCTCCTACCAGGTGGCGTGGCGAAAATCTGTCTCCCCACCACGCGCTCTCACCACTGGTGTCCCCCAGGGCTCAGTTCTAGGCCCTCTCCTATTCTCTCTATACACCAAGTCACTTGGCTCTGTCATATCCTCACATGGTCTCTCCTATCATTGCTACGCAGACGACACACAATTAATTTTCTCCTTTCCCCCTTCTGATAACAAGGTGGCGAATCGCATCTCTGCATGTCTGGCAGACATATCAGTGTGGATGTCGGATCACCACCTCAAGCTGAACCTCGGCAAGACGGAGATACTCTTCCTCCCGGGGAAGGACTGCCCGCTCCATGATCTCGCCATCACGGTTGACAACGCCAATGTGTCCTCCTCCCAGAGTGCAAAGAACCTTGGCGTGACCCTGGACAACACCCTGTCGTTCTCCGATCCTGCAGGTTCATGCTCTACAACATTTGCAGAGTACGACCCTACCTTACACAGAAAGCGGCACAGGTCCTAATCCAGGCACTTGTCATCTCCCGTCTGGATTACTGCAACTCACTGTTGGCTGGGCTCCCTGCCTGTGCCATTAAACCCCTACAACTTATCCAAAACGCTGCAGCCTGTCTGGTGTTTTTTTTTTTTTTTTAGGTGCTCTCATGTCACCCCGCTCCTCCGCACACTCCACTGGCTTCCAGTTGAGGCTAGCATCTACTACATGACCATGTCTCTCATCACCCTCAAAGGACTTCCACACAGACAGACAGCTTAGTCTGAGACACAATGTCACCAGAGAGAGAGGAGGAAGAGAGGGAGGGAGAGGAGGGGGGAAGAGAGGGGAGGAGGAAGAGAGAGAGGAGAGAGAGGGAGAGAGAGGGGGAGAGTGAGCGGGAGAGAGCATGGGGAGATCTAGAGGGAGGAGAGAGGGGGGGATAGAGGGGGGAGAGAGAGAGGTTGAAGATTGAGAGTGAAGAGATGTAGATGGAGGGGGGAGAGAGAGGAGAAGAGAGAGAGGGGGAGAGAGGAGAGAGGTTGAAGAGTGAGAGTGAAGAGATGTAGAGGGAGGGGGGAGAGAGAGGGGAAGAGAGAGAGGGGGAGAGAGGAGAGAGGTTGAAGAGTGAGAGTGCGTAGATGTAGACAGAGGAGAGAGAGGGAGGAGAGAGGGGAAGAGAGAAAGGGGGAGAGAGGAGAGAGAGAGGTTGAAGAGTGAGAGTGCGTAGATGTAGAGGGAGGAGAGAGGGAGAAAGAGAGGGGAAGAGAGAGAGGGAGAAGATGTAGAGGGAGGAGAGAGAGAGGGAGAAGGAAGAGAGGGGAAGAGGGAGGGAGGATGGTGGGCTTCAGACTCTACAGAGAGCTCATAACACCCTGTTCATGCATAAGGCCTTCCTCGCTCAATACCTCTCTGTAGTTCACTCAGGTACACACAGATACACACAGACACTTTAACTTTCCATCTGATGTGCTGTCACAGCCATGGGAGGCCAGTCCTTGGATCAATGATCATTTATGATATTAATGTATCAGCCTTTTACAGATCCTGCTATTCAGCTTTAGTGTGGCTGGCTGGGAGCAGGCCTGAGTCACTCATCCATAACACCAGTGTGTGTGCGTGCATGTGTGTGTGTGCGGCACTTATCTATAACCCCACTGACTGGCTCGCTGTGGAGAGCTAGCTACATATTACAAATGTGAACACTACATTAATCTTACTAGCTGCACACGCATGGCTGTTTCTGACACACACATGATAAACAGCAACCTTTTTGATCTGTGTCCCAAATGGCACCCTAATTCATATGGTGAACTTCTTTTGACCAGGCTCATAGGGCTCTGTTCAAAAGTAGTGCCCGATATAAGGAATAGGACGCTTTTTGGGATGCAACCCAAACTGCTTTCGTCTACTGTGTTCTAGTATCTGACATGTACCTGAAAACGTATCTTTACAGAGCAAAGCACTTTAGAAAAGAAGAATACAATTGTTTGGGGAGGAGAGGAGAGGAGGAAAGAACGTACAGATTGACTCCTAGAGAGGTGTTTCTTCTGTGCCTCCATCTCTTGACGGTCGAAAGCAAAGCAAAGGTCAGAGACTCAGGCTGCGTCCCAAATGGCACCCTATTCCCTATGTAGTGTACCCTATTCCCTATGTAGTGCACCTATTCCCTTTGTAGTGTACCCTATTCCCTATGTAGTGCACCCTATTCCCTATGTAGTGTGCCCTATTGATGTGTACTCTCTTGAACCTCACACACACACACACACACACCTGGATCCTGATGATGATGCCTGCAAGGAAGGACACCTGTTGTGTGTTTATATATATATATATATATAGGCTCTTATGTCCTGCGCTGTGAGATGGAGAGGACGGTGCTGTGCACACACGCACGCACACGCTCACACACATACAACCATGTATACACACACATACACACATACACACACATAGGCACACACACATACATTACACACACACACGCACACACATATATATATATATATATATATATATATAACACTCCTGTAATACACCCAACAACAGAGAGGAGATGGAGCATCAGGACTAGTGCTTTAATATAAACAGATTTTGTGACAAGGCTGCCAACTAGAGGTGGAAAATATCTCAAACTCCTGGATCAACCATGCAGCACGTCACACTCAAGAAACCAATGTCTTAACCACTTGGCCAAGAGCATATTCCCTCTTGGGCAGGGGGGTGACACTGATTTTGAACATAGGCAGGGCTACCTCATCACGAGAGCTTGAGTCCCACACACACACACACACTCCTCCGTCTCTGTGCATGATAGTCCACAGGGGAGGATTCATCCTTGAACCACGCTAGGTATCTAATCTTCCCTGAATATGCTGTGCTACACTGTGCATTTGCATGCTAATCTAGAGAGAGAGGGGGAATGACGAGGGGTCACACACTAGCACTACTCTGAGTCATCTGCTTATTGATGCTTTGTTGAGAGAAACAGAGAGAGAGAGAGAGAGAGAGAGAGAGAGAGAGAGAGAGAGAGAGAGAGAGAGAGAGAGAGAGAGAGAGAGAGACAGAGAGAGAGACAGAGAGAGAGAGAGACAGAGAGAGAGAGACAGAGAGAGAGAGACAGAGAGAGAGACAGAGAGAGAGAGAGACAGAGTCTCGTCCCTCTTTTTTCCATTCACAGACATCCAAAGAATTGTGGAAAAGAAAAGTAGCTGCTATGTGAGTAAGGGGTATGCATGCGTAGAGATATACAGTATCTCACAAAAGTGAGTACACCCCTCACATTTTTGTAAATATTTGAGTATATCTTTTCATGTGACAACACTGAAGACATGACACTTTGCTACAATGTAAAGTAGTGAGTGTACAGCTTGTATAACAGTGTACATTTGCTGTCCCCTCAAAACAACACAACACACTCTGTTAATGTCTAAACCGCTGGCAACAAAAGTGAGTACACCCCTATGTGAAAATGTCCAAATTGGTCCCAAAGTGTCAATATTTTGTGTGGCCACCATCATTTTCCAGCTCTGCCTTAACGCTCTTGGGCATGGAGTTCACCAGAGCTTCACAGGTTGCCACTGGAGTCCTCTTCCACTCCTCCATGACGACACCCCAATGCTTCACAGTAGGTATGGTGTTCTTTGGATGCAACTCAGCATTCTTTGTCCTCCAAACACGACGAGTTGAGTATTTACCAAAAAGTTATATTTTGGTTTCATCTGACCATATGCCATTCTCCCAATCCTCTTCTGGATCATCCAAATGCACTCTAGCAAACTTCAGACGGGCCTGGACATGTACTGGCTTAAGCAGGGGGACACGTCTGGCACTGCAGGATTTGAGTCCCTGGCGGCGTAGTGTGTTACTGATGGTAGGCTTTGTTACTTTGGTCCCAGCTCTCTGCAGGTCATTCACTAGGTCCCCCTGTGTGGTTCTGGGATTTTTGCTCACCGTTCTTGTGATCATTTTGACCCCACGGGGTGAGATCTTGCATGGAGCCCCAGATCGAGGGAGATTATCAGTGGTCTTGTATGTCTTCCATTTCCTAATAATTGCTCCCACATTTGATTTCTTCAAACCAAGCTGCTTACCTATTGCAGATTCAGTATTCCCAGCCTGGTGCAGGTATATAATTTTGTTTCTGGTGTCCTTTGACAGCTCTTTGGTCTTGGCCATAGTGGAGTTTGGAGTGTGACTGTTTGAGGTTGTGGACAGGTGTCTTTTATACTCTTAACAAGTTCAAACAGGTGCCATTAATACAGGTAACGAGTGGAGGACAGAGGAGCCTCTTAAAGAAGAAGTTACAGGTCTGTGAGAGCCAGAAATCTTGCTTGTTTGTAGGTGACCAAATACTTATTTTCCACCATAATTTGCAAATAAATTCATAAAAAATCCTACAATGTGATTTTCTAGAGAAAAAAAATCTCAATTTGTCTGTGATAGTTGATGTGTACCTATGATGAAAATTACAGGCCTTTCTCATATTTTTAAGTGGGAAAACTTGCACAATTGGTGGCTGACTAAATACTTTTTTTCCCCACAGTAAATGGAATTTCCCTGATGTTTGCAGAGATCACAAGAAATGTATATCTCTAAACTCTTCCTAGGCCCTACTCTCCTTTTTTTCATTAATTCTGTCTTTCTTTCTTCTTAGCTATGACTCCAGTGGCTTTAAGCCCCGTCGATGCCAGTAGCAGTACTCAGGGAGAAGTGCACCCATGCAGAGATCCATTAGGCAAAAAACAATCGCACACAGAGGGAGCCAATTTGATCAATATTGAGTATGAGCCCACCTTGGTTACTACAAGCTTCACTCTGTTGATCTACGTGTGTGCGTGCACATGGGATTTTTGGAGTGGCGGACACCTTTTGGTAACATGATAACCTTGCCGGTCCCACTCCCATTCACAAGGGGGCGATAGCCCTGCCACATCGGACAAGCCCTGCCACATCCGACAAGCGTCAGAGCCGGTGTAGTACGATTCAATCTTAGTCCTGTATTGACTCTTTGCCTGTTTGATGGTTCGTCGGAGGGCATAGCGGGATTTCTTATAAGCGTCCGGGTTAGAGTCCCGCTCCTTGAAAGCGGCAGCTCTACCCTTTAGCTCAGTGCGGATGTTTCCTGTAATCCATGGCTTCTGGTTGGGGTATGTACGTACGGTCACTGTGGGGACGACATCATCGATGCACTTATTGATGAAGCCAGTGACTGATGTGGTGTAATCCTCAATGCTATCTGAAGAACCCCGGAACATGTTCCAGTCTGTGCTAGCAAAACAGTCCTGTAGCTTAGCATCTGCGTCATCTGACCACTTTTTTATTTACCGAGTCACTGGTGCTTCCTGCTTTAGTTTTTGCCTATAAGCAGGAATCAGGAGGATAGAGTTATGGTCAGATTTGCCAAATGGAGGGCGAGGGAGAGCTTTGTATGCGTCTCTGTGTGTGGAGTAAAGGTGGTCTAGAGTTTTTTTTCCTCTGGTTGCACATTTAACATGCTGGTAGAAATTAGGTAGATCGGATTTAAGTTTCCCTGCATTAAAGTCCCCGGCCACTAGGAGCGCTGCCTCTGGATGAGCATTTTCCTGTTGACTTATGGCCTCATACAGCTCATTCAGTGTAATCTTAATGCCAGCATTGGTTTGTGGTGGTAAATAGACAGCTATGAAAAACATAGATGAAAACTCTATTGGTAAATAGTGTGGTCTACAGCTTATCATAAGATACTCTACCTCAGGCGAGCAAAACCTCGAGACTTCCTTAGTATTTGATTTTGTGCACCAGCTGTTGTTTACAAATATACACAGACCGCCACCGGAGTCAGCCGTTCTATCCTGCCGATGTAGCGTATAGCCAGCTAGCTATATGTTATCCATGTCGTCGTTCAGCCACGACTCGGTGAAACATAAGATATTACAGTTGTTAATGTCCCGTTGGTAGGATAACCGTAATCTTAGGTCATCCAATTTATTTTCCAATGATTGAAGATTGGCTAATAGGATTGATGGGAGCGGCAGTTTACTCGCTCGCCGTCGGATCCTTACAAGGCACCCCGACCTACGTCCACGATATCTCCATCTCTTCCTCATGCGAATGACGGGGATTTGGGCCTTGTCGGGTGTCTGTAGGATATCCTTCGCGGCCGCCTCGTTGAAGAAAAATTATTAGTCCAATACGAGGTAAGTAATTGCTGTCCTGATATCCAGAAGCTCTTTTTGGTTATAAGAGACGATGGCAGAAACATTATGTACAAAATAAATTACCAATAACGCGGAAAAACACACATAATAGTACAATTGGTTAGAGGGCTGTAAAACGGCAGCCATCTTCTCCGGTGCTTAGGGGTGTACTCACTTTTGTTGCCAGCAGTTTAGACATTAATGGCTGTGTGTTGAGTTGTTTTGAAGGGACAGCAAATGTACACTGTTATACAAGCTGTACACTCACTACTTTACATTGTAGCAGGTGTCATTTCTTCAGTGTTGTCACATGAAAAGACATACTCAAATATTTACAAAAATGTGAGGGGTGTACTCACTTTTGTGAGATACTGTAAATACCAGAAAATACATTTGCCGTGTTGTGAGGGTCTTTTTAGCCCCGTTCTAATAAACATTTGTCTCTCAGACAAGAAGATAGTGGTTGTCATGGAAACCATGTCTTCCTTCCTGCCCCATCCCCCCAATGCGACTGTAAGGGGTCAACTGCATATGACACAGCAGTGAATAATATCACAATAACAAGCTGGATACACATGCATACAAACATACACCCACACGCTCCAGCAGAGCCTCAATCCACACAGTAAAGTCGGAAAATATTTATTTTCCGATTTGTACTTTGTGTTGTACAAGGCGTCAGATACACCTATATCTACATATACTATATACATGCCCGTCTGAAGTTTGCCAATGAACAACTGAATGATTCAGAGGAGAACTGGGTGAAAGTGTTGTGGTCAAATGAGACCAAAATCGTGCTCTTTGGCATCAACTCAACTCGCCGTGTTTGGAGGAGGAGGAATGCTGCCTATGACCCCAAGAACACCATCCCCACCGTCAAACATGGAGGTGGAAACATTATGCTTTGGGGGTGTTTTTCTGCTAAGGGGACAGGACAACTTCACCGCATCAAAGGGACGATGGATGGGGCCATGTACCGTCAAATCTTGGGTGAGAACCTCCTTCCCTCAGCCAGGGCATTGAAAATGGGTCGTGGATGGGTATTCCAGCATGACAATGACCCAAAACACACGGCCAAGGCAACAAAGGAGTGGCTCAAGAAGAAGCACATTAAGGTCCTGGAGTGGCCTAGCCAGTCTCCAGAACGTAATCCCATAGAAAATCTGTGGAGGGAGCTGAAGGTTCGAGTTGCCAAACGTCAGCCTAAAAACCTTAATGACTTGGAGAAGATCTGCAAAGAGGAGTGGGACAAAATCCCTCCTGAGATGTGTGCAAACCTGGTCGCCAACTACAAGAAACGTCTGACCTCTGTGATTGCCAACAAGGGTTTTGCCACCAAGTACTAAGTCATGTTTTGCAGAGGGGTCAAATACTTATTTCCCTCATTAAAATGCAAATCAATTTATAACATTTTTGACATGTGTTTTTCTGGATTTATGTTATTGTTATTCTGTCTCTCACTGTTCAAATAAACCTACCATTAAAATTATAGACTGATCATTTCTTTGTCAGTGGGCAAACATACAAAATCAGCAGGGGATCAAATACTTTTATCCCTCAATGTACAGTATGTGTGTGTATGTGAGTGTGTGTGTGTGTGTGTGTGTGTGTGTGTGTGTGTGTGTGTGTGTGTGTGTGTGTGTGTGTGTGTGTATGTGTGTGTAGGTGACTAGACTATGTCCCTCCTGAAGAGTGAATAGAGTTGTAGGTAACTATTAGGGTTATCTCCTCCACTCAGAAACACCACCTTTCTCTCTGCACTCTGGAAGTTCCCAGCCCAGTGTGTGTTAGTTCTTCTATGTCCCAAATGGCACCCTGTTCCATATACAGGGCATTCGGAAAGTATTCAGACCCCTTGACTTTTTCCACATTTTGTTAAGTTACAGCCTTATTCTAAATTGATTAAATTAATAAACAATTCTCATCAATCTACACACAATACAGCGTCTTGCGAAACCATTCACCCCCCTTGGCATTTTTCCTATTTTGTTGCCTTACAACCTGGAATTAAAATTGATTTTTTGGGGGCTTTGTATCATTTGATTTACACAACATGCCTACCACTTTGAAGATGCAAAATATTTTTTATTGTGAAACAAACAAGAAATAAGACCAAAAAAATGAAAACTTGAGCGTGCATAACTATTCACCCCCCCAAAGTCAATACTTTGTAGAGCCACCTTTTGCAGCAATTACAGCTGCAAGTCTCTTTTTTTGCCCATTCTTCAAGGCAAAACTGCTCCAGCTCCTTCAAGTTGGATGGGTTCCGCTGGTGTACAGCAATCTTTAAGTCATACCACAGATTCTCAATTGGATTGAGGTCTGGGCTTTGACTAGGCCATTCCAAGACATTTAAATGTTTCCCCTTAAACCACTCGAGTGTTGCTTTAGCAGTATGCTTAGGGTCATTGTCCTGCTGGAAGGTGAACCTCCGTCCCAGTCTCAAATCTCTGGAAGACTGAAACAGGTTTCCCTCAAGAATTTCCCTGTATTTAGCGCCATCCATCATTCCTTCAATTCTGACCAGTTTCCCAGTCCCTGCCGATGAAAACACTGATGGTGTTCTCGGGGTGATGAGAGGTGATGGGTTTGCGCCAGACATAGCGTTTTCCTTGATGGCCAAATAGCTCAATTTTAGTCTCATCTGACCAGAGTACCTTCTTCCATATGTTTTGGGAGTCTCCCACATGCCTTTTGGCGAACACCAAACATGTTTGCTTATTTTTTTCTTTAAGCAATGGCTTTTTTCTGGCCACTCTTCCGTAATGCCGAGCTCTGTGGAGTGCACGGCTTAAAGTGGTCCTATGGACAGATACTCCAATCTCTGCTGTGGAGCTGTGCAGCTCCTTCAGGGTTATCTTTGATCTCTTTGTTGCCTCTCTGATTAATGCCCTCTATGTCTGGTCCGTGAGTTTTGGTGGGCTGCCCTCTCTTGGCAGGTTTGTTGTGGTGCCATATTCTTTCCATTTTTTAATAATGGATTTAATGGTGCTCCGTGGGATGTTAAAATTTTATTTTTTTATAACCCAACCATGATCTGAACTTCTCCACAACTTTGTCCCTGACCTGTTTGGAGAGCTCCTTGGTCTTCAAGGTGCCGCTTGCCTGGTGGTGCCCCTTGCTTAGTGGTGTTGCAGAATCTGGGGCCTTTCAGAACAGGTGTATATATACTGAGATCATGTGACAGATCATGTGACACTTAGATTGCACACAGGTGGACTTTATTTAACTAATTATGTGACTTCTGAAGGTAATTGGTTGCACCAGATTTTATTTAGTGGCTTCATAGCAAAGGGGGTGAATACATATGCACACACAACTTTTCCGATATGTATTCTTTAGAATTTTTTGAAACAAGATATTTTTCTCATTTCACTTCACCAATTTGGACTATTTTGTGTATGTCTATTACATGAAATCCAAATAAAAATCTATTTCAATTACAGGTTGTAATGCAACAAAATAGGAAAAAAGCCAAGGGGGATGAATACTTGTGCAAGGCACTTTAGCCCATAATGTCACGATCGTCTGAAGAAGCGGACCAATACGCAGCGCGTGGAGTGAACATGATGACTTTATTAAATAAAGCAACCACAAAAAACAACAAATGACGATAGTGAAGTCCTCTGTAACACTGACAGAAACATGGAACAAAAACCCACAAACACACAGTGAAACACAACAGTTTAAATATGGCTCCCAATCAGAGATAACGAGCCGACAGCTGACACTCGTTACCTCCGATTGGGAGTCAATGACCAAACATAGAAACCAACCCAACAGAAAAGCAAACATAGAAATACACCCAACAGAAAAATAACAACCCTGGCTCAAAATAAAAGTCCATAGAGCCAGAGTGTCACAGTACCCCCCCCTAAAGGTGCGAACTCCGGGCGCACCAGCATACAGTCTAGGGGAGGGTCTGGGTGGGCGTCTGTCCATGGTGGCGGCTCTGGCACTGGTCGTGGTCCCCACCCCACCATAGTCACTACCTGCTTACGTAACCTCCTCCAAATGACCACCCCCCAACTAAACCCCACAGGATTAAGGGGCAGCACCGGACTAAGAGGCAGCACCGGACTCAGGGGCAGCACCGGACTAAGGGGCAGCACCGGGCTAAGGGGCAGTACCGGACTCAGGGGCAGCACCGGACTAAGGGGCAGCACCGGACTAAGGGGCAGCACCAGGATAAGGGACAGCACCAGGATAAGGGGCAGCACCAGGATAAGGGACAGCACCGGGCTAAGGGGCAGTACCGGACTAAATGGCGGATCCTGGCTGGCTGGCTCTGGCGGATCCTGGCTGGCTGGCGGATCCCGGCTGGACGGCTCTGGCGGATCCTGGCTGGCGGAAGGCTCTGGCTGATCCTGTCTGGCGGAAGGCTCTGGCTGATCCTGTCTGGCGGAAGGCTCTGGCTGATCCTGTCTGGCGGACGGCTCTGGCTCCTGTCTGGCGGAAGGCTCTGGCTGATCCTGTCTGGCGGAAGGCTCTGGCTGATCCTGTCTGGCGGAAGGCTCTGGCTGATCCTGTCCGGCGGAGAGCTCTAGCGGCTCCGGTCTGGCGGACGGCTCTGAAGGCTCATGGCAGACGGGCGGCTTTGCAGGCTCAGTACAGACGGGCAGTTCAGACGGCGTTGGGCAGACGGACAGTTCAGACGGCGTTGGGCAGACGGGCAGTTCAGGCGCCAAGTTGGGCAGACGGGCAGTTCAGACGGCGTTGGGCAGACGGACAGTTCAGGCGCCCGTTGGGCAGACGGGCAGTTCAGACGGCGTTGGGCAGACGGACAGTTCAGGCCCCCGTTGGGCAGACGGCAGACTCTGGCCGTCTGAGGCGCACCGTAGGCCTGGTGCGTGGTGCCGGAACTGGAGGTACCGGGCTGAGGACACGCATCTCAGGGCTAGTGCGGGGAGAAGCAACAGGGCATGCTTGGCCCTGGGGACGCACCGTAGGCCTGATGCGTGGTGCCGGAACTGGAGGTACCGGGCTGAGGACACGCATCTCAGGGCTAGTGCGGGAAGCAGCAACAGGGCATGCTTGGCCCGGGGGACGCATCGTAGGCCTGATGCGTGGTGCCGGAACTGGAGGTACCGGGCTGAGGACACGCATCTCAGGGCTAGTGCGGGGAGAAGGAACAGGCCGGACCGGGCTGGCGACGCGCACCGTAGACTTGGTGCGGGTGGCAGGAACAGGCCGGGTCGGGCTGGCGACGCGCACCGTAGACTTGGTGCGGGTGGCAGGAACAGGCCGGGCCGGGCTGTCGACGCACACCGTATCCTTGGTGCGTGGAGCAGGAACAGGCCGGGCAGGGCTGTCGACGCACACCGTATCCTTGGTGCGTGGAGCAGGAACAGGCCGGGCAGGGCTGTCGACGCACACCGTATCCTTGGTGCGTGGAGCAGGAACAGGCCGGGCAGGGCTGTCGACGCACACCGTATCCTTGGTGCGTGGAGCAGGAACAGGCCGGTCCGTACTGGCGACGCACACCATAGGGTCTGTGCGTGGAGCAGGAACAGGCCGGGCTGGGCTGGCGACGCACACCGTAGGTTCTGTGCGTGGAGCAGGAACAGGCCGGACTGGGCTGGCGACGCACACCGTAGGTTCTGTGCGTGGAGCAGGAACAGACCGGGCTGGGCTGGCGACGCACACCGCGGGCCTGGTGCGTGGAGCAGGAACAGGCCGGGCAGGGCTGTCGACGCACACCGTATCCTTGGTGCGTGGAGCAGGAACAGGCCGGGCTGGCCTGGCGACGCACACCGTGGGCTTGATGCGTGGAGTAGGAACAGGCCGGTCCGTACTGGGAACACACACCACTGGCTTTAACTGGGGATCAGGAACGGGCCGGACCGGACTGGTAACACACATCAGTCTCTCACGCCGTGCCGCAACAACTTCCCTTCCTCTACTCGCCAATGGCTCCCGTAATCCGATAGCCTTCTCTCCACGTCTCCCTGTAGCAGCCTCCTGCTGCCCAGCCGCCTAAACCATGTGCCCCCCAAAAAACTTTTTGGGGTTGCCTCTCGTCCTTCCAACGATGATGGCCCTGCTGACGCCGTTGCTCCTCTCTCGCCAGGGCCTTGATCTTCCCCCAAGGTCCCTTGCCCCCGAGCATGTCCTCCCAGGACCACGATTTGCCCACCTGGGCCATCGCCAGCCTCTCGAGCTCCTTACCAGGCGCTTCCTCCCATGTCCAGCTGTCTTGCTCCTGGACACGCTGCTTGGTCCTTCTATGGTGGGTTTTTCTGTCACGATCGTCTGAAGAAGCGGACCAATACGCAGCGCGTGGAGTGAACATGATGACTTTATTAAATAAAGCAACCACAAAAAAAACAACAAATGACGATAGTGAAGTCCTCTGTAACACTGACAGAAACATGGAACAAAAACCCACAAACACACAGTGAAACACAACAGTTTAAATATGGCTCCCAATCAGAGATAACGAGCCGACAGCTGACACTCGTTACCTCCGATTGGGAGTCAATGACCAAACATAGAAACCAACCCAACAGAAAAGCAAACATAGAAATACACCCAACAGAAAAATAACAACCCTGGCTCAAAATAAAAGTCCATAGAGCCAGAGTGTCACACATAATGACAAAGCAAAAACTGGTTTGTAGAAATGTTTGCAAACGTATAAAAAAATAACTATTCAGACCCTTTACCCAGTACATTGTTGGAGCACCTTTGGCAGCGATAACAGCCTCGAGTCTTCTTGGGTATAACGCTACAAGCTTGGCACACTTGAATTTTGGGAGTTTCTCACTTTCTTCTCTGCAGATCCTCTAAAGTTATGTCAGGTTGGATGGGGAGCGTCGCTGCACAGCTATTTTCAGGTCTTTCCAGAGATCTTTCATCGGGTTCAAGTCCGGGCTCTGGCTGGGCCACTTAAGGACATTCAGAGACTTGTCCCAAAGCCACTCCAGCATTGTCTTGGCTGTGTGCTTAGGGTCGTTGTCCTGTTGGAAGGTGAACCTTTGCCCCTGTCTGAGGTTCTGAGCGCTCTGGAGCAGGTTTTCATCAAGGATCTCTATGTACTTTGCTCCGTTCATCTTTCCCTCGATCCTGACTAGTCTCCCAGTCCCTGCCGCTGAAAAACTCCACAGCATGATGCTGCCACCACCATGCTTCACCGTAGGGATGGTATTGGCCAGGTGATGAGTGGTGACTGGTTTCCTCCAGACATGACGCTTTGCATTCAGGCCAAATAGTTCAATCTTGGTTTCATCAGACAGGAGAGTCCTTTAGGTGCCTTTTGGCATACTCCAAGCAGCCTGTCATGTGCCTTTTACTGAGGAGTGACTTCCGTCTGGCCACTCTACCATAAAGGCCTGATTGGTAGACTGCTGCAGAGATGATTGTCCTTCTGGAAGGTTCTCCCATCTCCACAGAGGACCTCTGGAGCTCTGTCAGTGACCTTCGGGTTCTTGGTCACCTCCCTGACCAAGGCCCTTCTCCCTCGATTGCTCAGTTTGGCTTGGCGGCCAGCTTTAGGAAGAGTCTTGGTGGTTCCAAACTTCTTCCATTTAAGAACGATGGAGGCCCTGTGTTCTTGGGGAACTTCAATGCTGCAGAAATCTTTTGGTACCCTTCCCCAGATCTGTGCTTCGACACAATCCTGTCTCGGAGCTTTACGGACAATTCCTTTGACATCATGGCTTGGTTTTTGCTCTGACATGTACTGTCAACTGTGGGACCTTATAGAGACAGGTGTGTGCCATTCCAAATCATGTCCAATTAATTGAATTTACCACAGGTGGACTCCAATCAAGTTGTAGAAACATCTCAAGGACGATCAATGGAAACAGGTTGCACCTGAGCTCAATTTCGAATCTCATAGCAAAGGGTCTGAATACTTATGTAAATAAGGTATGTCTGTTTAGTTTTGTTATACATTTGCAAAAATTTCCAAAAACATGTTTTCACTTTGTCATTATGGGGTATTGTGTGTTGATTGATGATGAAAATAATGTATTTAATCCATTTTAGAATAAGGCTGTAACGTAACAACATTTGGAAAAAGTGAAGTGGTATGAATACTTTCCGAATGCACTGTATACTGTATAGTTCACTAATGTTGACCAGAGCCTATAACAAGTAGTGCACTATATAGAGAATAGGCTGACATTTGATTACATAACAGTGACTTAATAGGCTCAAGAAAATACCCAGCTTTTTAGTTCTAACATGTTTCTTCAGCTTGAGAGTAGATGGAATGAAGGGAGGGAGGGCGGGAGGGAGGGAGGAGAGGAGAGGAGAGGATGATGGGAGGGAGGGAGGGAGGAGGGAGGGAGGGAGGGAGGGAGGGGGAGGATGATGGGAGGGATGGAGGAGAGGAGAGGAGAGGATGATGTGAGGGAGGGAGGAGGAGAGGAGGGGATGATGTGAGGGAGGGAGGAGGAGAGGAGGGGATGATGTGAGGGAGGGAGGAGGAGAGGAGGGGATGATGGGAGGGAGGGAGGAGGAGAGGAGGGGATGATGGGAGGGAGGGAGGAGGAGAGGAGGGGATGATGGGAGGGATGGAGGAGAGGAGAGGAGGGGATGATGGGAGGGATGGAGGAGGAGAGGAAGGGATGATGGGAGGGAGGGAGGAGGAGAGGAGGGGATGATTGGAGGGAGGAGGAGAGGAGGGGATGATGGGAGGGATGGAGGAGGAGGGAAGGGGATGATGGGAGGGAGGAGGAGAGGAGGGGATGATGGCAGGGATGGAGGAGAGGAGAGGAGGGGATGATGGGAGGGATGGAGGAGAGGAGAGGAGGGGATGATGGGAGGGATGGAGGAGAGGAGAGGAGGGGATGATGGGAGGGACGGAGGAGGAGAGGAGGGGATGATGTGAGGGAGTGAGGAGGAGAGGAGGGGATGATGGGAGGGAGGGAGGAGGAGAGGAGGGGATGATGGGAGGGATGGAGGAGAGGAGAGTAGGGGATGATGGGAGGGATGGAGGAGAGGAGAGTAGGTGATGATGGGAGGGATGGAGGAGAGGAGAGGAGGGGATGATGGGAGGGAGGGAGGAGGAGAGGAGGGGATGATCGGAGGGAGGGAGGAGAAGAGGAGGGGATGATGGGAGGGATGAAGGAGAGGAGAGGAGGGGATGATGGGAGGGAGTGAGGAGGAGAGGAGGGGATGATGGGAGGGAGGGAGGAGGATAGGAAGCGATGATGGGAGGGAGGGAGGAGGAGAGGAGGGGATGATGGGAGGGAAGAGGAAAGGAGGGGATGATGGGAGGGAGGGAGGAGGAGAGGAGGGGATGATGGGAGGGAGGAGAGGAGAGGAGGGGATGATGGGAGGGATGGAGGAGAGGTGAGGAAGGGATGATGGAAGGGAGGGAGGAGGAGAGGAGGGGATGATGGGAGGGAGGAGGAGAGGAGGGGATGATGGGAGGGAGGGAGGAGGAGAGGAGTGGATGATGGGAGGGAGTGAGGAGGAGAGGAGGGGTTGATGGGGGGAGGGAGGAGAGGAGAGGAGGGGATGATGGGAGGGATGGAGGAGAGGTGAGGAAGGGATGATGGGAGGGAGGAGGAGGAGAGTAGGGGATGATGGGAGGGAGGAGGAGAGGAGGGGATGATGGGAGGGATGGAGGAGAGGAGGGGGTGATGGGAGGGATGGAGGAGAGGAGAGGAGGGGATGATGGGAGGGAGTGAGGAGGAGAGGAGGGGATGATGGGAGGGAGGAGGAGAGGAGGGGATGATGGGAGGGATGGAGGAGAGGAGAGGAGGGGATGATGGGAGGGATGGAGGAGAGGAGAGGAGGGGATGATGGGAGGGACGGAGGAGGAGAGGAGGGGATGATGGGAGGGACGGAGGATGAGAGGAGGGGATGATGGGAGGGAGTGAGGAGGAGAGGAGGGGATGATGGGAGGGAGGGAGGAGGAGAGGAGGGGATGATGGGAGAGAGGGAGGAGGAGAGGAGGGGATGATGAGAGGGATGGAGGAGGAAGACGAGGAGAGGAGGGTAGAGGATGATGAGATGAAGGGAAGGGAAGGGAAGGGAAGGGAAGGGAAGGGAAGGGAAGGGAAGGGAAGGGAAGGGAAGGGAAGGGAAGCGAAGCGAAGCGAAGGGAAGGGGATTTAGGGAGGGAGAGAAGGAGAGGAGAAAAAACAGATAAAACACAGCCTTGCTGGTCTCTCAGGGTGGAGGGAGAGATTTTAACCTGTTGCTTGTCGTTATTAGCAGAGAAGCTGAGAGAGGAGACGAGATAATTCAGTTCGTCTTGGACGGGAGATGAGAGTGGGAGAAGACTGCATAATGTATTGATGCATGTGTTTACTGTCTATGCCTGCCGTCGAGACGGGAGCATATGTTAACAGGCACACCCTTTAGCTAGCCTGTCTGTCTGCCTGCCGGTTTGTCTGCCTGTCTGGTGAGGGTTGGTGTGTGTACAAGGTTGAGAGGATGTTGTGGAGACAGGATGACTCGTTCAGTGACAATGTGATAGTGAGGAGGGGACTTGGGTTGGCTTGGAGAGAGAGAGAGAGAGAGAGAGAGAGAGAGAGAGAGAGAGAGAGAGAGAGAGAGAGAGAGAGAGAGAGAGAGAGAGAGAGAGAGAGAGAGAGAGAGAGAGAGAGAGAGAGAGAGAGAGAAGAGAGAATAGAGAGCGAGAGAGAGAGAGAGAGAGAGAGAGAGAGAGAGAGAGAGAGAGAGAGAGAGAGAGCAGAGAGAGAGAGAGAGAGAGAGGGGGGGGTAAGTGGTAGACAGAGAGAGAGGTGAGGGAGAATAAGGAGGGAGATGCACATAGTGAGAGAAGAATGGAGTATTCACTACTCTGTTTAATATTTTCCTCTACACGCTTGGATATTGAGAAGTTAGCGAGAGGAGAGGAGACAGGGATTATACCTGGCCTATTGCCTCCCCCCTCCTTCCCTCCCCACCACAGCTATTGTGCTGCCTCTCCTTTGTAATTACAACAGGAAATTAGTTTGGGAGAAAACAGCGTTCGAGCACCAGCTGGCTGGCTGGCTGGATCCACACTCACACACACTCACACATTCCAATCTACCAGTTTAGTTTAGTTAGACACTGCTTTAACACTTAAGAGTCTCAAATTAAGAGTCTCCAATTAAGAGTCCCCAATTAAGTCTCAAATTCCCTACATAGTGCACTACTTTTGACCAGGGCCCTGGCACCCTGTTACCTACATATAGCAGCCCATTGGGTGCACTATGCAGGGAATAGGCCGGGTGCCATTTGCGAAGCACCCTTAGGGTCTAAGCAATTCAGCACTAAACTACAGAGATGTACTTCTCTTAATTGTCTCTTTTCCATCCCATATTCATTGGAAGTATCAGTGTCATGTAGCCTAATAGTCTACATGTGGCTAATAATACGTGTGTCTAATGGTGTTGTACATCTTTCACCCTCCTGGGACTTTTCTACCCTGCTTAATAAAGCATTACAATAGTGTGAATCAGCTTTCTACCATGCTTAATAAAGCTTTACAATAGTGTGAATCAGCTTTCTACCCTGCTTAATAAAGCACTACAATAGTGTGAAGCAGCTTTCTACCATGCTTAATAAAGCTTTACAATAGTGTGAATCAGCTTTCTACCCTGCTTAATAAAGCACTACAATAGTGTGAAGCAGCTTTCTACCCTGCTTAATAAAGCACTACAATAGTTTGAAGCAGCTTTCTACCCTGCTTAATAAAGCACTACAATAGTGTGAATCAGCTTTCTACCCTGCTTAATAAAGCATTACAATAGTGTGAATCAGCTTTCTACCCTGCTTAATAAAGCATTACAATAGTGTGAAGCAGCTTTCTACCCTGCTTGATAAAGCATTACAATAGTCCCCAGTAGTTCACTGCAGGCCAGGCCAAGGAAGACATGAGTATTATTAAGACTATTATAGAGGCTAGAATACGTAGAAATGGCAATAGGAGAGATTGTTGTCTCCTCTTTAGTCTTTAGTCTCTAAGACTGTTCAATAGACTGTTTTGCAAGGTAAGACACTAAGGGCCGGTTCCCCCGACCAAGATTAAACCCACTCATAGACTAAAACACAAGCTACCGTATTGGTCCGAATATAAGACGACCCTGATTATAAGACGACCCCCCGTTTTTCAACACAAACATTTAGAAAAACAGATTTGCAGACTAGATTTGCCGAACAAAGAACTTCATTTTATTTTAAAATAACAATATTAAAAACACAGTGAATTAAACACAAAGGCAAACTATGTACAGTATGATTCAAAATTAATATCAAGCAATAATAAAGCAACATTTTTAAATAACAGAGAAAATACAGGCCACACATTTAACTAAACTTAACAAAAATTCGCCAAACTTCTCCTCCGATGTCTCTCTATCCCTCACACACGTCCTCTGCCCCGCTGTGTTCGCTCTCGCTGTCATCGCTCCCCAGCTGCTCCGCTTCCACCGGCTCCTCCCAAAGCACGTCGTCTCGCTGCCGTCCAATGCATTTGAGATGCAACATTTTTTAAAGCCATCGATGATGCTCTGTGAGGGAATAGCATCCCATGCATGCAGGATCCATTCACACAGTAGACTTCTCTCCGAAGTCTGACGGCAGGCGTTGGGCCAAACTCGTTCTCCGTCTAAGTGACAGTCCATTACGCCGCATCATCCTACGACACCAGCCGAGGCTGGCTTTAAATCCAGTGATGTTGAGCTCTCTGGCGATTTCCAGGGCCTTAACCTGGATGACAGCTCTGGTAATGGGCATTCCCTCACTTCTTTTTTCCCTGACATATTCAAAAACCCTCCGGTCAACCTCAATGAAACGACCACTTTGAGGACCACGGAAGGATTTTCGCTGACTGTTAGCATCTTTTAGACGTTGTTTTTCTGCTCGCCATCTTCTTACATTACACTCAGTGACCCCCGAATGTCTTGGCAGCTTGGCAGTTGTTAGATGACTCTGCCTTATTGACAACCATTATTTTGAAATTGGCATCATAGCTCCTCCGCTGTTGTTTATTGACCTGGCCCACTTTTGAGCCACTTGTCTCTAAATGGTCAGCCTGTCTTTCCATCTTTAAACACCGGTAACGGGCTGGTTGTTAAGGACGCCTCTTCCCTCCGTCCGAACGACTTTTGGCGCCATCTGTGCCCGCGAATGTGTATTGACATTTAAAGGGAGCGCCGAAGAAGAGAAACTGCGCTCTGAATACTAGACCCCGAATATAAGACGACCCGACTTTTTTGGACCTATTTCGAGGGGAAAAAAGGCCGTCTTATATTCGGACCAATACGGTACTTAAGGAATTTACACTGAAAGTGTTGTAGTCGAAGAATATTCATAATCAAAACAAATCAAATTGTATTTGTCACATGCGCCGAATACAACAGGTGTAGACCTTAACGTGAAATGCTTACTTACAAGCCCTTAACCAACAATGCAGCTTTAAGAAAATAGAGTTAAGAAAATATTTACTAAATAAACTAAAGTAAAACAACAAAAAACTAAATAAATAAATCTTACCCTGTCACGGTGTCTAGAATATGTGTGGTCCTGTGTTGCTCAGTTGGTAGAGCATGGCGCTTGCAACGCCAAGTGTGTAGTGTGTTTGATTCCCGCTGGGGCCACCCATACAAAAATGTATCACCCATGACTTTAAATTGCTTTGGATAAAAGTATCTGCTAAATGGCATTATGTTATGTTAACATAGGGAATGTACATTTCTGTCAGTCTTTGGCCATCTTATCCACTGTGCTCCAGCTCTGTTGATCCTGTTGTGAGTTACACCAGCCCAAAGAAACACAGTCGATCACCCTGATTCCCACATAGTGCACAGGGATGATAGTGTTCTTCAGTGAGGGTAGGTAAGTAGTGTGCTAGTGTGGATATTGGGACAGAGCCGTGTAGTCTCAACTTTAGGGTTGCAAAATTCCAGTAACTTTCGCCAAATTCCCAGGTCTTCCAGAAATCCCGGTTGGAAGATTCCTGGAATCAGGAGGTAATAAGCAGGCAATCCAGGAATCCTCCAATTGGGATGTCTGGAAAACCTGGGAATTTGGGGAACGTTACTGGCATTTTGCAACTCTATTCACCTTGATTCCCACATAGTCGACAGGGATGATTGGGTTCTCCAGAGAGGGCAGAGCAGCCTCATCCTGGGTTTGACGCACCATGACCAGTGTAGCCACGCTTAAAGTTTGTATTTTTGTTCCTTTTACATGTTTATTGAATGAATAAAAGAACATTTCAAGAAAGAAAAATATGAACCCAATACAGAGGTGTGACCTGTTTAACCCAGCAAATAGACACATTTGTCAAATGACATTTCAGAACAGTATTCATAATGAAATCTATCTATCTATTCACCTTTGTAATTCACTGTGACCCTTCCACACTGAGGTTCCGTATTTCAATTCATGACCAAATGTAATTTTTCCACGACTGTGGCTGTGAAAACGTCAATCCATCATGTGTCGCTCTCTCTGAAATGCATTCTGTCATGCATCACACACACATACACACACACACACACACACCAGATAGGAACCATTTCTTACCATGACGTCATTGCCTTTCACTAGGAACTGAGTATTAAATGGCCCAGAGATCTCAAACTCCTTCGACATGGCAGTCTTCACCTGAGAGTAATAGAGGACAAATACTAAGGCTGGGTCCCAAACGACACACTATTCACATCAAATCAAATCAAATGGTATTTGCCACATGCGCCAAATACAACAGGTGTAGACCATACAATATCAAATAATACAAAATAAAAGTAACAAATAATTAAAGAGCAGCAGTAAAAATAACAATAGCGAGGCTATATACAGGGGGTACCGGTACTGAGTCAATGTGCGGGGGCACCGGTTAGTCGAGGTAATTGAGGTAATATGTACATGTAGGTATAGTTAAAGTGACTATGCGTAGATAATAAACAGAGAGTAGCAGCAGCGTAAAAGGGGGGGGGGGATGCAAATAGTCTGGGTAGCCATTTGATTAGATGTTCAGGAGTCTTATGGCTTGGGGGTAGAAGCTGTTTAGAAGCCTCTTGGACCTAGACTTGGCGCTCCGGTACCACTTGCCGTGCGGTAGCAGAGAGAACAGTCTATAACTAGGGTGGCTGGAGTCTTTGACAATTTTTAGGGCCTTCCTCTGACACTGCCTGGTATAGAGGTCCTGGATTGCAGGAAGCTTGGCCCCAGTGATGTACTGGGCCGTACGCACTACCCTCTGTAGTGCCTTGCGGTCGGAGGCCGAGCAGTTGCCATACCAGGCAGTGATGCAACCAGTCAGGAAGCTCTTGATGGTGCAGCTGTAGAACCATTTGAGGATCTGAGGACCCATGCCAAATCTCTTCAGTCTCCTTAGGGGGAATAGGTTTTGTCGTGACCTCTTCACAACTGTCTTGGTGTGCTTGGACCATGTTAGTTTGTTGGTGATGTGGACACCAAGGAACTTGAAGCTCTCAACCTGCTCCACTACAGCCCCGTTGATGAGAATGGGGGCGTGCTCGGTCCTCTTCTTTTTCCTGTAGTCCACAACAGGTGTAGACCTTACAGTGAAATGCTTACTTACAAGCCCTTAACCAACAATGCAGTTTTAAGAACATTTTTTAAAAAGTGTTAAGTAAAGAATATAAAAACTAAAAATAGCAAATAATTAAAGAGCAGAAGTAAAATAAAATAACAGTAGGGAGGCTATATACAGGGGGTACCGGTACAGAGTCAATATTCCTGTCACGCGACGTGTATGCGGTCAGCGAAGTCAAACGCAGGACAGAGCGGCTGGCAACGTACTTTACTGAACACAGTAAAAACGTACAAAAACAACAAACCTCCAAACAGGGAGGAAAACACAAAAGACCCGTAACACAAAGCAACTGCCGAAATGACAAAGAACAATCACACACAAAATAATCAATGAGAGACAGGGGGTAATGTAGGGAATACAATCCAACATAATGGGAAACAGGTGTAAACAATAAAGACCAAACAAGACAAACACCGAAACATCGATCGGCAGCAGCTAGTACTCCGGGGACGACGAACGCCGAAGCCTGCCCGAGCAAGGAGGAGGAGCAGCCTCGATTGAATCCGTGACAGTACCCCCCCGCCTTGACGCGCGGCTCCAGCCGTGCGCCGACCCCGGCCTCGGGGACGGCCAGGAGGACGCGGAGCAGGGCGAGTCGGATGACTCCGGTGGAAATCCCTCAACAGGGAGGGATCTAGGATGTCCCTCCTAGGGACCCAGCACCGTTCCTCCGGACCGTACCCCTCACACTCCACGAGATACTGCAGACCCCCCATCCGATGCCTCGAATCCACGATGGAACGGACTGAGTATACCGGAGCCCCCTCGATGTCTAATGGGGGCGGAGGAGCCTCTCGTATCTCATTCTCCTGGAGTGGACCAGCTACCACCGGCCTGAGGAAAGACACATGGAACGATGGGTTATTGCGGTAATTAATGGGCAGTTGTAACCTATAACATACCTTGTTCAATCTCCTCAGGACTTTAAATGGCCCCACAAACCGCCGACCCAGCTTCCGGCAGGGCAGGCGAAGGGGCAGGTTTTGGGTCGAGAGCCAGACCCGAGCTCCCGGTGCATGCACCGGAGCCTCACTGCGGTGGCGGTCGGCGCTCGCCTTTTGCCGCCTGATAGCCCGCTGCAGATGGACATGCGCAGCATTCCATGTTTCCTCCGAGCGCCGAAACCACTCATCCACCGCAGGGGCTTCGATCTGGCTCTGATGCCAGGGTGCCAGGACCGGCAGATAACCCAGCACACACTGAAAAGGCGTAAGATTAGTGGAGGAGTGGCGGAGTGAGTTTTGGGCTATCTCTGCCCAGGGGATATACCCCGACCACTCCTCCTGCCGGTCCTGGCAATAGGACCTCAGAAACCTACCCACATCCTGGTTTACTCTCTCCACCTGCCCATTACTCTCAGGGTGAAAACCCGAGGTAAGGCTAATCGAGACCCCCAGACGTTCCATAAACGCCCTCCAGACTCTAGAGGTGAACTGGGGACCCCGATCAGACACTATATCCTCAGGCACCCCGTAGTGGGTAAACAGGGCGTCGGCCGTTTGTAGGGCTGTAGGGAGACCTGGCATAGGAATGAGACGGCAGGCCTTAGAAAACCGGTCCACAACGACCAAGATCGTGGTGTTCCCCTGGGAGGGGGGAAGGTCCGTGACAAAATCCACCGATAGGTGAGACCACGGCCGTTGTGGAACGGGTAGGGTTTGTAACTTCCCTCTGGGCAGGTGTCTAGGCGCCTTACACTGGGCGCACACCGAGCAGGAAGAAACGTAAACCCTCACGTCCCTAGCTAAGGTGGGCCACCAGTACTTCCCACTAAGGCAGTGCACTGTCCGACCAATACCAGGATGACCAGAGGAGGGTGACGTGTGAGCCCAATATATCAGTCGATCACGGACCTCGAGCGGCACGTACTTCCGTCCCTCTGGACACTGGACACTGTGGGGGAGTAGGGTCGGCACGTAACGCCCGCTCGATGTCCGCATCGACCTCCCACACTACCGGTGCCACCAGACAAGACTCCGGAAGTATGGGAGTGGGCTCAATGGACCTCTCCTCTGTGTCATATCGTCGGGACAGGGCGTCTGCCTTAGCGTTCTGTGACCCTGGTCTATAAGTGAGCTTAAATACAAAGCAGGTAAGAAACATGGCCCACCTAGCCTGACGAGGGTTCAGTCTCCTCGCTGCCCGGATGTACTCTAGGTTACGATGGTCAGTCAGAATGAGAAAAGGGTGTTTAGCCCCCTCAAGACAATGCCTCCACACCTTCAGGGCTTGAACCACCGCTAGCAGCTCCCTGTACCCCACGTCATAATTGCACTCCGCCGGACTGAGCTTCTTAGAATAGAAAGCACAGGGGCGGAGTTTTGGAGGCGTGCCCGAGCGCTGAGACAGTATAGCACCGATCCCCGCCTCGGACGCATCCACCGCAACTTGGAACGCCAAAGAGGGATCCGGATGTGCCAGCACCGGAGCCGAGGTGAACAAGTCCTTCAGATGTCTAAACGCCCTGTCCGCCTCAGCCGACCACTGCAAACGCACCGGGCCCCCCCTTAGCAGGGAGGTGATGGGAGCTGCTACCTGTCCAAAGCCCCGGATAAACCTCCGGTAGTAATTGGCAAAACCCAAAAACAGCTGCACCTCCTTCACCGTGGTGGGAGTCTGCCAATTACGCACGGCTGAAACGCGGTCAATCTCCATCTCCACCCCTGACGCGGACAACCGATGTCCCAGGAAGGAGATGGACTCCTGGAAGAACAGACATTTCTCCGCCTTCACATACAGGTCATGCTCTAACAGTCTACCAAGCACCCGACACACCAGGGACACATGCTCGGCTCGTGTAGCGGAGTATATTAGAATGTCATCAATATACACCACTACACCCTGTCCATGCAAATCCCGGAAAATCTCGTCCACAAACGATTGGAAGACTGAAGGAGCATTCATTAAACCGTATCGCATGACGAGGTACTCATAGTGACCCGAGGTGGTACTGAATGCTGTCTTCCACTCATCTCCCTCCCTAATGCGCACCAGGTTGTACGCGCTCCTGAGATCCAATTTTGTGAAGAATCGCGCCCCGTGTAATGACTCCGTCATACTAGCAATCAGAGGGAGAGGATAGCTGTATTTGATTGTAATCTGATTGAGACCACGGTAATCAATACACGGGCGTAAACCCCCATCCTTCTTCTTCACAAAAAAGAAACTCGAGGACGCAGGGGAAGTGGACGGCCATATGTATCCCTGTCTCAGAGATTCGGCGACGTATGTCTCCATAGCCGCCGTCTCCTCCTGAGACAGAGGATACACATGACTATGAGGAAGCGCAGCGCCTACCTGGAGGTCTATCGCACAATCCCCCTGTCGATGAGATGGTAAATGAGTCGCCTTCTTTTTACAGAAGGCGAGTGCCAAATCGGCATACTCAGGAGGAATGTGCATGGTGGAAATTTGGTACAGACTTTCCACTGTCGTTGCCCCTACGGAAACACCTACACACCGCCCGACACACTGATCAGACCATCCCTTGAGAGCCCTCTGTTGCCATGAAATGTTGGGGTCATGACATGTTAACCAGGGAAGCCCCAACACCACGGGAAACGCAGGAGAGTCAATCAAATACAGCCGTATAATCTCCTCATGGCCCTCCTGCGTCTTCATCTTAAGTGGCGCTGTGACCTCCCTAATCAATCCCGACCCCAAAGGGCGGCTATCTAGGGCATGGATGGGGAAGGGCACATCAACTGGTACAATAGGAATCCCTAACTTATACGTAAAACGGCGATCAATAAAATTCCCAGCTGCGCCTGAATCTACTAGCGCCTTATGCTGGGAGTGAGGAGAAACCTCGGGAAACACCACTTTAATACACATACAGTGGGGAGAACAAGTATTTGATACACTGCCGATTTTGCAGGTTTTCCTACTTACAAAGCATTAAGAGGTCTGTAATTTTTATCATAGGTACACTTCAACTGTGAGAGACGGAATCTAAAACAAAAATCCAGAAAATCACATTGTATGATTTTTAAGTAATTAATTAGCATTTTATTGCATGACATAATTATTTGATCACCTACCAACCAGTAAGAATTCCGGCTCTCACAGACCTGTTAGTTTTTCTTTAAGAAGCCCTCCTGTTCTCCACTCATTACCTGTATTAACTGCACCTGTTTGAACTCGTTACCTGTATAAAAGACACATGTCCACACACTCAATCAAACAGACTCCAAACTCTCCACAATGGCCAAGACTAGAGAGCTGTGCAAGGACATCAGGGATAAAATTGTAGACCTGCACAAGGCTGGGATGGGCTACAGGACAATAGGCAAGCAGCTTGGTGAGAAGGCAACAACTGTTGGCGCAATTATTGGAAAATGGAAGAAGTTCAAGATGACGGTCAATCACCCTCGGTCTGGGGCTCCATGCAAGATCTCACCTCGTGGGGCATCAATGATCATGAGGAAGGTGAGGGATCAGCCCAGAACTACACGGCAGGACCTGGTCAATGACCTGAAGAGAGCTGGGACCACAGTCTCAAAGAAAACCATTAGTAACACACTACGCCGTCATGGATTAAAATCCTGCAGCGCACGCAAGGTCCCCCTGCTCAAGCCAGCGCATGTCCAGGCCCGTCTGAAGTTTGCCAATGACCATCTGGATGATCCCGAGGAGGAATGGGAGAAGGTAATGTTGTCTGATGAGACAAAAATAAAGCTTTTTGGTCTAAACTCCACTCGCCGTGTTTGGAGGAAGAAGAAGGATGAGTACAACCCCAAGAACACCATCCCAACCGTGAAGCATGGAGGTGGAAACATCATTCTTTGGGTATGCTTTTCTGCAAAGGGGACAGGACGACTGCACTGTATTGAGGGGAGGATGGATGGGGCCATGTATCGCAAGATCTTGGCCAACAACCTCCTTCCCTCAGTTAGAGCATTGAAGATTGGTCGTGGCTGGGTCCTCCAGCATGACAACGACCCGAAACACACAGCCAGGGCAACTAAGGAGTGGCTCTGTAAGAAGCATCTCAAGGTCCTGGAGTGGCCTAGCCAGTCTCCAGACCTGAACCCAATAGAAAATCTTTGGAGGGAGCTGAAAGTCCGTATTGCCCAGCGACAGCCCCGAAACCTGAAGGAGTGGGCCAAAATCCCTACTGCAGTGTGTGTGTAAACCTGGCCAAGACCTACAGGAAACGTATGATCTCTGTAATTGCAAACAAAGGTTTCTGTACCAAATATTAAGTTCTGCTTTTCTGATGTATCAAATACTTCTGTCATGCAATAAAATGCAAATTAATTACTTAAAAATCATACAATGTGATTTTCTGGATTTTTGTTTTAGATTCCGTCTCTCACAGTTGAAGTGTACCTATGATAAAAATTACAGACCTCTACATGCTTTATAAGTAGGAAAACCTGCAAAATCGGCAGTGTATCAAATACTTGTTCTCCCCACTGTATGTACAACAGAGAGCTCTGGGTGAGTTGGGTGCTTACTCACCTGGAATGACTCATCAGTGCGCTGCCTACTGCCTCGATTCCTAGGAGACCCTCCCCAGCACCGACCCGCAGTGTGTCCTCTGCGGCCACAGTTGGTGCAGGGGACGGCCTCTCTCCTGGTCTCACTCCTAGTCTCCCTAGCACCAGCACCCCCGAGCTCCATAGGGCTTGGCTCGGAAGTGCTGGGGGATGGAATGGACGGCCCCGACTCCGGACGTCCGCGGGTAGCCAACAGGGTATCTAGGCGAATCGACATGTCCACCAGCTGATCGAAGCTTAGGTTGGTGTCCCTGCAGGCCAATTCCCGACGCACGTCCTCCCTCAGGCTGCACCTGTAGTGGTTGATGAAGGCCCTCTCATTCCATCCCGCATTGGCAGCCAGAGTCTGGAAGTCCAGTGCGAACTCCTGCGCGCTCCTCTTCCCCTGTCTGAGGTGGAACAGACGCTCACCCGCCGCCTTCCCCTCTGGGAGATGATCGAACACCGCCCTGAAGCGGCGGGTGAACTCCGCATAGTTGACTGTAGCGGCGTCTATTCCCCTCCACTCGGCGTTGGCCCACTCCAGCGCCTTGCCGGACAGACAGGAGATGAGGGCGGACACGCTCTCGTATCCCGAGGGCACCGGGTGGACGGTTGCCAGGTATAGTTCCACTTGGAGCAGGAAACCCTGACACCCGGCCGCGGTGCCATCATAAGCCCTCGGGAGCGAGAGCCGAATCCCACTGGACTCCGGAGGTGAAGCGATGGGTATAGCTGATGGTGGTGGTATCGTCGGAGGAGGTGTGGGCAAACCTCCTCTTTCCCATCGCTTCAAGGTGTTCATCACCCCTTCCATGGCGGTGCCGAGAACCTGGATCATGGCCGCTTGTTGTGTTACGCGCTCATCCATTGATCCAGCTGGCACCGCCGCTCCTGCTGACTCCATGTCTTGGTGTGTGATTCTGTCAGCGAACTCAAACGCAGGACACAGAGCGGCTGGCAACGTACTTTACTGAACACAGTAAAAACGTACAAAAACAACAAACCTCCAAACAGGGAGGAAAACACAAAGACCCGTAACACAAAGCAACTGCCGAAATGACAAAGAACAATCACACACAAAATAACCAATGAGAGACAGTGGGTAATATAGGGAATACAATCCAACATAATGGGAAACAGGTGTAAACAATAAAGACCAAACAAGACAAACACCGAAACATCGATCGGCAGCAGCTAGTACTCCGGGGACGACGAACGCCGAAGCCTGCCCGAGCAAGGAGGAGGAGCAGCCTCGGCTGAATCCGTGACAATTCCCAACATGCACTACTATTCACTACCCTATGGGCCCTAGTCAAAAGTAGTGCACTATAGGCAATAGGGTACCATTTGGGACGCAACCTAAACATGACGCTTCCATCAAAGATAAACCTCTAACTCAGTATAAATTCTCTGCATATTCACAGAGAGCCTGGGCAATGGATTACAGTAGTGGTATATAAATATAAACCATAGCCAAATAATGGATTCTCTATCAGGGAGTCAGAGTGCCATTAAATATAGGCAGGCCTACAATCTAACACCTTACCAACTTTTCATCACCACGCATACTTTCATGATTGATGAGAGGCATTTTTTTGTGAGTGAGCCCTTAGTAGGTTGGTAAGGAAGCAGCATGACACACACACACTGAACTTTTCTAGGGCCCCCTGGCTGATACTCTGGGTAGGCAGTATGAGGGTGGCTGGGTAGGCAGTATGAGGGTGGCTGGGTAGGCAGTATGAGGGTTGCGTCTCCAGAGTGGACACCAGCATCCTCCACATGCTCTGTTATAGCATGGGCCAGCACCTGAGAAGAAGGCACAGTGATGCCAAGAGAGAGAGAGAGAGAGAGAGAGAGAGAGAGAGAGAGAGAGAGAGAGAGAGAGAGAGAGAGAGAGAGAGAGAGAGAGAGAGAGAGAGAGAGAGAGAGAGAGAGAGAGAGAGAGAGAGAGAGAGAGAGAGAGAGAGAGAGAGAGAGAGAGAGAGAGAGAGAGAGAGAGAGAGAGAGAGAGAGAGCGAGAGAGAGAGAGAGACTCTCTTCATTTATTATTTATAACATGGGCCAGCACCTGAGAAGAGGATATAACATGTTATAGCATGGGCCAGCACCTGAGAATAGGATATAACACGTTAAAGCATGGGCCAGCACCTGAGAAGAGGTTATAACATGTTATAACATGGGCCAGCACCTGAGAATAGGTTATAACATGGGCCAGCACCTGAGAAGAGGTTATAACACGTTAAAGCATGGGCCAGCACCTGAGAAGAGGTTATAACATCTTATCACATGGGCCAGCACCTGAGAAGAGGTTATAACATGATATAGCATGGCTAGCGCTTGAGAAGAGGTTATAACACATGTTATAACATGTGCCAGCACCTGAGAAGAGGCTATAACACGTTATAGCATGGGCCATTACCTGAGAAGAAAAGTAACGGTTTATATCATTCCTTTCTGTTCCTCTGAAATTGTAATTTTTTTACATTTACCCCAACATTAAATTACTACACCAATCATGCAGCGCAGATAGAGCAGTTTGCTATGGAGCGGGAAAGCTATAGATCAGTGAGTTGTTTACATGTGTGATGGAAAGACAAGTGTAGGGCATGACATGCAACTGACATTTTGCGGGTGGGGATTGAGCGAGAGAGGGTAGAGGAGGAGGCTTTTGGCGTGAAGCGTGAAGCGTGAATCTTGTGATGACAAGCATTATCTTAATTTGGCCAACAGAATTATACCTACAGAGGAGCGGCTTCTATGAAGGAACTTTGAATGTCTTTGAACTTCAGAGTTGGTTTAACGTTGGACCAGAGAAGTTAGCTAGCTAGCAAGCTTGTGTGTGTAGAGCGGCACCAGAATTAAAAACATGTCTTACCTTTTTGTAGTTAATTAATCCAATGTGAAATGTGCATGATGACTATAGTATCCCTCACTTAACTAATAAAAATCGCTCTCCCTATCTTCTGAATCACGCTTGTAATGTCAGTAGGCTAAAGCTATGCTTCGGCGCGGGAGGGGCAGGTAGCCTACACGCACACACACTGGCAAAGATTATTAGATGGCATGCAGATACTGGAAGAATGTTGTTATTGACAGAGGGAGGGCTCTGCATAGCGCTTTGATGCGTTTTTTGTGGGACTGGAAAAAAATTCTCGCAAACATAAAATAATGTTATTAACCGGTTTTCATGCTTTTAGCTAAAACTTCTGAGTCCGTTGGAGAATATCAGCTTGAGTTAAGTGAGGTGTACAATCACTGATCTACAAATAGTATTCCCTGCCAAATAATAGGTTTTGTGCAATTAAGATTCACAGAGCTACGCCTCCCCTAGCTTAGGTGATCCCCCAACAAACACACACGTACAACCAGATATTGATGGATTGATTGATGGATTGATTGATTGATTGATTGATTGGAAACAGCTTGTGTCAATTAAATAAAATGTCCTAGGATTTTCTACCTGCAGCAAACCTAGTGGAACATGCTGGAAATACAGGTAAAAGCAAAGTGCAAAAAAAAAACTACAAAAAAGCATGGCCCTAGTTATAACACATGTTATATCATGGACCAGCACCTGAGAAGAAGAACATATACAGTGCAGTCGGAAAGTATTTAGACCCCATGACTCTTTCCACATTTTGTTACGTTACAGCCTTATTCTAAAATTGATTAGATAAATAAAAATCCTCAGCAAACCTACACACAATACCCCATAATGACATAGTGAAAAAAAGGTATATAGAAAGTTTTGTAAATTTACATAAGTATTCAGCCCCTTGGCTATGAGACTCGAAATTGAGCTCAGGTGCATCCTGTTACCATTGATCCTCCTTGAGATGTTTCTGCAACTTGATTGGAGTCCACCTGTGGTAAATTCAATTGGTTGAACATTATTTGGAAAGGCACACACCTGTCTATATAAGGTCCCACAGTTGACAGTGCAAGTCAGAGCAAAAATCAAGCCATGAAGTCGAAGGAATTGTCTGTAGAGCTCCGAGACAGGATTGTGTAGAGGCACAGATCTGGGGAAGGGTTCCAAAAAAATTCTGTAGCATTGAAGGTCCCCAAGAACACAGTAGCCTCCATCATTCTTAAATGGAAGATGTTTGGAACCACCAAGACTCTTCCTAGAGCTGGCCACCCGGCCAAACTGAGCAATCGGGGGAGAAGGGCCTTGTCAGGGAGGTGACCAAGAACCTGATGGTCACTCTGACAGAGCTCTAGAGTTCCTCTGTGGAGATGGGAGAACCTTCCAGAAGGACAACCATCTCTGCAGCACTCTACCAATCAGGCCTTTATGGTAGAGTGGCCAGACGGAAGCCACTCTTCAGTAAAAGGCACATGACAGCCTGCTTTGAGTTTGTCAAAAGGCACCTAAAGACTCTCAAACCATGAGAAACAAGATTATCTTGTCAGATGAAACCAAGATTGAACTCTTTGGCCTGAATGCCAAGTGTCATGTCTGGAGGAAAACTGGCATCATCCCTACAGTGAAGCATGGTGGTGGCAGCATCATTTTGTGGGGATGTTTTTCAGTGGCAGGGACTGGGAGACTGGTCAGGATTGAGGGAAAGATGAACGTGCAGCAACGCTCCCCATCCAACCTGACAGAGCTTGAGAGGATCTGCAGAAAAGAATGTGAGAAACTCCCCAAATACAGGTGTGCCAAGTTTGTAGCGTCATACCCAAGAAGACTCGAGGCTGTAATCACTGCCAAAGGTGCTTCAACAAAGTACTGAGTAAAGGATGTGAATATTTATGTAAATATGATTTACATATTTATTAGCAAAAATTTCTAAAAGGCTGTTTTTGCTTGTCATTATGGGGTATTGTGTGTAGATTGACTATTTAATCAATTGTAGAGTAAGGCTGTAACGTAACAAAATGTGGAAAAAGTCAGGGGGTCTGAATACTTTCCGAAGGCACTGTAAGATAAGATACAACTTTATTTATCCTATTTGTCATACGTAATAGCTACATACAGTGGGGAAAAAAAGTATTTAGTCAGCCACCAATTGTGCAAGTTCTCCCACTTAAAAAGATGAGAGAGGCCTGTAATTTTCATCATAGGTACACGTCAACTATGGCAGACAAATTGAGAAAAAAAAATCCAGAAAATTACATTGTAGGAATTTTAATGAATTTATTTGCAAATTATGGTGGAAAATAAGTATTTGGTCACCTACAAACAAGCAAGATTTCTGGCTCTCACAGACCTGTAACTTCTTCTTTAAGAGGCTCCTCTGTCCTCCACTCATTACCTGTATTAATGGCACCTGTTTGAACTTGTTATCAGTATAAAAGACACCTGTCCACAACCTCAAACAGTCACACTCCAATCTCCACTATGGCCAAGACCAAAGAGCTGTCAAAGCACACCAGAAACAAAACTGTAGACCTGCACCAGGCTGGGAAGACTGAATCTGCAATAGGTAAGCTGCTTGGTTTGAAGAAATCAACTGTGGGAGCAATTATTAGGAAATGGAAGACATACAAGACCACTGACAATCTCCCTCGATCTGAGGCTCCACGCAAGATCTCACCCCGTGGGGTCAAAATGATCACAAGAACGGTGAGCAAAAATCCCAGAACGACACGGGGGACCTAGTGAATGACCTGCAGAGAGCTGGGACCAAAGTAACAAAGCCTACCATCAGTAACACACTACGCCGCCAGGGACTCAAATCATGCAGTGCCAGACGTGTCCCCCTGCTTAAGCCAGTACATGTCCAGGCCCGTCTGAAGTTTGCTAGAGTGCATTTGGATGATCCAGAAGAGGATTGGGAGAATGTCATATGGTCAGATGAAACCAAAATATAACTTTTTGGTAAAAACTCAACTCGTCGTGTTTGGAGGACAAAGAATGCTGAGTTGCATCCAAAGAACACCATACCTACTGTGAAGCATGGGGGTGGAAACATCATGCTTTGGGGCTGTTTTTCTGCAAAGGGACCAGGACGACTGATCCGTGTAAAGGAAAGAATGAATGGGGCCATGTATTTTGAGATTTTGAGTGAAAATCTCCTTCCATCAGCAAGGGCATTGAAGATGAAACGTGGCTGGGTCTTTCAGCATGACAATGATCCCAAACACACCGCCCTGGCAACGAAGGAGTGGCTTCGTAAGAAGCATTTCAAGGTCCTGGAGTGGCCTAGCCAGTCTCCAGATCTCAACCCCATAGAAAATCTTTGGAGGGAGTTGAAAGTCCGTGTTGCCCAGCGACAGCCCCAAAACATCACTGCTCTAGAGGAGATCGGAATGGAGGAATGGGCCAAAATACCAGCAACAGTGTGTGAAAACCTTGTGAAGACTTACAGAAAACATTTGACCTGTGTCATTGCCAACAAAGGGTATATAACAAAGTATTGAGAAACTTTTGTTATTGACCAAATACTTATTTTCCACCATAATTTGCAAATAAATTCATTAAAAATCCTACAATGTGTTTTTCTTGATTTTTTTTTTCTCATTTTGTCTGTCATAGTTGACGTGTACCTATGATGAAAATTACAGGCCTCTCTCATCTTTTTAAGTGGGAGAACTTGCACAATTGGTGGCTGACTAAATACTTTTTTTCCCCACTGTATATAACACATTTATTTCAAGTCATCATGATCAGCACCCCTCTTCATGCATATTTGTACAAAGGAATTCATCAATAGATAAACTATATAATTGAGAGCAGGACCACACGTTAATCTAAAACCTTAAATGGATGAATTGCTGGGTTTTTTCTCTTAGCACTCCTCTTATAACAACATGCTCTCCTGATTAAGAAAGTGTCTTACTTCGTCCGAAATTGCACACTATTCCCTATGTTGTACACTAATATACCACTGAAACTATTAGCTAACAGATTACCTCTCCCACCCCCTCCCCTTCACACCAATCAAAAGGAGTAGTGTTTCAATGAACTGCTGTGTTGTTAGTACATATTGAACACCCCCTAACTGCAGCACTCATTAGCAGCACACTCCTGACAAACACACACACACACATACACACACACACAATTTCTTGAGGAACACACACACATTCTTGACAAAACCCTGTAATTAATATAGGGGAAGGCATATAATGAGCTCCCTGCCTGCTCTGCTCGCAGTCACACACACACACACACACACGCACACGCACACACATACACACACACACAGTGAATAATGAGACCTGTTTGGTTCATTCAGTCAATGGATGAATTGGTAATGTAGGAGGTAAAAGAGGCAAGTATGAAGGCAGCTTAGCTGTCAAAACATTGGTATTTATTAAATGTATTGCATCGGAGACATTAGAGAGAGAGCGTGTGTGTGTGTGTGTTTTAATCATGTTTGAACATTAAAACATTACAATGGCAGATCCAATGAAGACATAACACCATAGGGGAATAATGATGAGATATTCAGGTTGAACTAAAGATGGGGGCAACCCTCCCCTGAGGCCCATACCCATACCCATACCGGTCATCATGTTTCATCCCTAACCAATCACTAGCTTTGTCATTTCTATTTAATTGTTGAGATTTCCACATATGCTAACCATGGGAAATTACATTATCTCATTATGGATCCATTGCATTGTAAAAGAGGCCCACAATGGAATTAACATTTGAGCTTTATGGTGTTTTTATCCTCAATCATATTTAATGTATGTGATGTTTTCTCTGGCTGGAGCAGCTTACTACTTTTAATGATCAAATCAAATCTATCAATCCATCAATGAACTGCTCTTAAGGAAGAAAGCAACAGGATTGAACAGCCTCATTCCCAGTACCATTAAGCCTGTTTAGTTCAACATGTCCCAAGGTAGACCTTTCCTGCAGTCAATGACCAAAAACACCCTCTTTGGCCTCATGGGTGGAATGTTATTAATATTTGTCATATTTCATAATTAATAACTTATATTTTTTTCTAACGGCGAAAATCCGGTGTCAAACAATGTTGTTATATTTCAGTCTTCTTTGATGTATATAAAGTGTAATATTGAGATGAAAACTCAAAATTGAATGAATGTCAACTGTACACTCTTTCCCCATAGGATAACCCTTTTTCGTTCTAGGTGAAACCCTTTTTGGTTCCAGGTAGAACCATTTTTAGTTTCATGTAGAACTCTCTGTGGGTAGGGTTCTATGTGGAACCCAAAACGGTTCTACTTGTAACCAAAATGGTTCTACCTGGAACCAACAAGGGTTTACAAAGGTTTATCCTATGTGGACAGCCGAAGAACCCTTTTAGGTTCTAGATAGCATCTTTTTTTTCTAAGAGTGTGTATCTGAAATGTTACATGTTTTCTTTTTAAGCCCATAACCATGTGTGTGAGGTGTATACGTTTGTTTCAAAGTAGATTTGTTTAAGGCTACCAAGAATCACTGTGTGTGACCCTGATTTAGCCCACTGCAGTAAAAGTATGTGAGTGAGAGACTCAAGTCTAAGGTTTTATTGGCTCAAAGGTCAATGGAGAAAATGATTATGCTGCCTCTTTTTAAGAACTGGTCTCAAAATGTAAATGTAAAAAAGGGAAATTCATTCCAAAATACTTTTCATAACTCTTTACACAAACAAGAAAACACCCCAGGGTTTTTTTTCTCTCTCATCCTTGGATAGATATGATCTAGTCACTCACACCAGAAGTCTTCCATTATTTGTTTTCCCCCACCCAGCTTTCAATTTAATATATACAATTTCCACTGTTTGCCTTCAGAAAGTATTTATACCCCTTGACTTATTCCACATTTTGTTGTGTTACAGCCTGAATTCTAAATGGATTAAATATATTTTTTTCTCACCCATTTACACACCATAATGACAAAGTGAAAACATGTTTTTAGAAATTGTAGCAGATTTATTGAAAATGAAATACATAAATATTTAATTTACATAAGTATGCACACCCCTGAGTCAATACATGTTAGAATCACCTTTGGCAGTGATTACAGCTGTGAGTCTTTCTGGGTAAGTGTCTAAGAGCTTTGCACACCTGGATTGTACAATATTTGCACATTATTCTTTGAAATATTCTTCAAGCTCTGGAAAGTTGGTTGTTTTAAGCTAATTTAAGTCAAAACTGTAACTAGGCCACTCAGGAACATTCAATGTCGTCTTGGTAAGCAACCAGTGTATATTTGGCCTTGTGTTTTAGGTTATTGTCCTGCTGAAAGGTGAATTTGTCTCCCAGTGTCTGTTTGAAAGCAGATTGAACCAGGTCTTCCTCTATAATTTTGCCTGTGCTTAGCTCTATTCAATTTATTTTGATATTTCTATGTGAATACTTTCTGAAGGCACTGTATCTGCCATTCCTCTGTTCTTCTCTGTTCTTCTCTTTTCCTTCCAGAGCAGCTGTTATATGTTTCCCTGCAGATAGGATGGGAGACATTCTCTAGTCTCTACTTAGCGGTGTCCCAAATGGCACCCTATTCTCTACATAGTGCACTATGTAGGGAATAGGGTGCCATTTGGAACACATCCTTATCCATCTATAGGCCTGTTATTCTTCTGAATATCTGATCCATCCCACCATTTACAGACTGAGATAATGTAATGGAGGAATAAAATGCTACATTACAGCAGAGTGAAGTAATGCTCCAATGTGGCTCAGTTGGTAAGAGTGTGGCATTAGCAACACCAAGGTTGTGGGTTCAATTCCCGCAGAGGTCACATACTAACGTATGAATGCACACACTTACTGTAATGCAAGTCGTGAAATGGCATGGAGTATGTGTCATGGTTAAAAGAAGATATAATGAGACAAATGTGGAGGTAAAAGTACAAAATAGACAGACTGTAGTACTTGGATTAGGGCATACTATGTTGATGTGGAATTAATCAAATTCATTACAGTCTAAATGTGACGCTAAGTAATAGCCTGTGAGTGTTTTGCTTGTTGAAGCATACAAATCATTCACCTTCACCTTGCATTTCATTTAGGAAATAGAGGAGAGGAGAGGAGAGGAGAGGAGAGGAGAGGAGAGGAGAGGAGAGGAGAGGAGAGGAGAGGAGAGGAGAGGAGAGGAGAGGAGAGGAGAGGAGAGGGGAGGAGAGGGGAGGGGAGGGGAGGGGGGGGGGAGGGGGGAAGGGGAGGAGGTGGGGAGCTCCTATAAAAGCAACCCACATGTTCTACCTGCTCCATAACATGAGGCAGAGAGATCACTGGGGAAAGTTTCTGCTAAGTAGCATAGAGTGCACATAGCACTATAGTGAGGTGTGTGTGTGTGTGGTACATCAAACTGGCTCACTTTTCCCATCTTGGCCACAGCATCCACCTATCTGGCTCTATGGATGAACTTGGTGATGACCACTGGATGCTCCTGTAGGACTAAGAACAACAGCAGCAGCAAATGGCACCCTATTCGCTATAGGCCAGAGGCTTCTAGTCAAAAGTAGTGGACTATATAGGTAATAAGAAATAATTTTAGATGCACCCTTGGAGTGTGCTCTGCTGCAGGGCTCTGGTCGAAAAATGCATGGTGTGTGCTTGCTTTCCGGTTGTATGTGTGTACGCGTGTGTGCGTGGGTACTTGCTCGCATGCGTGTCTGATGCGTGTGTTTGTGCATTTGTGCATGCATGCTTCACACAGTTTGAATTCAGAGCTGAATGCGTTGAGAGGTAGTTGAGAGGGAGGAAGCGTAGGACCAGGCCTGGTGTGGTGTAGGCAGCATGACATGGAGGCCGGCTGCTCTGTCAGCCCCAGGCAGGGGCATGTTGAGGCAGGGGCATGTGCGTGCGTACGTACGTGTGTGTTTGCACAGTAGCTAGGTGAGTACACCATTAGACAGAGGCTGCATCCCAAATGGCACCCTATTCCCTATATAGTGCACTACTTTAACTGGTCATAAGTAGTGCACTATATAGGGAATAGGGTGCCATTTGGGATGCAACCTCTGTCTAATGGTCTAGTCACCTAGCTCCTGTGGACACACACGTTCGCATGCATGCACACACACACACACACATATAGGGAATAGGGTGCCATTTGGGACGCAGATAAATACATTCCTCCAAGAAGCCACTCATCTCTTCTTCACCATATGTTCATTGCTGAGCCACTGATAGAGAGAGAGAAAGAGAGAGAGAGAGAGAGAGAGAGAGAGAGAGAGAGAGAGAGAGAGAGAGAGAGAGAGAGAGAGAGAGAGAGAGAGAGAGAGAGAGAGAGAGAGAGAGAGAGAGAAGAAGGAAACAAAAGAGGAAACTCATTTGAAACATAACAAGGTTTTTCGCTCGATTGTTGATATCTCCCAGTTGCATCATTATTATCAGGAGGACAATATGTTTTAAACAGCAAAACAAAAAAGTAAAGAAAAATAAACAGAGAAAAGAGATTAGGTCTGCAAATACTCCAGGCTCTTTAGAATGTATAATAAGCATTTGGTTGTATTTACGTTTTTCTCCCTTCTTCTGTTGTCCGACTAGTTGGGCATCCTGCTGCTGCTGAACACAGCCAGGGGGAGAGGGGATAGTCTGCGTCCCAAACAGCACCCTATTCCCTACATAGTGCCATACTTTTGACCAGAACCCAATGGGTTTCCCTATAGGCCCTGGTCCAATGTAAAGCATTATAAAGGGAATATGAGAGAGAGATAGGGTCGAAAACAGTAGGTCAGGGACAAGGTAGCACAGGGTTCAGAGTTCCAAAGCCGCAGGCATAACAGCAGAACCTTGATCAGCAGCACAACCAGGTGGACTGGGGACGGGAACAGCCAGGAGTCATCAGGCCAGGTAGTCCTGAGGCATGGTCCTAGGGAACAGGTCCTCCTGGAGAGAGAGAGAGAGAGAGAGAGAGAGAGAGAGAGAGAGAGAGAGAGAGAGAGAGAGAGAGAGAGAGAGAGAGAGAGAGAGGGGGGGAGCATACTTAAGATCACACAGGACACCAGATAAGACAGGAGAATTACACCAGATAGGACAGGCTGAACCTAGCCCCCCGGCACATAGACTATTGCAGCATAGATAATGGAGATCTATGCCCAATACGCTTCCAATGCCTATTAAAACCAACGCCTGCTGTTGCTTGATTATGTGTAAATTAGCAATCCAGATCTCTCCAATACCAGCAATGTTGAGCTGTGTTCTTCCCAGGATGCATCTTTTCTGGTAATTGATTAGCATCACAGTGGTAGCCGTGTTAAAATATTAAAAGCTAAATTGAGCCTCCTCTTTAGCTAATCAGTCTCTCGCTGCTTTTTATACCCTCTCCTTCATATTTCAATTTGCATTTCATTTTGTGTTTCTTCATGCTGACTGTGGTATTTATTTATTCTTCTGAGATGCACTCAATTACTCTAACATTTGTTTTCTATTTGGACATTTGGAGTGGCTGTACAAACAATGTATGATATTACATCACATTACTGTGGACATACTGTAGAGGCCTGGCCAACGTAAATGAGGCAAGATTGGTTATGAGCACAGTTGCGGTCCATTCCATTTCAATTCAGTCCATACAGGATGTAAACCGAAATTCCAATTACTGATTTGAAATGGAATTGACCTCAACCCTGGTTATGAGAGTGCTGTCCCCAACACTTACCTCAGTTCGTAAGAGGGCCGCAGGAGACAGGGGATATGAGGGTTAAAGCATTGGTTCCTATTACAACTTATATTATAGCATCAAGTGCAGCGCCTCTCTCTCTCTCTCTCTCTCTCTCTCTCTCTCTCTCTCTCTCTCTCTCTCTCTCTCTCTCTCTCTCTCTCTCTCTCTCTCTCTCTCTCTCTCTCTCTCTCTCTCTCTCTCTCTCTCTCTCTCTCTGTTTTCTCCATCTCTCTCTCGCGCTCTCTCTCTCTCCCTCTCTGTCTAACTCCGTTTTCTCCATCATTACACAGCAGATGAGCAGAACAGTGACACAGATTGGTTCCTAGGGAGTCTGGACTCCGTCGGCTGTCCTGGATTATTCTGAAGTCTAAAACGAGGCCCATTAAAATACAAGAGAGAAGTAGAGAGAGAGAGAGAGAGAGAGAGAGAGAGAGAGAGAGACAGCTAGAAAGAGAGAGATGGAAGGAGAGTGAGAGAAATGGAGGTAGAGAGAGAAAGATGGAAATATCTAGGGGGAAGACTTGTCCTCTCTCTCTCTGTCTGCCCCCCCCCAACCCCTCTCTCTCTCTCTCTCTCTTTCCCTTTTCCCCCCTCTCTCCCTCTCTCTTCTACAGTAGGCCTGTCTAAGCCGAGGCAGCCTATCCCCTCTCCACTTTTCTCCCTGTTGGCCCAGCTGAGAGCCAGCAACAGTGCAACACTAATGGAGCGGATAGTCAGACACGTTTCAGCACTACAGTCTCTGTCCACACGTCTCTGCACTTCTGATACTAAGTGGCCAGTTTGATTGTGTGTGTTTGTGTGTCTCACCAGGCCTTCCATGGGGCCTGGGCAACCCCCAGTTCATCCAGGATGGTGGAGAACACTGATCTCTCCTCGGCCCAGTCAGTCTGCAGGGGGTTTGGTTCCTAGGATCTTGGCCCCGTTCAGGTGCAGAGGCATGGCCAGGTTATTAGGTATTTGACCACCTACAGATACAATGCTGCCTGTAACGCCCTGGAGACTCACGGTAGAGAAGTAGGACTGCAGTCAGTTTACAACATGATTTATATCCAGAAATCTGGGGGGAATGTCTCTGGAATCACACATAAAAAGTTATTTTACTTTTATAATGAGGTGAAATAAGATAACTATTGGTTGTGAATAGGCTATTGGGTGGTTCATTAAACCAGGTAAGTTATTGAGAACACTTTTATGAAATCGACCTGAAAGGTTCAGAAAGGTTTCATCATGAATTTCAACATCAGAAACAGCCGCACACCCGGAGAGGGGAGGGGAGGGGAGGAGAGGAGAGGAGAGGAGAGGAGAGGAGAGGAGAGGAGAGGAGAGGAGAGGAGAGGAGAGGAGAGGAGAGGAGAGGAGAGGAGAGGAGAGGAGAGGAGAGGAGAGGAGAGGAGAGGAGAGGAGATCTCTCTGAATCAACAACCAGTTAATCACCAGGATGATCCCATCTCCACTTTAACTGGATTACATTCCTCTGGAGGGAAAAATCTATATAGTGAATAGGGTGGCATTTGGGACTCATCCAACGGGTATTACATCCGCTCACTTAAACCAGGCTACAAGGCTTTGGTTTAACGCTGTGAGCACATTCTCCTCTGGGCTCCAATACAGTTCGGCTACGAACTAAGCATGCACCGCCACGGCCAACGCTACAGACAGCCAGACACAGAGCGTCACAAATGGCACCCTATTTCCTATGGGCTCTGGTGACAAGTAGTGCATTATACAGCGAATGTGCTATCAAAACAATGGGTCCGAATATTTGTTTTGATAGCACTTTAAAATACATCTAAAAACGTATTTAATATAATGAGGCATTAGGACAAAGAGCCGATAAATACATCTTTAAGTCAGGACATCCAACTAAGAAATGTTTTGTGTGTGTATTTGTGTGTGTAAGGAAGAACTTTCTACTGTGTCAACACAACACTGTGATCATTAAGAGGACTTGACAATTCCTTTCCTTCATCTCACTGCTTGGAGGGAGGGAGGGAGGGAGGGAGGGAGAGAGCGAGAGAGAGAGCGAGAGAGAGAGAGAGAGAGAGAGAGAGAGAGAGAGAGAGAGAGAGAGAGAGAGAGAGAGAGAGAGAGAGAGAGAGAGAGAGAGAGAGAGAGAGAGTGAGAGAGAGAGAGAGAGACATATATAGAGTTGAAGTCGGAAGGTTGGAGTCAATCAAACTTGTTTTTCAACCACTCCACACATTTCTTGTTAACAAACTATAGTTTTGGCAAGTCGGTTAGGACATCTACTTTGTGCATGACACAAGTAATTTTTCCAACAATTGTTTACAGACAGATTATTTCCCTTATAATTCACTGTATCACAATTCCAGTAGGTCAGAAGTTTACATACACTAACTTGACTGTGCCTTTAAACAGCTTGGAAAATTCCAGAAAATGATATCATGGCTTTAGAAGCTTCTGATAGGCTAATTGACATTTGAGTCAATTGGAGGTATACCTGTGGATGTATTTCAAGGCCTACCTTCAAACACAGTGCCTCTTTGCTTGACATCATGGGAAAATCAAAATTAATCAGCCAAGACCTCAGAAAAAAAATGGTAGACCTCCACAAGTCTGGTTCATCCTTGGGAGCATTTTCCAAACGCCTGAAGGTACCACGTTCATCTGTACAAACAATAGTACGCAAGTATAAACACCATGGGACCACGCAGCCGTCATACCGCTCAGGAAGGAGATGCGTTCTGTCTCCTAGAGATGAACGTACTTTGGTGCGAAAAGTGCAAATCAATCCCAGAACAACAGCAAAGGACCTTGTGAATATGCTGGAGGAAACAGGTACAAAAGTATCTATATCCACTGTAAAACGAGTCCTATATCGACATAACCTGAAAGCCCGCTCAGAAGGAAGAAGCCACTGCTCCAAAACCGCCATAAAAAGGCCAGACTATGGTTTGCAACTGCACATGGGGACAAATATCGTACTTTTGGAGAAATGTCCTCTGGTCTGATGAAACAAAAGTAGAACTGTTTGGCCATAATGACCATCGTTATGTTTGGAGGACAAAGGGGGAACTTGCAAGCCAAAGAACACCATCCCAACCGTGAAGCACGGGGGTGGCAGCATCATGCTGTGGGGGTGCTTTGCTGCAGGAGGGACTGGTGCACTTCACAAAATAGATGGCATCATGATGAAGGACAATTATGTGGATATATTGAAGCAACATCTCAAGACATCAGTCAGGAAGTTAAAGCTTGGTCTCAAATGGGTCTTCCAAATGGATAATGACCCCAAGCATACTTCCAAAGTTGTGGCAAAATGGCTTAAGGACAACAAAGTCAAGGTCATTGGAGTGGCCATCACAAAGCCCTGACCTCAAACCTATAGAAAATGTGTGTGCAGAACTGAAAAAGCTTTTGCGAGCAAGGAGGCCTACAAACCTGACTCAGTTACACCAGCTCTGTCAGGAGGAATGGGCCAGAATTCATCCAACTTATTATGGGAAGCTTGTGGAAGACTACCCAAAACGTTTGACCCAAGTTAAACAATTTAAAGGCAATGCTACCAAATACTAATTGAGTGTATGTAAACTTCTGACCCACTGGGAATTTGATGAAAGAAATAAAACATGAAATAAATCATTCTCTCTACTATTATTCTGACATTTCACATTCTTAAAATAAAGAGGTGATATTACAGTTTTTCTCAATTGCTAAAACACTAAAACCCATTGGCTGAACAAAGTTCTCAGTTGCCTGGACTCATTTAGCTAATTATGCAGTCTGTTGTCAATACCTTAAACCATTTCACATGGTAAAACACAATTTGCAGATCTCACTTAGACTTTTCAGCAAAACTCTAAACACATTCTCATTCTCAAAACACATTCTGCACTCTAATGCACATGTCATCCATACTGGTAAACACAAGTGGCAACAATCAAATACAAATAGAGAACACATGCCATTGATTGAACACAACCACTCAAAATTGATTTAACCTGTTTCAAATGATGCGACACTACCAATATAAGCCAGTTCAGAGAGCAAACAGGTTGTTGAAGGTGGGAAGGAGAAAGTCTGAGAATGGATAGAAGAAACAATGTGAGAGGATGAGGACGAGTGCGTATGCGAGGTGGGCGACGAGGAGGAAGAGGAGGAGGAGGGCAAGAAAGAGGAAGAGGAGGACGAAGAGGAAGAGGAAGACAAAGAGTGGAAATATCTGATGAAATTCAAGCAACAGTCATAGACCATGTTCTTGTCCATGGACTGACAATGAGGGAAGCAGGACTTAGAGTGCAACCCAATTTGAGCCGATTTTCTGTCTCCACCATAGTAAGGACATTCAGAGAAGAGAACAGGTACAGTATACTACTGTATTTTTGTAATTGCAAATTTACTGTACTACACTATATGCAGCTGTTTCAATAGACATTTGTAAAGTTAATCACTGTATGTATTGTACTGCATGAATATGTTTTGTAACTGCACAACTACTTTTTGTAGAATTGCAAGGCTGCCACATGCAGGTGGAAGGACAGCTATATTCACTCGGGAGCAAGAGGCCATTATAGTTGGCATGGTCCTTCAAGATAATGCAATACGACTCAGAGAAATCCAGGAACGAGTGATACAAGACAACACACACTTCCAGGGAATCGACAGTGTGAGCATTTCCACAATTGACCGTGTCCTCCATCGTAACAGGATGCGAATGAAACAAGTATACAGAGTACCTTTTGAGCGCAACTCACCAAGGGTGAAAGAACTGTGAGCTCAGTATGTGCAAGTAAGTGTAAATTCAGAAACATTTACTGTTATCCAGATTGTCTACAGTACTAACACATACTATGTGAATGACATTACTCTTCAGTACATACGATGTATGTGAATCAGAAGTGCATACAGTAGGCCTAATTGTACTCTACAGTATAGCATATAGTCTCTGTACGACTTACAAAATCCTACATACAGTATATTGTATTTCTACACAGACAATATTTGACTTGGAATCCTTGGACAGACCCCATGAGTTCATCTTTGTCGATGAAGCAAGCTTCAATCTAACAAAGAGAAGAAGGAGAGGCCGAAACATGATTGGACAGCGGGCCATTGTTGAAGTCCCTGGTCAACGAGGTGGCGATGTCACAATCTGTGCTGCTATCAGCAACCATGGTGTTCTACATCACCATGTTACACTCGGGCCATATAACACCCAGCACCTTCTAAGATTTATTGCCAATCTAAGATATATTTTATTTGAGCAGCAGGTTCAAGAGCAGCAGGGTCAAGAGCTAAATGAGAATCCCATTCCCACCTATGTGATAGTGTGGGACAATGTCAGTTTCCACCGAGCTGCTCAGGTAAGGAAATGGTTTAACATCAATGGGCAGTTTATGACCTTGTACCTCCCTCTATACTCGCCTTTCCTGAATCCGATTGAGGAGTTTTTCTCCTCTTGGAGATGGAAAGTGTATGATAGACAACCCTACACCAGAGTAAATCTGCTGCAAGCCATGGATTTAACCTGTGGTGATATAGGTGAGGAATCATGTCAGGGCTGGATACGGCATATACGGCATTCTTCCCCCGTTGCCTCAGGAGGGACAATATTGCTTGTGATGTCGACGAAGTGCTCTGGCCTGACCCAGCCCAAAGACAAGAAGAAGCACATTGATCACATGTTTACTCCTTTGATTTTTGTCCCTTTTAGTATTGTATACTGTAGTACAGTGCATTGTAGGCTGTATACTGTACAATAGACAAATTGTATGGCCCTGAACATTGTGCTTTCCATTTGTTAACAGAACTGACTGCTCAATAGATTTTGACTGGTTGCAGGTTCATATCAACAAGGAACAAGAATTACAGTATCACAGAGACAAATGACAAGTTTGTGAGATGCAGGGTACAGTACTGAAAAAATAGGGGTACAAGGAGGAGGAAGAACAAAAAACAAAAGTAGTAATTTCTGATCAATTTTGAGCTACTATGATAGAACATGTTTTCGTTCATCAAAAGACAATGACGGAAACATATGAATTTTGTTTTGAGATTAAAAATGTACTTCTCCCTGAGAACTGTATGTTTTGAACAATGTGTTTTCTATTTTTCGGTGTATTGTTTACTGACTGCTTGAGAGTGTATATCATTTTGGTCACTTTGTTTATGATTTGAGAGTAGTGTTTGATTTTGAACACAGGTAAAACTGTTTTGAGGCGAATGTTTCATTTTGCGAGAGGAGTCAGAGGTTTTGTAAATAGTGCTTGAAGATGGGGTTTTGTGTTTAATGTTTTCAGGAAATGGAGCAAGGTTTCAGAAATTGTGTTTTAGCAATTGAGAAAAACTGTAACTGACCTAAGACAGGGAATTTGTTCTAGGATTAAATGTCAGGAATTGTGAAAAACTGAGTTTAAATGTATTTGGCTACGGTGTATGTAAACTTCCAACTTCAACTGTATATATATATATATATATAAGGAGAGAGGGAGAGGGAGAGAGATGGATAGGAGAGAGAGAGAGAGAGAGAGAGAGAGAGAGAGAGAGAGAGAGAGAGAGAGAGAGAGAGAGAGAGAGAGAGAGAGAGAGAGAGAGAGAGAGAGAGAGAGAGAGAGTGAGTCTTGGCTACTTTTCACAGCATTAGTTGAGGGTGGAAAGCAGGAATGCTTGCAGTTTTCAGTGTTTTGTATAAATGGTAGTCAACAGCGGGACTGGGAAGATGTTTCATCCATGGAAGAGTGGAGTCGGTGAGCAGTGAATTTATGCAATCAATGTGTGCGTGCATCAGTATGATTGGTGAATTAATTACATTTCCCTGGGCTTGGGGATGAATAGCTTAGGGTCTACCATACCTCCATGAAAACTAACTTGGTAATAAGCTGCAACCATTTCTCTCTCGCTCTCTCTCCCTCTCTTCCTCTATCTCTTTCTTTCTCTCTCCACCCCTCTCTCTCTCTGTTTCTCTCTAACATTTCATTCCTCTGCTGAAGGTTCATTTTCAGTAAGTTATTTTTCAGGCAGCATATTCTCATCAAAACACATCCAAAAGGTAAGTTAGAGAGAAACCATACAATTTGCTATTGCTTCGATCTTAAAAGTGATTGTGAAATTGTATATTATCACACGTGTATGCACATGCATGAAGGAAGGCACGCACGCAAGCACAAACACACACACTCACATGTGCACACACTCACACACACTCACACACTGGTTGCAACTATTGAGAGTACAGTCTACATTATTGAAAGCCTTGCATGAAGAAGTGATGTTAATATATTGGACATTCCTGACCATGGTTGTAGTCTACTTCCGTCCGTCACTAATTCTCTATCCCTAGTTTCACAGTGTTCTCTCTCTGCATCCTAAATGGCACCATATTCCCTACATAGTGCACTACTTTTGACCAGAGCGTGAAGATAGGGTTAGAGGGTGCATCCCAAATAGCAGCCTATTCCTTAGAAGCCACCCATAGGGTGTGTCATAATTTAATCATTTATGTCTCTGTTCGTGACAGAAACAAGGTCTGAGTGTTCTCATGTTCTATGGATGATGGAACAGAGGTTTGGTGACCTCTTGATAATGTGTGTATGTATGTGTCTCTCCGTGTGTGTGTGTGCATCTATGTGGTGTGTGCATTTGTACGTGTGTGTGTGTGTGTGTGTGTGTGTGTGTTGACCGCTTACCTCTCGTTCCAAGGTTCGTCAAAGTCAATGCTGACCGTCTCAAAAACTAAACTCACTAAATAAAAATCTTCTCCCCAAAAATAAACCTGGGCATTAAGACCTGTTTGTTGGAGTTGACTCTGTAATGTATCCTGGACTTCACACAACATAAAGATGAGATGTTAGCTAAGCTAAGTTTACGTCAGCTTCGTAGGGAGATCCTGGACGCTTTCCAAATGGCACCCTATTCCACACATAGTAGACTATTTTTGACCAATGCCTATGCATATACCGAATATAAAAGGATAGGGTGCCATTTGGTAAGAAGATACTGACTAATGGCCAGAGGACCAAGACCCATGGGGGGCTGCTCACCTGTTTGACCCAGGGTTTGATATTCGGGCCCAGCCTCAGCGCTCTGGCCTCCCCCTCACTGGAGCCTAAGGCTTGGCCCACCTAGCGGTCTGAGAAGCTGTCCTGTTTAGCCTTCAGCAGCAGGGGCTGGGGTAATGTGGCACTGAGGAGAGAAACCAAGGTCAGACGTTGTGTGTGAGTTTGTGCATGTTTTGTGTCTGTATTATCTTGCAGGGTCAGCAATAGAAGTCAAACTAGTGAGGTCAGACATGGCTGGCTCATCCAGAGAGGTGAGCCGGAGAGCTAATCAATAACACATCAATAAACCATCCCAGAGCCCCTCCCTCTGCACCAGGTAAGTGAGTGGAGCCGTTTAAAAACTCATTCTAATCGATAAAAGTTTTATGTGAGAAGGGTGTGAGGGTCCACCAAGACTGAGAAAGCAAAAAACAGGAAAGAAAACCTTGCTTGTGCTTTTCTTTTTCTTCACGGCTGAATTATTAAAGAGCTCACAGTATAATCATGTTGAAAATGTCAAGAGTGTTTTAAATTCCACTGCAGTTTGTCTTACTTGAGAAAAAAGGTCTAAAAAGGAAAAGAAAACAGTAAGACTGAATCACAAGACATGTTTAAGAGTAGACGATGTGGTATAGTGGTGTGTGTGTGTGTGTGTGTGTGTGTGTGTTTCTTTTGGGTGTGTGCAGGTAGGGGCTCTCTGCTGGTAGAGTACAGACAACCACACACACACACACACACACACACACACGACACAGCCAGGCCATGGGTTGTGTGACTCAGGTAATTGACATGCCTGAAGCACACCTGTGTCTGCTCTGCATCAGCTGCTCCATCTCTCCATCCCCCTATAGTAACAACCTGGGCAGAGACATGGCAAGAGGGTCATAATAAAACATGAGAAGAGAGGAGTGGTGGATGAATAGAGTGAGAGAGACTGGAGGAGAGAGAGAGAAAGAGAGAAAGAGAAAGAAAGAGAGAGAAAGTGAGTGGAGAGAGATGTGCTAAAACACTGGAGGAGAAGAGGAGGACTGGCTTAGAGGGATGGAGGGAGGAGAATGGAGGGAGGTGGAGTGTATTACTATTGCAGGTAGTGGTGAGCCACTAGAGGGCATCATGAAGACATCCCCATAGTATCTGGGGATTCTATTGACATCAGAGTTAGACAAGTCAGTGGATATGAATATGCTTCCAGTCCTCAAATGTATTTGACAAAACATGGACCAGTGGAAGTCGTTAAATCTTAGTTTATGGGGAAAAAAATCAATTAAAATGATGGCTCTTCCTAAGTTTAATTATATTTCAATGATGCTACCGATATGCCTTCCATCATACATTTTTAAGCAGTAAATTGGTATTAAAAAGACCACGCATCAGTACGCAGACAATTAATACCCCTAAAGAAAGAGGGGGGTTAGGACTCCCAGATGTGGAACTGTACAATGTGGCTTTGGAGCTATCCAGAATGGCTAAGTAAAGGAGGAGAGATGAAGTTGAGGAGAGATGGGTTACGTTGGAAAGTGGTTTGACAGTTACATACACTACATGACCAAAAGTATGTGGACACCTGCTCGTCGAACATCTCATTCCAAAATCATGGGCATTAATATGGAGTTGGTCCCCCATTTGCTGCTATAACAGCCTCCACTCTTCTGGGAAGGCTATCTACTAGATGTTAGAACATTGCTGCGGGGACTTGCTTCCATTCAGCCACAAGAGCATTAGTGAGGTCGGGCACTGATGTTGGGCGATTAGGCCTGGCTCACAGTCGGCGTTCCAATTCATCCCAAAGGTGTTCGATGGGGTTGAGGTCAGTGCTCTGTGCAGGCCAGTCAAGTTCTTCCACACCAATCTCGACAAACCATTTCTATATGGAACTCACTTTGTGCACAGGGGCATTATCATGCTGAAACAGGAAAGGGCCTTCACCAAACTGTTGCCACAAAGTTGGAAGCACAGAATCGTCTAGAATGTCATTGCATGCTGTACCGTTAAGATTTCCCTTCACTGGAACCATGAAAAACAGCCCCAGACCAATATTCCTCCTCCATCAATCTTTACAGTTGTCACTTTACATTGGGGCAGGTAGCGTTCTCCTGGCATCCGCCAAACCCAGATTAGTCTGTCGGACTAACAGATGATGAAGCGTGATTCATCACTCCAGAGAACGCGTTTCCACTTCTCCAGAGTCTGATGGCGGCGAGCTTTACACCACTCCGGCCGACACTTAGTATTGCGCATGGTGATCTTAGGCTTGGGTGTGGCTGCTCAGCCATGGAAACCCATTTCATGAAGCTCCCAACAAACATTTATTGTGCTGACATTGCTTCCAGAGGCAATTTGGTACACCGTAGTGAGTGTTGCAACTGAGGACAGACGATTTTTACGCTTGTGTGGCGTACCACTTCGCGCTGAGCCATTGTTACTCCTAGACATTTCCACTTCACAATAACAGCACAGTTGACCGGGGTAGCTCTAGCAAGGCAGAAATGTGATGAACTGACTTGTTGGAAAGGTGACATCCTATGACGGTGTCACGTTGAAAGTCACTGAGCTCTTCAGTAAGGTCATTCTACTGCCAATGTTTGTCTATGGTGATTTCATGGCGGTGTGCTCGAGTTTATACACCTGTCAACAATGGGTGTGTATGAAATAGCCGAATCCAGTAATTTGAAGGGGTGTCCACATACTTTTATATATATAGTGCATTCTATCTCAAGAAAGAGCCAATGATAGAGATATTCAGGGCATCAATCCAATGCCATTCTAGGGCAGTGTGGTTGTAAATACATAGAAGGATCAAATAGTCTCCACATACTGTAGACAAAGATATGCTTCTGTATGATATTTACATTTTAGTCATATAGCAGACGCTCTTATCCAGAGCGACTTACAGTTAGTGAGTGCATACATTTTCATACTGGCCCCCCGTGGGAATCGAACCCACAACCCTGGCGTTGCAAGAGCCATGCTCTACCAACTGAGCTAAATCCTGCTATTTGTGTTGGAAAGCAGTCAATAGTTTGGGGAACATGGGTAAGAAAAGGGGTTCCTATTCTGGGAGAACTGCACAATAATCCGTTTTAATTTTTTTATTTGAAGTATGGATAATGATGTATGGAGATCCTTTATACACGTTAAAAGATGTGTCAACACTAGGTGGTGCTATTATGTCAAAAGGCAACAATGTTGTAAAATATTTATTTTCAATGTCAGCTTCTTTATGATACAAAATGCTATTACAGGTTAATAATGATGCCTCTGAAAACTTGACAATTGTGTGGCAAAGATAGAGAAGAAAACATGGTTGTATATTATTTCCAATATTGTGTAAAATGTTTGAGAATCCGAAGGGAAATGTATACAATCTCTTAAGGTTACATAGGATGGGTTTCTCACATCATAATGTGTGTTGGCGATGTGAAGGGGCAAAAGGAACCCTCCTATATGTACAGTCGTGGTCAAAAGTTTTGAGAATGACACAAATATTAATTTTCACAAAGTCTGCTGCTTCAGTTTTTATTATGGCAATTTGCATACACTCCAGTTATGAAGAGTGATCAGATGAATTGCAATGAATTGCAAAGTCCTCTTTGCCATGAAAATGAACTTAATCCCCCAAAAAAACATTTCCACCTCATTTCAGCCCTGCCACAAAAGGACCAGCTGACATCATGTCAGTGATTCTCTCGTTAACACAGGTGAGAGTGTTGAGGACAAGGCTGGAGATCAATCTGTCATGCTGATTGAGTTAGAATAACAGAATGGAAGCTTTAAAAGCAGGGTGGTGCTTGAAATCATTGTTCTTCCTCTGTTAACCATGGTTACCTGCAAGGAAACACGTGCCGTCATCATTGCTTTGCACAAAATGGGCTTCACAGGCAAGGATATTGCTGCTAGTAAGATTGCACCTAAATCAACCATTTATCGGATCATCAACAACTTCAAGGAGAGAGGTTCAATTGTTGTGAAGAAGGCTTCAGGGCGCCCAAGAAAGTCCAGCAAGTGCCAGGACCGTCTCCTAAAGTTGATTCAGCTGCGGGATCGGGGCACCACCAGTGCAGAGCTTGCTCAGGAATGGCAGCAGGCAGGTGTGAGTGCATCTGCACGCACAGTGAGGCAAAGACTTTTGGAGGATGGTGTCAAGAAGGGCAGCGAGGAAGCCACTTCTCTCCAGGAAAAACATCAGGGACAGACTGATATTGTGCAAAAGGTACAGGGATTGGACTGCTGAGGACTGGGGTAAAGTCATTTTGTTTGGGGCATCCGGAAAAAAGCTTGTTTGGAGAAGACATAGTGAGCGCTACCATCAGTCCTGTGTCATGCCAACAGTAAAGCATTCTGAGACCATTCATGTGTGGGGTTGCTTCTCAGCCAAGGGAGTGGGCTCACTCACAATTTTGCCTAAGAACACAGCCATGAATAAAGAATGGTACCAACCCATCCTCCGAGAGCAACTTCTCCCAACCATCCAAGAACAGTTTGGTGACGAACAATGCCTTTTCCAGCATGATGGAGCACCTTGCCATAAGGCAAAAGTGATAACTAAGTGGCTCGGGGAACAAAATATCGAAGTTTTGGCTACATGGTCAGGAAACTCCCCAGACCTTAATCTCATTGAGAACTTGTGGTCAATCCTCAAGAGGCGGGTGGACAAACAAAACCCCACAAATTCTAACAAACTCCAAGCATTGATTATGCAAGAATGGGCTGCCATCAGTCAGGATGTGGCCCAGAAGTGAATTGACAGCATGCCAGGGCAGATTGCAGAGGTCTTGAAAAAGAAGGGTCAACACTGCAAAAATTGACTCTTTGCATAAACTTAATGTAACTGTCAATAAAAGCCTTTGACACTTATGGAATGCTTGTAATTATACTTCAGCATACCATAGTAACATCTGACGAAAATATCTAAAAACACTGAAGCAGCAAACTTTGTGAAGACCAATACTTGTGTCATTCTCAAAACTTTGGACCACGACTGTACTATGGGAATGCCGTTGTGCACCCCCTACAGGACAAAGCCTTACAGTACATGGGAGACGGCCTTGGATTGCAAGTACCTAGGTCACCAAGACTGTGTCTGTTGAGTGACAAGTATAAAATAAGAGGGATTAACCAGACAGAATTGTAAATATTCTGTTGAGGTATTGTGTTTTTGTTAAGGCTGGTCCTGAAACATTGGAAAAGCTCTAATGACCCAGTGTTCACGGAGTGGATGAATATGTTGATCAAAACAACATCGCATGAAATCATGTTAGCAAAGAGGCTGGAGAAATATAATACAGACTCCAAAAAGATATGGGAATGATTCTTGTGTTTCCTTAAGGGCACATCAAATAATATCAATAATATCATTTATCAGGAAAAAAAAACGTCCTATGTATTTGTGTTTAATGTGTTGGTTTTATTTAATGCGTTGGTTTTTTTGTGCTAAAGATGAAAAAAAGAAATAAAATGGCTATACAAAAAGAAAAAGAAGGAAGACCTCCCCATTGGGCTGACAGTCTCAGTTCAACTATGTTCTCATATCACCACCTAGTGGTGGAAGTGTTCACTGCATCAAGTTTATTTTCATAACAGTGACGAGGTGGAGTCACTGAATGGCACTGTGCATACATGTGTGAGTGTTTGTGTGTGCCTCTGTGCCTGCATCTGTGTGTTCCTACCTGTTGAACTGGATCAGGTGCTGCTCCAGCTCTGTGTTGTGTTGTAGCTTGTGTAGGAAGCATTTGTTTGTGGCAGTAAGATGGTGGATCTGGTCTACATTCACACCACTGCGGAGGGCCTAGAGAGAGATGGCAGGGAGAGAGCGGGTCAGTCATTAAGCCCAAGCCCAATCCCAAATGAACCCCCAGACCCTACGCCCTATGCAGATCTGAGAGGACTTGATTGGTATAAGCAATATGTAGAAACTTCCACCTAGCCTATCAGAGGCCAAGGTGGAGCTATTACCATATTTATTGCACCTGACAAATCATCTCAGATCTGAACAAGTGCATAGGGTGTAGGGTCTAGGGGTTCATTTGGGATTGGGCCCTAGTATCACTGTTCACACTCATAACTTAAGTTGAGATATACAATACACCTTGACTCGTCTCAACTTAACTTTTGCTTTACTCTCAACTCACACACTAACACACGTTCAGAACAAAATCATTCTAAACACTCTTATAATAATAACACAATGCAACCTTGTTTGTTCTAATGCCTTTGCTTTTAAATGAACAAGTAGCTACCACCTGCTGTTAAGATCTTGATGATCTTGATGATGAGACTTTCAAGTTTCACGACTGACAAAGTAAATTGCATAAAAACCATGATGATAAAAAAAAAACTGCCTATTCAGAACATGATAAGAAAACCTATTCAGTTGAGTTGTGTGATGGAGTAATCAGGCATTGTTGAGTGGAGTCGTTCTCAAGGCAATGATGCAGTGTAATTGTGAGCAGTGTGTCTGCTGCTGTGCCTTCTGAATATAAAGCAGGTCCCAATGAGCCATGACGGGCCCTTTTCCAACACACACACACGCACACACACGCACACACACGCACACACACACACACACACACACACACGCACGCACAGATGCTGAATCACACACACGCCACACACACCACACACACTCACTCCAGCCCTCTGTCTGCTTCCAGGCTATGTGTGGGATGCAGCACAAGGCAGCAGGACACACACAGCATTAACTGGTGTCTATCAGCCATGTGTGATACACAGAGACAGCCTGCCTGTCTCTCTAGTAGAAGACATAACCAGCTCACAATGATATTAGGCACAGAGAGAACAAAACGCTGAAATTACACACACACACACCACATACACCACACACACACAACCACACGCACACACCACGCAAACACACACATACACAAAGGGTCTCTCGTCTCTAAACAGTGTGACTCTGTTCTGCTGCCAGGCTAACCTTGAGTGCTATTGATGTCTCATAGCTTGATACGATTTGGCCCATTTCTTCTTAATACATCCTACCAGCATCAATAATTTCATCCTTATTTTTAATTTGTTTAATGAAGGATTCCTCCCTCCTTTCATCTCAAACCCGGTGTTGTGAGATTACAGTCTATGAGGCTGAGAGTGTGGTAACTGCATGATGAGGTGATTGTGTCCTGGATTTGTGACTCGTGGGTAAGAGGTTGGGTGGTGCTAGGCTAGCAGCGCCAAGATTGTGGGTTAAATTCAATATATATGTTTATTTCATTATACTATATCTAACATTAATCTGAGAATAATGACCACTGTCATAATGAATATATGACATGTAACTGTCCATGCAATCAATGCCTCTATTCTATATGTTACTGTAGAGCCGGGTGTGAGGGCCGTTACTGACCCAGGGATTGGGTGATCTCGCTCTCCGAGGCCGACATGAGAAATGTCTTTAATCAGGTCAACACCCGCAAGGCTGCAGGGCCCGACTGTATTCCAGGGAGCATTATCAGAGCATGCACAGAACAGCTGGCAAGCATATTCACTGATATTTGTACCTCTCCTTGTCCCAGTCTGTAATCTCCACAAGTTTTAAGATGACCACCATCATTCCTGTCCCCAAGAACTCTAATGCTTTGAAAGGCTGGTTATGGCACACATTAACTCCACCATCCCAGACACCCTAGACCCACTCCAATTTCCATACTGCCCCAATAGGTCCATAGATAACACAAACCCAACTGCTCTCCACACTGCCCTCACCCACCTAGATAAGATGAATACCTACAGTACCAGTCAAAAGTTTGGACACACCTAGTCATTCAAGGGTTTCTCTTAAGTTTTACTATTTTTTACATTGTAGAATAATAGTGAAGACATCAAAACTATGACACATATGGAATCATGTAGTAACCACAAAAGTGTTAAACAAATCAAAATATATTTTATATTTGAGATTCTTCAAAGTAGCCACCCTTTGCCTTGATGACAGCACTGCACACTCTTGGCATTCTCTCAACCAGCTTCACCTGGAATGCTTTTCCAACAGTCTTGAAGGAGTTCCCACATATGTTGAGCACTTGTTGGCTGCTTTTCCTTCCCTCTGCCGTCCGACTCATCCCAAACCATGTCAATTGGGTTGAGGTCGGGGGATTGTGGAGGCCAGGTCATCTGATGCAGCACTCCATCACTGTCCTTCTTGGTCAAATAGCCCTTACACAGCCTGGAGGTATGTTGCGTCATTGTCCTGTTGAAAAACAAATGATAGTCCCACTAAGCCCAAACCAGATGGGATGGCATATCACTGCAGAATGCCTTGAATTCTAAATAAATCACAAACAGTGTCACCAGCAAAGCACCCCCACACCATCACACTTCCTCCTCCATGCTTTACGGTGGGAACTACACATGCGGAGATCATCCGTTCACCCACATCACGTCTCACAAAGACACGGCAGTTTCTAACAAAAATCTCCAATTTGGACTCCAGACGAAAGGATAGATTTCCACCGGTCTAATGTCAATTGCTCGTGTTTCTTGGCCCAAGCAGGTCTCTTCTTCTTATTGGTGTCCTTTAGTAGTGGTTTCTTTGCAGCAATTCGACCATGAAGGCCTGATTCACACAGTCTCCTCTGAACAGTTGATGTTGAGATGTGTCTGTTACTTGGACTCTGTGAAGCATTTATTTGGGCTGCAATTTCTGAGGCTGGTAACTCTAATGAACTTATCCTCTGCAGCAGAGGTAACTCTGGGTCTTCCATTCCTGTGGCGGTCCTGATGAGAGCTAGTTTCATCATAGCGCTTGATGGTTTTTGCGACTGCACTTGAAGAAACGTTCACATTTCTTGAAATGTTCCGTATTGACCTTCATGTCTTAAAGTAATGATGGACTGTCGTTTCTCTTTGCTTATTTGAGCTGTTCTTGCCATAATATGGACTTGGTCTTTTACCAAATAGGGATATATTTTGTATACCCCCCCACCTTGTCACAACACAACTGATTGGCTCAAACGCATTAAGAAGGAAATCAATTCCACAAATTAACTTTGAAGAAGGCACACTTGTTAATTGAAATGCATTCCAGGTGACTACCTCATGAAGCTGGTTGAGAGAATGCCAAGAGTGTGCAAAGCTGTCATCAAGGCAAAGGGTGGCTATTTGAAGAATCTCAAATATAAAATATATTTTGATTTGTTTAACACTTTTCTGGTTACTACATGATTCCATATGTGTTATTTCATAGTTTTGATGTCTTCATTATTATTCTAGAATGTAGAAAATAGTAAAAATAAAGAAAAACCTTTGAATGAGTAGGTGTTCTAAAACTTTTGACCGGTAGTGTACCTCCATCAATCCAGTATCCTTACACATTGTAAATATGGTCTATTATAATCAGATCACATTGTGACGTCATGATGTGGGCCAAAAGTTCCATCCCACCTGAACATGCTGAAATTCGCTGCTTTTTTTTCAAACAGCTCTTACACAAAAAGGGCATTATCATAATTCACAATTTCAGAGTGTCATTTCGACCTCATATTAGGGCAGGGATGATACCAGTATCGCGATACTCATTAGTCCGAAGTGGGATTTTATTTATATATATATATATATATATATATATATATATATATATACATACTTAAATCATACTTCATTTACATATTTTAAGTATATTTAAAATTATATAAATTGGGACAATTTTAAATACATTTAATGCATTTAATGTACATTTTATTTGTATTTTATTAGCATTTAAGTATATTAAATACATTTAAAATCATCTAAATTGGGACACTTTTTTTGTTCTTAATTATATTCATAGTACATTAGATAAAGAGCAAAACAAATATAATTTGAATACACCTTAAGTACATTTGATGTATATTTCTCACAAATTAGAAATATACTAAAATGGTATTTGAATTAGAATTCCTGTATTTATAAATTTTTTAAGTGTATTTATAATGTGTTTCAAGTATACTTTTACAAATACATTTCTACTCAATAACCACATTAGATATTGTAATTAGCCATGTAAAGGTTACCTTGATTGACCAAGGCATCTTCTCGGCCAATGTCTTTGAATTCAGAGATAATTGAAAACCTCTCAATTCCAATCTTAGGTAAATTCCAATAATTCAATTCCCAATTGAATATTAACCCCAACAATTCCACAAATTCAAATTCAATTCCCTCAGGCTTTCAGGCTGATCATGTCACTGTTCAGACAGCCCTAGGCATTAGGTGTAGATCTGAGAGGATAACATGGGTGTGAAAGCAATATGGTTGTAGCTGCACCTTGCCCTCTTAAAGCGGTGTGTGTGTGCATGCGTGTGTGCGTCCCTTTCCCGTACCTCTCCGACACAATTCATGGAGCTGCCTAACTCTCCGGATATGCCCTGAAAGCGATTGAGGTCCCGGCAAGGGATTTTAGTGACGACGTAATCCAGGCTGCGTTCGAAACAGGCCACATTCTTGATACCTGGAGGGAGCAGAGCGGGAAAAGATTGGGTAAGAAGAGAGAGAAGAGATACTGTTGTGATCAAAAAGACAAAAGTAGGACTCTCTTATACCTCTAACCACTCTGACATCAATGCAAATGCGATCGAAAATCACATCAAACACTTATCATCAAAACAGTATGTGCTTTTAAAACTCACCTCACAGTGATTGATCAATTCGAAGAAAGAAGTTCAACAACAGGTTGAAACTGAGTGGAAAACATGGTCGTTGTGGATGTTGTTTCAAATCCTAACAACGAAATGGATAGTGCTTTCTAAGGTGATGATAGTGATAGTGCTTTCTAAGGTGATGACCACTTCTATGTACACTTTAAATTGGGCACACGTTAAACAAAATTAATCATGAATTGTTACTTGAATGGAACCAGCGATTGTCGGCAACCAGGGCCGGTTTAATGCAGGGGCTTACCGGGGCTGAAGCCCCTGGGCCCAGGCTAGTGGGGGGCCCAAGAGGCATATACTGTATATACAGTATATATTATGTATGTAGTATATATTTTTTATTTTTTAACTGCAACCACCAACCACAGGAAGACTCAGGAGCCCGCTCTCAATGAGTGTAGACAGCCTGCTGCTGCCTGCTGCCGCTCTGCTAATCATCAGATGGGGGAGAAGAGGAGGTAGGGGGCGCACGTGGGTAACTGGGGGGCCCTGCCTTGATTGGGTAACTGATTTTTAATTTTTTTTACTGCACAATAAAGACATGTGACTAGTTAATTGTGTGAGTCGGACTGGGCCAAAGCCCATATGCGGTCCAATTTTTAAACATATTTTTTTATCCAACCACAGGAGCCAGCTCTGTATGTTCAAAATACACCAGAGAGCATAATTGAGCCACATAGGATCAATAGTAAAAAGCACATACAGGTATCTTCCAAAATTAAGGAAACATCAACATAAAGTGTCTTAAAAGGGTGTTGCACCACCACGAGCTTCCAGAACACTTTCAATGCGCCTTGGCATAGATTCTACAAGTGGACCTAAACCATGCCATGAAAATACACCCCACACCATAACATATACTTTGTATCCCTTGTTTACTCAAGTCTTTCCTTTATTTTGGCAGTGACCAAGGAAGGTTGCAGTTTGGGCAGCATGCGCGACAAATACAGGTTACAGCCCGTGTTTATTTTGTAAATCGAGAGGTACCGGAACAAAAAGTGAGTGCTAGAGGGGGGTGACCTGGGGAGCTCTGAGGTACCAGAAAGCATGAGAAAAAAAATCACCTTTATAATAAAGGTATCATCACATTTACGTAGTGGCAAAGAGCAGTAGAGTTGAGGCACTTACAGAAGTTGCACAAATGGGGAACATTTTTAGTAGGCTAGGATCCCGGAGTGAGCTTTTATAAACGCATTTCATGCAATTCTACATCAATTTACATGACTGGAGACTGGCAGGGTTTTGACAGAGAAACGGCAACATTCGTCCAGTGGTGCGCAGATAACTTTCTTGAAATAAACATTAAGAAAACAAAAGAGATGGAAATTGATTTCAGAAAGAACAAAGCTCCACTACCTTCTACGAAGATCAATGGGGAATCAGTCGATAGAGTGACCACATATAATTACCTGGGGAATCGAAATAGACAATACACTAAAATTCAATGACTGTGCCTTTGCAAAGATAAAGAAATTGCCTCCCTCGCAGGTGATGGCCTACACGTTTCTGCCAAAAGCAGATCTCTCTCTTGTTTTACTATGTAAAACAATATTTGGAAGTTAATCAAATATTTTGGTAGCCTACAGCATACGGATTAGAGTCTTCTCTTTTCAGCAGGAGCCATTTGCTTTCCAACCTGTGTTTTCTCACGATTGCATTTGATATATTGCGAAATGTCTGTTTTGTCTGCATGCTGTTCACTGACAAATTTGCCGGCGTTCCCAACTGCAGGCTATGCCTTGTTATTGGGCTACACACAATCCACAGCTTGGCAATTTTTAAAAAATAAGGCTGCAGACAATGATCAGCTAGCGGGAAATTAGATTTTCAACATTTTGATGCCATATTTATAATTATATAAAATATATGCAACTTATTTTCCACCAACAGGTTTCTGTGCCAATGCACCACCCAACCAATAAACAAAGCATACCGACTTCAGGCACTTCAATCTCATGGTTTGCATTTTCGACACCACAATAAATAGACTGTAAATCTCAACAAACAGAAAATACCTCCCTCCCTACCTTGTAGGCTTACCCAGTATCGAAGGCTTGGCTTGACAATCTCCGAATGTCATTCAACTTGTAACGGATGTTTCTTTCCATTCATCAATTGGCCGCTGCACAGTCTGGATTGATTGATTTTATTTGTCAGTAAAACATAATACATATATACACAATGATTTTTTCAAGTGACTGCACATTTCCATTGTGGTCCCAATTTTAACATAAATATATATATACAATGTCATAGATACAGACACATTACATAGAGACAAAAGAATGCTCAACCTTCAGTGTGAGTGTAAGTACAATTCTTACAAGCTTGTTTGGCTGGTAACTTATTCTTTAGGTGTTTGGGGCTGCGGGTGAACAATGTGTTGCAGGCATAATCAAAGAGACATTTACATTTTAGTCATTTAGCAGACGCTCTTATCCAGAGCAATTAGGGTTAAGTGCCTTGCTCAAGGGCACATCGACAGATTTTTCACCTAGTCGGCTCGGGGATTAGAACCAGTGACCTTTTGATTACTGGCACAACGCTCTTAACCACTAAGCTACCTGCCACCCCACCTGGACTAGCACACCTTCCATAGTCTTTAGGGTGTCTATAGCTAGGTTTTCTAAAACAATATGTCATTTCAGAGTTTCGTTTAGGAAAATCTGCCGCCAGAAATAATGACAGGGAAGATTTTAATTTACCGGACATTTTAGAAATTTTACGGACATCCATATGCATTCAGATGTAACCTGACCCAGCCAGCGTCATCAATAAACGAGGGATGTTGGCCAAATGAGCCACATTTACGTGTCCTTAAAAACAGCCTATAACAATTACAAAAACACATTCTTGTGTTTCGATATGTAGCATATGCAAAACTTTATACGCTTTTTTTGGGTGTTGGGGGCTACTTTCCTAAAACAATAATTGTCCTCCTTACGGTTCAGCTGTCAGAGATTTAAGCACTGAATGTATCAGGGCATTGCATGCAAAGGCTTAGGTGTCCACTGTATGATATTAATATTTTATGTATATACACAGTACATTCGGAAAGTATTCAGACCACTTCACTTTTTCCACATTTTGTTACGTTACAGCCTTATTCTAAAATGGATGAAATTGTTTTTTTCCCCCTCGTCAATCTACACACAATACACCATAATGACAAAGCAAGAACAGTTTCTTTGAAATTTTAGAAAAAAAAAAGAAGAAAAAAAAGGTAAGTATTTGCACACTCTTGGCATTCTCTCAACCAGCTTCATGAGGTAGTCACCTGGAATGCATTTCAATTAACAGGTGTGCCTTGTTAAAAGTTAATTTGTGGAATTTCTTTCCTTCTTAATGCGTTTGAGCCAATCAATTGTGTTGTGACAAGGTAGGGGTGGTATACAGAAGATAGCCCTATTTGGTAAAATACCAATTCCATTTTATTGCAAGAACAGCTCAAATAAACAAAGAGAACGACAGACCATCATTACTTTAAGACATTTCAAGAACTTTGAAAGTTTCTTCAAGTGCAGTCACAAAAACCATCAAATGAAACGGGCTCTCATGAGGACCGCCACAGGAAGGGAAGACCCAGAGTTACCTCTACTGCAGAGGATAAGTTCATTAGAGTTAACTGCACCTCAGATTGCAGCCAAAATAATTGCTTCACAGAGTTCAAGTAACATAGACATCTCAACATCAACTGTTCAGAGGAGACTGCGTGAATCAGGCCTTCATGGTCAAATTGCTGCAAAGAAACCACTACTAAAGGACACCAATAAGAAGAAGAGACTTGCTTGGGCCAAGAAACACGAGCAATTGACATTAGACCGGTGGAAATCTGTCCTTTCGTCTGATGAGTCCAAATGTTTGGTTCCAACCGCCGTGTCTTTGTGAGACGCAGAGTAGGTGAACGGATGATCTCCGCATGTGTGGTTCCCACTGTGAAGCATGGAGGAGGAGGTGTGATGGTGTGGGGGTACTTTGCTGATGACACTGTCAGTGATTTATTTAGAATTCAAGGCACACTTAACCAGCATGGCTACCACAGCATTCTGCAACGATACGCCATTCCATCTGGTTTGCGCTTAGTGGGACTATCATTTGTTTTTCAACAAGACAATGACCCAAAACACCAGGCTGTGTAAGGGCTATTTGACCAAGGAGAGTGATGGAGTGCTGCATCAGATGACCTGGCCTCCACAATCACCAGACGTCAACCCAATTGAGATGGTTTGGGATGAGTTGGACCTCAGAGTGAAGGAGAAGCAGCCAACAAGTGCTCAGCAAATGTGGGAACTCCTTCAAGAATGTTGGAAAGGCATTCCTCATGAAGCTGGTTGAGAGAATGCCAAGAGTGTGCAAAGCTGTCATCAAAGCAAATGGTGGCTACTTTGAAGACTCTCAAATCTAAAATATATTTTGAATTGTTTAACACTTCTTCGGTTACTACATGATTCCATATGTGTTATTTAATAGTTTTGATGTGTTCACTATTATTCTACAATGTAGAAAGTAGTAAAAATAAAGAAAAACCGTTGAATGAGTAGGTGTGTCCAAACTTTTGACTGGTACTGTATATATATATATATATATATATATATATATATATATATATATATATATATATATATATATATATATATATATATATATGCCTATATAAAGGAAGAGAAGCTTAGGCCTATCCCCAGAGAGATAGAGATATGACGGTGGCATGCTATGACACTGACATGTATTTCTTTATGTCAAATGGCTACTGCGCCTGTTATACAGATATAGACATACAGAAAGAGGGTAATTTGTAAATTTTCTATCCGAATATTTTGTATAAAGATAAGCATTATATTGTTAGATTATAGGAGTAACTCTGGTAGGCCTGAAACAGTCTTCCTCACCTCAAGTTCAACTGTCGGAGTCAGTTGAAGTGCCGGGCGCACTGCCTTCATATCATAGGCCTGCAGTAGCTAAAGCTTAATAATACTCACACCAGACCAAACCTTCACAAATGTTTCTAAACTTTACTAGGGTAATGGCAAAAGTAAGTTAAGCCATTGTTTATAGGGAAAATATGAGCAGAAGAGTGAATGTAAACAGGGAAAATACTCACTACCCTCCCCTGTGCCCCCCCAAAAAAACACAGCCCTCTCCTATTTTGGACCACCCCAAAACCCCAGTAAATTTTGATATGTCCCTTAACAGAATGAAATTAACAGAGTTTCTAGCTTGTGAGTGTCGCAATGTGTCACAATCGTCATAATGAGTGGACCAAGGCGCAGCGTGATATGCGTACATCTCTTTAATAGTGTACTTAGCAACACGATACAAATAACAAAATAACAAAACGAAATGTGAAGTCCTCGGTCATACACAAACCTACACAGAACAAGATCCCACGAATCACAAGTGCACAAAAGGCTGCCTAAGTATGGTTCCCAATCAGAGACAACAAGCAACAGCTGATTCTCGTTGCCTCTGATTGAGAACCACCCCGGCCAACATAGAAACACATAACCTAGAACAGAACATAGGAAACGAAACATAGACACTACACCAAGAAACTAACACCCTGGCTCAACATACAAGAGTCCCCAGAGCCAGGGCGTGACACAATGATTCTGTGCACCGAAACAACGTTTTACTCTGGTAGGCTAGAGACAGGTAAATAACCGCATTTATGTCTGGAACAGATTATATGAAAATGCCTATCCATACAAACCACAGGAGGTTGGTGCACCTTCATGGGCAGGATGGGCTCGTAGTAAAGGCTTGTGCAGAATAGGTGGAATGGTATCAAATACCTCAAACACATGGTTTCCATGTTTGATGCCATTCCATTTGTTCCATTCTGTCCATTATTATGAGCCGTCCTTCTGTGATACAAACATTTTCCTACCGAACTGGGCATGAACTATAAACTGTAGCTTACTGCTAACAAAGGAACTAAATAATGATATAGTAATGTGCAGTATAATGTTTGTAGAAAGAAATGTGTCAAAATGCATAACGGAAATACAATGTGCTATTTTAATAGAATGGCAGATTAGACAGTGTGTGCGTTCGTGACGAGTGGGCATAGATCCACTTCCTCACACCGATACTGACTAGATTAAGTAGACGGTTTGCCATTTATATGACCCGGCCTAGCCTGCTTGTCAAAAAGATAAATGTCTAAGAGGCCTGAATGGCATGTCTTGGACACTGTCATGCATAGTATTTTATCCACCTTCCTAGTGGTCTCCTCCAGCTTGTCCTTGTTGGTACACAGTGCTGAGCCAGGTCCAGTCAAGGCTTAGGCAGAATGCAGTGTGACGCTGCCTTCAGGGCATCTACCACCTACAGGAGACAACGTCATTACATTACACTACTAAACTCTGCAATTTATCAGACCTGGGTTTAAATACTATTCAAAATCATTTTTAAATACTTTGGCTGTGCTTGATTGAGCTTGCCAGGCTTACCGGACCAATAGCCAAGTCGTGAAACGGCAAACGCTGCCCATCTGGCACTGCAAATATTTTAAACAGTTTTGAACCCAGGCCTGCACCTTTCACCTATCGATGCTTACAACTGTCTTTCCTCATATCCTTTCCTCCATCCTCTACCCATCTCCTTTTCAAAATGTCAGAGGGATGCAAGGAGGAGATTTGAGGATAGGATTTAAGGAGAGAGGACGCAAGGAAAGAGGGAAGACTTTTGAGATCTACCCCTCATGTGAGGTTGCGAGAGTAACATCAAATCAAAAAGCAGTTGTTGTTGTTGTTGTTATTTATCCAGCAGCCTCACTGTCTTGACAGCGAAGCTGGGAGCGATCTAATCATTGATCTCATTGAGTTTGTCAGCAAACAGCTGTCTGTCCTCAGTAGCCATGATGGACTCTACAGGGGTCCCCAACACCTTTACCCCATACTGCTGCAGTACACTACTCTGGAACAGCTCCACCCCTACACACACACACTGATGCACGCATGCACACACTGACTCACTGACTGACAGACACACATACACACAGGGAAACATGCACACATACAGGGAAAAACATACACACACATTTCAGCAAACAAAAGGGAAAATGTGTGTGTGCGTGTGTGCGTGTGTGCTTGTGTGCATGTGTGTGTGTGTGTGTGTGACACCTCCACCCCCCACCCCATCCCCCAACTGTCCACAGCTGAGAGCAGTATGTCCCCCATAGACAGCAGGATGCCGTTTGGTCATTCAGTCTTAATGACCTACAGTATGTGTCAAACTGAGGCATGACGGGCAGGAAGTAGACAGAGTCAGCCTGTTTAGTACCCACCTCATTGGTCTGGACCGACAATATGTTAGGATTCATCAGGACCTTCCTCACATTCTTCTCCTGGAACACACATACGCAGGGAGGAAAGACACGCACGCAAGGAACACACACACACACACACACAAGGGACGCACATAAATGAAATGCTGATGTTGGTTTTGAATGAAGACATTGTGGAGATTGTCATACACACATAACCTGGTCCCAGATCGTATTCTCTGCTATCATGCCAATAACAGCACAAAAAGGTCTGGGACCATGCTAAAAAAACAAGCCAAATACATTTGAGCCTCCGATTCTTTGTAACTATTTTCTTTGTAAGTTACTTTGTAAGTCACTTTTAGACTACATTGATCTGGTTCAGCCTCTCCTGACTGGCTCTCCCAGGCCCTCTCACCTTCATCACTATGACAGCCTGTGATCCAGAGTAGTCAAACTCCCCAGCCTGACCATTGGACAGACCTCCAGACCCCAGCACCAGTACCTTGGAAACCTGCATCAAGAAAAACACGAGGATAGATTATTAATGCAGTATGAGTACATACATGTTAATATGTTTATGTATTGTATACAGTGCATTCGGAAAGTATTCAGACCCCTTGACTTTTTCCACATTTTGTTACGTTACAGAGTTATTCTAAAATTGATAAAATTATTTTTTCCCCTCATCAATCTACACACAATACCCCATAATTACAAAGCGAAAATAGGATGTTTTTCAGCGGCAGGGACTGGGAGACTAGTCAGGATCGAGGGAAAGATGAATGGAGCAAAGTACAGAGAGTTCCTTGATGAAAACCTGCTCTGGACCTCAGACTGGGGTGAAGGTTCACCTTCCAACAGGACAACAACCCTAAGCACACAGCCAAGACAACGCAGGATGGCTTCGGGACAAGTCTCTGAATGTCCTTGAGTGGCCCAGCCAGAGCCCGGACTTGAACCCGATCGAACATCTCTGTAGAGACCTGAAAATAGCTGTGCAGCAATGCTCCCCATCCAACCTGACAGAGCTTGAGAGGATCTGCAGAGAAGAATGGGAGAAACTCCCCAAATACAATTGTGCCAAGCTTGTAGTGTCATACCCAAGAAGACTCGAGGTAACCTCTGCCAAAGGTGCTTAAACAAAGTACTGAGTAAAGGGTCTTAATACTTATGTAAATGTATATTTCAGTTTTTATTATTTTTATAAATGTACAAAAATAATAAAAACCTGTTTTTGCTTTGTCATTATGGGGTATTGTGTGTAGATTGATGAGAAGAAGAAAAAAACGATTTAATCAATTTTAGAATAAGGCTGTAACGTAACAAAATGTGGAAAATGTCAAGGTGTCTTAATACTTTCCGAATGCTCTGTATATATTGTGTGTGTGTGTGTGTGTGTGTGTGTGTGTGTGTGTGTGTGTGTGTGTGTGTGTGTGTGTGTGTGTGTGTGTGTGTGTGTGTGTGTGTGTGTGTGTGTGTGTGTGTGTGTGTGTGTGTGTGTGTGTGTGTGGACATGTTTAACTATTATTGTGGGGACCAGAAGTAACCACAAGAATAGTAAACAAACAACAATTTGACCAACTGGAGACATTTTGTTGGTCCCCACAAGGTCAAATGCTATTTCCAGGGGGTTTAAGGTTAAGGTTAGAATTAGGTTTAGGGTTAGGGTTAGGAGCTAGGGTTAGGTTTAGGATTAGGGTTAGGGTAAGAGTACGGGTTAGGGTTAGGTTTAGGGTTTGGGAAAATAGGATTTTGAGTGGGACTGAATTGTGTGTCCCAACAAGGTTAGCTGTACAAGACAGTGTGTGTGTGTGTGTGTGTGTGTGTGTGTGTGTGTGTGAAAAATTATTTTTGGCCTTTTATCTTGATGAAGTGGATGATTTTTGACTGGAGTGTTGAACATTTCATTAGTATCTTACCTGAGTTCTGGGTGGGATGGCAGGTTTCTGGGGCATGACTGACACAATGTTGGCCTCCTCCCCCTTCTTTATCAGGGATATGAACGCATCAAATAGGACCAGAAAAAAACAGACAGTGAATGTTAACTATGAATCACAGAAAGGATAGTATTGTCTGGCTTCCGTTGTGGGCTGAGTCCATGCTCTGCAGCAAAGCTGTGGCCTGTCGCTCTCCAGGACCTTGGGATGAACAACACAGCCAGGGAGTTGGGAGGGTGATGGGGAGTAGACCAAAGAAGAGCAATCATTTTTTAAATACATTTAATTCATGCTGCTATCAGTGACTAACCCAGGGTCAGTATTTAGGATACTCTAAAATAACATATTTCAGTTCTTATTTCACACTAAAACCCACAGGGTCATCCTGTAGTCTAAGTTGTATCATCTACGAACCAGACGATATGAGGTGAGGGGTCCATGCTCCTCCAGATCCTCCCCTCACCTTAACCAGCAGTCTGATGATGTTGTGTTTGATGCTCAGCTGGTAGATGCCAGGGTTGTGGGTTCAATTCCCACGGGGGACCAGTACGAGAAAATAAGAAAATGTATGCATTCACTACTGTAAGTTGCTCTGTATAAGAGTGTCTGCTAAATGACTAAAATCTAATGCCAAAATCAACAGCAGCCACTTTGATGGGGTTGCTTTTCCCAAACATTCTGGTCTCCTTGGAACATACAAGGACAAGGAGAGGATATCAGCAACAGCAGTATCACCATCATCAAGTAGCAGTAGTAGTTAGCAGTATCAGAAAACTTTACTATCATGCATTGCATGGTGCATGATGTATATTTCACAGTCAAAAATCTTTGCATTATATATGTTGTTTTACATATCAACATTATAAGCTACCTTCCAACATGTTCCTAGTATCCATGTTCCTTGGCCTGCTTGGTGACATCATCAGGTGGTAGATTAGTAAATAGACCAATAAGAAAGAGAGTTCAAACCCTCCCCATTCAGACCAATCCCAGACAGTCCTAGCACAGTTATTGCTTCAGAAATTGCTCTTCGATAAGAAGCTATTTTTGATTATTTTGGACCATTTACATCGCTTCACTATCTGGGAGTCCGACTGACAAATCTGTGTTTGGCGGATGCCAGGAGAACGCTACCTGCCCCAATGCATAGTGCCAACTGCAAAGTTTGGTGGAGGAGGAGTAATAGTCTGGGGCTGTTTCATGGTTCAGGCTAGGCCCCTTAGTTCCAGTGAAGGGAAATCTTAACGCTACAGCATACAATGACGTTCTAGATGATTCTGTGCTTCCAACTTTGTGGCAACAGTTTTGGGAAGGCCCTTTCCTGTTTCAGCATGACAATGCCCCTGTGCACAAAGCGAGGTCCATACAGAAATGGTTTGTCGAGATCGGAGTGGAAGAACTTGACTGGCCTGCAAAGAGCCCTGACCTCAACCCCATCGAATACCTTTGGGATGAATAGGAATGCCAACTGCGAGCCAGGCCTAATCGCCCAACATCGGTACCCGACCTCACTAATGCTCTTGTGGCCGAATGGAAGCAAGTCCCCGCAGTAATGTTCCAACATCTAGTGGAAAGCCTTCCCAGAAGAGTGGAGGCTGTTATAGCAGCAAAGGGGGGACCAACTCCATATTAATGCCCATGATTTTGGAATGAGATGTTTGACAAGCAGGTGTCCACATACCTTTGGTCATGTAGTTTAAGTCAAATGAGCCATATATAATATAATTTAATCACTGCCTTGGTACTTTGACAAAAATTGCTTCTTTTTTTTCTCCACCAACCTTTGGCCATTTCTCAATAGCCCCCAGCTCCTGTCTGACAATGGAGAGCCACCATCCATAACCACTGGCCTAAAGCAGGTGGGCTTGTCAGCCAGCCAGTCAGTCAGTCAGCTAGTTAGTCAGTCAGCCAGCCAGTCAGCCAATCAGCCAGCCAGCCAGTTAGTCAGCCAGCCAGTCAGCCAGTCAATCAGTCAGCCAGCCAGCCAGCCAGCCAGTTAGTCAATCAGTCAGTCAGTCACTAGAGAATGCTGCCTCTGCCTGCCACTGCTGGGTTCAGCAGTCGCTCTCTCTCTTTCGCTGTGTGTGTTTGTGTGTGTGATATGTGTGTGTGTGTGTGTGCGTGCGTGCGAGTGTGTGTGTGTTTGTGTGTGTGAGAGAGAGAGAGAGAGAGAGAGAGAGAGAGAGAGAGAGAGAGAGAGAGAGAGAGAGAGAGAGAGAGAGAGAGAGAGAGAGAGAGAGAGAGAGAGAGAGAGAGAGAGAGAGAGAGAGAGAGAGAGAGAGAGAGAGAGAGAGAGAGAGAGAGAGAGAGAGAGAGAGAGAGAGAGAGAGAGAGAGAGAGAGAGAGACCAGCTGAACAGGCAGGGCGTGAGTAATGCGACCTGGCTGGTGCAAGTCAGCAAAGAGAGACGGGGGGGATAGGGTGCCACCATGCCTCCATAAAAATGCATTGCGTGCCACCATAAACTCCACACAGTCCAGTTACACAGTACACAACCACACAGTACAATATACCCTCCAGCCCCACATTCCAACCGTCCATCCAACCCCTCCTCTCCAGCTGTACAGACAGCCCCCCTGAGCCCCCATACCTCCTGAAACATCTCCACACCGTTAATAATAATAATAATAATAATAATAATAATAATATGCAATTTAGCAGACGCTTTTATCCAAAGCGACTTAAGTCATGTGCGCATACATTTTTACGTATTAATCATTTTATAATTCAACCCTAAGGCGTGCAGAGACCCTTGGAATAATAGGACCGGCTCTGTTGACCCTGTTTCTCCTTGCTAGCCATATGGCCAAACAAAAAGTTAAACAAAACACATATTACCCTTTCACTTCTTGAATACCTCGGCCCCATCACAAACATCCCCACAGAGAAGACCACCCCCAACCTCACACACAGCGAGTCCAAAAGCGACAGTAACGCCACTGATCCCCTTCACTTCCGTTACACTCCTGATGTGTCTAACCTTGACACTGAGGGTGCACAGCGCCTTACCCCCCACCTCTTCAAACTCCCCCAGGCTCGGAGTGTTAAAAGTCAGTCCTGCCAATCCCCAGTCTCTGCTGTCACTTGCAATGGCGGAAACAGTGTTGGCCCATCCCCCCGAGGCTGCTCGAGCACCCCTCCTCACTGGCTCAGGCAGCACCTCATGGACCTACCCCATGACTCTCTCCAGCAGCCTAAGAGACATTAGTCCCGCCTTCTGTGCTAACTCTTGGGGGGTTTTCCACACCCCATCCCCTGCAGCCGTAGGTCAGCTTGTCTCTTGATGCCTGCTTGTGGAAGATGTGCTCCTCCCATGCCTACGGCCCAGGCGCCACACACCCCTCTCATGTGGGCCTCAGCAACTGCCAGGCCCTCAGTACTGCAGCGTAGAAATCAGACACCCCTACTGTGTTCAGAGAGAGAGAGAGCTGCACTTCCTGACCTCCCGCCAAATGTATGACCATCTTAGAGACACATATATCCCTCAGATTACACAGACCCACAAAGAATTCGAAAACAAATCCAATTTTGATAAACTCCCATACCTACTGGGTGAAATACCACAGTGTGCAATCACAGCAGCAAGATTTGTGACCTGTTGCCACAAGAAAAGGGCAACCAGTGAAGAACAAACACCATTGTAAATACAACCAATATTTATGTTTATTTATTTTCCCTTTTGTACTTTATCTATTTGCACATCGTTACAACATTTGAAATGTTTCTATTATTTTGGAACTTGTGTGAGTGTAATATTTACTGTTCACTTTTATTGTTTATTGATTTCACTTGCTTTGGCAATGTAAACATATGTTTCCCATGCCAATAAAGCCCTTTGAAATTAATTTAAATTGAATTGAGAGAGAGCGAGAGAGAGAGAGAGAGCGAGAGAGAGAGAGAGAGAGAGAGAGAGAGAGAGAGAGAGAGAGAGAGAGAGAGAGAGAGAGAGAAAGGGAGAGGGAGAGGGAGAGAAAGAGAGACATAGAGAGAGGGAGGGAGAGAAAGAGAGGAGAGGAGAGCAAGCAAGACAGAGAAAGAGAAAAGTGAGAGAGAGAGAAAGACAGAGAGGGGGAGGTAGAGAGGCAGAAATGGAGAAAGCGAGAGACAGAGAGAAAGAAAGAAAAAGGGAGAGACACTCAGGACAATGAGTGGTCAGTGACCTTCAGTGTAATCCAGATCACCTGACCTGTGACCCTTAGCTAGACCTCATGATGATGAGAAACAAGTTCCAAAGTTCCGGAATTCCAATTCCAGATTCCAAAGTTGCTCCCTCCTCCAATCATTCAGATCCACTCCAAAAGACCGATAACGAACATTCAAATTAAATCTGAGCGACTCACCTATAAAATCCTCCATGTTTTTCTCTCACACCTACTTTGAGTGAATAAAAGAGGACTAAGAAAGATTTCATTCACCACTACTATTTGGTATTAGATAATAAATACATCTCAATACACTCATTTTACATTTTAGTCATTTAGCAGACGCTCTTATCCAGAGCGACTTACAGTTAATGAGTGCATAATTGTTTTTTTTCATACTGGTCCCCCGTGGGAAACGAACCCACAACCACAGTGAGCACAGTGTACTGTACAGAGAAGGTCCAAACTAAGAGGCCAATGATTTAGATGCCAGCTTGTCACTATGTCAGATGTGCACATGGACCTCCCATTCATACTCTCACATATGTAAGAAGACTGTATGTTATATCATACATACAGTATGACCGTAAGTTTTGTGTAAGAGCTCTATTCAATCTGTAAGCGTTACAGATTCTGCGTTACAGATTTTAAAGTAATTTCCAATTGAGCCGACATATGCAGTGTTTACAGTGAATGTTGTCTCCGCTAAAGCAGGAACATAGCCTTTAAATTTCAATCAAAGCTGAACTTCTGCGATGCAGATTGAATAGAGTCCTAAATTATGATACATGTACAGTATGCATATAAAAACGTATTTCTGATAATAAAAGTTTATGTTGAATAAACCTTCATCTACATGTTGAATTAACATTATGTTTTACTATCTTGAGACAATACTAAACCATCGCAAAACATTCATAAATCTAGTGTGTCGTCTATAATTTCTCCAACACCAGAGAAGGCTGTGCTGACAGTGCTTGCAAATCTGGCAACGAGGATCAAGCCTAACCTGGTTTATTTGCAGTCACTCAAGCATGACAGACGTCTGAAATCTGTAACTTCAGCTTGCAGACAATGTGAAGGGGCCTCCAATAAGACACTGGACCCTCATTAGGGAGGCCAACCAATCAACACATGGGGATCAGTCCGTTGCTAAGAGTTGCTAATCACAGCTAGGTTGTGCCCCAAATGGCACCTTATTCCCTACATAGTGCACTACTTTTGACCAGTGCACTATATATGGGCCCTGTTCAAAAGTAGTGCACTTTGTAGGGAATAGGATACCATTTGGGACACAAGTCACCTGGGATAGGATAAAGTAATCCTTCTAACCCCCCCCCCCCCAAAAAAAAAGTGGTTATCCCACTGGCTATAAGGTGAATGCACCAATTTGTAAGTCGCTCTGGATAAGAGCGTCTGCTAAATGACGTAAATGTAAATGTAAGTCCAACAATAAATAAAGGCTGTATGAATTTCAGCTCTCAGCCTTCTCATGTTCTCCATTCAATCACTAAGCAATTTTCCATCTTATGAGCGGCATTATGGCTAGCCTTGCATCTGCTGCTAGAGAATGGTTGCGTCCCAAATAGCACCCTATTCCCTATGTAGTGCACTACTTTTGGTCAAAACCCTGGTCAAAATATGCCATTTGGGATGCAGAGAAGTGATACAGACGGGGGGTACAGCGACAGTGCTTCTCTGAGAATAGTAACAGCAACAGGGACCCACCAGAGAGAAGAGAACAGAGGCTTCATTAGCCTATGGTATGTTCTGGTATGTTCTGCTCTCCTCTCAATAAGCTCTTTAACCCCTTCTATCCCCGTCTTCCTCCCTCATTGACCTTTTTGCTGCTGGGTTAGGCTGAAATCATACAAACTCAGAGATAGGACATTTCGCCAATAGACAAAACAGCAGGTATTAAAGTATAATACACAATAAAAGTTAAAGTTTCACAGAACTTTTCTATGAACTTTACACATTTCCACAATGTTCATATCTGGTGTGGGAAAGTGCGTAACTTTGACTTCTCTAAGGTGCTGAAACCATCTGATACACAGCACTAGATGGCAGCACTGAGGTTAGGCCTGTTGTCTGCGAGGGTTGGTTTGACTGCACCACAACAGGTGAGACCAGCGCAAAAGCAGGCAGCATCCTGTAAATATCCCTGATGCAGTAATAAATAAATAAAAACATTGAATAATGAGGTAAGCTTTATGCTACATATTTTTGAGTGTGAACACATTACACCTCTTTGAGCATCCTGTAAAGATCCAGTGTGACTTTAACATGACTGAAATAAGGTACTCAACATTCTAATGTCACACTGTTGGGCCTAGTTGTACTTACATAGGTCCTCTGTAGCTCAGCTGGTAGAGCACGGCGCTTGTAACGCCAAGGTAGTGGGTTCGATCCCCGGGACCACCCATACACAAAAATGTATGCACGCATGACTGTAAGTCGCTTTGGATAAAAGCGTCTGCTAAATGGCATATTATTATTTATTATTATTACATACTTGTTGCAATAGTTTATCAATGTATCCAGCAACTGATACATGCTCCTCTTGATTTATTTTCATTGTTTGTTTTTCATGAGTGTTAAGGCTCTAGAAAAGAAAATGAAGAGAATATTATTTGATTGGACGGAGAGCCTCTCTTATCTTCAAACTTGTGACTGTGTATGTAAGCCCCACGAAAAACAACACAGGATTTCCGTTAAAGTCTGAGTTTTACATGAAGTCAGAGTTGTACATGAGCCAACGTCAAGTTAGGACCCAGCCCTGTCTGGTGACTGGAGGACAATGTCATGAGAAGCATCTCGAGGGCATCCTTTATACCCAAAGGAACTCAGTTCATTCTTGGAGTGAAAGATAATAAAGTCCCTTGTGGTGGTGGAGGATCTCCCTCCCTCCGACCATCCCTCCATCCCTCCATCCCTCCATCCCTCAGCTTAGTGTCAGGTTACCGCTGTCCCCCCTGTCTTATGGTCTCTCTCTCTCTCTGTCACTCTCTCTCTCTCTCTCTCTCTCTCTCTCTCTCTCTCTCTCTCTCTCTCTCTCTCTCTCTCTCTCTCTCTCTCTCTCTCTCTCTCTCTCTCTCTCTCTCTCTCTCTCTCTCTCTCTCTCAGTCACAGGACAGAGCAGTGCTTTGTTTAGCTTGACCCTGTCTAATCCCTGTCTGGCCAGTGTGAGTGACTGTCAAAGTGAGCCACCAGCCCACCAACTCTACAGTGGGCCAGAGAGACTGCATCATTCATCCCCCTTAAGGAGTCATGCCCCCTCTCTTAGAAATCCCAAGAAACTTCACACCTCTCCGCAGTGCCCTATAAATAGGTCCCATCTGTCCCCTAGGCTCATTTACAGCCTCATTCCTTTTGGAGCATTGCATGGCTTGGGGATGGGGGTTGGGGGTTGATGGGGGACATGGAAGGAGGTGGGGGTAGGGGGGGGAGAACAGCACCAGAGTCCAAAAGCAATACAGCAATGCGCCCACCACCCACCACCCACCACGGAGCCAGAGTCCAAAAGCAATACAGCAATACGCCCACCACTCACCACCCACCACTGACCACCCAGCGAAACAGAGACCTGGGCATTCTAGTCTCTTTTCACAGCACTGTATCTCTGCAGCACCCTGAGTCTGATGAAAGAGACTACAGGCATTCTAGCCCCCAACCAACAACCCTAAACAACCCCTTCTCTGCTTTCCTAAAGGGGGGACACACTAGAGAGCCTGACCTGAACTTCCCTCTCAGACTTCCTTTTAAGTGTTCACCCTACTACTCGTGGTCTGAAACCCTATCCACCTTTTATTGTCCCTCAGCTGTTTACCAAAAGAAGGGGCAAATTAACAAATTAACCGCTTTGTTGTCTTTTTAATTCCAGATTGCCCCTTTAAGGTCTCTGCGGGCTATACTACCTGCCTGAAGTAACCAACAGACAATAGGCTTTTGTGTATTGTGTATTGTGTATTTTCTGACAGATGTCAAGGTAGGTATTTTGTGTGCCTTGTAACAGATCACTTATGTCTCTATTCAGGCTTAAAGATGTCAATAGCAGCGTGTAATCAAGAAAGCTCAGTGTATTGACAGATAGTGTGCTCAAAAGAGCAGCCAAGTTGCTGCCAATTAAATGATTGTTTAGTTATGGGATTGCAGAGAATGACAAACAAACTCTTTCTTTGGGTTGGGATGACAGGGATACGTGACTTAGTCTGTCGGTGTTAAGTTGCGAAGTTTATAGAGTGGACGTGGGCTTTGCCAAGCGGTAGTCAGTCCTTCAGATTAAACCTGCATTGTTGACTCGTGGAGGGGGGATAATTCCTCATTTCCAGACAGTGCTAGGGTTCTTTTCACCTGTTTTCTTTCTTCATCTTACTCAAATAACTTAGACTTATCGTTCGTAAGAAAAACATCCGCCCAATACTGCTTTAGCAAAGGTTTTTGCGTCTGGGTTCCAATTCTCTACACTTTATCCAGAAGTGTGCACTCGTTCACTCCTCATCATGCATTTAAAATCAGTGGATTGCTTCAAGCATGGCTGGAATGAGTTTCCACCACACTCCTTATACCAGTCCACTCCTTTTAAACACATGAGCGTGAGTGTACAAGTACACACTTTGGGAGAAGAGTAGAGAATCGTAACGCTGCCTGGGATTTGGATTAAGAAGCTACGTGTTGACTTCGTAACCTTCAAAGGTGCTCCTGCTGTTTCCTGCTTCCTCTCTCGTACTCTGAGGAGGCTCCAGGCCAGAATCATATTCATTATGGCATGCAATGGAAAATGTTTTTCAAACATTTTGCAACTAAAATATAAAAACTAAAAATGTTTATTGGACAATTGGTCCAAGTAGTCACTCCCTATTACAGTCAATTTTCTTCTGTTTGCTGCCTAATGAATCGGAACCTGATTCCTCTCTCCCACTGTGGGAAGGATCCACTCTCTCCTCAGTCCTCTCAGAGTCCTTGGCTCCAAGGCCTTGGGGTTGAATTTGATCCCAAGGTGTGCGTCACCCCAGCGTACAGCAAGGGAGAGGAACAGAGCCCACTTGCCCTTTACTGTACATAGGTACAGAGTAAATCACCACACCCCTTTGGACAACTGACCTCACGTCTTCAGTATGGCTGCCAAGAAGGAGGAAGAAGGAGGAGGAGTCAACGCTGCTTATAAATATGTATCTAAAATAATCCATGTTTACTACTTATAAGATGTTTATTGATGATTTACTCCAGCCAATGTGATATTTATTTACAGCTTCTTGATTCTTAGAAGGTATTACATATTAGTAGTTAACTTCCTAACAGATGGTAAGCTCATTTTGTATTATTTTCAGGTCTTTAAAAAAAGACATAAGTCAATTCAGTCTGAGCAACAATCATAAAAAACCACCTCAGTCCACAGAATACAATTAAAAGTCTGGGAGGCTCTAGTCTCCATGCCCCCATTTTAGGTATGCACTGATTTGTTGTTTCTACTCCACCCATAATAACAAAATAGCAGGTGTTCCTCACTATAGTTTTGGTGTTTAATTACGACTGTTTATTTTTAAACCCATTCAACTTTAGTGGACAATTCCACAGCTGAAGGAGAGACAACCAGGGCTACCAAGCCATTCAACCTGCTGTTCCCCTTGTGTCCTCTCATAACAGGCTGGTGTTAGCTACTCTACCTGATGTATTACTGTCAGGGTTGGGGTCAGTTCCATTTCAATTCAGTCAATTCACGAAGTAAATTCCAATTCCAATGTTTTCCCATATAATTTGAGATGTCTGTTTCCTGAATTGACTGAATAGAAATGGAATTGACTGACCTCAACCCTGGTTGCTGTAAACCTGAAGCGGGTGGGCAGTGAGCTGAGGGCGGAGGGTGGAGGTATTTCTCTGGTCGCGTCTTTATGAGGCCCTTGTCAGAGGTGGGAGTGGGGGGTGGAGTTAGTGCCATGGTCGGCCTCTTGAGACCGATATAGACAAGAGGAAGGAGCTAGAATTTGCTCTGTTGGCCCTGCCTGGTTACTGGCATCGGCAGCTGAGGCTCAGGCCCCCTTGATCTCCCATCTCCTACTCCCAATACCTCACACATCCCCCAGACATGGAGGATACCCAAGACTCAGTGGTCACCATAAAGATAGATAGAGGACTCATCTCTGGATAAGAGCGTCTGCTAAATGACTAAAATGTAAATGAAATGTAAATCTATATATCTGTGCCATTTTAGCATCTGTGATAGCAAGGGCAGCGCCATTGAGGCTATCTCCATTTTTAAGTAGTCAATTTTCTTCTTCACAATTGGCTACTGCCTCCTGATGACCCAGTTGGACATGAGGGATCAGCCAATGAAGTTGGAAGTCCCACCCAGTTGACTACATTAAAAATGGTGGACACCCTCAATGGCGCTGCCCATGCTAAAATTGCCTTTTGGCCACTAGAGGCTTCTATCATTCTCTATGGTGGTCACTCACTCTGACCCCCACACTGGCCTCGCCACCCCATGTGGGGTCATTCAAAGAGAGCTCTAGTCTTGGGTGACTATGGCCCTGGTCAAAAGCAGTGCACTATATACAGGTGCCATTTGGGATGCATCCCTAGTCTTGGTTCTGGGTTCCAAGATTACTACCCCGGTCCACTCTCCTAACTTTCAACACCAGAGCACAGATCAGTGAGGTGGATCATCACTCCATTCACAGCCAGTTAAAATGTATTGATGAAACCTTCTTTCAGTGCAGTAAGAGAGTCTCTGAAAAATGTATTACTCAATCTGAATGAGAAGAGGTACAGAGATGATGTTGGGTTGAAATAGAGGGATGTTTTCATGAATCAGACACTATGACTATTTGTTTTGAATCTACTGTGTGCAGGGCCCCCCTCTTAACGGTGGAGAGAAATATTTAAGTTTTAAAGTTAATTTCCTGCAATTTGTTCTGCAATTCAACACATTTTGCCATGGGGCAGAGATAAATGTTTGCAGTTTTACAGCTAATTTCTTGCATTTCTATCCATTTTGCCATGGAGTTGAGAGACATTTTTGCAGTTTTAAAGGGAATTTCCTGAAATTCTATACATTTTGTATTGACTTATGTCATGTTAATATGATATCTGAGTGAGAATTATTAACAAAATCAATGGGGGCACCCTGGAGGTCAGGGCCACTGGGCACGTGCCCTGCTTGACCGGTTGGTATTCGGCCATGATTACTACAAGTTTAGATAGCTGCAGGGCTATGCACAGACCTTTCAGGGGGCAGGTGCTCAAAATGAAAAAAGTATTCTTACATAATTAATCTCTAAATTCATAACATGGCATATGCCTCTGTAGTGAAAATCTTATTTTTGTTGTTGTTGCATAGGCCTATTTATTTCTGCAACAACACACTCACTCATCATCACAAATTGTAAGCAAACTAGTTACAGTGTCTCTTGAAGACATGATAGACATCGGGAAAAGAGGGTGGGCTATCAGCTGATCATTGATGTTGATGATGTAAATCTTCTAGTTAGCTAGCTCCATTTGTTTTGTTGATTGTGATTTACCGCTCTCTGTCTCTCTGCTGCATGTATCAGCCAACCAGACCCAATATTGATGATGATGTAGGCTAAATCAAGTGTTATCAAGTGTTAATCAAGTGTTTATCAAATGTTATGCTGCTGTGGCAGTACTGTTGATATTTAAACTAGGTAGCTAGCCACACACACTCGACTGGTGACCACATCTCTCAAGCCGGGCAGACTGGGAAAAAGGTTCAACCGGGCTAGTGCGAGCTTACAGGGCAGATCAACAGGCGCAACCATTGGACGGGTTGGGGGGTGGCGAACTTGAAAATGAGTTGCGGGCGGTGGGTTCCGAACAACAATGACGAAAAATGTCTGCAAATAAAATATTTTTGGGGAAATTATACCACCACCCAAACGGGCACTTTGGAGACTGGAAGGGCAAAGGGGCATGTGGTCTGTACAGGTAGAGCCCTATCTGTGTACGTGCCTAGATAGTTAATTGTTCGCTGACGTGGCTAATTGAGTGACTGACATAACAAGAGAAAAACTGCTGATGCACAACCACATTTTGAAATTGCACCCCCCCCCGTCCGTGTGTGTGTGTGTGTGTGTGTGTGTGTGTTTGTCTTCAAAGATTAACAAATAGTCTATGATAAAGATAAAGGACACAGTTTATGAAGTCCATACTTAGTCCATACAAACATACTACCATAACTGTCGGAAATCTAAATTTGCACATACTGGTAGCTTACTTGTATAACCCACTCCCCCATTCCACCCCTCATCCCCTCAGGTCAACAGCAGGAAGTGTCATGCCACTGTCATTAGGCCTACTACAAATAGAAACTGTTCCAAAAAAAAAAGAAGAAAAAAAGAAAAGATCTTCAAGTGATTTCTACAAAGTAGAGTGAACGCCTTCACATGATCATTTCAACAACCCATGGATCTCGACTGAGTGACGATCTGATTTCACTGTCATTCATCATAGAGAGATACAGTATAAGATGTCACCCACTGTGCGATAGTATGTCTGTGTGTGCGTGTTTCTGTGCGTGCTGAGAGAGAGAGGGTTTTGTCTAGAAGGTTTACAGTTTTTGTCAAAATTGTAGCAGGTTTAGGAGAACTTATGCAGCAGGTTAGGATAATTAACGTAGTGATTTAGGATAATTAGTTTAAGGTTAGGAAAAGGGTTAGGGTTAGCTAAAATGCACACACAAAAAATTACTTTTGATGTCAATTTGACAAAAGCTGTATCCCATCTAGACATGACTGAGAGAGAGAGCAACTGGGTATTTAAATTTTAGTCATTTAGCAGACGCTCTTATCCAGAGCGACTTACAGGAGCAATTAGTGTTAAGTGCCTTGCTCAAGGGCACATCGACAGATTTTTCACCTAGTCGGCTCGGGGATTAGAACGAGCGAACTTTCAGTTACTGGCACAACGCTCTTAACCACTAAGCTACCTGCCGCCCAAACATTTACATTCCGGTTTTACATTTTGAAGTCATGAAAGTAGCCTAGCATAGGCTACACTAGAAGTCATAACATAACCTGGGCATTGACATCAGAAATAGACCAAATTTGAAGCAGTCGTATTTCTGAGATCTGTTATTCTCTACTTCTTATATTATATCCTATTATATATCACTGCATGCAGCTAACCCACATTTGACTAGAAGAATAGAAAGCTTAGGCTACATTTTCTGAATATTGAAAACGGAACTGTCTCACGGCCACTGATAGCCCCATAGATAAACTTCTTCATATCGAGAGTAAAGGGGAAAGATGATGCGCGATGTTGTGTCGTCACACTCAACACTCACAGAAGACTGATGCATTCCTTGGCTCAGCCGAAATAAAACAGTGAAAGTAGAAATCAGGCTACCGTTACCGGGCGGCTGCCCGTTTTGCTACCGGGTGACCCCGGACGACCTCAATCACCGTTTCCCATGTTTAAAAATTGTTCACAGCTGGCGCTGTTTTAAATAAACATATTCTGACGCTCAGCCCCGGCCGCGACTTAGATGGGGAGTCCCTATATTCCATGTATAGAACAGCACCCCACCCATCTCCTGGCGCTGTCCAATCTGGTCACTTGAGCTACTTTGACGAGGGTGCTGTGTAAAATAATATCATATATATATACGCCCAGACCCATCCTTGATGCTCCGAGTCTCCTCCAAGCTTATGCGGGAACTGTCTGCCTGTATTACCGGTGAAGTAGCTAACTAACTTACTCTCTGCTAAAATGGCACCCAAGAAGGACGCTAAGGCGGCACCCGCTAAGAAAGCCGAGCCCGCAAAGGCAGCTGCACCAGCACCAGCACCCGAGCCTGAGGTGGTAGCTGCCCCCCCTCCACTTGACTTATCCACAGTCAAGGTAACTATGTTCTGCATTTCCCTACCTCCTCTAGCCTATGCCCTGTATCCTCCCTCTATCTCTCTATCCTGGCTACTTTGTCTGTCTGCAAAATCAAAGTTTGAATTATTCTATCCTGAGTCACAATATAATGTAAATAGTTAGGCTACTAAGCTTTATTCTTTGCTATGCTCCTTTAGTCTTTCCGTTGTATATGTTCCGTGGTATTTGGCCTGATTGGTCGTTTCAGTGTGTTTTGCTGAAGTTAGGTACAAGTTAGGGTATGGTTGTCAGTGAAGGGCGATTCTCAATACATGCTGAGAGATCATATTACATTATAAGAGAACGTGAAACTCTATTCAGTTTAAATGTGAAAGATTGCCTATCTATTTGTGTGCTGTTTGGACAGTAGTCCTCTGTAGCTCAGTTGGTAGAGCATGGCGCTTGCAACGCCAGGGTTGTGGGTTCATTTCCCACGGGGGGCCAGTATGAAAATGTATGCACTCACTAACTGTAAGTCGCTCTGGATAAGAGCGTCTGCTAAATGACTAAAATGTAAAAAAATTTAAATATCGTAGCCAACTGTTAAGCTACTTATTATGTTTGATGAGTAGGCCTAGGGTACCTATTTCAACCTATGAAGTTACCACAGTACTGGAATAGCTTAACTAAAAGTGGTGTTGTTTTAGGACAAAACATTAGGTTGGGATTATTTTTGGCATACTGTAGCCTATCATTGTAACCATACATACAAGCGATAGCGAAATGACAAGAGCGCGCTTGGACCCACGGACCTAGTTCTGAAGCAGGTTTGAAAGTGTTGAAACATCAGCACCTCGGATAGCTCCGGAGAGACGCTGCTCGCTCACCTAAGCCACGCCCCATATGCCCCTCGGCTTCCTTGATAGGCTAAAGGAGTTTGTGACAAGAGAAACTGCAATGGAACTTGTCACCAAATGTGGACATGTTAAAGTATCTAAAGATGGACCTCCAAGATCGAGTGCCATCGTAGAAGTATAGCTGTGGAGCTAATTTTGTCTCGAGGTTTTGTAGGGGGGGTAGTGTTTCTTCCGTGATTGATGAGCTGATGGAGCAAAACGTTTGACCTTTTTTTTTTTACTTGCCTATCTGATGTGGTGTTTTTGTTGTAAACGGCCAATTTTGAATCCAATTGACTGTGTTATTTTAAATCAAAATCCAATTGTCAAAATAAAGATAGAAATTATAAAGTAGGCTACAATATAACCCGTATTGGTCCATTATACATGATACAAAGAGATATATGCATATTAGGCTATATATCCCTTCTTCACTTTCTCATTTGCAAAATGACTGTCTAATTTGTTCTACATTGTGAGGAGTCTGGAGAAAATCCACTGGTACATAATCACTTCAAAGTTGTACCTGCTTGCTCTTAAGGTAGTGAGTCTCTTGTGTATAGCTAGGCCTACCACAACAGTACATGTCCTTACAGTTTAGGCAGTATTTGAGCTAAAGTAAAACTGGGAGACTATTGCTGACAGGTCCCCCAAAACCTCATCCCCTTCTTATGGCACTCTGTTTCATTAGTGTGAGAGATGGACTGTAAAATAGTAAGGAGTCGTCCCAAACACCATGCGAGTTATTATCTGGACCTAGAAGTAGTCTAGGTGAAGGTAGCCTACTACACTGGTAGTCTTGTGGGACCAAGACTCTCATTCCAGAATCAGGCTTAGGAGAGAAACTGTGCTGGGGTGAAATAGAAAGGCTGTAGTCGAGACTACTAAACAATTTCCCTAGACAGTGTAACAGCAGGGTTTAAATCCATAGAAAGTCTCAGATCGGATAGCAGACAGGGGCTGCTAAATGGAATTGCTGCACTGGCTGTAAATGTTCGAAAGTGGGCCCCACTTTCTTTCAATGTTCTGACTATTGTTTTCTGCTGCCCTCTATAGGTGGAGTTCACTCCCGACCAGCAGGAGGGTAAGTTCACTAAACCAAATTATTAAGGGCCAGTTTCCCGGACACAGATTAAGCCTAGTCCTAGTCTAAAAACCATGATCAATGGAGATTCTCCATTGAAAGTGTTGCTTAGGCCAAGACCAGGCAAAATCTGTGTCTGGGAAAACGTTCATATTAATATTTCCTGTAAAAAAAAAAAAGATATCAGATATCTGCGGTCCTCTGTAGCTCAATTGGTAGAGCATGGTGCTTGTAACGCCAGGGTAGTGGGTTCGATCCCCGGGACCACCCATACCTAAACATGTATGCACGCATGACTGTAAGTCGCTTTGGATAAAAGCGTCTGCTAAATGGCTTATTATTATATCTCTATCAAAAAATTAGCACTAACATTACTGTAAAACAGATCACTATCATTGCACCTTCGCAGACCTGGGCTCAAATACTATTTGAAATAATTTCAAATACTTTATCTGCCTGGTTTAATGGACCGATAGAATAATCGCGGAACTGCAATCCGCAAACCTCGCTCACCTGGCACTCCAGGCAGACTAGAGCAAACACTCAAAGTATTTGAAAGATTTTGAATAGTACTGCACAACCAGTAAAATAAATCTACTCTAGGTCTTTTTACATCGTATTTACCCAACATGGATTAGCTGCCACTCTGAATTCTATCTCAATGTTAGGCCTACTGTTACTAAACCCAGACTAAGTAGTGTTTACAAAGGTAACAAATACAAAGATGGGTGAAAAAATGCAATAGCACCATTTCAGCTTACTTCTGATCTGAATAACCCAAAGAACTTGTAACATTAAACAACCTCGGAAGTGCATTTATAATTTAATATTTCCTATAGAGGTGAACATTCTCAAATTACATGCACCTGTAGCCATTTTCAATAAATTTTTCAAAATTGCATTGGTCAAGCCTCTAAGGTTCTTAGGACACAGTTCACCCCTCCGTATGAACCCTAATGCAAAAGCATTATGGCTAAATGAACATTGGTCAAGAAAGACTGATACATCTGCTAGCCTATATGAACAAACAAGAAAACGATTCAATGAAATCTGAAATCTGTTTGGACCACAGATTAGGACACAACTTGACCTGTTATAAAATGTTATAATCTGTCACAATGAGTTCTAATGTTATAACATAAAGTCTAGTTAGCTGCTGTTAAAGTGAACCCATAGCTAACATAACCCAGAGGATGATGATGATATCCTAGGATTACATAGCATTCATTGAACGCATTCACTGATTGACAACATCATGTGGACAGATGACTGGCATAGGTCTTTAAAGTTGTTAGGGAATATGGAACATCTAAAACACTTTTATCCGTAGGTCTAATAACACACATAGGAATTCCATTTTTAATTCCATTCTCATGGACATTTTAAATGTCCAAAAATTCAACGCATCCATATCTTATATTGTCACCCTTTGATAAAGTCTAGCTCGTTACAAGCAAGCGATAGGCCACACAGTCATCGCGCCGGCCGGGAGTTGATTAAGCCGTGGTCAGCATTCTCTTGGTTTATTCGTGTCAGTCCACTCACAGCATTGCCTTATAAATGACCGGAGCTCATATTCTCTCTTCAGTATCGATTCCAAGTCGGCTCCTTGGCGGCGAGAGAGAGAGAGGGAGACAGCGAGAGAGAGAGATAGAGAGGCAGAGAGAGAGAGAGAGAGAGAGAGATCTTTTTGGCCCTATAACAAAGAACAAACAGCGAAAAAATATACATGATCAAATGCAAATCTTAGAATCAACTATTAAAGACTACCAGAACCCACTGGATTCTCCAATTACATTGAATGCAAAACCTCCAACACAAAAAGGCCTGTGGTGTTGATGGTATCCTCAATTAAATGATAAAATATACAGACCACAAATTCCAATTAGCTCTGGCATCTTCCCCAATATTTGGAACCAAGGACTGATCACCCCAATCCACAAAAGTGGAGACAAATTTGACCCCAATAACTACCGTGGGATATTTACATTTACATTTTAGTCATTTAGCAGACGCTCTTATCCAGAGCGACTGCATTATCATTAACAGCAGACTAGTTCATTTCCTCAGTGAAAACAATGTACTGAGCAAATGTCAAATTGGTTTTTCACCAAATTACCGTATGACAGACCACGTATTCACCCTGCACACCCTAATTGACAAACAAACAAACCAAAACAAAGGCAAAGTCTTCTCATGCTTTGTTGATTTCAAAAAAGCTTTTGACTCAATTTGGCATGAGGGTCTGCTATACAAATTGATGGAAAGTGGGGTTGGGTGAAAAACATACGACATTATGAAATCCATGTACACAAACAACAAGTGTGCGGTTAAAATTGGCAAAAAACACACACATTTCTTTCCACAGGGCCGTGGGGTGAGACAGGGATGCAGTTTAAACCCCACCGTCTTTTACATTTTACATTTTTAGTCATTTAGCAGACGCTCTTATCCAGAGCGACTTACAGGAGCAATTAGGGTTAAGTGCCTTGCTCAAGGGCACATCGACAGATTTTTCACCTAGTCGGCTCGGGGATTAGAACCAGCGACCTTTCGGCATTCTGAGGATAATACAACTCTCTCTCTCTCTCTCTCTCTCTCTCTCTCTCTCTCTCTCTCTCTCTCTCTCTCTCTCTCTCTCTCTCTCTCTCTCTCTCTCTCTCTCTCTCTCTCTCTCTCTCTCTCTCTCTCTCTCTCTCTCTCTCTCTCTCTCCCTCACCTCACCTCACCTCACCTCACCACAGACTACAAGGAGGCTTTCGGTCTCTTCGACAGGGTGGGTGACTCGAAGGTGGCTTACAACCAGGTTGCTGATATCATGCGCGCCCTGGGACAGAACCCCACCAACAAGGAGGTGCGCAAAGTCCTGGGCAACCCTTCCGATGAGGGTAAGACACACACGCACACACACACACACACACACACACACACACACACACACGCAAACGGATACAAGGACATACAAGCACAGGCACACGCACACACACATACGCAAACGGATACAAGGACGCACAAGCGCACACATACACACACGTACACACACACACACAGACACACACACTTCCCTTCATACTGACTCTGTGTGCTCTATCCTCTCCACCTTAGACCCTCAGTCCTTCATAGTTGAGTTTGTCCTACTATAGCACGCTAGGGGAGAGGACATATACACGTAAGTGACCACACCTTGGCATTTGTCTGATCCCTTTTATAGCACATTGTAACAATTCAGCACCTGTCATGAAGGACATATCCCTCCATCGGTGGTGTTAAGCCTGAGTAGCTGCAAGAGGCCTTTGAAGTATTTTGGGTTACAAAGCCTGCCATTGTGAAACGTGATATACCTTTCTGTTATTTCACTATGTATGTCTATAAATGCACTGTATGTAGTTATATTTTGACACACACACGGCCATTTTCAATGGTAAATCTGTGTATACAGGAGCTAGTATTATCATTATTATTATGTATTAGTTGTGTACTGTATGGTGTGGGCCAGGGTGAAGTTGACCCTACACACTGATCTGGGGTCAATTTAGCATATTCCTGACTAATGGTTAAGGTTAGGATTGGGAGAGGGAAAAGCTGATCCTAGATCTGTACCTAGGGGAAACTTCACCCCGGAGCGTACTGTATCCTTATAATGCATTTCCTCTCACTCTGGCTGCCCACAGATATGGCCGCCAAGAGATTGGAGTTCGAGGCCTTCCTTCCCATGCTCCAGCACATCGTCAATGACCCAAACAAGGGAACCTTTGATGACTACGTTGAGGGTCTGCGCGTATTTGACAAGGAGGGCAACGGCACCGTGATGGGGGCTGAGCTGCGTATCGTCCTTGGAACACTGGGTGAGTGGCCGCGAGTGTGTGTGTGTGTGTGCTTGTGGTATGTGTGTGTTTGTGTATGACAGCAGACCAGCTGATGACCTGGCCTCTCTCACCTCTCCCTCCCTCTAGGTGAGAAGATGACCGAGGCTGAGATTGATGCCCTCATGCAAGGACAGGAGGACGAGAACGGCAGTATTAACTTCGAGGGTAAGCCTTCAAGTCTTCTAAGTCTTAGGTCACGACCCAAATGGCACCCTATTCCCTATCGGGAGACAAATATTACCATAAACCTCATTATAATCTGGCAGCTTGATTTGATTTGAAACTTGTATTCAACAATGTGCATTATAAGTACCGGTAGGTGACTATTTATGTATTGCTCAGTTTACTAAACTCTAGTTAAGTAATCGTCACCTTATGAAGCAGATTATTGATGAAAGTTTCAAATTAAATCCCGCTGATAGGTCTATAGTAATTTTTGCACTTTGAACATTGCTTTTGCCATATAAGAATCGCTCATAGTGTACTACTTGATACCAGGGCCAATAGGTGGAATTCCGACCTGAGTTAAGCACGCATAACTGAAACGTAATTTCATTTTTATGCACTTTTCTCTCTACGCATATTATGACCTTGAATTTCAGCATGAGAATAGCATGCTATTCACCTGTTATTCATTTGGGGTGGAGACCAAAGAAATGAAGGCGTGGCGGAGGTGTGTCTACAGATACGCCATATTCTGACCATAATTCCACCACCTTTACGCGCGATGAATAAGGTCCAGCAACCTGTCGGTTCAAATAAGTGGAACAGCATCTACTTTCTTTTGTTGTTGATAGAAATAACACCATTCTCCATGCACATTCTGTAACACCATTCTCCATGCACATTCTGTAACACCATTCTCCATGCACATTCTGTAACACCATTCTCCATGCACATTCTGTAACACCATTCTCCGTGCACATTCTGTAACACCATTCTCCTTGCACATTCTGTAACACCATTCTCCTTGCACATTCTGTAACACCATTCTCCTTGCACATTCTGTAACACCATTCTCCTTGCACATTCTGTAACACCATTCTCCTTGCACATTCTGTAACACCATTCTCCTTGCACATTCTGTAACACCATTCTCCTTGCACATTCTGTAACACCATTCTCCGTGCACATTCTGTAACACCATTCTCCATGCATTTACAAATTGATAAGAGCTATTGATAAGAGCTAGGTAAATGAGTAAGCTGTTTGGATAAGAGGATTGTAAATATAAATGACAATTGTTTTAGATCTATTTTACCTTATGATCACTAGAGACAAATGTGAAACCAGTCATATGGCAGCAAACTGAAGCATATCAGCATATCGCCTTTTCCACACTGAAGTTTATGAAATGCTGGCCTTATAACTTGCAGGGATGAAATTTGGAGGAGACCGAAGCTATAGGCTTCTGTAGCCATGTGCAAATGACAGCATAGCGCCAAACCTACCGAGTTGATTTATGATTTGTAGAATGTTTGGTAACAATTCACTTGACACCCATCATCATTACACGTTATGACACAGTCATAACCATGTCATAATATGTCATAACAGCTGACATAACTTGTCATAACCTGTCATAATATGGTCATAACACTGTCATGACACATATTTAGACCTGTTATATATTGCATTATTTTATGGCTGTAAATGACACCTAAATACTGTAAGAGGGTAAAAAGGGTCCTCTGTAGCTCAGCTGGTAGAGCACGGCGCTTGTAACGCCAAGGTAGTGGGTTCGATCCCCGGGACCACCCATACACAAAAAAAAAAAAATTTATGCACGCATGACTGTAAGTCGCTTTGGATAAAAGCGTCTGCTAAATGGCATATTATTATTATTATTATAAAAACCCACAAAACCTACCACGGTAGTTATTTTATGGCTAGTTATGACCTACATAAGAGTGTGAAAACCCACAAAACCTATCACACAAGGCAAAACATTCCATTACACCATAGCCTACATGTCAAAAGTATGTTTATGTTGTATATATATATATATTTATTGTGACCATATTAAATTATCATTGTAATTGCGCACACAGTGATGTCAGACATGCACCTACCCCAATGCTCTGTTGCTGATGACTGGGATGAATTCAGAAGCAGATTTCAGGAGCAGGACAAGACACCCTGTTTTTGACTGATGACTGGTAGAAGGGCATGTACTGTACATGAAAGGCCAATCTGGCTTATATGATTATGATGGTCATAATGCTTCTTGACAGTGTCATATAGTGTATTTTCTTAGTCCAAGTAAAGTGACATAGGATGGTCATAAGGCTTATTGACACTGTCATAAAGTGTATTTTCTTAGTCCAAGTAAAGTGACATAGGATGGTCATAAGGCTTATTGACACTGTCATAAAGTGTATTTTCTTAGTCCAAGTAAAGTGACATAGGATGGTCATAAGGCTTCTTGACAGTGTCATAAAGTGTATTTTCTTAGTCCAAGTAAAGTGACACAGGATGGTCATAATGCTTCTTAACAGTGTCATAAAGTGTATTTTCTTAGTCCTAGTAAAGTGACATAGGATGGTCATAAGGCTTCTTGACAGTGTCATAAAGTGTATTTTCTTAGTCCAAGTAAAGTGACACAGGATGGTCATAATGCTTCTTGACAGTGTCATAAAGTGTATTTTCTTAGTCCAAGTAAAGTGACACAGGATGGTCATAATGCTTCATGACAGTGTCATAAAGTGTATTTTCTACAAGTTATTTAAAATATGATGAAAAAAAAGACTGTAAAGAATTCATTACAACAACAAAGGATTTAAGAAACAGCTTTCAAACTAAAGGAAACTTGACATAACCAGTCATAAAATAATGCCATATATATCACAACAGGTGTAAATATATGGGTCATGACAGTGTTATGACCATATTATGATAGGTTAAGGCATTTTATGTCACCCCGTTATGACATATTATGACATGATTATGACCGTGTCATAACGTGTTATGACACTGGGTGTCAAGTAAAGTGTTACCAAAGGTTTTAATTATATGCCCAGACTTTTCACTGTATATTTTACAATTTGTATCGTGTTAAATATTAGCCACCATCAGTCAAACCCACATACATTTATAACTGGCACTTTAGTGTTAGTTTCCTTACATTTTGCATCATTCCATTAGTTTACATTTTTTCCTCTGTCACGTTTGTGTGGTTGTTCCTGAGGATCGCTAGCAATAGTGGATCATCTTAGGCTAACTTATTACAAGTTGTGCAATACCTTGGGACATGTAGCCTATTTGAATCACTGTGGAACGTAGACCCTAGATAGCAGTTTAAACCTGGAGCCTGGCACACGGTTCACCATGACTGGACCGTTGTCATCACAGTTCCATGATTAGTGAGGATTATTAGGGTAGATTCATAGGACTACTGTTCAAACCCTATTGTACACTTTTCTCACGTTCCAATATTTCATGGATTGAAGTTTCAGGATGAATCAAACCACTGTATTTTTTATTAATCAATATATTTTGTGCGTAAAGGCTCTCCAAACCAGTTTTTTATGATTCATACATACTTTCCTAACCCTAAAATGTGCCTAAATAATCTACAAGATTACAGTATTTTAAAATCTACCAGTTGGTGCTGAAACGGAGACAAATATGCATATATTTAGATGGCTTTCTTTCATTGATCCCTATATTCTGAACCTGTTCTCTCAATTTATTTATTCTGTTCAGTCTGTCGACAAAATTCCAATTAAAGGTACACCGTATTTAAAGGGATGGCTTAAGATAAATGTACTGTAAACCCTATTGAATGAAAATTCCACAAAAAAATCTGTCCAGCAAGTGGGAGGGTTTTCAGCAGTTGAATTACATGTATTCAGTGTGCTCAAGGTAGACACACCTGTAGAGCAAATACCAACTACTGAGAAGTGCATAGGAAAGGTGTGCATGGGAAAGGCATAAATGTCCTAGGTCTTAATCGGGCCCGTAGGTAATAGGGTCCAGTTTGGGAAGCAAATATAGTCTTACATCATACAGGTCTTATGATATATTATACATAAGATAGAGCCATATTTCAGATTATACTGTAGTTCTAGATTTGTATTGTATGATGTTTTTGTTTTTAATTTAGATCAAAACGCTTCACTATCTCACTCACTCCTCTGTTTCTCTCCTTTTTAATTCCCTTGTGACCCCCTGCCTACCTCCTCCTCACCCCTCCCTTCCAATCCTCACCCCTCCCTCCCTCCCCATTCTCACCCATCCCTCTCCCCTCCGTCCTACCCCTTCCTTCTTCCACATCGCCCCTCTACCTCCCCCTCCTCTCTCCTCTACCTCCCCTCACTCCCCCTTCCTCCTCCCTCTCCCCTCCCTCATCCTCCCTCTACCTCCCCTCACACCTCCCTCACTCTCCCTCCACACCCCTCCCTCTCCCCTCCCTGCTCTCCGCTCCCCCTCCTCCTCACCCCTACAGCCTTTGTCAAGCACATCATGTCTATTTAAGGATCCTCCGGCTGCAGTGGCTAACGAGGAAGCTAACATGTTATCTGCAGACCCAATGGTGTCAGGACATCCAGTCCCCACTGTTAGTCAACCACCACCTGAGAAACAGACAGGGGGATAAAGGACTATGAGATGTCATTTCTAAACCGTTTTTTTTTTTTTCATTCTTTTTTTTTGGTCCGACTCCGACCTTCGACTCTCTGCTCTCTATTCTCCTCCATTAGAAGCTGTCCTTTTTTTTCTCCAGCCAACCGGCAGATGCTCTTGTTGTCTTGTCCCCCACCATCTTGGCGGGGTATGCCTCTCCACCGTGGGTTGGTGGATGCCTCTCCACCGTGGGTCGGTGAGGGAAAGAAGGTAGGGATGAGCTACCCATTCCATCCCTTACTTGCTGCCTGGATTGGGCCAGTAGAGGTGACTGGCTTTGCTCAGGACTGGCCATCAAAACTCACTCTCCCCTATCTATCCCCTAAGTCTTAATTAATTTTTCTCCTCTGCTATTTCACATAATAAACTTTTCAAAAACCCTCCGGTGTCGCGGCTCTTATTCTTTGCTCTGCGGGAGAGTGCGGAGAGTGAGGCTGCATCCCAAATGGCACTCTAATCCCTATATAGTGCACCACCTTTGACTAGAGCCCAATAGGGTGCCATTTGGGACCCAACCTGAGTGTAGCTATAGGGGAGAGGTGAAAACAGACAAACACTGATGGTGGCCTAGCAGCCTAAATGATTGTATTCTTGTTGCCTTAAAACATGCTTAAATCTCTTTCTTTAAGTATAATCCCCCACACAACATTATAGGTGGTAACTATGAATTCCAAAAAGTTTGGAAATACTCACGACGAGAGTGTTTTCATTGTTTTTATTGTCTTTAATTGTTAAGAGCATTTTGTTATCAGTATCATATCAACAGGAGAAAAACTGCGTACATCTACTTTTAATTACATTTACAGTTGCTGTAGGTTGGGATAGAGGATAGGGGATAGGGGTAGGGGATAAGGTTAGGGGATAGGGGGTAGGGGGTAGGGGATAAGGGGTAGGGGATAGGGGTAGAGGATAGGGGGTTAGTGGGTAGAGGATGGGGATAGGGGATAGGGATAAGGGATAGGGGATGGGGGAGAAGATAGGGGATAGGGGTAGGGGATAGGGGATAGGGGTAGATGATAGGGGGTTAGTTGGTAGAGCATAGGGGATAGGAGATAGGGATAGGGGATAGGGTTAGAGGATAGGGGATAGGGGATAGGGGATAGGGGTAGAGGATAGGGGATAGGGGTAGAGGATAGGGGATAGGGATAGGGGATAGGGGATAGGGGGATAGGGGATAGGGGTAGAGGATAGGGGATAGGGGGTAGGGGGATAGGGAATAGGGATAGGAGATAGGGAGATAGGGGATAGAGGATAGGGGATAGGGGATAGGGGATAGGGATAGGGATAGGGGGTAGGGATAGGGGATAGGGGATAGGGGATAGGGGATAGGGGATAGGGGATAGGGGATAGGGGATAGGGGTAGATGATAGGGGGTTAGTTGGTAGAGCATAGGGGATAGGAGATAGGGATAGGGGATAGGGTTAGAGGATAGGGGATAGGGGATAGGGGATAGGGGATAGGGGTAGAGGATAGGGGATAGGGGGTAGGGGATAGGGAATAGGGGATAGGAGATAGGGATAGGGGATAGGGGTAGAGGATAGGGATAGGGGATAGGGGATAGGGGATAGGGGATAGGGGTAGGGGATAGGGGATAGGGGATAGGGGATAGGGGATAGGGGATAGGGGATAGGGATAGGGTAGATGATAGGGGGTTAGTTGGTAGAGCATAGGGGATAGGAGATAGGGATAGGGGATAGGGTTAGAGGATAGGGGATAGGGGATAGGGGATAGGGGATAGGGGTAGAGGATAGGGGATAGGGGATAGGGGATAGGGGATAGGGGTAGAGGATAGGGGATAGGGGATAGGGGATAGGGGATAGGGGATAGGGGATAGGGGTAGAGGATAGGGGTATAGGATAGGGGGTTAGTGGGTAGGGGATAGGGGGATGCAGAAAGAACACAGAAGCAAACATTAATCCTAAAAGAAGGAGGAATACATACCACAAAATGGCGACAGAAAAAATATAGAGGAACACATTATCAAACAGATGCAACATGACTTGTTGAGTTTCCTTTTTTTAAAGTTTGTTTTTATGAAATGTAGTTTTATTCATTTTCCCCCTTTCTTTTTCCCCCCTAAATGTTTTACACAAAACAAACCTAGCATCCAGAAGTGAACTGTAGAGACACAGGGTCCAGAGTTCCACAGCTGCTTCCTAAATGTAATCTTTAAATAATAGTCATAGCTTTATCCACAATATGGTTCAGACAACTGCAAGCCCTCTTGTGTTCATTCTCAGCCTGCTCTGAGAGCCTTAGGTTGTTCATCGAACACTATGGACTAAAAGATCTTACAGCCATCCAATGCCTATTGCTAGCATGGTGAATGGATGGGGATCACAGCTTCTGTGAGCTCCTAGCTATATCAAAGTTTCTTTTGGACTGAGATATTTGAGATGAGAATCAAAGCAGCATCCTCTTAAACTAAACTAGGACTGGCTAACCAGACTTTTAGAAGAACAACTCCCAGAGAGAGAGAGTAGCATTGGTTAGTAATCTGTAATTAAAATAAGCCTTGTCCGAGCCAGAATGGCCCATAGGGGCAGGACCTTATCTCCTGTTTCTGTAATGGGAGGCAGCTTGATGTACACCCCCAGGACAGGGCGCTAGTCATTCGCAGGGCCTTTAGTACTCTGTTGCAGGCATGGAAGATGCACTCCTTAGCAATACCAGCACGGTTGTCTGAAGTCAACTTCAACAAGCATAACATACCAGTCAACTAATATCTACAAAAACATGAAGTGTTAATATTTCTAGCCAATGATTCAGGAAATAACTTACTAAAATCATTTTATTTGAAATAGAAAATAGCCTCTTTTTGTAACTAGAATCAATACATGCTCATCATACCATTATCTAGTTCTTGAAATAATGCAATTTTACAGGTATAAGTTATACTTATAGGACTAATCACTTTTTTTAAATTGTTTTTTTGAAGAGATGTTGCAGACAAAGAGCTGGTATATTTATACATATGTTCAATATATATTGTTTATATATTTATTATATATTGGATGTGGGACTAGCTGCAAGGATGCTTGAAGTATGGTGAATGTTGAGTCTGGCGTCCATGCACTTTACTGAGCAAAACAAGATGTGCTGGCGGCATGGCATGGGTAGAGTACTGTATCGGCATGGCCACGTAACTTCCTACCTAGTGTAAGAAAAGGCTGCTCCTAAGAACTGAACAGAGACCAGCCCACCCTGTACCTGGCCATACCCAGATTATGTTGTGCAAAAAGCTGATCTTGGGTCAGTGCTTGGACACTATCTATCTATCTATCTATCTATCTATCTATCTATCTATCTATCTATCTATCTATCTATCTATCTATCTATCTATCTATCTATCTATCTATCTATCTATCTATCTATCTATCTATCTATCTATCTATCTATCTATCTATCTATCTATCTATCTATCTATCTATACGCAGCATTAAAGAAATACACCAGATAAAAGATGGAGAAAAAAAGTACAGGTACTTGGAATGGAAATATCAACAAACAATTGACCAAAAGTACCTTCTAAATAGTCTCTAGTTCCATTAGGGTTGTTGTTTTTTCTTAATTTGTTTTGTTGACATAGGGTGGGGTAGGCAGCTCCATCAGGCGGTGAGTATGAGGCTGCTGTAGGATGGGGGGTCTTGGTGTCTGGGCTGGGGTTGACGAGAGGCCTGGGACAGGGTGAGGGAGTCTGGGTGGGTGGACTGAAGGCAGGATGGGAAGAGAGTGTCCAGGGCCTGGAATGGACAGGAGGCAGGGTGGGATCAGGTTGTCCAGGGTCTGGGATTGACAGGAGCTAGGGTGGAGGCAGGGTGGGGTAAGGGTGTCCAGGGCCTGGGATAGACGAGAGGCATGTTTGGGATGGACCGCATGGTAGGTAGCAGGGAAGGGTAGAGGCTGGGTGGAGGCAGAAGAAAGGTGTCCAGGGGCAGAGTGGGGTTGAGGCAGGGTGGGGTTGAGGCAGGGTGGGGTTGAGGCAGAGATTTGTGTGGGCTGTCTGGTACCCAAGGCTGGGGGTGGACTGGAGGGAGATTGGAGGCTGGGTGGAGGCATGATGAGGGAGCCTGGGCTGGACTAAAGACAAGTGAGGGAGTCCAAGGCTTGGGGTCAGGTTGAACTGGAGGCAAGCTGAGGGTGTCAGGAGTCTGGGATCAGTCGTCTGGAGGCAGGGGGAAGGTGTCCGGGGCTGGGGTGGACTGGAGGCAGGGGGAAGGTGTCCGGGGCTGGGGTGGACTGGAGGCAGGGGGAAGGGGGAAGGTGTCCGGGGCTGGGGTGGACTGGAGGGAGACTGGAGGCAGGGTGGGGGTCAAGAGATCCGGTGCCTGGGCTGAGGGGGGTCAAGGCGCTCACAAGCCCTGCTTGGCCAGGGCGGCGGTGACGTCTTCAGCTAGAGTGGCTAGCTGTGGAGACTCCAGCAAGTTGATGCTGCCAGAGGAGGACAGGTGGCTGTCGCGGTGGGGAGACACCGTCCCTGACATGCCCGTTTCCGGAGACTGGGTCACGATGATCTCCGCCCCATGGTCCACCCGGGCCTTGGCCGTATCACGGAACAACAGCTTGTGGCTTTCGATCTACAGGGAGTTAGGGTGGGTGAGATAGGCGAGGGGTACACATACACATACACAGGTGGGGGATACACACACACACACGCACAATCACACACAGGTGGGTGATTCATACTGTACACAAACGTCATATGGATGGTTCGAGGGGTGCTAACCTTGGAGGAGTCTGTCTGAGACGGATGTCCGACTGATCAGGTGTGCATCCCAAAAGGCACCTTATTCCCTTTAACAAGCACTAATTTTGACCAGGGCACATGGGGCCCTTTAAAGGGAATATGCTGTCATTTGGGACGCAAGCAATCTTCGTTGTGATGAGTTTACAGTATGATGGGACTTACCATAATGTGGCCTCCACCAGGGGTGTGGTGTGCATTATCCAGGGAACCCACCTTGGGCTGGGCCTTGTCTTTAAAGTCCAGCTTCACACTCTCTATGCGCACGTTACCTCCCCCTAGTGGAGGGAGAGGGGGGTAGTGTGAGTGAGTGAGTGAGTGAATGAGAGAGAGAGAAAAGAAGAAGAAGAAGAAGAAGAAGAAGAAGAAGAAGAAGAAGAAGAAGAAGAAGAAGAAGAAGAAGAAGAAGAAGAAGAAGAAGAGACTTCAAGACAGGAATGTATTAACCGGTAAGTGAAGTGCAATATCCTCTTGGATATCCTCCCACTCATTTGTTCCAATACATCATTATAATTTATTATCAATAATTAGTCAAACCGATTATAAGACTGACTAGGAAGACCCTTATTCCTTATCAAGAGCCCCATTAGCTGTTGCCATGACTACAGCTAGTCTTCCTGGGGTCCATACCCTGCAGATATATCTGTCGTTTAAAATGTAATGTAATAGTTGCTTTGGAAATGTATCATTACCTCTAGGATGCAGGGTGAGTGTCGCAGTGTGAATGTATTATTGGACAGAAGCTGATAATCAGTATGACCACGAGATGGCGGTGTAGGACTCTGACGCAGTAGTCATCACCACTATCTCAAAGCAGGGGGGATTTTTCCGCATCACACAGCACACATGAGATCCTCTCACTGTATGGAAGCATCCCAAATGGCTCCTTATTCCCTATAGTGCACACATTTTGACTAGAGCCCATACCCATAGGTCTCTGGTCAAAAGTAGTGCATTATTCAGGGAATAGGGTGGCATTTGGGACATATCCTATGATGCTCTCTCACTCGTTTCCTTTATCTACAGTAAGGTAAAGGTCTAATTCCTATACAAGCCCACCATGGTCCTAGTGTGTTGTGGATACACTGTAAGCTCCCATATCTCTCAATTGTCAGTGTGGGGTGACCCAGGTAGATTATGATTGAGATCAACTTTGAGCCTTTTTACACACAGCTAGTTTGAAACCGTTGTCGAAGAGACGTCTTGCCCTCGACTACACATATTTTTGTAGTGTAAAGAGACATATCTGCAGCTGGCATCAAATCAGACGCCGGAATCAGATTGCCAAGCCACCTCCGTACACACAGTCTACAGGAAGTTTGGGTAGGTTACCTGGCCGGTGGCGGATGTTGTCCAGCGATCCACACTTGGAGGTCACGTGACTCAGGTCAATCTTCTTGGTCTGAATCTGCACCTGTGGGTATGATCTGTTTTAGTTTGCCCAGTCTGGTCATTTCTACCCATTAACCCATTGTCCAACCAAGGAGGATCAATAGGCTGAGAGTCAATAACTCAGAATCATGGTGTGTTGCTCTCCACAATCCTAGCAATATCTAATATCTACTGCTAATATGAAGTACAACATCTACTGTTATTATGCCTAACGAGAACCCTCAGGTTCAGTTATGAAGATCTGAAAAGACAATAAAAGTGCACATTCAGAATATTAGCCAATAAAAACACACATTCAGAATATTAGCCATAGAATATTGGCCAATAAAAACACACATTCAGAATATTAGCCATAGAATATTAGCCAATAAAAATGCACATTCAGAATATTAGCCATAGAATATTAGCCAATAGAAATACACATTCAGAATTAGCGAGAAAGAGAGAAAGACAGAAGGAATAAATTATGCAAACAACCAAAAGGCACAGCAACTACAGACTGAGTAAGTAAGTGAGTGAGTGAGTGATTGAGTGAGTGAGTGATGGAGTGAGTGAGTGAGTGAGTGGGAAGCAAGTACAACAGAAGCATATGCATTAGACAACTGACAGTGACAAATCAAGAAACATAGGAAAAATAAGAGATTTATCCGTCAAGATTATTTAATAGAACATGCCTACTGTGTGGTCTACCATCAATGTAAATGTTTTATAATCGTGTACAGTGCCTTCAGAAAGTATTCACACCCTTTGACTTTTTCCACATTTTGTTGTGTTACAAAGTGGAATTAAATTTGATTTAATTGTCATGTTTTTTGTCAACGATCTACACAAAACACTGTAATGTTTAACATTTGTAAAAACAAAAAACTAAAAAAGAATATATCTTGATTATATAAGTATTCAACCCCCTGAGTCAATACATGTTAGAATCACCTTTGGCAGTGATTACAGATGTGAGTCTTTCTGGGTAAGTCTCTAAGAGCTTTGCACACCTGGATTGTACAATATTTGCACATTATTCTTCCAAAAATGATTCAAGCGCTGTCAAGTTGCTTGTTGATCATTGCTAGACAGCCATTTTCAAGTCTTGCCATAGATTTTCAAGCTGATTTAAGTCAAAATTGTAACTAGGCCACTCAGGAACATTCAATGTTGTCTTGGTAAGCAACTCCAGAGTACAGTGCATTCGGAAAGTTTTAAGACACCTTGGCTTTTTCCACATTTTTTTATGTTACAGCCTTATTCTAAAATTGATTAAATAGTTATTTTTCCTCATCAATCTACACACAATACCCCATAATGACAAAGCAAAAACAGGTTTTTAGAATTGTTTGAAAAAAAAAAAAGATGTTAAATATCACATTTATATAAGTATTCAGACCCTTTACTCAGTACTTTGTTGAAGCACCTTTGGCAGGGATTAAAGCATCGTCTTCTTGGGTATGATGCTACAAGCTTGGCACACCTATATTTGGGGAGTTTCTCCTATTCTTCTCTGCTGATCTTCTCAAGCTCTGTCAGGTTGGATGGGGAGTGTCGCTGCACAGCTATTTTCAGGTCTCTCCAGAGATGTTCGACCAGGTTCCAGTCCGGGCTTTGGCTGGACTACTCAAGAACATTCAGAGACTTGTCCTGAAGCCACTCCTGCGTTGTCTTGGCTGTGTGCTTAGGGTCGTTGTCCTGTTGGAAGGTGTACCATCGCCCCAGTCTGAGGTCCAGAGCAACCTGGAGCAGGTTTTCATCAAGGATCTCTCTGTACTTCGCTCCGTTCGTCTTTCCCTCGATCCTGACTAGTCTCCCAGTCCCTGCCTCTGAAAAACATCCCAACAAATTGATGCTGCCACGACCATGCTTCACCGTAGGGATGGTGCCAGGTTTCCTCCAGACGTGACGCTGGGCATTCAGGCCAAAGAGTTCAATCTTGGTTTCATCAGACCAGATAAACTTGTTTCTCATTGTCTGAGAGTCCTTTAGGTGCCTTTTGGCAAACTCCAAGCGGGCTATGTGCCTTTTACTGAGGAGTGGTTTCCTCTGGCCACTCTACCATAAAGGCCTGATTGGTGGAGCGCTGAAGAGATGGTTGTCCTTCTGGAAGGTTCTGCCATCTCCACAGAGGAACTCTGGAGCTCTGTCAGAGTGACCATCGGGTTCTTGGTCACCTCCCTCACCAAGGCCTTTCTCCCCCAATTGCTCAGTTTGGCTGGGCGGCAAGCTCTAGGAAGAGTCTTGGTGGTTCCAAACTTCTTCCATTTAAGAATGATGGACCTTCAATCCTGCAGAAATGTTTTGATAACCTTCCCCAGATCTGTGCCTCAACACAATCCTGTTTTGGAGCTCTACGGCTTTGTTTTTGCTCTGACATGCACTGTCAACTGTGGGACCTTACATAGACAGGTGTGTGCCTTTCCAAATCATGTCCAATCAGTTGAATTTACCACAGGTGGACTCCAGTCAAGTTGTAGAAACATCTCAAGGATGATCAATGTAAACAGGATGCACCTGAGCTCAATTTCGAGTCTCATAGCAAAGGGTCTGAATATTTATGTAAATAAGGTATTTCTGTTTTTAATTTGTAATACATGTACAAAAATGTCTAAAAACCTGTTCTCGCTTTGTCATTATGGGGTATTGTGTGTAGATTGACGAGGATAAAAAAAGTTACAAATAAAAATAGTATAAGGCTGTAACGTAACAAAATGTAGAAAAAGTAAAGGGGTCTGAATACTTTCCGAATGCACTGTATATTTGGCCTTGTGTTTTAGGTTATTGTCCTGCTGAAAGGTGAATTTGTCTTCCAGTGTCTGGTGTAAAGCAGACTGAACCAGGTTTTCCTCTAAGATTTTGCCTGTGCTTAGCTCTATTCCGTGTCTTTTTATCCTAAAAAACTCCATAGTCCTTGCCGATGACGAGCATACCCATAAAATGATGCAACCACCACCATGCTTGAAAATATGAAGAGTGGTACTCAGTGATGTGCTGGACTTTCCCCAAACATAATGGTTTGTATTCAGGACTTAAAGTTAATTTCTTTGCCACATTCTTTGCAGTTTTACTTTAGTGCCTTATTGCAAACAAGATGCATGTTTTGGAATATTTTTATTCTGTACAGGCTTCTTTCTTTTCACTCTGTCAATTAGGTTAGTATTGTGGAGTGACTACAATGTTGTTGATCCATCCTCAGTTTTCTCCTTTCACAGTCATTAAACTCTGTAACTGTTTTCTTTGCGAGACATTGGAAAACCTTCCTGGTTTTGTCGTTGAATCTGTGTTTGAAATTCACTGCTCAACTGTGGGACCGTACAGATAATTGTATGTGTGGTGTACAGAGATGAGGTAGTCATTCAAAAATCATGTTAAACCCTATTATTGCACACAGAGTGAGTCCATGCAACTTATTATGTGACTTGTTAAGCACATGTTTACTCCTGAACATATTTAGGCTTGCCATAACAAAGGGGTTGAATACTTATTGACCCAAGACATTTCAGCTTCTCATTTTTAATTTGAGAAAAAATATATAAATATATAATTCCACTTTGACATTTTGGGGTATTGTGTGTAGGCCAGCAACACAACATTTCAATTTAATCAATTTTAAATGCAGGCTATAACACAACAAAATGGAAGTGGTGTGAATACTTTCTGAAGGAACTGTATATGCTTAGGTTTGTAACAGTATCTGATAGAAACTATACCCTCCCTAACCATGCAGAATGCTAGTGAACATGAAGATGGAGCTGTGGTTTGTGTCAGTGAAAAAAAGGTTGTGAATTGGGTGGCCTCTCCATAACTAATCTATCCATCTATCTTTTAATTTTCATAAGTGGGGTTTGAGAGAGAGGGAGGTGAGAGAGATAGCCAACGTTCAAGTTCAACCTTTTTCCCCTCCAAGAAACAGAAAGCACAGCCATAAAGGACTAAATAGGGAATAGGGTGTCATTTGAGACGTTATACACAGTCTGGGACTGGGATAGGAACCATGCAGTCCCCAGTCCTGCGTCTCCCTGGAACTCTGACTGGCGAGTGGTGTGTGTGTGTGTGAGAGAGAGAGAGAGAGAGAGAGAGAGAGAGAGAGAGAGAGAGAGAGAGAGAGAGAGAGAGAGAGAGAGAGAGAGAGAGAGAGAGAGAGAGAGAGAGAGAGAGAGAGAGAGAGAGAGAGAGAATCAGAGAGAGAGAGAGAATGAGAGAGAGAATCAGAGAGAGAGAAAGAGAGAGAGAATGAGAGAGAGAGAGAGAGAGAGAGAGAGAGAGAGAGAGAGAGAGAGAGAGAGAGAGAGAGAGAGAGAGAGAGAGAGTGAAAAGAAGGAAGAAGAGGAAGAGGAGGAGGTAGAATGTGTGTGAGAGAAAGGGGTACCATACCAAAACGAAGAGAGGAGTGTGTGTGTGTGAGAGATGAGGAGAGACGTCAAGTGTATTAGGGATAAGAGACTCACATTTCCCCCTCCTGCAGAGTACTGTCTTTTGTCCAGGGAGCCACACCTAGACTGAACATGGCTAAAGTCCAGTTTAACACTGGGAATAAGCACCTGTAGGAGTCGGAGATAGTTTATATAACGTTTATATCATGTTTATATCTATAGACGTGAAGGTGAGGGGCGGGAGAGGGATTGGGGTTGTGACACAGAGCTTCATCCAGATGACTCGACAAACAGCTTCCCTGACTTCTAACCTCTCAACACCTCAGGGCATAACATTAGTACCAGAGTTTGGTTTTGAATTCCATTTTAATTCAGTCAATTGTCGAAGAGGAAAATGTCAGTTTAATTCCGAATTGATTGAATTGAAATGGAATTAAACACACCACTGATCATCTCTGACATCAGACACTTCTTACTTCCCCATGGCTACCAAAATCATGGTCATTACATCTTTACCAAAATCATGGTCATTACATCTTTACAGGTAGAAAATATCAGCAAAGAGAGACCTTGGGAAGATCTCAATTGCATACTCCTCGAATCCTCTCTCCTCGTCTCCTTCTCAAAACCCATTGGATGAGAAAGCCACAGATTCCTTCTCTCTGACCTTCTCCTCCAATGGGTTTTGAGAAGGAGAAGAGGAGAGAGGACGTGAGGAGTATGCAATTGAGATGACACTTTGTGATTGCTTTCTTCATGTAACCACGGTGACCTTCGTGCCTTGGGTCTACAACTGAGCAGGCTAGTCGTGATCCTCAAGAGCTAGAATAAACATAGACATACAATGAGTAGAACAGGGAAAGCCCCTCAGAGCACAGCAATTGACTTGAATGGGGATGGACCTCCTCTTCCCTGGTCCTGATACTTTTGGCCATGTAGTGTATGTGGACACCCCTTCAAATGATTGGATTCGGCTATTTCGGCCACACTCGTTGCTGACAGGTGTATAAAATCGAGCACACACCATTCAATCTCCATAGACAAACACTGTCAGTAGAATGGTCCGTACTGAAGAGCTCAGTGACTTTCAACGTGGCACCGTCATAGGATGCCACCTTTCCAACAAGTCAGTTCATCAAATTTCTGCCCTGCTGGAGCTGCCCCGGTCAACTGTAAGTGCTGTTATTGTGAAGTGGAAATGTCTAGGAGCAACAACGGCTCAGCCACGAAGTGGTAGGCCACACAAGCTCACAGAAGGGGACCGCCAAGTGCTGAAGCGCGTAGCGTGTAAAGATCGTCTGTCCTCGGTTGCAACACTCACTACTGAGTTCCAAACTGCGTCTGGAAGCAACGTCAGCACAATAACTGTTCGTCGGGAGCTTCATGAAATGGGTTTCCATGGCCGAGCAGCCGCACACACGCCTCAGATCACCATGCGCAATGCCAAGCGTCGGCTGGAGTGGTGTAAAGCTCACCGCCATTGGACACTGGAGCAGTGGAAACGTGTTCTCTGGAGTGATGAATCACGCTTCACCATCTGGCAGTCCGACGGACGAATCTGGGTTTGGCGGATGCCAGGAGAACGCTACCTGCCCGAATGCATAGTGCCAACTGTAAAGTTTGGTGGAGAAGGAATAATGGTCTGGGGCTGTTTTCATGGTTCGGGCTAGGCCCCTTAGTTCCAGTGAAGGGAACTCTAAACGCTACAGCATACAATGACATTCTAGATGATTCTGTGCTTCCAACTTTGTGGCAACAGTTTGGGGAAGGCCCTTTCCTGTTTCAGCATGACAATGCCCCAGTGCACAAAGCGAGGTCCATACAGGAATGGTTTGTCGAGATCGGTGTGGAAGAACTTGACTGGCCTGCACAGAGCCCTGACCTCAACCCCATCGAACACCTTTGGGATGAATTGGAACGCCGACTGCGAGCCAGGCCCAACCGACCAACATCAGTGCCCGACCTCACGAATGCTCTTGTGGCTGAATGGAAGCAAGTCCCCGCAGCAATGTTCCAACATCTAGTGGAAAGCCTTCCCAGAAGAGTGGAGGCTGTCATAGCAGCAAAGGGGGGACCAACTCCATATTAATGCCCATTCTTTTGTAATGAGATGTTCGACAAGCAGGTGTCCACATACTTTTGGTCATGTACACAGAACAAAAATATAGATGCAACAATTTCAAAGCTTTTGCTACGTTAAAGTTCATATAAGTAAATTAGCCAATTGAAATGAATTAATTAAGCCCTAATCTATTGATTTCACATGACTGGGCAGGGCCGCAGCAATGGGTTGGTTCTGGGAGGGCATAGGCCTACCCACTTGGGAGCGAGGCCCATCCAATCAGAATGAGTTTTTCCTAACAAAAGGGCTTTATTATTGACCGAACCTCCTCCTCACCCCCTCACTAACAGGGATGTAAACATATTTGTTGCCAAAATTTGAGAGAAATAAGCTTTTTCTGCGTTTGGAAAAATTCTGGGATATGTTATTCCAGCTCATGAAACATGGAACCAACACTTTACATTTTGTGTTTATATTTTTGTTCAGTGTAGTTTATAAAGGACTGTGCCAAGACCTTCGTCTTTTTAAATGTTTTTCCACATTAGATTTTGTCTGTATCCTACAACTCTGTTACACCTCCTTCCCACTGGGCACACACTGGTTGAATCAACGTTTCCACGTCATTTCAATGAAATTACGTTGAATAGACGTCTGTGCCCAGTGGGTTCCTTCCTTCACTTATCTGCTTTCCCGCCTTCCCACTACTGTTTGCTGAAAGGATGGGATAGAATTCCCATCCTTTGGTCCTCTGTAGCTCAATTGGTAGAGCATGACGCTTGTAACGCCAGGGTAGTGGGTTCGATCCCCGGGACCACCCATACGTAAAAATGTATGCGCACATGACTGTAAGTCGCTTTGGATAAAAGCGTCTGCTAAATGGCATATTATATTATTATTAATATATTATATTATATTATATTATTATATTATTATATTATTATATAATCTAATGTAACATCCCCTGAAATGCTGTATGTACTGCATGCCTGTCAACAGGGACACAGGGTGCTGAATCTGCCAGAACTATTCAGGCAGTCTTTTCTAGAGCCCTAGAGGTCCTGGTCAAAAGTAGTGTACTATTTAGGGGAATATGGTGCCATTTGGGATGCATCCATAGACTGTGAATATGGGATGTAAACTAGAATGGCTAAGGGACAGGATTTATTTCTAAAACAGTCACAGTTATTGGGCCAGGGTCTGCTGTAGCTGTAAAGAGACAAAGTAAGTTTGATTGAGACACAAACATAAAATAGCAGGATTGGTCGCGCTGCAAAGTATAAAACATCTTAACACATTTATAACATTATAACGCTAGACATGCAGAGAGTGGGGAAGAAAATTGAGAAGAAAGTCATAAGCCAGCAGATAGTAGAGAGAGGAAGATAAACTGTGATCAGTGGATTGAAGTGGTTTTAAGTGGTGAGAAAGAAAGAAAGAAAGAAAGAAAGAAAGAAAGAAAGAAAGAAAGAAAGAAAGAAAGAAAGAAAGAAAGAAAGAAAGAAAGAAAGAAAGAAAGAAAGAAAGAAAGAAAGAAAGAAAGAACAGAGGAAGAAGAGAGAGATAGGCAAATAGGTCATCTGGTTGGAGGTCACTGCTGGAGCTTCACAGAAAAACAACAAGTAGAAAACATTCTTCTTCCCACTGCATTTCTCTCACAACAACACAAACATTTTGATAAATCCCCTCATGTTGTACTTCTCTATACACCATGTACAGTATGCTTATTACACACATACACATATATGCATATTCTCTATAGGCCTACGCCACTTTAAGGCCAATACTGTGAAGAATAGTTATTTTAATGCTTCTCTCTATAGAAAAGGTTTAAATCTTCCATATTGTGTTCCATGTCATAACAGGTACAGAGAGGTACAAATGATTGTTTGAGTATGTTAACTCTGCATGGAAGATACATACAGTAGATGCACATGTGTTGTTGATAAACTGCATCAACACCATCATTGTTTTGTTGCATGTGAATATATATACTTCCATCATTAGAGTGGGTATATATTACAACTGAATGACGAACAAGAAGAGGAGACTTCAGTTTTGATCATCAGGCTGTTCAGATAAGATACTGAACCATACAGGAAGCAAAGTGCTCAGGAAAGGGAGTCTGTGATTTAAGTGTTTTTGGTTTTGTGCACATATCAATGGAACTGTACTCCCATTACAGTAGCTAGCTAGATGTGGTGCTGGGTTCCGAGATTAATGGAACTGAGTCTAAAGTTTGCTTTTCAAGGGAGAGACAAGGATATATCTTCACTTATAGGCTAATCAGAGAGTTCTGTAAACATACCAAGGTGGGAGTTGGTACAACTCAGAGCTAGCTGCATTGTAGTGGACAGAGGAGGGCCAGATTGTGCATGTCGGCAGACAAGCTGACCTAGGACTGGAAGCTGGGGTTGGACAGAAGGATAGGAGCAGGGGTGGAATTATACAATGGCTTGATTTTTAAATGTTCTTGATATTTCAATTCTTATGGGGAGGACCCTGATTTATTACGGGGGTGCCAGTCCCCTCCTCACCCCCCTGTAATTTGAACCCTGGCTGAGGGTAGGGGTGGCCCCTGTACGGGCATGTGCCAGAGGGGGAGACAGTCCACTCATCTCCCAATAGAGGAGAAAATGAGGCCTAGTACACACTCAGGCCGTACAACTGACAAATTTTCTGATGAGTTTGTCCGCAAAACAAAGTTTGCACAACAGTTGGTGGTAGGGTTGTAAAATTCTGGTAACTTCCCCCAGATTCCAGGGAAAACCAGGGAATTTGGGGAAAGTTACCAGATTTTTTAAACCCTGCCTAGTGGTGTCTCCATAAGTACATCAATTGTTCAACATGAGTGTGTAGCCTACTAGGCCAGAGAGAGGAGAAGGGAGAGAGGGAACAGAACGGTAGGTAGAGGTACATACATGGCCTCCACGAGGAGAATGCTTCATGTTATCCTTGGATCCGCATTTTGACTGTACGTGACTGAAGTCCAGCTTCTTGTTTAAAATCTGAATCTAGAGGAAATACAGAGATATAATGTGGCTATTTAAATGAGGATGAGGATGGATGCTTAGCTTATATGTTATGGAAGGGACGTATAGGCACAGCATTAAGAGGACAGACAGATAGCTCTGTATGAAGGCAGGACAATTGTTGATGATGATCAGAGGAGCACTGGATGGAGATTCACTAGAAGGCTACATGTCTTTATAGGGATGATACAGTATGTCAGTAGATACAGCACACAGCAGGTAGGTGGAGTTCAAGACCCTTTCTACCATTACATAAAGGGGTGGTAGAATAGGGCATCGGACAGTGACCTTTGATAAATCAGCAACCAGAGTACTGTGAAATTACCTCTGGGTCAAAGGGGGACTTCACTTCCTGGCAGGATTTGACATGTCCCACTGGGCACAGACGTCAATTCAACGTCTATTCCACGTTGGTTTAACGTAATTCAATTGAAATGACGTAGAAACAACGTTGATTCAACCAGTGTGTGCCCTGTGGGTTGTTTGTGTTTGTCTCTTGTGTTTGACAGTGTGTGTGTGAGGGAATAAGAGGGAACTTGGTAGATGAAGGTACTGTATACCAGTGGGTCTTTGGCTGGCATGGGGGCCCACGTCACACTGTGTGCAGCAGACAGATATAAGGAGAGAGAGACCAGGCGCAGGAGCAATCTCCAGATCCACGACGGGCTGCGTTTGGGCTCTGTTGTGTTGGCCGTTTGGCCCCTGCCTCTGTGTTGCTGATAGAAAAGCAGACACATTATTGTTCTAGCTAGATTGGGAGTCACTGTACTGTAGATGGGATACTGTATAGGTTTTGTTACTGCTACTGGGCTGGTTGGAAGTACTGTATAAGTTCTGCTATGCTTCAGGGATGGGATACTGTAGGTCTGACTTGTCTGTGTCCCAAATGGCAACCTATTTCCTATATAAGCTCTGGTCAAAAGTAGTGCACTATGTAGGGTATAGGGTACCACTTGGGATGCACACTTGGTCTGCTACTGGGCTGGTTGGAAGTACTGTATAGGTTCTGCTATGCTACAGGACTGGGATACTGTAGGTCTGCTACTACTACTGGGCTGGTTGGAAGAACTGTATAGGGCTGTGTATATGTATCAGGATCTACTGAAGGCCCTATAGCATCCTGTAAGAGTCAATCCCAAATGGCGCCCTATACCCTCTATAGTACACAACTTTTAACCAGTCTCCATAGGGCTCTGATCAAAAGTAGTGCACTATATAGGGAATAGGGTTCCATTTGGGACGCATCCCTAGACAGCAGCACTGAGTAAAGTCTATGTGGTCGTTAGAACCAAAGGTATCTGAAAGGTGTCTTTCAGTTGAATATTGAAGAAATAGCTTTATATACAGTATATCTTTCCCTAGAACAGACTGTATAAAGATGGAAGGCTGCAGGATCCACAACCCTGAGATGAACAGACATGATATGAGAAATTCAGAAGAGCAACAATGGCCACTCAAAAACAACAGACTCCCAGACACAAGGTGACACACTTGAGATGGAGGACACACCAGCAGACAGGAGAAAGCAAATAGCCGGTATTGGTGTTTAAAGGGTTTCAAGGCCCCTTTCAAGTGCTGAAGGTAGCCCAGCTTGTAATAACAACAATATGTTCCGCTTGCAACACTGTAACAACATGAGGTGGTATCAGGTGAATTAAAAGAAAAAACAGTAGCCAACACCAGTGCAGGCAACAAAAGAAGGAAATTAAAACAAAAGGGTTTAGTTTACCCTTATCCATCCTAGCCAGAAATTCCTCTTAATTCAAATATTTTTAGACAGTGAAGAAGAAATAGCCTACCACAATTCATAACATTAAGAATAGTAAATGACACCAAGAGCAGAAAATCTCAACTTCTCCCTCTATTCCAGTAACTGTCTGGTCGTCTTCTAAATGATTAATTAGCTTCTCCAACAATTTAACCACTTACCAACACAAATAGAGCAGTTTCTAAGTAGCTGTCTAGGGTTCTACTACTGAGACTGCTAAAAGATTAATCATACCTTACAACTGCTTCGGATCCATCCAGTCCAAAAAGTGGAGAAACAAACACCATCGCCTCAAAGGGGTGATTCATATTTAACACAGTCTGTTAGAATCTGTTAGAATCAGGCACTGCCCACTTTATAGAGCACTACTTTTTACCAGGGCCCATAGGCTCTGGTCAAAAGTAGTACACTATTTAGGGAATAGGGTGACATTTGGGATGCAAACATTGAGAGGTTGGGAGAATGGCAGCCTGGCAGCTGTGGCAACTCCATGCCCAGACAGTCAACCCTGGTTACGGGTTAATGTTGTCACTTCCTGTCACTGAGTACGGGGTTATGTTGTCACTTTCTGTTGGAACCCTTCAGAGACACTTTCAGCCAGCCAGTCACCCAGGGGTTTAGTCCAGCTTGCCACGGTAATTATATAATCATGTAACTGACGATTATGGATGAAGACAGCCATGAAAACAAAATAACAGTCATAACTGTAAAAAATAAATACAATTTAAAATAATATTTGTATCAACTTCATAGTCAAGTCGACAAACTTTACCCAAAAGCAGCAAAGTAAAAGTAAGCTTGGTTTACATCTAACAGCCGATATATACAAAATGTAGAAAAAGTCAAGGGGTCTGAATACTGTCCAAAGACAGTATTCAGACCCCTTGAGTTTTTCTACATTTTGTTACATTACAGCCTTATTCTAAAATTGATTCAATTGTTTTTTCCCCTCATCAATCTATACACAATACCCAATAATGACAAAGCAAAACAGGTGTTTAGAACACCATCCAACCTGATCGAGCTTGAGAGGATCTGCAGAGAAGAATGGGAGAAATTCCCCAAATACAGGTGTGCCAAGCTTGTAGCGTCATACCCAAGACGACTCGAGGCTGTAATCGCTGCCAAATGTGCTTCAACAAAGGACTGAGTAAAGGGTCTGAATACTTATGCAAATGTGATATTTCCGTTTTTTATATATATATATACAGATCCTCTCAAGCTCGGTCAGGTTGGATGGTGAGTGTCGCTGCATAGCTATTTTCAGGTCTCTCCAGATATGTTTGATCGGGTTCAAGTCCGGACTCTGGCTGGGCCACTCAAGGACATTCAGAGACTTGTCCCGAAGCCACACCTGCGTTGTCTTGGCTGTGTGCTTAGGGTCGTTGTCCTGTTGGAAGGTGTACCGTCGCCCCAGTCTGAGGTCCTGAGCACTCTGGAGCAGGTTTTCATCAAGGATCTCTCTGTACTTTGCTCCGTTCATCTTTCCCTCGATCCTGACTATTCTCCCAGTCCCTGCCGCTGAAAAACATCCCAACAAATTGATGCTGGCACCACCATGCTTCACCGTTGGTGCCAGGTTTCCTCCAGACGTGACACTGGGCATTCAGTTCAAACTTGGTTTCATCAGACCAGAGAATCTTGTTTCTCATTGTCTGAGAGTCCTTCAGGTGCATTTTGACAAACTCCAAGCGGGCTATGTGCCTTTTACTGAGGAGTGGTTTCCTCTGGCCACTCTACCATGAATGCCTGATTGGTGGTGTTGCGGAGATGGTTGTCCTTCTGGATGGTTCTCCCATCTCCACGGAGGAACTCTGGAGCTCTGTCAGAGTGACCATCGGGTTCTTGGTCACCTCCCTGACCAAGGCCCTTCTCCCCGATTGCTCAGTTTGGCCGGGCAGCCAGCTCTAGGAAGAGTCTTGGTGGTTCCAAACTTCTTCCATTTAAGAATGATGGAGGCCACTGTGTTCTTGGGGACCTTCTATATTGCAGCAATTTTTTGGTACCCTTCCCCTGATCTGTGTCTCGGAGCTCTATGGACAATTCCTTCGACCTTGTTTTTGCTCTGACATGCACGGTCAACTGTGGGACCTTATATAGACAGGTGTGGGCCTTTCCAACTCATGTCCAATCAATTGAATTTACCACAGGTGGATTCCAATCAAGTTGTAGAAACATCTCAAGGATGATCAATGGAAACAGGATGCACCTGAGCTCAATTTCAAGTCTCATAGGAAAGGGTCTGAAACGTATGTAAATAAGGATTTCTGTTTTTTATTTTTTATTGTTATTGTTTTCGCTTTGTCATTATGGGGTATTTTGTGAAGATTGATGAAGAAAAAAAACATTCATCCATTTTAGAATAAGGTTGTAACGTAACAAAATGTGGAAAAAGTAAAGGGGTCTGAAAACTTTCCGAATGCACTGTAAGGAGAGAAGAGGCAAACTATCCAGTTTTAGCATATTTTTATTTTTTTTTGCATTACAACCTGTAATTTAAATTGATTTTTATTTGGATTTCATGTGATGGACATACACAAAATAGTCCAAATTGGTGAAGTGAAATGAAAAAAATTACTTGTTTCCAAAAATTCAAAAAAATAAATAACGGAAAAGTTAATCAGAGAGGAACAAAGAGACCAAAGATAACCCTGAAGGAGCTGCAAAGCTCCACAGCAGAGATTGGAGTATCTGTCCATAGGACCACTTTAAGCCGTACACTCCACAGAGCTGGTCTTTACGGAAGAGTGCCAGAAAAAAGCCATTGCTTAAAGAAAAAAAATAAGCTAACATGTTTGGTGTTCGCCAAAAGGCATGTGGGAGACTACCCAAACATATGGAAGAAGGTACTCTGGTCAGATAAGACTAAAATTCAGCTTTTTGGCCATCAAGGAAAACGCTATGTCTGGCGCAAACCCAACACCTCTCATCACCTGAGAACACCATCCCCACAGTGAAGAATGGTGGTGGCAGCATCATGCTGTGGGGATGTTTTCATCGGCAGGGACTGGGAAACTGGTCAGAATTGAAGGAATGATGGATGGCGCTAAATACAGGAAAATTCTTGAGGGAAACCTGTTTCAGTCTTCCAGAGATTTGAGACTGGGACGGAGGTTCACCTTCCAGCAGGACAATGACCCTAAGCATACTGCTAAAGCAACACTCAAGTGGTTTAAGGGGAAACATTTAAATGTCTTGGGATGGCCTAGTCAAAGCCCAGACCTCAATCCAGTTGAGAATCTGTGGTATGACTTAAAGATTGCTGTACACCAGCGGAACCCATCCAACTTGAAGGAGCTGGAGCAGTTTTGCCTTGAAGAATGGGCAAAAAAAGAGACTTGCAGCTGTAATTGCTGCAAAAGGTGGCTCTACAAAGTATTGACTTTGGGGGGGTGAATAGTTATGCACGCTCAAGTTTTCAGTTTTTTTGTCTTATTTCTTGTTTGTTTCACGCAAAAACATATTTTGCATCTTCAAAGTGGTAGGCATGTTGTGTAAATCAAATGATACAAACCCCCCAAAATCCATTTTAATTCCAGGTTGTAAGGCAACAAAATAGGAAAAATGCCAAGGGGGGTGAATACTTTCGCAAGCCACTGTACATTGCTGGAAGCAAACCATCTGTCTAGAGACACTACCTTGTTTCAGCATGGTGTTGTAGTAAATTATCATTTGGTTGCCTAGGCAATGCATCCCATCTGGGAGGCCAGACAGGTAGAGGAGTTCCAGAATATTATTTAGCATCGATGGTGAACTACAGAGGGACCTGACAGAGAAAACGTCCCCAAGCACTCATCCTTTTTATGTCTCACCCATTTGAAAAGCTCAGCTGCTACACCAAAATGAGACATCTTTCTCATTGCCCTCCTTTTAAAACCATGACCCAGCAAACAGAGACCAGACAGACAGACTGAGGGAGGACAGAGCTACAGTAACAAGGGAGCGACAGGCTAAGAACACGAAGAGGGACATGAAAGACAGAGAGAGGGACAGAGGAGGGAGGAACAGGGTCTGAAAGGCTGGGTAGAAGCCCTGGAAAAATAACTAGCAGATACAGCATCAGTCAAATACAATACAAGACTGAGGTAGAAAGGGAGGATAAATAAGGAGAAGGACAAAAGAGAGGGAGGGTGGGTACATTAGGTAACCAAAGGGGCACTAACCTGTCCCCCCTTGGGCTGGTACTTGATGTTATCTGTGGAGCCGATCTTGGACTTGATGTTCTTGAGGTCGGGCAGGGGCTGGTTAAGGATGCGGAGCTGTTTGGGGGTGGTGGCAGGTGACTTGGGAGGGGTGCGGAGCAGAGCCACCTTGAATTAATTAATTAATTAATTAATTGGGACCTAAATTGCCAACGATAAATTGCTTTCATGATATACTGTGGTCTCATTTGGAAAAGAGATGTCTCAATATGATCTCCTGAATAAATCAAGTCTAAATAAATCAAATCAAATACAATTCAATTTAAAACACTTATTGAGTACTTGCCTCAAACGAGCACAGTACAACACCATTGCTTCCTTTCCAGCTCTATTGAACCGGTTACCTAGGGTGCCATTTCGGAGGCAGACCATACCTTCTTCTCCTGCAGCAGGCTTCGAGAACGTGGTGTGCCGGGGGTGCGAGGGGTCCCGGGTGTGCGACAGGAGTAGCTGTAGCTGGGAGGGGTACCAGGGGAGATGGCTGTGGACCCTGGCGTGCGGGGTGTGGTGGGGCCACTGCACAGCGAACGGGAACGCATCGACTGTGTGCCTGGGTGTGGGGAGGTCATATAAAGGTCACAGAGGTCATATAGAGAGGTTACTCAAAGGTCAATTAGGTTGGGCATCTCTCAGCATTACTCTATCCTGGTGCAGTTTTGTGTTGTCTATGATCCATACGAGTTGGAAAGACAGCACAAACAGATCTGGGACCAGGCTAACATTACTGCACCAAACTATAGAAGTTGGTCAGATGAAGAGTGGATCAAAACAAACACAAATTAGATGAAACAATGTAGTTAATATAATAAAAGAGGTTAATGAAACACGAACTATAGGCTTACTACCACTGAGCACAGACGTCAATTCAATGTCTATTCCACTTTAGTTCAACGTAACTTCATTGAAATGACGTGGAAACAATGTTGATTCAATCAGTGTGTGCCCAGTGGGTAACTGCCAAGGATGAGACATTCCAACAAGTAATCTCTTACTAAGAATGGGATATTGAACACACATAGAGATGAACTGGACGAGACTGGGTGAGACCATGTGAGACAAGATGAGACTAGGTGAGACACTGCAGGACTAGGTGAGACACTGCAGGACTAGGTGAAACCAGTTGAGATGAAGAGGGACCAAGTTAGACATGGATGAAACTGGATGGGACTGGATGAGATTGAGAGTTCCTCTCTACCTGTCCAACTAGGGGCGCGTCCTGTCCTATGCTCCGCCCTGACCTCTGTACTGAATGCTAGAGGAGAGGATGAGCGGTAGAGGATTAAACAGAGAGAGAGGGCGAGAGAGAGATAGGGCGAGAGAGATAGGGCGAGAGAAAGATAGGGCGAGAGAGAGATAGGGCAAGAGACAGATAGGGCGAGAGAGAGATAGGGAGAGAGAAATAGGGAGAGAGAAATAGGGCGAGAGAGAGATAGGGCGAGAGAAAGAGAGAGATAGGGTGAGAGAGAGATAGGGTGAGAGAAATAGAGAGATAGGGTGAGAGAAAGAGAGAGATAGGGCGAGAGAGAGAGAGGGTGAGAGAAAGAGAGAGATAGGGCGAGAGAGAGATAGGGCGAGAGAGAGAGATAGGGCGAGAGAGAGAGGGCGAGAGAAAGAGAGAGATAGGGCGAGAGAGATAGGGCGAGAGAGATAGGGCGAGAGAAAGATGGGGTGAGAGAAAGAGAGAGATAGAGCAAGAGAGAGATATGGTGAGAAATAGATAGGGCGAGAGAGAGATAGGGCGAGAGAGAGATAGGGCGAGAGAGAGATAGGGCGAGAGAAATAGAGAGATAGAGCGAGAGAGAGATAGGGCGAGAGAAAGATGGGGTGAGAGAAAGAGAGAGATAGAGCAAGAGAGAGATATGGTGAGAAATAGATAGGGCGAGAGAGAGATAGGGCGAGAGAGAGATAGGGCGAGAGAGAGATAGGGCGAGAGAAAGAGAGAGATAGGGCGAGAGAAAGAGAGAGATAGGGCGAGAGAAAGATGGGGCGAGAGAAATAGAGAGATAGAGCGAGAGAGAGATAGGGCGAGAGAAAGAGAGAGATAGGGCGAGAGAGAGATAGGGCGAGAGAAAGAGAGAGATAGGGCGAGAGAGAGATAGGGCGAGAGAAAGAGAGATAGGGCGAGAGAGAGATAGGGTGAGAGAAAGAGAGAGATAGGGCGAGAGAGAGATAGGGCGAGAGAGAGATAGGGCGAGAGAAAGAGAGAGATAGGGCGAGAGAGAGATAGGGCGAGAGAAAGAGAGAGATAGGGCGAGAGAGAGATAGGGCGAGAGAAAGAGAGATAGGGCGAGAGAGAGATAGGGTGAGAGAAAGAGAGAGATAGGGCGAGAGAGAGATAGGGCGAGAGAGAGATAGGGCGAGAGAAAGGTCAAGAGCAAAATCAAGAGAGAAAAAAAAGAGCGAGAGCCAGATCAAAACAGAAAGAGAGAGACCAGTGTATCAGGGTGAGGGGATGGTGGAGGAGGGGCCTCCTGTAGCTCAGTTGGTAGAGCATGGCGCTTGCAACGCCAGGGTTGTGGGTTCAATTCCCACGGGGGGCCAGTATGAAAAATGTATGCACTCACTAAAAAAATAAGTGACTTACACGTGGGTCTACGGGGTGCGGTAGAGCCGGAGCTGGTGATAGAGGTGGAGCTCTCCTCCTGGTCGTGTGTGTGGTGGTGGGTACGCCGGCTCAGGATAGAGGCAGGCCGCGGGACCGAGGCAGGCCGGGGCAGGGACGACCTCCTTGGGCTCTGCGAACCGCCATCCTGTCAGACACACACAGATTTAGCTTAGTACAGTAGTTACAGAAGTTAGCACAGTGCCTAGCTTTATATATTCTTCTTTATACCCTGACTTCAGAAAGTATTCATACACCTTGACTAATTCCACATTTCTTGTGTTACAGCCTGAAATCAAAAAGGATTAAACCAATATTTTTCCCACCCATCTACACACAATACCCCAAAATGACAAAGTGAAAACATGTTTTTAGATACTTTTGCAAATGTATTGAAAATTAAATACAGAGATATCTAATTTACATAAGTATTAATACCCCTGAGTCAATACTTTGTAGAAGCACCTTTGGTGGCGATTACAGCTTTGAGTCGTTGTCACGGTTTCGGCCGAGGCTGCCTCTCTCCCTTGTTCGGGCAGGCTTCGGCGTTCGTCGTCTCCGGAATTCTAGCTGCCACCGATTGATGTTTCATGTTCGTTTGCTTTTGTCTGTTTGTTTCTACACCTGTTTCTGTTTTGTAGTAATTAGTGTCCTATAAGTTTCTCGTTGTGTTTGTCTTGTGTTGTGTGTGATTGTTACCGTCAGTCTGTGTATTGCTCGGTTGAGCGTTATTTTCTCCACTGTTTGCTGGAGCGTTCGTTGCACTTGTGTGTGCACTTATTTCTTCCTGACGCACCTGTTTGTGCGCATTGTCTTTTCGCCTTCGTGCATATTTTGCTGTCAGGCTTATTTCGTCCTGTTGCCTGTGTTTAGGCAGGAATACAGCTTTTTGGAATTCAGTCTGCTTCCTGCGTTTGATTCCTACACCACACCTACAACACGACCTGACAGAATCACACACCTTACAGTATGGAATCAGCAGGAGCCGAAGCAGCACATTCAAGACTGGAAACCCAGGTTCGGGAACAGCAAGAGCAGCTCCTGCAGATGGGGGCCGCCCTGCAGGAGGTGATGACCACCCTCCGAGGCTGGGGTCCGCCTCCACCGCCAGCCGCCCTGCCAGCACCATCGGCCAGCCCACCCAGTCCAGCGCCGGAACCTCGCGGAGTCCGACTATCTCTCCCGAGGTCCTACGACGGGACCGCAGCTGGGTGTCAGGGATTCCTGCTCCAGGTAGAGCTGTACCTGGCCACAGTACATCCGGCACCTTCAGGGCATGAGAGCGTGTCCGCCCTGATCTCCTGCCTGGCCGGTAAAGCGTTGGAGTGGGCCAACGCGGAGTGGAGGAAGATCGACGCCACGACTATTACATACACCGAGTTCTCCCGCCGCTTTAGGGCGGTGTTCGACCATCCCCCGGAGGGGAAAGCGGCGGGGAGCGTCTGGTCTTCCTCAGGCAGGGGAGGAGGAGTGCCCAGGAATTCGCACTCGAATTCCGTACTCTAGCGGCAGATGCAGGGTGGAATGAGCGGGCCCTCATCGATCTATACCGATGTAGCCTCAGAGAGGACGTCCGTCGGGAGCTGGCCTGTAGGGACACCAGTCTCACTTTCGACCAGCTGGTCGACATGTCAATCAGGTTAGATAACCTATTGGCTACCCGCGGACGTCCTGAGGGGGTCCGTCCATTCCATCCTCCAGCGCATCCGAGCCGTGTCCTATGGAGCTCTGGGGGCGCTGGCGCTAGAGATAGGAGGAGTCGGCAGACTAGGGGGTCCATCCACTGCACCAACTGTGGTCGGGGAGGACACACCGCGGCTAGGTGCTGGGGATGGCCTCCTAGGGGAGATGACGACAGGTCCCGCACTGGGGATTCCTTCCAGGTGAGTAGGCGCCCCACTCACCCAGAGCTCTCTGTTGCCCATTTCTGTATGCCTGTATGTTTTCCACAGGTAGCACCTCATGCCCAGCATAAGGCGCTGGTAGATTCAGGCGCAGCTGGGAATTTTATTGATAAAAAGTTTTGTTTAGCGTTAGGGATTCCCCTCATTCCTGTTGATGTTCCTTTTCCCGTTCACGCCCTAGATAGTCGTCCGTTGGGTACGGGCTTGATCAGGGAGGTCACGGCGCCACTTAGGATGTGTGCGCAGGGGGGATCATCAGGAGATGATTCAGCTGTTCCTGATTGACTCTCCTGCGTATCCGGTGGTGCTGGGCATGCCCTGGTTGAGTACCCATAACCCAGTGATTTCGTGGCAGGAGAGGGCTCTGATGGAGTGGTCTGCTCAGTGTGTGGGTAGATGTTTGGGCGTTTCCGTAGGGGCTACCTCGGTGGAGAGTCCAAACCAGGTGCCCGCATTGCACATTCCACCTGAGTATGGGGATTTGGCTATCGCGTTTAGTAAGGCGAGGGCGACGCGGTTGCCACCCCATAGGCAGGGGGATTGTGCGATAAACCTTCAGGCAGGAGCTGCGCTCCCACGGAGTCATGTGTATCCTCTGTCTCAGGAGGAGAAGAAAGCTATGGAGATTTACATAGACGAATCGCTGAGACAAGGATACATACGGCCGTCCCACTTCCCCCGCGTCCTCGAGTTTCTTTTTCGTGAAGAGGAAGGATGGTGGTTTGCGTCCGTGCATCGATTACCGTGGTCTCAATCAGATTACGGTGAAGTATAGTTATCCACTCCCGCTGATTGCGACCATGACTGAGTCGTTGCATGGGGCGCGTTTCTTCACGAAATTAGATCTCAGGAGCGCGTACAACTTGGTGCGCATCAAGAAGGATGATGAATGGAAAACAGCCTTTAGTACCACCTCGGGCCATTACGAGTATCTAGTCATGCCATACGGGTTGATGAATGCTCCGTCGGTTTTCCAATCATTTGTGGATGAGATCTTCAGGGACATGCAGGGACAGGGAGTCGTTGTGTACATAGATGACATTCTCGTGTACTCACCTACCCGTGTCGAGCATGTGGCCCTGGTGCGCAGAGTGTTGCGGAGGCTGGTGGAGCACGACCTGTATGTGAAGGCAGAGAAGTGTCTGTTTTTCCAGGAGTCTATCTCCTTTTTGGGGTATCAGTTGTCCGCGTCAGGGGTGAAGATGGAGGTAGACCGAAGCGTCGGCCGTGCGTAATTGGCAAACACCAACCACTGTGAAAGAGGTGCAGCAGTTTTTGGGGTTTGCGAATTACTACCGGAGGTTTATCCGGGGTTTTGGGCAAGTGGCAGCTCCCATCACGTCTCTCTTGAAGGGGGTCCGGGTGCGTCTGCAGTGGTCAGTCGAGGCGGACAGGGCGTTTGGGAGGCTGAAGGACCTGTTTACCTCGGCTCCGGTGCTGGCGCATCCGGATCCCTCTTTACCATTTCAGGTAGAGGTGGACGCGTCTGAGGCCGGTATTGGCGCCGTGCTTTCACAACGGTCAGGCGCGCCACCTAAACTCCGCCCCTGTGCCTTCTATTCCAAGAAGCTCAGCCCGGCGGAGCGAAATTATGACATAGGGGACAGGGAGCTGTTAGCTGTGGTACAGGCCCTTAAGGTGTGGAGGCACTGGCTTGAGGGGGCTCAACACCCTTTCCTCATTTTGACGGACCACCGTAACCTGGAGTACATCCGGGCAGCGAGGAGGCTGAACCCTCGGCAGGCTAGATGGAGTATGTTTTTGACCCGTTTCTCTTTTAAGATCACCTACATCCCTGGGTCACAAAACGGGAAGGCAGATGCGCTGTCTCGGCTGTATGACGGGGAGGAGAGGTTCGTGGAGCCCACTCCCATACTGCCGGAGTCGTGTCTAGTGGCACCGGTGGTGTGGGAGCTCGATTCTGAGCTCGAGCGGGCATTACGCACCGACCCTAGTCCACCACAATGCCCGGAGGGTCGGAAGTATGTTCCGCTCGAGTGTCGGGATCGATTGATCTATTGGGCTCACACGTCACCCTCCTCTGGACACCCGGGTATCGGCCGGACAGTGCACTGTCTTAGTGCCAAATATTGGTGGCCCACGTTGGCCAGGGATGTGAGGGTTTATGTTTCCTCCTGCTCGGTGTGCGCCCAGTGTAAGGCGCCTAGACATCTGCCTAGGGGCAAGTTACTGCCCCTGCCCGTTCCACAACGACCATGGTCCCACCTCTCGGTGGATTTTATAACTGACCTTCCCCTCTCTCAAGGGAATACTACCATCCTGGTCGTTGTGGACCGGTTCTCTAAGGCCTGTCGTTTGCTCCCCATGCCGGGTCTTCCTACTGCCCTGCAGACCGCCGAAGCTATATTCACCCATGTGTTCCGGCACTACGGGGTGCCCGAGGACATTGTGGCTGACCGAGGTCCCCAATTCACCTCCAGAGTCTGGAGAGCTTTTATGGAGCGGTTGGGGGTCTCGGTGAGCCTCACCTCGGGTTACCACCCGGAGAGTAATGGGCAGGTGGAACGCGTTAACCAGGATGTGGGTAGGTTTCTCAGAACGTACTGCCGGGATCGGCCGGAGGAGTGGGCGAGATATGTGCCCTGGGCCGAGATGGCACAGAACTCTCTCCGCCACTCCTCCACCCAACTAACCCCCTTTTCAGTGTGTTTTGGGGGTACCAGCCGGTTCTGGCACCATGGCATGAGAGCCAGATCGAGGCCCCCCGCTGTGGATGAGTGGGTGCGGCGCTCGGAGGAGACGTGGGGACGCTGCACACGTCCATCTGCAGCGTGCCATACGTCGACAGAAGACGAGCGCCGACCTACACCGCAGTGAGGGGCCAGTGTACGCACCTGGAGATCGAGTCTGGCTCTCTGCCAGAAACCTGCCCCTCCGCCTGCCCTGTCGGAAGCTGGGTCGGCGGTTTGTAGGGCCATTTAAAGTCCTGAGAAGGTTGAACGAGGTATGTTATAGATTACAGTTACCAGTTGAGTATAAGTGTATTAACCCCTCGTTCCATGTGTCCCTTCTCAGGCCGGTGGTAGCAGGCCCACTCCAAGAACATGAGATCTTGGAGACCCCCCCGGCCCCGTTGGACATCGAGGGGGTACCGGCGTACACTGTGAGATCCATCTTGGATTCTAGACGTCGGAGAGGGGGTCTTCAGTATCTAGTGGAGTGGGAGGGGTACGGTCCGGAGGAGCGGTGCTGGGTGCCGAGGAGAAACATCTTGGACCCGTCGCTCCTGACGGAATTCCATCGGGGGTATCCGACGCGCCCTGCGCCGCGGCCTCCGGGTCGTCCCCAAGGCCGGAGTCGGCGCGCGTCTGGAGCCGCGCGTCAAGGGGGGGGTACTGTCACGGTTTCGGCCGAGGCTGCCTCTCTCCCTTGTTCGGGCAGGCTTCGGCGTTCGTCGTCTCCGGGAATTCTAGCTGCCACCGATTGATGTTTCATGTTCGTTTGCTTTTGTCTGTTTGTTTCTACACCTGTTTCTGTTTTGTAGTAATTAGTGTCCTATAAGTTTCTCGTTGTGTTTGTCTTGTGTTGTGTGTGATTGTTACCGTCAGTCTGTGTATTGCTCGGTTGAGCGTTATTTTCTCCACTGTTTGCTGGAGCGTTCGTTGCACTTGTGTGTGCACTTATTTCTTCCTGACGCACCTGTTTGTGCGCATTGTCTTTCGCCTTCGTGCGTATTTTGCTGTCAGGCTTATTTCGTCCTGTTGCCTGTGTTTAGGCAGGAATACAGCTTTTTGGAATTCAGTCTGCTTCCTGCGTTTGATTCCTACACCACACCTACAACACGACCTGACAGTCGTCTTGGGTATGTCTGTATCAGCTTTGTACATTGAGGGAAAAAAGTATTTGATCCCCTGCTGATTTTGTACGTTTGCCCATTGACAAAGACATGATCAGTCTATAATTTTAATGGTAGGTTTATTTGAACAGTGAGAGACAGAATAACAACAACAAAATCCAGAAAAACGCATGTCAAAAATGTTATAAATTGATTTGCATTTTAATGAGGGAAATAAGTATTTGAATCCTCTGCAAAACGTGACTTAGTAGTTGGTGGCAATACCCTTGTTGGCAATCACAGACGTCTCTTGTTGTGGGCCACCAGGTTTGCACACATCTCAGGAGGGATTTTGTCCCACTCCTCTTTGCAGATCTTCTCCAAGTCATTAAGGTTTCGAGCCTGACGTTTGGCAACTCGAACCTTCAGCTCCCTCCACAGATTTTCTATGGGATTATGGTCTGGAGACTGGCTAGACCACTTCAGGACCTTAATGTGCTTCTTCTTGAGCCACTCCTTTGTTGCCTTGGCAGTGTGTTTTGGGTCATTGTCATGCTGGAATACCCATCCACGACCCATTTTCAATGACCTGGCTGAGGGAAGGAGATTCTCACCCAACATTTGATGGTACATGGCCCCGTCCATCGTTCCTTTGATGCGGTGAAGTTGTCCTGTCCCCTTAGCAGAAAAACACCCCCAAAGCATAATGTTTCCACCTCCATGTTTGACGGTGGGGATGGTGTTCTTGGGGTCATAGGCAGCATTCCTCCTCCTCCAAACACGGCGAGTTGAGTTGATGCCAAAGAGCTCCATTTTGGTCTCATCTGACCACAACACTTTCACCCAGTTTTCCTCTGAATCATTCAGATGATCATTGGCAAACTTCAGACGGGCATGTATATGTGCTTTCTTGAGCAGGGGGACCTTGCGGGCACTGCAGGATTTCAGTCCTTCACGGCGTAGTGTGTTACCAATTGTTTTCTTGGTGACTATGGTCCCAGCTGCCTTGAGATCATTGACAAGATCCTCCCGTGTAGTTCTGGGCTGATTCCTCACCGTTCTCATGATCATTGCAACTCCACGAGTTGAGATCTTACATGGAGCCCCAGGCCGAGGGAGATTGACAGTTATTTTGTGTTTCTTCCATTTGCGAATAATCGCACCAACTGTTGTCACCTTCTCACCAAGCTGCTTGGCGATGGTCTTGTAGCCCATTCCAGCCTTGTGTAGGTCTACAATCTTGTCCCTGACATCCTTGGAGAGCTCTTTGGTCTTGGCCATGGTGGAGAGTTTGGAATCTGATTGATTGATTGTTTCTGTGGACAGGTGTCTGTTTAAGAGTGTGCTCCTAATCTCAGCTCGTTACCTGTATAAAAGACACCTGGGAGCCAGAAATATTTGTGATTGAGAGGGGGTCAAATACAGTGAGGGAAAAAAGTATTTGATGCCCTGCTGATTTCATGATCATTAAATCATTAATTTCTGATCATTAAAATGCAAATCATTTATAAAATTTTTGACATGCGTTTTTCTGGATTTTGTTGTTGTTATTCTGTCTCTCACTGTTCAAATAAACCTACCATTAAAATTATAGACTGATCATTTCTTTATCAGTGGGCAAACGTCCAAAATCAGCAGGGGATCAAATACTTTTTTCCCTCACTGTACATCTGGATTTGGGGATTCTTTCCCATTCTTCCTTGCAGATTTTCTCAAGCTCTGTTAAATTAGATGGGGAGTGGCGGTGAACAGCAATCTTCAAGTCTTTCCAAATATTTTCAATGGGATTCAAGTCTGGGCTTTGGCGGGGCCACTCAAGGATTTTCAAATTTTTGTTCTGAAGCCATTCCAGCATTACTTTGGCTGTATGTTTGGGGTCATTGTCCTGTTGGAACGTAAATCTTCGCCCATAGGGATGGTGTTAGACGATGATGAGCTATGCCTGGTTTTCCCCAGACATAGCACTTTGCATTCAGGCCAAAGAGTTCCATTCCAGTCTCATCAGACCACATAATATTTTGCCTTATACTCTCAGAGTCTTTCACGTGCCTTTTTGCAAACTCCAGGCATGCCTTTTTCTCAGGAGTGGCTTCCGTCTGGCCACTCTCCCATAAAGTGCTGTAGAGACTGTTGTGCTTCTGGCAGGTTCTACCATCTCAGCCAAGGAACTCGGTAGTTCTGTCAGAGTGGTCATTGGGTTCTTGGTCACCTCCCTGACCAAGGTCCTTCTTGCCCGGTTGCTCAGTTTGGTCAGACGGCCAGCTCGAGTCTGGGTAGTTCCATATGTTTTCAATTACACAATGATGGAGAGCACTGTGCTCTTGGAAACTTTGAACACTGTATAACAGTGGTCACCAACCTTTTCTGAGTCAAAATCACTTTGAGTCAAAATGCAAGCCAAGATCTACCGCTCAGATTTTTTTTAAACATCACTTAAAAAACGTAAGCCTATGCAACATTAACCAAAAACTGTTCTGTCGCAATGAGGTTTGTGCAGTAGGCTATAGGCCCAATACATTATCACTGCATATTGGCTATGCTTGAATTACCCTGCCAATGTTGTTCTTCTCAGACTTTTTTGAAATTATTTAAAATTGAAGGTATATGATCACACTGGCAATAGATCATTTGTTGTATTACTTGTGAGGCACAGCTGAGTGAGCTTAATAATTTGCAATTTTTTTACTGGACTGATGGCCTGCATCTGATGGTCAGTCTGCGGGGAGGGAGGGAGCAGCGGTGAGGCTGACTTACCGTCCCTCCGTTGAGAAAAGGGGACAGTCTTCCAGCTGATGGCGAAACGCAAGTTGCACTGCATTATTTCTGCCTCATGCACCAATTCATTGTGTTACTCTTATGACCAGAGAAAGTGAAATATTCCTCAATATTAAAAAAAGACACAAGCTGCTAATAATAATAACGCAAGCTTATCGGAACACTTTGCTATGTTCATTCATTGCAGCTAGTTGTAGCGTGAGTGGAAATAGGGATAACGCATATTTTATGGCTTATAAAAGTGTTGACACTGAATAACAATTTAAACATGAACTTACTCATAAAAACAGCAGCTCTTTGCTGTATGTAGTCCCGTGTAGCTCAGTTGGTAGAGCATGGCGCTTGCAACACCAGGGTTGTGGGTTTGATTCCCACGGGGGGCCAGTATGAAAATGTATGCACTCACTAACTGTAAGTTGCTCTGAATAAGAGCGTCTGCTAAATGACTAAAATGTAAATGTAAATATTCATTGAGTCTCTCTCGTCATGATTTCAAAAGTTTTGTAATCTCACAGTATCAACTTGCTGTGCGTTCGAGGCTTCTTTTCACAGTCTATGGCTCGAGGAAACTGTGCAGACACCGTGATCTGAACTATCTGATTGGCCAGATGTAGGCCTATAGGTGCACTTGATTTGCTCTCTGGGTCTGCCGGGTAGGTGGAGTTCTACCATCAGACACATAAAATGGTTCAAAATGGGAACACTTTGCCTTCCTGGCACCAGGGCTGCTGAATCAAGTGCACCTACCGCCAACAACGCGAAACGAATAAAAAAAATAGGAACACAAGGCTTTATCGTTTTCACAGAAATGTTTGGTCATCGACTAGGAATGCCTTGGAGATCGACCAGTCGATCGCGATTTCTTGGACTTCATGGTATAGTTTCTGCTCTGACATGCACTGTCAACTTTGGGACCTTATATAGACAGGTGTGTTTCTTTCTAAATCATGTCCAAACATTTAAATTAGCCACAGGTGGACTCCAATCAAGTTGTAGCGACATCTCAAGGATGATCAAAGGACATTTGATGCACCCGAGCTCAATTTGGAGTGTCATAGCAAAGGGGTGTGAATGCTTATGTAAATTAGATATTTATGTATTTCATTTTCAATACATTTGCAAAAATTTCTAAAAACATGTTTTTACTTTGTCATTGTGCAGTATTGTGTGTCGATGGGTGAGACAAAATCATCTATTTAATCCATTTTGAATTCAGGCTGTAACACAACAAAATGTGGAATAAGTCAAGGGGTATGAATACTTTTTGAAGGCACTGTATGTTGTTTATTGTTATATATTATTGTATTAATTTACAGATGTGAGATCAGTTGATCAGTTCAGGGCCATATGCTAACCTTACCGCATATATTAGTCTGTGTAGTGTGGTGGAGTCACGAGGCCCAGCCGAGGAGGGGCGGGGCCTATCAAGCTCCACCTCCCCCAGCGAGTTCTTTTTAGTGTGGGAGGAGCAGGACGAGTTAGGGCGGGGGGGCAGGAGGGCGGCCACTCGCGTTTTACAGGTGGGGATCTTTGTTAGTGGTCGTGACTGAGTGACAGACAGACAGATGGGGGAGAGATGGGTGAGCGAGTGGGAATATATGTGTGAGAGATGGGTGAGAAACATAGGCTGCAAACCACAGAAAACATCAGAGGACAAAAAACAATGACAGTGGAACCAAAAGATGACATGTTGTTGAAAACCAACCAGATTCACACATACACTCCGGTACGTATTTATTTGGACAGTGAAGCTAAACCTTTTAATTTGGGTTTATACTCCAGCATTTTGGATTTCAGATCAAATGTTTTCAATGAGGTGACAGTACAGAATGTCAACTTTTATTTTAGGGCATTTTCATACATCTCGATTTTACCATTTAGAAATTAATGCACATTATGTATCTAGTGCCCCCATTTGAAGGTTTCGTAAGTATTTGGACAAATTCACTGATAGTGTATGACATTTAGTCAAAAGTTTAGTATTTGGTCCCATATTCCTAGCACGGAATGACTACATCAAGCTTGTGACTCTACAAACTTGGATGCATTTGCAGTTTGTTTTGGTTGTGTTTCGGATTATGTTGTGCCCAATAAATATTAATGGTAAATAATGTATTGTGTCATTTTGAAGTTTGAGTGAAACAGGGAGATAGCCTACTACATGTAAATGGTACATTACCTTATTGTGATGCAGTGTGCTGTACTTACTGAAGCTCTGTCCCGAGACTGTCTAGCAACACTGAGGGGCCGACGACCTTCTGGTACACCCACTGAAGAGAGGAGTTGAGAGAAGATGAGAGAGGAGGAGCGAGAAGTAGGAGAGAGAGAGAGAGAGGACAGAGGAGGAGAGGAGGAGAGCGAGAAAGAGAGAAGGAGAGAGCAGAGTGAGAGAGAAAGAGAAATACAGAGACGTTCTACAGTTAGACGTGACATAAAAGTTACGTTTTCTTTTTGCAACCAAATGTCTATTTTTTTAACGTAAATTCAATGCTATAGAAAGGTCCAGACACCTTTTGTGTTATTTCACGTTTTTGAGAAACTTACCCCAAACAACAAATAAATTCCTCATCCTCGTTGTGTAGTATGGATGCCCCCCAAAAAACATGACAAAGGCTCCAAAAACACCCAAATATGTTAATTTAGAAACCGCAAAGCTCTCAGTATAGTGATGCAGGTCATTAGATGTTGTACACACGAAATTGTGTCATTCCGAACTTTATCTGCAATGTTATATTCCATTTTGTTGCAACACGAGCGTGCATTCTACAGGTAACTGCCAAAATAAAGGAAACACTTGAGTAAATAAGGGATACAAAGTACATTTACATTTACATTTGAGTCATTTAGCAGACGCTCTTATCCAGAGCGACTTACAGTTAGTGAATACATATTTTTTTTATACTGGCCCCCCGTGGGAATCGAACCCACAACCCTGGCGTTGCAAACGCCATGCTCTATCAACTGAGCTACATCCCTGTATAATGAAAGCATGGGGTGCTTCCACACAGGAAGTTCCAGACACTTGTAGAATCTATGCCAAGAAGCATTGAAGCTGTTCTGGCGACTCGTGGTGGCCCAATGCGCTATTAAGACACTTTATGTTGGTGTTTCCTTTATTTTGGCAGTTACCTGTAGCAGCAGGCTACACAGAGAATTGAACAGATGGATAGGGGAAACATCTCAAGTCGCTCAAAACAGAATAAAACATTGCGGAAAATTTAGTTTAATCCACCAGAAAAGACAGAACAAATAATAAAACAAATATTATGGTTAAACTCAAATATACTAATTGATTTTTTTGAAATGTTCTTTTTTGAAAAAAAAGTAAAAAAAAAGTGGTATAATCTTTATAAAATATATCATAAATAGGACTGGTGGAGTTATGTCACACATGCAGCTAACAAAACTATAAGGAAATGTCTGCTCTATTCAAAATTATAACCAATTAATTGCAGCATTACCGCAAAAAATGGAAGAGGCAAGTGGAAGGGGGAGAAGGTAAGGAACTTGTCCGATGACCAAAATTGGTTAAAGAAAATTGTGATAAATAAAAAAGTATACCAATTTCATTTAAGGACCAAAAAATTGAGAGCTGTGCCATACAGGTTGCAAAATAGTTGGGAAGAGATTTTCAATGTACCCATTCCATGGTAGGTGGTTTATGAACTGATACACAAAATGACGCTGGATTCCAAATTTAGAGTTTTTCTATTTAAATTATTATATAGAATTCTTGCAACCAATATAATGTTATATACAGTAACTTCGGAAAGTATTCAGACCCCTTTACTTTTTCCACATTTTGTTACGTTACAGCCTTATTCTAAAATTGATTAAATGGTTTTTTTCCATTATCAATCTGCACACAATAGCCCATAATGACAAAGTAAAAACAGGTTGATACATTTTTTTTTATTTTTTTTATTTTTTTTATGGAAATGAAACATTTACAAGTATTCAGAAACTTTACTCAGTACTTTGTTGAAGCATCTTTGGCAGCGATTACAGCATTGAGTCTTCTTGGGTATGACGCTACAAGCTGTATTTGGGGAGTTTCTCCCATTCTTCTCAGCAGATCCTCTCAAGCTCTGTCATGTTGGATGGGGAGCATTGCTGCACAAGTTTTTTCAGGTCTCTCCAGAGATGTTCGATCGGGTTCAAGTCCATACTCTGGCTGGGCCACTCAAGGACATTCAGAGACTTGTCCCGAAGCCACTCCTGTGTTGTCTTGGCTGTGTGCTTAGGGCCGTTGTCCTGTTGGAAGGTGAACCTTCGCCCAAGTCTGAGGTCCTGAGCGCTCTGAAGCAGGTTTTCTTCAAGGATCTTTCTGTACTTTGCTTGGTTCATTTTTGCCTCGATCCTGACTAGTCTCCCAGTACCTAATGCTGAAAAACATCCCCACAGCATGATGCTGCCACCACCATACTTCAACGTAGTTCCAGGTTTCCTCCAGACTTGACACTTGGCATTCAGGCCAAAGAGTTCAATCTTGGTTTCATCAGACAAGATAACCTTGTTTCTCATGGTCTGAGAGTCTTTAGGTGCCTTTTGTCAAACTTCAAGCGGGCTGTCATGTGCCTTTTACTGAGGAGTGGCTTCCGTCTGACCACTCTACAATCAAGGCCTGATTGGTAGAGTGCTGCATAGATGGTTGTCCTTCTGGAAGGCTCACCCATCTCCCCAGAGTAACTCTAGAGCTCTGTCAGAGTGACCATCGGGTTCTTGGTCACCTCCCTGACCAAGGCCCTTCTCCACCGATTTCTCAGTTTGGCCAATGCAAATAGACCGGGTAGCCATTTGATTAGCTGTTCAGGAGCCTTATGGCTTGGGGGTAGAAGCTGTTAAGAAGCCTTTTGGACCTAGACTTGGCGCTCCAGTACCGCTTGCCATGCGGTAGCAGAGAGAACAGTGGCTGGAGTCTTTGACTATTTTTAGGGCCTTCCTCTGACACCACCTGGTGTAGAGGTCCTGGATGGCAGGAAGCTTTGCCCCAGTGATGTACTGGGCCGTACGCACCACCCTCTGTAGTGCCTTGCGGTCGGAGGCCGAGCAGTTGCCATACCAGGCAGTGATGCTACCAGTCAGGATGCTCTCGATGGTGCAGCTGTATAACTTTTTGAGGATCTGAGGACCCATGCCAAATCTTTTCAGTCTTCTGAGGGGGAATAGGCTTTGTCGTGCCCTCTTCACGACTGTCTTGGTGTGTTTGGACCATGATAGTTCGTTGGTAATGTGGACACCAAGGAACTTGAAGCTCTCAACCTGTTCCACTACAGCCCCGTCGATGAGAATGGGGGCGTGCTTTGTCCTCTTTTTCCTGTAGTCCACAATCATCTCCTTTGTCTTGATCACGTTGATGGAGAGGTTGTTATCCTGGCACCACACAGCTAGGTCTCTGACCTCCTCCCTATAGGCTGTCTCATCGTTGTCGGTGATCAGGCCTACCACTGTTGTGTCGTCTGCAAACTTAATGATGGTGTTGGAGTCGTGCCTGGCCATGCAGTCATGGGTGAACAGGGAGTACAGGAGGGGACTGAGGAGGCACCCCTGAGGGGCCCCCGTGTTGAGGATCAGCGTGGCAGATGTGTTGTTACCCTCCCTTACCACCTGGGGGTGGCCCATCAGGAAGTCCAGGACCCAGTTGCAAAGGGAGGTATTTAGTCCCAGGGTCCTTAGTTTAGTGATGAGTTTTGAGGGCACTATGGTGTTGAACGCTGAGCTGTAGTCATTGAATAGCATTCTCACATAGGTGTTCAATTTGTCCAGGTGGTAAAGGGCAGTGTGGAGTGCAATAGAGATTGCATCATCTGTGGATCTGTTGGGGCGGTATGCAAATTGGAGTGGGTCTACTGTTTCTGGGATAATGGTGTTGATGTGAGCCATGACCAGCCTTTCAAAGCACTTCATGGCTACTGACGTGAGTGCTACGGGTCGTAGTCATTTAGGCAGGTTACCCTTAGTGTTCTTTCGCACAGGGACTATGGTAGTCTGCTTGAAACATGTTGGTATTACGGACTCAGTCAGGGACATGTTGAAAATGTCAGTGAAGACACTTGCCAGTTGGTCAGCGCATGCTCGGAGTACACGTCCTGGTAATCTGTCTGGCCCTGCAGCCTTGTGAATGTTGACCTGTTTAAAGGTCTTATTCACATCGGCTATGGAGAGCGTGATCACACAGTCGTCTGGAACAGCTGATGCTCTCATGCATGCTTCAGTGTTGCTTGCCTCGAAGCGAGCATATAAGTAATTTAGCTCGTCTGGTAGGCTTGTGTAACTGGGCAGCTCGTGGCTGTGCTTCCCTTTGTTGTCTGTAATAGTTTGCAAGCCTTGCCACATCCGGCGAGCGTTGGAGCTGGTGTAGTACAATTCAATCTTAGTCCTGTATTGACGCTTTGCCTGTTTGATGGTTCGTCTGAGGGCATAGTGGGATTTCTTATAAGCGTCCGGGTTAGAGTCCCGCTCCTTGAAAGCGGCAGCGCTACCCTTTAGCTCAGTGCGGATGTTGCCTGTAATCCATGGCTTCTGGTTGGGGTATGTACGTATGGTCACTGTGGGGATGACATCATCGATGCACTTATTGATGAAGCCATTGACTGATGTGGTGTACTCCTCAATGCCATCGGAAGAATCCCAGAACATATTGCAGTCTGTGCTAGCAAAACAGTCCTGTAGCTTAGCATCTGCATCATCTGACCACTTCTTTATTGACCGAGTCACTGGTGCTTCCTGCTTTAGTTTTTGCTTGTAAGCAGGAATCAGGAGGATAGCGTTATGGTCAGATTTGCCAAATGGAGGTCGAGGGAGAGCTTTGTACGCGTCTCTGTGTGTGGAGTAAAGGTGGTCTAGAGTATTTTTTAATACTCTTAGCAAAACATTTAATCTTTAATTTACAATCTGTAGAAACTATGAGAATAGAAAGGTTCAGGACTTTTGTGAAACATCACAGCACAGTTGAAAAATATATGGCTAATAGAAACTGGATGGTATTCAGAGATAGATGGGAGGGGTTGAGGGGAGCTGAAAGATAACTAATGTCAAATATACTGTGTCCGTAAAATGTATATAGTATGTTTAAACTGGAATTAGAAGTTTAAGTATTGTTGTCCGCTAGTTTACTCCAATTAGGGTTAGGGGGAAATAATAAAGAAGGAAAATATATATTTTAAAATATCTGGGGATTGGAAATTATGCAGACAATTACATTGACAGACGCCAAAATCTATCTACAATATTAAAGGTGATCTACCCCCTTAAAAATAAAACATTGCAGATAAAGTTTGAAATGACACAATTTCATGTGTACAACATCTAAAGACCTGCATCACTATACTGAGAGCTTTGCCTTTTCTAAAATAACATATTTGGGTGTTTTTTGAGCCTTTTTTCATGTTTTTTTGGGGCCCCCAAAAAGGATGAGGAATTGATTTGCTGTTTAGGGTACATTTCTCAAAAACAAGTTAAATCACAAAAAAAGAGGTCTGGACCCTTCTATAACATTCTATTTATATAAAAAAATGAGATTTGGTTGTAAAAAAAAAGAACTTATCCTTTAAACATTACAACAGATTGACAGCAACACAACAAAACTCTCCCACACACACACACAACAGCTGTGGCTGAAGCACGCCACCCACTCTACAGCCTGTACAAACACAATCTAACTGAAAAAGTATTGGACAAGTATTGGACAAACAGTTACCCCTCTTCTGTAAACAACTAAAGCAATTATTATTAAAGCAAACTTTGTGAGAGTTAATTTAGCCATAAATGGGGTACAGTACTGTATAATTATACTGTATTACTGTATACAATGAGGGAATTAGCTGAGACCCTATTCAAGCTGCTAGAGAAAAGCTCTATTCTCCAATGCTTTGGAAGGAAATCATACAGAATAGCGGATTTTGGACTACATAAGTGCACCGCCCCCATCCCACCCTCTATCTCACCCCTGAACAATTTAATTAGGGCAATGCAGCAATTTAAAGAGATTCTAGAATCGTCTATCTGTCTAAGAGAGTTATGTGGAGGACATGGCAGAGAAAACCACAGAATTAAATAAATATAGAGCACAAGTATTATTATACGTATTATACACTGAGTGTACAAAACATGCTCTTTCCATGACATAGACTGACCAGGTGAATCCAGGTGAAAGCTATGATCGCTTATTGATGTCACCTGTTAAATCCACTTCAATCAGTGTAGATGAAGTGGAGGAGACAGGTTAAAGAAGGATTGTTAAGCCTTGAGACAATTGAGACATGGATTGTGTGTTTGCCATTCAGAGGGTGAATGGGCAAGACAAAAGATTGAAGTGCCTTTGAACGGGGTATGGTAGTAGGTGCCAGGCACACCGGTTTGAGTGGGTCAAGAACTGCAACGTGGCTGGGTTTTTCAAGCTCAACAGTTTCCTGTGTGTATCAAGAATGGTCCACCACCCAAAGGACATCCAGCCAACTTGACACAACTGTGGGAAGCATTGGAGTCAACATGGGCCAGCATCCCTGTGGAAAGCTTTCCCGGCACCTTGTAGAGTCCATACCCCGACGAATCAAGGCTGTTCTGAGGGCAAAAGGGGGTGCAACTCAAGTGTTCCTAATGTTTTGTACACTCAGTGTATATCTCTATTGTGGAAAATCTCTCTGTCAGATGAGGTACACCAATATCCGTCTCTACAGGGAGAGAGGAGCCAAACTACCAGTTGCTTGGCAACCACTACAGTTTTTAGGTAAAAGCTTAAGAGGCTGTGGTTACATCCTAAATGGCACCCTGTTCCCTAGGGGCTGTGGTCAAAAGTAGTGCACTACACAGGGAATATGGTGCCATTCGGGACTAATACTATCCTGCTCTGGGGAAATGCTGGGAAAACACACTTCTTTCACTGTAGTTCTTTCACAGCAAACAAGTTGCAATCATTACACAGGTTAAAGAGAGACAGATAAAGTTAAGTGAGAGGGTGAGAGATGGAGAGTCTGTGTTAAATACAGAGAGAAAGAGAGAAAATAAAAAGTATTGCAGGTACACATAACTCTGAAGCAGTAACATTAAATGACCAAACAAACCATCTCCCAGAAAAGAGAAACCCAGAATGAACATGGGAGCTGAGGAGGAGAAAGATGCAATTCAAAGTAAATAGCAAATAATAAAATAAATCCAAAAAGTTGAGCGACTGACTGTTCACAACAAGCACATTTGAAAAATGAAGTCAAATGAAAAATGTATAACAAATTCGTTTTTTATTCTAATAAAATGCGAACACTGAACATAACAAATTAACAAACAAATGAGACAGAATAAAAATGTATAGATTAACAAAATAATGTATCAAAATTTAACAAAAATAGAAGCTTCAAACAACTGTAAGGATGAGGTTAATGTACAGTACTTTGTGAAACTGCTGATGTAAAAAGGGCTTTATAAATACATTTGATTGATTGATGAGATGTGATATTTGCAGCCATATTGCAGATGCCTAGCCTCCCCGGCCCCAGCCAGCAGGTCTGCATTCCAAATGGCACCCTATTTCCTATTTAGTGCGCTACTTTTCACCGTACCCTACAGGCCCTATAGAAAATAGGGTGCCATTTGGGACGAAACCCAGGAGTGGTTGGTCACCTGTAGGTTTCCTCCTAGCACAGGGGTGGGGGTGGAGTTGGGGCTGGGCAGGACGTGGGTGTCGGACCGCAGTAGGTTTTAACACACTCTTCCGGGATGGAGAGGAGCGCGTCTCTGCTTTCTTAGTCAGCTCAGTCTTCTTGATCACGGCTAGGAGAAGGAAGAGGGAGGGACATAATTAAAGGGAGAAAGGGAAGGACATACAAGTAGCATCAGAAGGAAGAGGGTGAGATAGTCAAACAGAGAAAAGGAAGGAAAGGAGTGTGGCACAAGGTTTGGAAGGACAGAGACACCCACCAAGAGAGGCTCTCTGATTGCCATTTAACATTCAGCTGAGATCTTAAAGGCTTTTAAAGATGAGCATCTTTGCCAATTCGAATGAAAGAGAATAACAACATCTGTCAATTAATAATATATAACTACAAAGAACTATATAGAAATGTTAATAATTACTGGTTTCCCAGACACATATCCAGCCTAGTCCTAGACTAAAAAGCTCTTTCAAATGGAGATTCTCCACTGAAGTATCTGGGAAAATGGCCCTCTAGAGTTACAAACTGAACTGAGATCTACACCACTTAAAATCAAAGAGAATTAAATAATAATGTGAAACTACAAATAATTTACAAAAATTAAATAAATAGAGTAACAAACTGATTTGGAGAGATACTGTAGTTCTGAACCTTTTTTCTTATTGATGTCCACCCTGGGGATATAGACCGTCTCCTTGCGGACGGGTTTATGTTCGGGGGTGGAGATGCGCCCCTCACGCCCCTTCACCCGCCCCCCTTTAGCCTTGGGCTTCACTGGCTGCTTTTCCTGCTTCTGCTTCTGGGGAGTCTTGTCCTTCTTGACTGGTGGGGCTGGGACCCGGTCGGCTCTCATGGGCTCGATCTGCTCGGTAGCCATGCTTATGTCATCATCCACATCTACAGTGGAGAGATCTAGGTACAAAACAGACATGGTAAGGTCATCATCATGCAGTAGTACCATGAACACAACACAATATATGGGCATAAAACTCATTAACTGGGTAAAACAGTGTTAACGTGTAATTTTGTTATCATGATGAAACGTGAAGTCTCCATTGTGAAAAGATTGTAATAAACATGAACATGATCAGGTATCAGATCCATATATTTGACCTGTTTCAAGAAACTAGGCATTTGTCCCATGTCACTACTTCACAGAAGAGGCATTTTAAGGTATATTAAATTTTTTAGAATTCGTTTTTTTGCAGAAATGCCTTCTGGAACATGTGAACTTTCATGTGCCTTAATAAGAAATGTGTATACCATCTGTAAATATAAATAAAATTGTTAAATTACAGTTTTGAAATCAGTGGAATGCCCTTTGGAAGCAGAGAGATTATTGCCAAATGCGGAGAGAGTGCAAAAACAGAACACATAAAGTAGGCTGTTGAATAAAAACACCTGTCTCCGGATTCCATCTTCAAACTAAGGGCAACCATGGCATCCATGACAGAGAGGGGGAAGCATTCATCCATTATACGGGTAAGAGTCTAGCTACATTTTCAAATATTATATGTTTCAAATTTTTCGGAGAGTAGTTTTCATTTAAAGTTAAAGCGTACTGTTAGCTGAGTCGGACGGCAAAGTGAAGGAAAAGCAGCAAACAAGTGCTCAGCATACGTGGGAACTCCTTCAAGACTGTTGGAAAAGCATTCCAGGTGAAGCTGGTTGAGAAAATGCCAAGAGTGTGCAAAGCTGTCATCAAGGCAAAGGGTGGCTATTTGAAGAATCTCAACTATACAATATATTTTGATTTGTTTAACACTTTTATGGTTACATAATTCCATATGTGGTATTTCATAGTTTTGATGTCTTCACTATGATTCTACAATATAAAAAATTGTACAAATAAAGAAAAACCCTTGAATGAGTAGGTGTGTCCAAACGTTTGACTGGTACTGTATATTTTCTTTTTACCCCTTTTCTTTTTTCTCCCCAATTTCGATCTTGTCTCATCGCTGCAACTCCCCAACGGGTTCGGGAGGCGAAGGTCGAGTCATGCGTCCTCCGAAACATGACCCACCAAACTGCGCTTCTTAACATCCACCCGCTTAACCCGGAAGCCAGCTGCACCAATGTGTCGGAGGAAACACTGTTCAACTGACAACCGAAGTCAGCCTGCAGCCGCCCGGCCCGCCACAAGGAGTCGCTAGAGTGCGATAAGCCAAGTAAAGCCCCACCGGCCAAACCCTACCCTAACCCGGACGATGCTGGGCCAATTGTGCACCACCCTACGGGACTCCCAATCACGGCCAGTTGTGATACAGCCTGGGATCGAACCAAGGTCTGTAGTGACGCCTCTAGCACTGCGATTCAGTGCCTTAGACCGCTGCGCCACTCGGGAGGCCAAAATTAAGTATGTTTTTATATAGTGTGTGTTTACCAGAGACGGTAATGTGAAGAACAACATGACTAGGATATCAGATTAGGATATAGGCCAAGGACTAGAGAAAGTTTATTTTTATGACTACTTTCACCACTTTTAGTCTTGAAATCTGTGGTTGTTTACTACACTGTGAATCCTTAAAGAGATGGGGTGGGGCTAAGGCTTAAGAGGCTGTGAACGATGCTAAATTGGTGTAGACAAAGAAGAGCTCTCCAGTAGGTGTACCAAAACATTCACGGGACATTTTCTCAAAAGTGGGGTTACAAGTTTATCAACTTTCAAAGCAGAATTACTTTCTCATTGTTCCTCAACTGCAGTGTATGATATATCATTTTATAGCTTGGAGTCTCTACTTTTATCCAATGTAAAAAACACCATTACAAATTTTGCTACATAGGACCGAATCTAGGTGGTGGGTCACATATTGACAATACTATTGCATTTTCTAACCATTGATTATATTATTTTTTGTGGTCATTAAAACATGTAATTTATCTGTCATTGAAACATGTATTATGGGATTATAACAGAGAGAAATCTCACCTTGAGTGTCGACCCAAGAGCTGTCTAGGATGGAGTCGTCCATGGTGGTCTCGTCTCTGTCGTAGCTCTCTGTCTGTCCCTCAGTCTCCAACTGCACCTCCTTCTCTGGGGAGGCCTGCACCTCCTTCTCACGGACCTCTTCTGAGACATCCCCCACCTCCTCCAGACTAGCTGCCTCCATGATCTCCACCACCTGGGACTCCTCCTCCTCCTCCTCCTCGTGGAGAGCCTGTGGTGTCTCAGGCTCAGGCGGAGCGGAAAAACGCACGCTGTGTCCTGGCTCCTCGCCCTCGTCGATGGTCTGGACTACAGTGATCAAGTCATCTTCTACAGTCACAACTGACTCTATGGCAGCTCTGGGTTCTGGAACATCATTCACCGCTGCTCCTGCCCCTGCCAGAACTTCACTATCTTCCTCCTCCTCTTCCTCCTTGTTAGTCATTATATCCTTCTCAACCTTCTCTTCTTTCTCTACAGGCTTTGATGGTTTTATCTTAATCATGATTTCCTCTGGTTCCACTGCCTGCTCTGTATCCTCCTCCTCCTCCCCTTCTACCTTTTTATTTTCTTCCATGGTCTTCTCTTTGACCTCTACAATCTGCTCCTTCTTCAGCTTCTCTTTGACCTCTACAATCTGCTCCTTCTTCAGCTTCTCTTTGACCTCTACAACCTGCTCCTTCTTCAGCTTCTCTTCACTAACTTTCTCATTCTCTTCTTCTGTGGTGCTCACACCACCACCTGACACAGATGGAGACGTCGCCATGACGTACATTTTTGTTGCCGTTGTCTGACCTCCCATCTGTTTAGGTTTCTCTGTCTCCGTAACTGGAACCGTGTCTTCTTCTGTGGTGCTCACACCATCACCTGACACAGATGGAGATGTCACCATGACGTCAACCTTCGTCGGTGTTGTCTGACCTCTCGTCTGTTTAGGTTTCTCTATTTCCATAACTGGTACCTTGTCTTCTTCTGTGGTGCTCACACCATCACCTGACACAGACGGAGACGTCGCTATGATGTCAACCTTCGTTGGCGTTGTCTGACCTCCCATCGGTTTAGGTTTCTCTATGTCCGTAACTGGAACCTTGTCTTCTTCATCTGTGGTGCTCACACCACCGCCTGACACAGATGGAGACATAGCCATGACGTCAACCTTCGTTGGCGTTGTCTGACCTCCCGTCTGTTTAGGTTTTTCTGTCTCCGTAACTGGAACCTTGTCTTCTTCTGTGGTGCTCACACCACCATCTGACACAGATGGAGACGTCGCTATGATGTCAACCTTCGTTGGCGTTGTCTGACCTCCCATCGGTTTAGGTTTCTCTATGTCCGTAACTGGAACCTTGTCTTCTTCATCTGTGGTGCTCACACCACCACCCGACACAGATGGAGACATAGCCATGACGTCAACCTTCGTTGCAGTTGTCTGACCTCCCGTCTGTTTAGGTTTCTCTATTTCCATAACTGGAACCTTGTCTTCTTCTTCTGTGGTGCTCACACCACCACCTGACACAGATGGAGACGTCACCATGAGGTCAACCTTCATTGGCGGTGTCTGAACTCCCGTCTGTTTAGGTTTTTCTGTCTCCGTAACTGGAACCTTGTCTTCTTCTGTGGTGCTCTCTACGGAAGAGGCCGGGGAGGGCCCGACGGGCCTGCCGATCCTGCCCTTGGCAACCCCAGTCAGTTGGTAGACGTCTTCAGCATCCACCTCCTCGTACGCCTCCTGGTGCACCAGGAACTTGTCCTTCACCTTCTCCCTGAGCTCCTGCAGCTCCCGCTCCTCCTCCATGCTCAGGGGCCTGTCCTCCATCTCCAGACGACGGATCTGCCTCTCATAGGCAGCCATCTCAGCATCCGTCTCGGGTCCGTTGTCCCCTAGCTTCCCCTCCTCTTCCAGGGTAACCGTCACTGTAGGAGTTACAAAGGACTCGGCTAACTTCAGAGCTGAAGCTGGTTTGTCTTTTTGGTTTTCCATGGCAAATTTGTCATGGCTGATCTCTTTGTTGTCTTTTTCCTCTGAAGCGGTATCTTTCCGTCCCACTTGTTTGGTTTCTCCCTTTTCTTTGGAACCGGCGCATTCAGCTAACTGACTTGTCTTCTCGTCTTTGGCTAGTTTGTCTCTGGCGTCGATTTTCAGTTTCTCCTCCGCCATCTTTTCCTCCAGAGCCATTGGGGTGAAGCGCTGGGGCGGGGAGTCAATGGGACTGTGGACGTCAGCAGGGGAAGGCATGGGCCCTGAGTACTCACTGAACACACAGTAACCCAACTCCTCCAGCTGGCTCTCGCTCTTGGCAAGACTCTGGTTCTGACTCTGGTCCCCCAGAACCAGGTTGGCCAGGGAGTCACTGCCAAGGCTTTGGGCGTCTGCAGGGACAGACTTCCTCCTCATGATCTCAGGGTCAGTGTTCTCAGAAGCCAGTCTAGACCTGCTGCCCGCAAGGTCCAGCATCTCAGGTAGGTCAGGAGCCATGACTGTCCCATTTTTGTAGTAGTATTTGGGTGGGAAGGGAGATTCTGGGGACTCTGACCCCTGGGGACTGGTATTTTCACCGGGGGTCTCTGCTGCTGAGTTGTGGGGAGGAGACGTGGAGTCGGATGTTACTGAGGCGGCCGTCTCCAGGATCAGGGGAGGGAAAGGTGGTGGCTCCTTCTCCACAGATGGGGTGGTGACTGGGAGATAGTTGGCAGACTCCTCCAGACTGCCGCTGGTAAAAGACATGATGTCCGTGGCCAGTGGGGAGAAATGTCTAGGTCGACCCTGAACACTGGGATCCATCGATCCAATCGTAATGTTGAGAGAGTAGCTTCTCTGATCCAGGGCCAACTTCCCAGGAGACAGCCTACATTCGTTACTTCTGTCCAGGGCCGGTAAGGTCTCCTTTTGATCTCCCATCGGACTCTTCTTGGTGTCTGATTTCTCCTCCACTGACTGTGTTTGTGCCAGCATGCTGTAGTTGATCTCAAGGGGTGACGGAACTGTTGGGGAACTGCTCCCTAAGACCTTCTTCTCTTCTCCTGCGGTGCTCAGTTCATAATAATCTTCAGCTTGAACCCCCTTGGATCCCTCATCTGGCTTCAGGGCCGAAGTCTCAAAATAAGCTGACATGCCCGATTTGTCTTTGTTAGAGTCAGATGGGACACCTTGTCCTTGACCTCTGTCTTCAGCTGTAGTGAATCCAGACCCTGAATCCGTGGTGAGGCTACTGGACTCAAGAACTTCCACTGACGGCTGCTTCTCTGCGACTGTTTTAGGTTCATCCGGTATAGACATTTTGCTAGGCTCTTTGGCTTGGCTCTGGCTGTTTGAAGGGAAAGGGGACAGAGAAGGGGAAGGGGAAGCCATGTCCGTTTTGGGGCTCAGGGGTGCTGCTGCGTGGTCCCCACTGAGGATAGCTGGACTCTCTGGTTCAGTGAAGTCTGGGCTGAGGGTTCCACTCCTCTCGCTGTCTGGTTTGTCTGTGTCCATCTTCAAGGCTGTAAGTTAAATCTTTAGTAGTTTGTTTGGTTTTGCTTCAACATTCAGCTATTAAAGGTAGGCTACTTTGTTTTTGGGTCAGCCATTTTAACCAGGGCCAGCCATACTATCACAGACACAGGCAAAGCTCTGCTCCAGACTCACAGCCTGTTATCACTTACTGTAGCACAATACAGAGAGCATCGCGCATCACTGAGGAGGCAGGACAGGAGCATGAGGCGGAACCCATGAGGTGGAACCCACTCACTGATGGACGGAACAATGGCATGGAACGTGACGGAACGTGATGGAACCGGAATGACGGAACCGGAATGTGCAGGCAGCCATGGCGTTGATGGATGAGAAGAATCAAGCAATGAGGTATGGAATGGTTTTCCGACGAATGACGACTTTACATATCTAATAAAGGGTAAAATAATAGCCTTTCTGTCATTCTTTCCAGGCTTTATGGAGAAATCATAATGATTTGCACTTAGCTAAATGTCTGCTTTACACCCTGATTTATGAATGTGTATTGAATAATTGGACTATTCAACTATTACCTTTGAGGACGATGTACAATCATCTATCATCAAATCTTGCTAGAATAAGTTGTATAAGTTATACTTTTATTAGTCGATAGTATAAGGTTATTAAGATCAACTAAGACATAAATATATTTGAACAATAAGAAAAATGACAGAATAACACTGTATTGACACAATATCTAAAAGATGAAAACCAGTGAAATGGCAATAAAAACACTGATATTGATATTATTACAATGACAGCTTAAGGAAAACTGAACAGAAAACACAGCTGAATGCAATAGAGAATGGGTGATTTACATGCTATATAAATTAGGTGTTTTAATGGCAAACATTACTGGCAGAAAGACACTAAGTGATGGGTTAACACCAATGAGACATCAATACGTCGGTAAGTAGCATCAGCGACATTTCATTAATACACAGACACGAAAAGCCCAGTCTCAAAAACTGCAGCTAAAAACTGAAAAGAAAAGCAAAAAGAAAAGAGGAACCAGGAAGAAAGTTTTAAAACATGGCTCCTAGCTTTCACCTGTGTTGCCTTGCAGCCTTTAGCAGAGCGTTGCCTTGCAGCCTAAATTATCTTATTGTCTACACGCAATACAATAACATGCAGCCTGGGAGAGGAGAGAGAGGACAGACAGACACACCTTCCTCAGGGCTCTCCTCCTCCCCCTCAGGCTCTGCCACCTCCTTCTCCTCCACCTCCACCTCCTCCCTCCCGTTAGGGCCTTCTGGGGCGGCACTAGCTGCCTCGGCCTGCACGGGAGGCACAGTATGGGCCTCGCCTATGGCCTCTGCCTGCTCTAAGGGCTCGGCCGGGGGGCTGTCCGGCTCAGGCTCATCCCCACTCCACAGCTCCTCAAGAGCTGCCACGATATCGGCTGCTGCCCCTTCCATCTCCTCCTCCTCCAACATCAACACCTCTTCCTCCTCCTCCTCCTCCTCGAATGTGTCTGTAAGAGCCTCGATGGTCTCTACTTTGTATAAAAGAAGGAGAGAGGTGGACAGTAGACATCAAGACTACGGGTTGGCAACACAGACTTGGGTTACATGGGTACAAATCGGTGGGACACGTTCAGCTCTGTAAAGGTGGCTCACTGTGTATATTGTATATTATCTACTGTAGACAGAGATAGATGCACTGGTCACAGATGTTGTAGCGTATGAGTGAGTGACGTTTCTCCCCTGGCCATGTGGTTTGTTTAGGTTTGGTGGTATGGATGTTTTGGATCATAGAGTTTAAGCATGCAGAGGCTTTTTTTTATATACAATATATAAAATAATCCTGACAGAACGATAGATACTTGTCCAGCACACTGTTGAATATTCCTGCAGTTTTATTGAGTGCAATTGTGACAACGTGGACCCAAAGGTCTTCGTCAGGCTATAAAAGAACCCTCACCTCTGTCTGTAAAATCTGCTGTGGATCGATGCTTTCAAAAAGGCACACAACGGCCATAGTCTCTTTCTCTCTGTCATACACACACCATGCCGACACACCACATCAGGTTATTTCCATTCAAACATACCTTTATCAGTAAGAAAATGCATGCATGATACACTATAACAGTATTTTGCAAGCAAAGTTGTGTACTGTAGCTATACATACAGTACATTTTACACTAAGTGGACATGGCCCTCCCATTGTCAGTTGAGAGAAATATATCAGAAATCCCACTCTCACCTCATCCATGTTCTGTAACCATAACCTGAGTTGATCAGTTAGTCAGCATGTGATGGGTGTTGGGGTGTAGGCAATATGTTCCAAAAGGGTTCTTCGGGTGTCCCCATAGGAGAACCCTTTTTAGTTCCAGGTAGAACCCTTTTTTGTTCCAGGTAGAACCCTTTTGGGTTCCATGTAGAACCCTCTGTGGAAAGGGTTCTACATGGAACCAAAAAAGGTTCTACATGGAACCAAAAAAGTTATACCTGGAACCAAAAGTGTTCTACCTGGAACCAAAAAGGGTTCTTCAAAGGGTTCTCCTCTGAGGACAGCCAAAGAACCCTTTTAGGTTCTAGATAGTATAGAGTGTAGGCAGAGACAGACAGTGGCTCCAAGGAGAACACGTCCTTTATCACTGTTCTAGGATCAGTCCTGGATCAGTACTCAACCCTCCAAACCCAAACCATTAGAAGATATGGAACAGATCCCCAAACAAGCATATCCTCACATCCTCTCTATGTGATCAGCACACACACCTAAAGTTTGATAATTCTCTTGCGTCTACCTAATCCATTCCCTATGGATAAAGGGGCCACAGTATGCAGAGCTGCGGTACTGTTCTGCATGCGGAGGATGCTCTGCTCTGCACAGTGATGTGTGATTGATTTCTTTGACTGTGGGCTGGGGGTGCCTCTGCTCCTAACTCCTAAGCTGTCATGCTGACTATGAGGTGCAAATTCTGATTCTAAAATCCTGCTTAGAGGCAGAAATATGCTGCTCAACCCAAAAGCATTTATGCGGCAGCGCTACGCCTCTCCTCGCCATGTGGCAGAGTGCTCAGGGTTTTATATGTTATGCCAGGCGGCTGAGCTGCTGTGTGTGTGTGTGTGTGTGTGTGTGTACGCGTGTGTGTGTGTGTGTGTGTGTGTGTGTGTGTGTGTGTGCTAGCTCGCGTGTGTGTGTAGAGCAGGGCAGTGACTGGATGTGGCAGCAGTGTACAGCCTGCTGGGTCACATCACAGCAGGGGCACTCTCTGCTCAGGGAGAGGAGACAGAGAGGAGGACTGATGAATTCAGGCGTCCGCATGCATCCCAGCCGAAACAGTTTGGATCAGTTGGTGCATATTGTATATTATGATGACATTTTGTGACGTATTTGTTAGTTTTAGACATTGGCAAGAGTTTTTTCAGCTGTTCAGGCACACAACATTTTTTCTTGAGGCAAGCCGAAGTCGGTAGCCGAAGTCTACACCCCCTTGTTGGCGATTGGTCAACAGTAGGGATTCTTCAATGAAATGCCTGTTGTCTTTCAACGAGAGACGACTCGGCCTCATGTAAATTTTTTCACTTGAGAAGTACTGCACCAAACATCCCAGTCAGATGCAAAATTGTGCGACTAAGCTCTCCTTGGCAAAAACGTCAAAATTAATGACAGATTTCTTGTTATTTTTAGGAAGTGTATACTGGCTATGGTGTCTCAAAGTGGACAAACAGTACTATTGCCGCTTTTTTCTCTTTTTATAAGTGAAGGTCTTTTAAAGAAGTATGTGAGCACACTCGTTTGGTTCGACTAGCTGAGCTCGGCCAGCCGAACTGAAGCATGCGGACGCCTTTATACAGTCTGCAAGCTGGAGACATAGAGACGTTGTTTCTCTGTACTAATACTAGCCACCTAGCAATTCTATGAAGTTGGCTTTAGCTAGCCCAGATAGGTTCCCAATCTTCCAACCTCATAACTAGCTACCAAGAAGCCATTTCATGCTGTCAATCAAGTTAGAGTAGCTAGCTTGTCTAACTAGCTTAGCTGGCATGCCTGTTGGCAAAGTTGGCATACTTTAGAAAAGCAAGCAATAGCTAAATGTAATGAATAAGACTCACATTCCTTTCAATCTTTTACCCAGATTTTAGCAGAGATGCAGAGAAGCATATTTAGTTTCTTAAAAAAAAAGAACCAGCAGTCAAGAGATATGCTTAAATATGCAGAAAAATATACATATTTTTTTACATAGAATGAAGCATATTGATTATGGCTCTAGATTTCAAAAAGCTGTTTCAGGTGTTTGAAAAATGCAAAGCCAAGCCACCCTCCGGACCACCCCCCAGCCATCCTCACATACGTTGTGCCCCCTCAGATTTTTGTGGTGCATTGCGCCCCTTCCTCCAGCCTACTACAGGAAACATCAGCCTTGATGAGGTGCTAAGTAAGGACATGTCTTTGTCGACTAATACTATAAGCCTTTTGGAGTTGTGAGAGAGCGTATTGAGAGTGTTTGTGCTGTGTGTCCTCTGAGAGCATGTGTGTGTGTTTGCAGTGCAGTGTGTGTGTATGTGTGTGTGTTGAGCTGACAGTCTTCCTGTGAATCCGGTGATCTACAACGGGTGTGTGTGTGTATGAGCGGGTGGTGGGACACATGAGAAGGGAGAGCTCAGGGATGAGTTTGTCTTTGAGGGAGAGATGACAGACAGATACATAACACATGGCATGAAGATGTCACAGACCGGCAGAGAGGAAAACATGTGCATGGAACAAGTCTTAGTTCATGCACAACAATCCTCTGTATATTGCTGCAAGCCATTTGGACCACAACAAGTCCTGGGCCTGCATGCCACTCTGTTTGCGTGATTTGCATATGCCATTTTTTTTTACCTGTATACATAAATATGTATGCAGTTCATGATATGTATACTTGCAAGTATGCACATGTAGGTTTAATAATTTTCTCAGCCAAGTTTGTGTTCAAATTATAAATGAATACAGTTAGGTTTATATTAATCGGATCACTTTGATAAGTAATGGGATGCTTCCGGAGGCAAAGTTGACTATAGGGAACAAATGGCTTTGATTGAGATATAGAAATAAAAGGAAAATCACAAAAAACTAGATCATCAAAAACATCACAAAACATGAAAGTGCTCAGATTCTTTGAGCTAATTGACACCATAGGGACACAAACAAACACACGGACGGACGGAAAGACGGAGGTTATTGGTCGAACCACAGAAAAGGGGGATCGAGGGTAAAAGAGAGGAGAAAGAGGAAGGTAGGAGGAAGAAGGGAAGATAGGAAGGAAGAATGGCGTACGTAGAGGAACCATGCGCGGTTCACCTTGGATCTGTCTAAAGGCAGCGGCCGGCACTGAGGGCCGAGAGGAGACAGAGCGATCCCACTCAGGGCTGAACAAGGGGTGATCATAGTATTCCTCGTCAGAGTGGTAGGGGCCATCCTCGGGCATAGACACAGAGATGGAGGGGGCGAGGAACTTGCACCTCTCCCGAGAATTTTGGAAGTGGTGGAGAGGGCAGGCCTCCTCCTCCTCATCCCCTACATCTACAAACAACAGACACACAGGAGAAGAACGTACTGCAGTGGAAATCTGGACACACACAGAGAGAGAGAGAGAGATAGAGAGAGAGAGAGAGAGAGAGAGAGAGAGAGAGAGAGAGAGAGAGAGAGAGAGAGAGAGAGAGAGAGAGAGAGAGAGAGAGAGAGAGACAGACAGACAGACAGACAGACAGACAGACAGACAGACAGGCAGACAGACAGACAGACAGACAGACAGACAGACAGACAGACAGACAGACAGACAGACAGACAGACAGACAGACAGACAGACAGGCGGGGAGAGGGGGAGAGGGGGAGAGGGGGAGGGAGAGACGCAGAGAAACAGACAGGGAGGGAAAGAAAGTGAGGGAGGGGAAGGGGAAGGAGGTAGAGGGACAAACAACAGACACGCAGGAGAAGAACGTACTGTAGGGGAAATCTGGACACACACAGAGAAACACACAGGGAGGGAGGGAGAAGGGGGGATAGAGGGACTTAAGTGTTGGGGAGAAAGAGAGAGAGAGGGAGAGAGAGAGAGAGAGAGAGAGAGAGAGAGAGAGAGAGAGAGAGAGAGAGAGAGAGAGAGAGAGAGAGAGAGAGAGAGAGACTGATGAGAGCGAGAGAGAGAAACTGGTAGAGATAAAGAGAAAAGGAAAGAGAGAAAGAACAAGGGAAAAACTATGACAAAGGGTGAGAGAGAGGAAGAGGAAGAGAGAGAGAGAGAGAGAGAGAGAGAGAGAGAGAGAGAGAGAGAGAGAGAGAGAGAGAGAGAGAGAGAGAGAGAGAGAGAGAGAGAGAGAGAGAGAGAGAGAGAAGGGGAAAGAGAGAGAAGGGGAAAGAGAGAGAAGGGGAGAGAGAGAGAGAGAGAGAGAGAGAGAGAGAGAGAGAGAGAGAGAGAGAGAGAGAGAGAGAGAGAGAGAGAGAGAGAGAGAGAGAGAGAGAGAGAGAGAGAGAGAGAGAGAGAGAGAAGCAACAAGACAAAGACACAAGGACAATGACCAGCAACTGAAAGTGACTGAGTTTGGGGTCCGCCATACTCAGAGAGAAGATGGGATCACATAGTCAGAACAATGTAACAGTGACCGTGATGTAAAGCAATGTAACAATTACATCCATTGAAAGCTAATGTTATTGGACCGACTGCTGCAGTGCTGATGAGCAAAGTGTTGTAGTGCCGCCAGTGGGCCGATGACTTTGCTTGCTGGCTGAGGTATTTACTCACTACCCCTAGTAGCACAGTGGTGCCAAGGTGTTCTCTTATAAACCTAATTAAATGTATATATGAATTGATAAAGACATTTAAATCTAAGGGAGATTGCTACGTAATAAAATAGGAAGAGAGGGAGTTTCCATTTTCTGAACATCAGGAAGTAGCTAACATGTAAATTCAACCACCTGTCTGTCTGAGCATGGCTGGCTCCTCCCACAATCTCTGTCATAGGTCACATGTCCACTGCAGTCAGACTTGACTAGACGAACACAGACAACATGTCAGGCACGATCAGAAACAAACCAGGAAGACAAACAAGCATGGGCAGAGAACAAGGAAAAACTAACAAGAACACATGCTTAAACACAAGACAGAAGAGTAAAGACAAAGATACACCAGTGGAAACAAGAGAGGTTAGGAAGGCAAACAGGCTACCAGAGTTATATCTGCAAGGACAGGAGGGGTGGGTGAGGAAAGTTAGGGGAGAGGAAGGATGCCGGTGAGGCGTGAGGAAGAGTGAGGATGGGTGAGGTCATGCAAAGGTCATGCACTTGCATTCCAAGACACATGGTCAGGGAAGGGGGGAGGATGAAGGAGTATGGGCTTGTGGATGGAGGAATTGAGGTAAAGAAGTGATGAAGAGCATTTCTAAATCTGGGGTAAAAAGGAAGATGAGGAGAAGGGAGAGGACTTCTGTTCAAAGAGAATGAATGTCTAAGAAACACTTCCTGGGTTTGGTTTCCTGTTTCTGTGTAACCACACGACCCAGGTAGGTAGCCTCTGTGAATGGTTCCTCTGAAGGTGACACATACAGTATCCTCCAATTGGCAGAAGGAATGGGGTCCAACTCGTCTCAGCACGGTCAAATACAACTCCACTTCACATACACTCATGATGATAACATGTCACTCTCTCATCTCTCTCTCGCATCTGTCTCTCATCTCTCTCTCTCCCTCATATCTCTCTCTCATCTCTCTCTCAGGACCTTACCTTGATCCAGGGGTCCGAAGCAGTGCTCAGCAGCAGGAGAGGGAGGAGGGGAGGGAGGCAGGTTTGCTGTGTCTTCAACTACAGAAAAACAGACAGAGTGAGACAGACAAAGAGAGATGACAATTTATAGGGAGTGAAGTTTGGAAACAGCTAGTGTGTGTGTGTGTGTGTGTGTGTGTGTGTGTGTGTGTGTGTGTGTGTGTGTGTGTGTGTGTGTGTGTGTGTGTGTGTGTGTGTGTGTGTGTGTGTCTGTGCGTGTGTGTCTGTGTGTGTGTGCTGTGTGTGTGTCTGTGTGTGTGTGTCTGTGTGTGTGTTGAGATAGTAGCTGATGAAGCCTGGAGTGTCTCTCTCTCTTTCTTTCTCTCTCCATCCCTCCCTCCCTCCCTCCCTCTATATCTCACTCTCTCTCTGGTTAATCCTTTAAAGCTCCTCTGAAAGTCTCTGTGAATAGTAAAGATGTGAATAAATACTATAATGGCTGTTTTTTGCTGAGTAATTCCTCTAATGAGCATTCTCTGGTGGAAATGTGAGGAACTATAATAGTGAATTAGCTAATAGTAGTAATGCAAGTACATTACAGGCTTCCTTATAACAGACAGACCATTTAAAGCAATGCATAACAAAAAGAAACAGCACAGTCCTTACAACCTTCCCTTCAGTGACCTCAAGGCTGGCTCACACACTAACCCTCCATAGATGTATGATGCCATAGATGTGCTGACAGACAGACGTCGCATCCGGGAATAGAGAGGCTACTACATATTGAGGGTCAGTGTTGCTATGTGGCTCCCAGCACTACCACCATGGTAGATCTACTCTGACAGCTGTCCAGTCCTGACACGGCTCTCTAACCCCTACACGCACACACCCCAACGGCACCATTTCTGTCCACTGACATCGGCCAAAAGGACCTCTTGTGTCACACTCAGAATCGCTATGCTTCCTCTGGAGGGGTGGGGAGGGAAGAGAGGGGAGGGCCGGGACATGTCAAGAGTGTGTGTGTGTGTGTGCTGCGTGCATGTGTACCTGAGGGCAGTCTTGTCTCCTGTTCTCCCTTCAGTACTGCCACCGCCTCGGCTGTCACCTCCTGCACAATCCGCGCAGACACTTGCTCTGTGACACACACACACAGGTAGACATACACACACACATACACACAGTCGTCAGTGACATGTCTAAACCAACCATATCTTGTCAATCATAGTGTGTCAATGAAATATTCACTTAAGGTCTGTCCTTATTGATTGATAATTCATTTAATGATTGCTTTCTGTCCATCTAAGGCTGATTGTTTAATATAAAAAATATATACTTAAATCTATACTTGGGAGTATTGGCAGCATTCTAACTGCAGAAATCACCATGGAAACACAGCTTCAGGCAGGAAGACAGCAGCCAAACCTACTGGCCAATCAGAAATGGTCCTGGGCCTGGGCCTGTGATTGGCAGATAACTTTGAGCCAACAATTGTGTGCCCAGGGTCGTATTCACTATGAACCAAACTAAAGCAAAGGAAGCATGTTTTCGTTTTTCGTTGCAAAATGTTTTGCTACGGTGTGCACTAATGAATACGACCCGGATACCCTCCACTGGTCAGAAACTATTTTATCTAGATGATACCTTTACCCATTAGACCTACAGATGTAGGATCTTAATTTGATCACTCTTTTGTTGCTGACAATTTTCCTGCAGGAAATACAAACTTGTAGTGTATTTGAGGTTTAAAAACTGTTTTTGTTGACGAAGCAAAGGTGGGGAGTGCTGGGGGACCGTCGCGCATTAAGGTACAAAAATTGCAGTGCAATGATGTCCGAGGGAAATAAACAGTATTCATTGTTTGCCGGAACGTCTTTGTTGTTGTAATAACGCAAACGGACGTGGCAGTTTCACCATTAAGGATTCCAGTTTTAACGTTAGCTAGTGCTAGTCGGCTGTACCTGTGCCAGAACTCTGGTATTTCTCCTTCTATAGCAGTCGTTCCCAACCAGGGGTACTAGGACCTATCCACAGGGGGTACTTGGCCTATCCACAGGGATAGGCCATGAGAAGACTCATGAGACCATAGGCCTACTGGTCAAATGCACGAGGGGGTACTTCAGGGCTACTCATGGCAGAGCAAAATTCTGTTGGTGGTACAGTAACCAAAAAAGTTGGGAACCACTGTTCTATAGCTTGGCCTCAATCTTCTTTTTCAATGGTGAGCCAAACATGTTTTCAGCACTTTTATTTCCATAACTGATCGTTTTCTCGTGGCTCTCTTGTCTCTCTGCAGCAGACATATAGTGAGCAATATGTTTGGAACATTGAATCGCAATAACATTGCAGTATCAAAATCGCCATACATATAGAATTGTGATAAGTTGTGATACATATAAAATCGCAATACATATCGTATTGGCACCTAAATATCGTGATAATATTGTATCCCAGCCCAAGTGTGTGTGGGTAGGGTTCATGGATATATGTTGTAATGTAAACATTGGACAGCCATACATCCATGATTCCTGTGCATATGGACTCCAATATATACTATAGATCCATATCATGTCCTTTATTTCACATTTTTACTTTCATAATTTAGTGTTTTTGAGAATGTCAGTCTCCTACACTGTGTAATTGACATGGCAACAGTGTATTTCAGTGGGAATAGTTAGTTGGCGGTGGAGAGCTTTTGTGGTCACGACGTGGAGCTGTTTCAGGACCATTTTCCACCCACCAGATACTCACACACAGACACACGCACGCGTACAAACACACACACAAACACGTCTTCCGGGAACACTCACACAGCGCACTCGCCCACTCAAATTATCCTGCTTTCTGTGGCTCCATTTCAGAGTGAAATGGAGGGTGTCATACAAACATGGACAGATGCGTACCACTGCCAAACCCAAGTGTCATTCCAGTCAATTTAATCCAATCAACACAAAACTATTCAAGAAAACTTGCAAACCTGAAAGAGACTATTTTAACAACTTCAGTAGAAGTCATGCATGCCAAGTAGTCTCAAACTAGCTAGAAAATAGAACAGAACAGTTGATACTTTAAATCCAGGAACATCAATCAACAGCCTACAAGATACTAGCTAACACCCTCAGATCACCCTGAGATCAAGATCATGAAACTGGGCTTCATGTCTTCAATGTCAATCCCTCCCCAACCCAGTGATGTTGTGTCTGATGTACTGAACAAAATTATAAACACAACATGCAACAATTTCAAAGATTTTACTGAGTTACAGTTCATCTAAAGAAATCAGTCAATTGAAAGATATGTGGCCCTAATCTATGGATTTCACATGACTGGGAGTACAGATATGCATCTGTTGGTCACAGATACCTTAAAAAAGGTAAGGAAATTGCCTCCTCAACCATCCTCTCCTCCCTTTCTGCATCTTTTGACTCTCTATGTCCCCTATCCTCCCGGCCGGCTCGGTCCTCCACTCCTGCTCCGTGGTTTGACGACTCATTGCGAGCTCACAGAACAGGGCTCCGGGCAGCCGAGCGGAAATGGAGGAAAACTAGACTCCCTGCCAACCTGTCATCTTTTCACTCCCTCCTCTCTACATTTTCATCCTCTGTTTCTGCTGCTAAAGCCACTTTCTACCACTCTAAATTTCAAGCCTCTGCCTCTAACCCTAGGAAGCTCTTTGCCACCTTCTCCTCCCTGCTGAATCCTCCTCTTCCTCCCCCTCCCTCCTCCCTCTCTGTGGATGACTTCGTCAACCATTTTGAAAAGAAGGTTGACGACATCCAATCCTCATTTATTAACTCAAATGACACCGCTGGTCCTGCTCACACTGCCCTACCATATGCTTTGACTTCTTTCTCCCCTCTGTCTCCAGATGAAATCTTGCGACGTGTGATGGCCGGCCGCCCGACAACCTGCCCGCTTGACCCTATCCCCTCCTCTCTTCTCCAGACCATTTCCGGAGACCTTCTCCCTTACCTCACCTCGCTCATCAACTCATCCTTGACCACTGGCTATGTCCCTTCTGTCTTCAAGAGAGCGAGAGTTGCACCCCTTCTCAAAAAACCTACACTCGATCCCTCCGATGTCAACAACTACAGACCAGTATCCCTTCTTTCTTTTCTCTCCAAAACTCTTGAGCGTGCCGTCTTTAGCCAACTCTCTTGCTATCTCTCTCAGAATGACCTTCTTGATCCAAACTAGTCAGGTTTCAAGACTGGTCATTCAAATGAGACTGCTCTTTTCTGTGTCACGGAGGCTCTCCACACTGCTAAAGCTAACTCTCTCTCCTCTGCTCTCATCCTTCTAGACCTATCTGCTGCCTTTGATACTGTGAACCATCAGATCCTCCTCTCCACCCTCTCCGAGTTGGGCATCTCCGGCGCGGCTCACTCTTGGATTGCGTCCTACCTCACAGGTCGCTCCTACCAGGTGGCGTGGTGAGAATCTGTCTCCGCACCACGTGCTCTCACCACTGGTGTCCCCCAGGGCTCAGTTCTAGGCCCTCTCCTATTCTCTCTATACACCAAGTCACTTGGCTCTGTCATATCCTCACATGGTCTCTCCTATCATTGCTACGCAGACGACACACAATTAATCTTCTCCTTTCCCCCTTCTGATAACCAGGTGGTGAATTGCATCTCTGCATGTCTGGCAGACATATCAGTGTGGATGATGGATCACCACCTCAAGCTGAACCTCGGCAAGACGGAGCTGCTCTTCCTCCCGGGGAAGGACTGCCCGCTCCATGATCTCGCCATCACGGTTGACAACTCCGTTGTGTCCTCCTCCCAGAGTGCAAAGAACCTTGGCATGACGCTGGACAACACCCTGTCGTTCTCCGCTAACATCAAAGCGGTGACTCGATCCTGTAGATTACTGCAACTCGCTGTCGGCTGGGCTCCCTGCCTGTGCCATTAAACCCCTACAACTCATCCAGAACGCTGCAGCCCGTCTGGTGTTCAACCTTCCCAAGTTCTCTCACGTCACCCCGCTCCTCCGCACACTCCACTGGCTTCCAGTTGAAGCCGCATCTGCTACAAGACCATGGTGCTTGCCTACGGAGCTGTGAGGGGAACGGCACCTCCGTACCTTCAGGCTCTGATCAGTCCCTACACCCAAACGAGGGCATTGCGTTGGAACAAGCTCCCTCACGACGCCAGGACAGCAGAGTCACTCACCCCCTTCCGGAGACACTTGAAACCCCACCTCTTTAAGGAATACCTGGGATAGGATAAAAGTAATCCTTCTACCCTCTCCCTACCCCCCAAATTAAAAAAAAATATTATAATTATATATATATATATATATATATATATATATATTGTAAAGTGGTTGTCCCACTGGCTATCATAGGGTGAATGCACCAATTTGTAAGTCGCTCTGGATAAGAGCGTCTGCTAAATGACGTAAATGTAAATGTAAATGTAATCAGAAAACCATTCTGTATCTGGTGTGACCACCATTTGCAGCGCGACACATCTCCTTCTTATAGAGTTGATCAGGCTTTTGATTGTGGCCTGTGGAATGTTGTCCCATTCCTATTCAATGGCTGTGAGAAGTTAATGGATATTGACGGGAACTGGAACACGTGTCGTACACGTTGATCCAGAGCATCCCAAACATGCTCAATGGGTGACATGTCTGGTGAGTATGCAGGCCATGGAAGAACTGGGACATTTTCAGCTTCCAGGAATTGTGTACAGATCCTTGTGACATGGTGCTGTGCATTATCATTCTGAAACATGAGGTGATGGCGAAGGATGAATGGCTAGACAATGGGCCTCAGGATGCAATTGTGTTCATTGTCGTTAGCTTATGCCTTCCCATACCATAACCCCACCGCCACCATGGGGCACTCTGTTCACAAAGTTGACATCAGCAAACCGCTCGCCCACACAACGCCATACCCGCTGTCTGCCATCTGCCCGGTACAGTTGAAACCGGGATTCATACGTGAAGAGCACACTTCTCCAGCATGCCAGTGGCCATCGAAGGTGAGCATTTGCCCACTGAAGTCGGTTACAACGACGAACTGCAGTCAGGTCAAGACCCTGGTGAGGACGACGAGCACGCAGATGAACTTCCCTGAGACGGTTTCTGACAGTTGGTGCAGAAATTCTTCGGTTGTGAAAAACCACAATTTCATCAGCTGTCCGGTGGCTGGTCTCAGACGATCCGATCCCTCAGGTGAAGAAGCCAGATTTGGAGGTCCTCGGCTGGCGTGGTTACACGTGGTCTGCGGTTGTGAGGTCGGTTGGAGGTACTGCCAAATTCTCTAAAACGACATTGGAGGTGGCTTATGGTAGAGAAATAAGCATTCAATTCTCTGGCAACAGCTCATTCCTGCAGTCAGCATGCCAATTGCACGCTCCCTCAAAACTTGAGACATCTGTGGCCTTGTTGATGTAAAAACTCCCTAGAAAGGCAGGAACCTAGGAAGAAACCTAGAGAAGATCCTCCAGCCTTCACCTCTTTGATCTCAGTCTGACTGACCTAGCAGATCAACCACACAGTGTGACATTCCAACACACACAGTCCAAGGCCGCGTGTCAAATGGTACCCTATTGCCTATGGTGTACGGAAAGCAATTTGCCATGGTCAGAGGTTCTATGCATGTTCTATTACTATGGTCTCTATCCTGATTATTTTGACAGCACCATAACGTCATTTTATTCTGGAGCCTACAGCTTGGCTATGATGAACTCCCTCCCTCCCTCCAGACAGACAGACATGCACCACTCCCTCCCTCACCTAGACAGATACCTTCTCTCCCTCGCTCTTCCCTTCTATCCCCCCTCCCTCCCTCGCTCTTCCCTCCCTCTCTCCCTCTCTCCCTCCCTCCAGACAGACATGCACCGCTCCCTCCCTCACCTAGACAGATACCTTCTCTCCCTCGCTCTTCCCTTCTATCCCCCCTCCCTCCCTCGCTCTTCCCTCCCTCTCTCCCTCTCTCCCTCCCTCCAGACAGACATGCACTGCTCCCTCCCTCACCTAGACAGATAGCTTTTCTCCCTCGCTCTTCCCTTCTATCCCCCCTCCCTCCCTCGCTCTTCCCTCCCTCTCTCCCTCTCTCCCTCCCTCCAGACAGACATGCACTGCTCCCTCCCTCACCTAGACAGATACCTTTTCTCCCTCGCTCTTCCCTTCTATCCCCCCTCCCTCCCTCGCTCTTCCCTTCCTCTTTCCCTCTCTCCCTCCATCCCTCCAGACAGACATGCACCGCAAACTCCTTCACCTAGACAGATACCCTCTCTCCTTTGTTCCCTTCCCTCGTTCCCTCCCTCCCTACCTCCTCACAGACTGGGCAGTGATGTGTCCTGCATCCAGATCAGCTTATGTCTCAAAGGCACACGACGACACAGGCTCAAACACACCTTCCTCACACACACACACGTATGCACACACAGCATCACAAGGTTGTTGGGTTCATTCCAGTGAGACAACAGTTTTTACTATCTGACAGCTACACACCACAAACACAAACACATCTACTGTCTACTCTAATGTAAATGACAACTGTCTTCAGTCTCATTTCAGCCCTTCCTGACAGAATGATGTTGAATCAAATTAACAGCTTACAGTGACAACTCTTACTGCTCTTAGCAAGTTTGTCTCATTAGCCTTAACACATGAATAAATCAATAAAAACAAATCAAAATGTATCTCAATAAAACAGCACAGCAGTATAAAAGAGAAGAACAGTTATATTCTAATACAAAACCACAACTAAAATCCTCACAGACATGCAGACAACGCTGTACTGAGCTACACTACCAGGACAGAAAAGCTTTTCTTTACCTGTACTGGTCAGACCAGTAGAGCAAAGCGACAAACTGATTCCCCTTGAGCTGAGACCTGAGGCAGCCACAGAGTCAGACACACTGCCAAACGCAGGCTTGCACTGCACTGCAAAGCAGGGTGGAGAGGGGGGAGCGAGAGAGAGAGAGAGAGAGAGAGAGAGAGAGAGAGAGAGAGAGAGAGAGAGAGAAAGAACGAGAGAGAGAACGAGAGAGAACGAGAGAGAGAGAGAAACCAGCCCCAAAACTCCTCCGTGTGTGAAGGGAACAAAGCTGTTGCCACAGCAACACACGACTTAGGTGGTCTGGGCCCTGTCTAATTCTGAGCTTTGGTTGCTCTGTTCCCCTCCCCTCTCCTCCCCTGCCCATCCCTCTCTCCCTCCTCTCCCCTCGTCACCTCCCATCCTGATCCCCTCCCCTCTCCTCCCCTCCCCTGCCCATCCCTCTCTCCCTCCTCTCCCCTCGTCACCTCCCATCCTGATCCCCTCCCCTCCTCCTCTCATCTCCCCTCTCTCTCATTGTCTGTGAGAGCTCACCCGCCACACCCATGACCAACATGATGCCGCCAAAGGTACTGACTGACTGACTTAATAACTGCACCCCGTGTACATGGGGAAGCTCATGAAAACCATGACAACTGTCTCCTCCAAAACCACCACAACAGAAAACCATGACAACTGTCTCCTCCACAACCACCTTAACAGCACCCCTCTGCGGGGTCGGTAACAACCGGATGCACCCAGTTTTCAGGGGAAATGGAAATAGAGCCTGTGACGCGACTTCCGCTTTTGGACGTTAACAAGGCTACGCTCCATCTTAACTCCTCCTCCACATTTACTGGATTGGTTCAACAGTGCAGAAGAGAACCTCCCCCAACAGTTATTTTTTTCTCATCAGGACCAGAAAGAAAGAAACACCGCTCAGACATTTATATTACGCCTGCTACGTTAAGTTAACACATCAGAAAAGCAGGACAACTGTGTTCATAACAACGACCTCAACAGAAAACCAGGACAACTGTATCCTTCACAACGACTTCAACAGATAACCAGGACAACTGTGTCCTTCACAACCCCCTCAACAGACAAGAGTCAAAACACCAAATTATCATGTCAAATGATTATATTAAAGGGATACTTCAGGATTTTGGCAATGAAGAGTCAGATGAACTCGTGGATACCATTTGTATGTCTCTGCGTGCAGTTTGAAGGAAGTTGCTAACTAGCGTTAGAGTAATTGCTAACTAGCGAATGCTAGTAGATACCATACATTTCCAGTAATTGTGCTAACGCTAGTTAACATTGGCTCTCAAAACTACCTCTTAAATTCCATCATACTGGATGCAGAGACATAGCAATGCTATCCATGAGTTCATCTGACTCTGGGGAAGTACATAAAGGGCTTTATTGGCAAAATGCGAAAGTATCCCTTTAATATTGCTATGAAATATATGTATACTGTACAGTGAGGGAAAAAAGTATTTGATCCACTGCTGATTTTGTACGTTTGCCCACTGACAAAGAAATGATCAGTCTATAATTTTAATGGTAGGTTTATTTGAACAGTGAGAGACAGAATAACAACAAAAAAATCAAGAAAAACGCATGTCAAAAATGTTATAAATTGATTTGCATTTTAATGAGGGAAATAAGTATTTGACCCCCTCTCAATCAGAAAGATTTCTGGCTCCCAGGTGTCTTTTATACAGGTAACGAGCTGAGATTAGGAGCACACTCTTAAAGGGAGTGCTCCTAATCTCAGTTTGTTACCTGTATAAAAGACACCTGTCCACAGAAGCAATCAATCAATCAGATTCCAAACTCTCCACCATGGCCAAGACCAAAGAGCTCTCCAAGGATGTCAGGGACAAGATTGTAGACCTACACAAGGCTGGAATGGGCTACAAGACCATCGCCAAGCAGCTTGGTGAGAAGGTGACAACAGTTGGTGCGATTAATCGCAAATGGAAGAAACACAAAAGAACTGTCAATCTCCCTTGGCCTGGGGCTCCATGCAAGATCTCACCTCGTGGAGTTGCAATGATCATGAGAACGGTGAGGAATCAGCCCAGAACTACACGGGAGGATCTTGTCAATGATCTCAAGGCAGCTGGGACCATAGTCACCAAGAAAACAATTGGTAACACACTACGCCGTGAAGGACTGAAATCCTGCAGCACCCGCAAGGTCCCCCTGCTCAAGAAAGCACATATACAGGCCCGTCTGAAGTTTGCCAATGAACATCTGAATGATTCAGAGGAGAACTGGGTGAAAGTGTTGTGGTCAGATGAGACCAAAATTGAGCTCTTTGGCATCAACTCAACTCGCTGTATTTGGAGGAGGAGGAATGCTGCCTATGACCCCAAGAACACCATCCCCACCGTCAAACATGGAGGTGGAAACGTTATGCTTTGGGGGTGTTTCTCTGCTAAGGGGACAAGACAAATTCACCGCATCAAAGGGACGATGGACAGGGCCATGTACCGTCAAATCTTGGGTGAGAACCTCCTTCCCTCAGCCAGGGCATTGAAAATGGGTCGTGGATGGGTATTCCAGCATGACAATGACCCAAAACACACGGCCAAGGCAACAAAGGAGTGGCTCAAGAAGAGGCACATTAAGGTCCTGGAGTGGCCTAGCCAGTCTCCAGACCTTAATCCCATATAAAATCTGTGGAGGGAGCTGAAGGTTCGAGTTGCCAAACGTCAGGCTCGAAACCTTAATGACTTGGAGAAGATCTGCAAAGAGGAGTGGGACAAAATCCCTCCTGAGATGTGTGCAAACCTGGTGGCCAACTACAAGAAACGTCTGACCTCTGTGATTGCTAACAAGGGTTTTGCCACCAAGTACTAAGTAATTTACCAGTTTTTTACTAAGTCATGTTTTGCAGAGGGGTCAAATACTTATTTCCCTCATTAAAATGCAAATCAATTTATAACATTTTTGACATGCGTTTTTCTGGATTTCTTTGTTGTTATTCTGTCTCTCACTGTTCAAATAAACCTACCATTAAAATTATAGACTGATAATTTCTTTGTCAGTGGGCAAACGTACAAAATCAGCAGAGGATCAAATCCTTTTTTCCCTCACTGTATGTATGGAAATACATTACTAATCTATTATGAATTATTATTCGGCTGTATGGATTAATTAACTCAGTCACATATAACAGCTCCAATAAACCCCTATGGTGAACGACATGTGAACGAGAGGCTTGTAGAATCATGACTCTTGATTTTTCAGTTCATCATTCGCCGGTAGGGGGTCCTGCGTGCTCTGGGCATTCTTTTGACTGGACAGCAAAAAGAGACTTCCATCACTAATATAACATTTTCAAGGCTCTTTAGTATCACAGTACTTATGCAGATATGATTTAAGATCCAATGCTTGCAGTGAACATATAATCATGCAAATAAAAATGAAAACATTACCTGGAATGACATTCACTTTCCAAAAAGTACAAACTGAAAGCCACACGCCCAATAGGCCACGCCTCCAACTCTTCTGGTAGGCTGCCGCCGCTACATTGCACCCACTGCTATGCAATGTGAATGTGTATGAGGTGTTAAACGCAATTTAGAAGCTTTCAATCAATTAAAAAAATCACATTAGCCTACCAAATTCGTTATTTGATTTCAGACAAATTGAATAGAATAGGTTGAACGAACCAAAGCGTAATTTTGGATCATACCAGTCAGATAAAGCACTTCAGATGAACAGTGCCGTCCCACTTCTTACAATATAATAGGGTAATAACTCTTCACATTTTCAGTTCTATGCTTTAGTTCCTTGAAGCCATGGCGAAGGCTTTGTAGCTTAAGGACATGGCACTTCACTTTTCAGTGTAATCACCCTAATTCAAACCAGCACCAACCCAGCATCCTTCACCCTCTCTCTCTCTCTCTCTCTCTCTTTCTCTCTCTCCCTCCCGCTCTCCGTTTCTCCTGGTTGTGTTTTTTAACTTGTTTCAGAGGAATGTCAAGAAGCCAATTTGCTGCTTCAATGGCTCTTGAGCATCTGGAGGGCTTTGGAGAGGACAAGCGGCGGCATGCAGGGTTAAAGTGTGCCAGCTAGGTCCAGCTCTAGCCCCCATACCACCCTGCCACCCTACTGTCCTCCCATCCTGTCCACCCTGCCCTGGCCTGGCCTCATAAAACACCCCAATAGACAGACAAACAGCTGGGGAGGATCTCTCTGTATAATATGGCCAGAGGTCCAGGGCCTGTATTCACGAAATGTCTCTGAGTATGAGATCTAGTATAGGATCAGCTTTGCCTTTTTTAATAAATATGATTATATTGACTGGGGACCTGATCTTCAATCAGCACTCGTACTCTGAGATGCTTTGTGACTACAGGTTCAGGTCCTAACTGTCAGTATTAAACACAGAGGACCAGCACTGCTCTATGGTCAAGACTTTTATTCAGTAGCAGTAGGTTTGACTGTTTTTGCTGATTTTGAGATGATGTTCCAGTGTCTTTGATGTGTCTTGCTGATAATGAGGTAAAGGGAAAACTGCTGCCTTTAGATATAGTCATTATGAAAAAAAGCAGAGAAGAGCAGGTTGGTTTGTCTTCTAAAATGCTGACAGACAAGGAACCATGCTGCCCACTGCCTTCCGTAGCAAGCACCATGAGAGAAGCTGTTAGATGCTAAAACAACATCTGAAGTGAGATGATAATGTCTTTCCTCTCATCAGCACTCAATGCCATAGTGTTTAGATATTACTTGTTAGATATTACTGCACTGTCGGGACTAGAAGCACAAGCATTCCGCTACACTCGCAATAACATCTGCTAAACATTTGTATGTGACAAATAACGTTTGATTTGATTTGCTTTGATTTGATTATGCACGTTCATATTGCATAACATAATACATACCTAGGCATAATGTCATAGTATCATGCAGCGTTTCATTACAGTTGGATGGATCTGTATTGTGTTGGGCGACGCACAATTGGCCCAGCGTTGTCCAGGGTAGGGGAGGGAATGGCCGGCAGGGATGTAGCTCAGTTGATAGAGCATGGCGTTTGCAACGCCAGGGTTGTGGGTTCGATTCCAATGGGGGGGCCAGTATAAAAACAATATGTATTCACTAACTGTAAGTCGCTCTGGATAAGATGACTAAAATGTAATGTAATGTGTTTACATAAGTTAAAGGATTCAAAACTCTGTGAAATAACATACATAATATTATTTGTATGCCGAACACTTACCTAAAGATTATAGAAAGCACTTAACATTTAGACAACACGTAATAGTACAACAGCTTCAGTGACCTTGCTAAAAGTCCATGTCAAAGACAGTTGTAATTACCCGATTGTGTTCCATTGCTACAGAGTGTGGGGATTAAATGTCAACAAAGTTGTAAATGGACTTTGATTTACAGATGCTCTAGTCAATGTTTGGAACAGACTATTTGAGCATGAACCATACTGTCCAGGCTAGATACTAATGGAGCTCATCCCACAGGGTACAGTGTACTGTATGTGTGGTGATAACAGATAAGATACTCTGTCGTCTTTACTGCTTCTTCTTCACCAATAGTTTGGGATATGGTCTTAAACAGTGCATAGTATTCAATCTGACAGGCTAGGTATCTGATGCTGTGTAAATGAATGATAGACAATAGCAACCTACTGCAGTTAAGATCGAGGTACAGGAGGTTAATACGACTCCTGCCAGAGATGTTAAATGGGTTTCTGTCCTGTGCTGTAAATGGTGGAAAGTGGCGGTAGTGGGTAGTGCTAGGTTCTGTGTGTGCTAGGTTCTGTGTGTCAGCAGAAATAGACATGAAAAGGCAGAAAGATTGCAGGGACAATAGAGCTCTGGCAAACTAAATTGTAGGGGAGTCGCTGCCATGGCAACAGGAGGAGGAGGAAATGGAGTGGGGTACAGTGTGTGTGGAGAGGGATAGAAGGAGAGGTGAATGTGTGCCTCGCTCGCTCTGAGTAAAGAGAGGGATTTTCACCCTTAATTGCCACAGTAATAATGGATTATGAATCTACTGAGGGCGTTCAGTGTTCATTGTTTTTGCCACACAGTGTGAGGCAGGGCCCCACTTATTGCCTGCTACACACACATACAGTCACAGAATTACCAACCAAACAGAATGACCAAATCCTGTGTGTGTGTGCGTGTGTGTGTGTGTGTGTGTATATATATATTATTCTGTGCGCAATTCTACAACTCGACATTGTATAGTCACAAAAAGTTTGGTCAATACTGATTAGGGTATGTGGGTACAAGACAGCAGTTATAGAAGCTCTGTCCCTGAGTCTCAGATATCAGGTGTCCTTACCAGCTGTAACTGCATGGTCGCCGTTGAAGCCGTTCTCTCTGGCGGTGTAGGAGGGTGGTGCTGCTCCATGGGCCGTCCCTGGCTGGCACGCCCTGTAGGAGGGGGGGTAGCCATTAGCCCCATGGGCTGGGGGGGTAGAGGGGTCCTGTGCCCCCGACGGATCCCACTGGGGAGGGCTGTCTTCACGTTGATGACCGTCTGCCATGCTGGGGGTCAGTGGCGGCCAGGGGGGTCTCTCCTTATGGCTGGGAGAAGAGGAGAATATGGTCATTGATTGATTGATTGGTGGGGGTCAGTGGCAGCCAGGGGGGTCTCTGCTCCTGGCTGGGAGAAGAGGAGAATATGGTCATTGATTGATTGATTGATTGGTGTGGGTCAGCGGCGGCCAGGGGAGTCTCTGCTTATAGCAGGAGAAGAGGAGAGGATGGTCATTGATTAAAATAATAATGGCTCATAATGGTTATTAACAGTTTGGCAGGGATACACAATACAACATAACATATTGATGGGGTGGAGGAGACCCAATAACAAAGGACATCATTCATATTCAACACACTCTGGTTGTTCCTTAAAAGTAATTTCCTCTCAATCTTAAACAAACATGCCCCATTCAAAAAATACAGAACTAAGAACCGATATAGCCCCTGGTTCTCCTCAGACTTGACTGCCCTTGACCAGCACAAAAACATCCTGTGGCGTACAGCATTAGCATCAAATAGCTCCCGCGATATGCAACTTTTCAGGGAAGTTAGGAACCAATATACACAAGCAGTCAGGAAAGCAAAGGCTAACTTTTTCAAACAGAAATTTGCATCCTGTAGCACTAACTCCAAAAAGTTTTGGGACACTGTAAAGTCCATGGAGAATAAGAGCACTTCCTCCCAGCTGCCCACTGCACTGAGGCTAGGAAACACTATCACCACCGATAAATCTACAATAATCGAGAATTTCAACAAGCATTTTGCTACAGCTGGCCATGCTTTCCATCTGGCTACCACTAACCCGGCCACCAACTCTGCACCCTCTGCTGCAACTTGCCCATGCCCCCCCGCTTCTCCTTCACACAAATTCAGACAGCTGATGTTTTGAAAGCGCTGCAAAATCTGGACCCCTACAAATCAGCTGGGCTAGACAATCTGGACCCTTTCTTTCTAAAACTAGCCGCCGAAATTGTCGCAACCCCTATTACTAGTCTGTTCAACCTCTCTTTCATAACGTCTGAGATCCCCAGAGATTGGAAAGCTGCCGCGGTCATCCCCCCTCTTCAAAGGGGGTGACACTCTAGATCCAAACTGCTACAGACCTATATCCATCCTGCCCTGCCTTTCGAAAGTATTCGAAAGCCAAGTTAACAAACAGATCACCGACCATTTCGAATACCACCGTACCTTCTCCGCTATGCAATCCGGTTTCCGAGCTGGTCACGGGTGCACTTCAGCCACGCTCAAGGTCCTAAACGATATTATAACCGCGATTGATAATAGACAGTACTGTGCAGCCGTCTTCATCGACCTGGCCAAGGCTTTCGACTCTGTCAACCACCGCATTCTTATTGGCAGACTAAATAGCCTTGGTTTCTCAAATGACTGCCTCGCCTGGTTCACCAACTACTTCTCAGATAGAGTTCAGTGTGTCAAATCGGAGGGCCTGTTGTCTGGACCTATGGCAGTCTCTATGGGGGTGCCACAGGGTTCAATTCTTGGGCCGACACTTTTCTCTGTGTATATCAATGATGTCGCTCTTGCTGCTGGTGACTCTCAGATCCACCTCTACGCAGACGACACCATTTTGTATACATCTGGCCCTTCATTGGACACTGTGTTAACAAACCTCCAAACGAGCTTCAATGCCATACAACAATCCTTCAGTAGCCTCCAACTGCTCTTAAACACTAGTAAAACTAAATGCATGCTTTTCAATCAAACGCTGCTGGCACCCGCCCACCCGACTAGAATCACCACTCTCGACGGGTCTGACCTAGAGTATGTGGACAACTACAAATACCTAGGTGTCTGGTTAGACTGTAAACTCAACTTCCAGACTCACATAAAGAATCTCCAATCCAAAGTTAAATCTAGAATCGGCTTCCTATTTCGCAACAAAGCCTCCTTCACTCATGCTGCCAAACATGCCCTCGTAAAACTGACTATCCTACCGATCCTTGACTTCGGCGATGTCATTTACAAAATAGCCTCCAACACTCTACTCAGCAAATTGGATGTAGTCTATCACAGTGCCATCCGTTTTGTCTCCAAAGCCCCATACACTACCCACCACTGTGACCTGTACGCTCTTGTTGGCTGGTCCTCACTACATGTTCGTCGTCAAACCCACTGGCTCCAGGCCATCTATAAATCACTGCTAGGCAAATCCCCGCCTTATCTTAGCTCATTGGTCACCATAGCAGCACCCACCCGTAGTCTGCACTCCAGCAGGTATATCTCACTGGTCATTCCCAAAGCCAACACCTCCTTTGGCCGCCATTCCTTCCAGTTCTCTGCTGCCAATGACTGGAACGAATTGCAAAAATCTCTGAAGCTGGAGACTCTTATCTCCCTCAATAACTTTAAGCATCAGTTGTCAGAGCACCTTACCGATCACTGCACCTGTACACAGCCCATCTGAAATTAGCCCACCCAACTACCTCATCCCTATATTGTTATTTATTTTGCTCTTTGCACCCCAGTATCTCTATTTGCACATAATCTCTTGCACATCTAGCATTCCAGTGTTAATACTATTGTAATTATTCTGCACTATAGCCTATTTATTGCCTTACCTCCATAACTTGCTACATTTGCACACACTGTATATATATTTTCTGTTGTATTTCTGACTTTATGTTTTTTACCCCATATGTAACTCTGTGTTGTTTTTATTGCACTACTTTGCTTTATCTTGGCCAGGTCGCAGTTGTAAATGAGAACCTGTTCTCAACTGGCTTACCTGGTTAAATAAAGGTGAAATAAAAAAAATAAAAAGTATTCTGCCTCGGATCACAAATCACCCCCCACATCTACAGACTGTTAGAACTGGCTTACTTCAGATTACAGGACAGTCTCTCTCTCTCTCTCTCTCTCTCTCTCTCTCTCTCTCTCTCTCTCTCTCTCTCTCTCTCTCTCTCTCTCTCTCTCTCTCTCTCTCTCTCTCTCTCTCTCTCTCTCTCTCTCTCTCTCTCTCTCTCTCTCTCTCTCTCTCTGCTGTGAAGGTCACCTTGAGCTGTGCCGGTGGCTTCCAGGCATACCCAGACTGTAGCCAGCATTGGCGTGTCTGTGACAGGGATGGGGGCTGAGGACGAAGGGCTTGGAGTTCAGATTCCTGAAACCCCACAGGGCTAAGGAAAGAGCATGTGGGACCATCTGAGGGGAGGGGAGTACTGCTGGGTCCATCTGGCTGAAACAACACCCTCTAGTGGACTGATCCTGCTCTACATTACTGGGGGAGAGCGAACGAATGGGTAATAATACTGAATTCCAAATGGTCCCCAGATCTCAGACGATTGGCTCTACAGTATAAACACTATAGTAATAGCTTAATCTTGCCACCTGATTGGCTAGGTGGAAATGTCTGCTTCCACCTATCCAATCCTCTCACATATACAGGAGTGGTTAGGGAGTAGAGGCTATATGACAGGTAAGGAATTGGAGTGGGGAGCAGAGTGAGTGGTCAGTCAGTCATTTGCAGGCAGCAGGTGTGTGTAGCTCTTGGACCATAGCCTGTGTCATCAGGCCAGACTGACGGTTGATTTTGCTGGCCAGGATGGGTTGTTGTGGCACCAGAGGGCACAGGGGCAGGGTAACATGGCCAGAATAACTTCCTGTCCCTTTGTCACCGCTACAGAGTGTCTTTCTCTCCATAACCAGAGGGGACAAACTCTCTCTCTGACTGTGCATAAAAATGCCATCAACACTCTTATCCTCAACTGGAGCAATGTTGCATAATTTAAAGCCACCATGCAGTCTTTGTAATCGAATAAATCACTATGTGTGTTTAATGAAAGAAACTCTAAAATATATGTTTTATCATTTATTTCCCTGAGCCTCCTTTGGCCCTCTGATCGTGAGGGCGTTAGGAAACAAAGATGAAGATATTTAGCTGGTGTTATTCTCAAAACCAGCAAACCAACAAAAATCACAAAATGTTTCTAATACAACCACACACATTACAATGACTCACTGCTACAGGGTGTAGGGGAGTAGGGAGGCAGGTGGACACAGACTGGGTGGCAGGGTGTAGGGAGGCAGGGAGGCATGGTGACACAGACTGGGTGTAGGGAGGCAGGGAGGCATGGTGACACAGACTGGGTGTAGGGAGGCAGGGAGGCATGGTGACACAGACTGGGTGTAGGGAGGCAGGGAGGCATGGTGACACAGACTGGGTGTAGGGAGTCAGGGAAGCAGGGGGACACAGACTGGGTGGCAGGGTGTAGGGAGGCAGGGAGGCATGGTGACACAGACTGGGTGTAGGGAGGCAGGGAGGCATGGTGACACAGACTGGGTGTAGGGAGGCAGGGAGGCATGGTGACACAGACTGGGTGTAGGGAGGCAGGGAGGCATGGTGACACAGACTGGGTGTAGGGAGTCAGGGAAGCAGGGGGACACAGACTGGGTGGCAGGGTGTAGGGAGGCAGGGAGGCATGGTGACACAGACTGGGTGTAGGGAGGCAGGGAGGCATGGTGACACAGACTGGGTGTAGGGAGTCAGGGAAGCAGGGGGACACAGACTGGGTGGCAGGGTGTAGGGAGGCAGGGAGGCATGGTGACACAGACTGGGTGTAGGGAGGCAGGGAGGCATGGTGACACAGACTGGGTGTAGGGAGGCAGGGAGTCATGGTGACACAGACTGGGTGTAGGGAGGCAGGGAGGCAGGGGGACACAGACTGGGTGTAGGGAGGCTGGGAGGCATGGTGACACAGACTGGGTGTAGGGAGGCAGGGAGGCATGGTGACACAGACTGGGTGTAGGGAGGCAGGGAGGCATGGTGACACAGACTGGGTGTAGGGAGTCAGGGAAGCAGGGGGACACAGACTGGGTGGCAGGGTGTAGGGAGGCATGGTGACACAGACTGGGTGTAGGGAGGCAGGGAGGCAGGGGGACACAGACTGGGTGTAGGGAGGCTGGGAGGCATGGTGACACAGACTGGGTGTAGGGAGGCAGGGAAGCAGGGGGACACAGACTGGGTGTAGGGAGGCTGGGAGGCATGGTGACACAGACTGGGTGGCAGGGAGGCAGGGAGGCATGGTGACACAGACTGGGTGGCAGGGTGTAGGGAGGCATGGTGACACAGACTGGGTGTAGGGAGGCAGGGAGGCAGGGGGACACAGACTGGGTGTAGGGAGGCAGGGAGGCAGGGGGACACAGACTGGGTGTAGGGAGGCAGGTGGACACAGACTGGGTGGCAGGGTGTAGGGAGGCAGGGAGGCATGGTGACACAGACTGGGTGTAGGGAGGCAGGGAGGCATGGTGACACAGACTGGGTGTAGGGAGGCAGGGAGGCATGGTGACACAGACTGGGTGTAGGGAGGCAGGGAGGCAGGGGGACACAGACAGTGGGGCAGGGAGGCAGGGAAACATGGGGACACAGACTGGGTGTAGGGAGGCAGTGAAACATGGGGACACAGACTGGGTGTAGGGAGGCAGGGAGGCAGGGAGACACAGACTGGGTGTAGGGAGTCAGGGAGGCATGGTGACACAGACTGGGTGTAGGGAGGCAGGGAAGCATGGGGACACAGACTGGGTGTAGGGAGGCAGGGAGGCAGGGGGACACAGACTGGGTGTAGGGAGTCAGGGAGGCATGGTGACACAGACTGGGTGTAGGGAGGCAGGGAAGCATGGGGACACAGACTGGGTGTAGGGAGGCAGGGAGGCAGGGGGACACAGACTGGGTGGCAGGGAGGCAGGGGGACACAGACTGGGTGGCAGGGGGGCCAGTATGAAAAATGTATGCACTCACTAACTATAAGTGGCTCTGGATAAGGTATACTATGGTATATTGAAGTATAATTACAAGCATTCCATAAGTGTCAAAGGCTTTTATTGACAATTATATTAAGTTTATGCAAAGAGTCAATATTTGCAGTGTTGACCCTTCTTTTTCAAGACCTCTGCAATCCGCCCTGGCATGCTGTCAATTAACTTCTGGGCCAGATGGCAGCCCATTCTTGCATAATCAATGCTTGGAGTTTGTTAGAATTTGTGGGGTTTTGTTTGTCCACCCGCCTCTTGAGGATTGACCAAGAGTTCTCAATGGGATTAAGGTCTGGGGAGTTTCCTGGCCATGGACCCAAAATGTCAATGTTTTGTTCCCCGAGCCACTTAGTTATCACTTTTGCCTTATGACAAGGGGCTCCATCATGCTGGAAAAGGCATTGTTCGTCACCAAACTGTTCTTGGATGGTTAGGAGAAGTTGCTCTCGGAGGATGGGTTGGTACCATTCTTTATTCATGGCTGTGTTCTTAGGCAAAATTGTGAGTGAGCCCACTTCCTTGGCTGAGAAGCAACCCCACACATGAATGGTCTCAGGACGCTTTACTGTTGGCATGACACAGGACTGATGGTAGCGCTCACCTTGTCTTCTCCGGACAAGCTTTTTTCCGGATGCCCCAAACAATCGGAAAGGGGATTCATCAGAGAAAATGACTTTACCCCAGTCCTCAGCAGTCCAATCCCTGTACCTTTTGCAGAATACCAGTCTGTCCCTGATGTTTTTCCTGGAGAGAAGTGGCTTCCTCGCTGCCCTTCTTGACACCAGGCCATCCTCCAAAAGTATTCGCCTCACTGTGCATGCAGATGCACTCACACCTGCCTGCTGCCATTCCTGAGCAAGTTCTGCACTGGTGGTGCCCCGATCCCGCAGCTGAATCAACTTTAGGAGACGGTCCTGGCGCTTGCTGGACTTTCTTGGGCGCCCTGAAGCCTTCTTCACAACAATTGAACCTCTCTCCTTGATGATCCGATAAATGGTTGATTTAGGTGCAATCTTACTAGCAGCAATATCCTTGCCTGTGAAGCCCTTTTTGTGCAAAGCAATGATGACGGCACCTGTTTCCTTGCAGGTAACCATGGTTAACAGAGGAAGAACAATGATTTCAAGCACCACCCTCCTTTTAAAGCTTCCAGTCTGTTATTCTAACTCAATCAGCATGACAGAGTGATCTCCAGCCTTGTCCTCGTCAACACTCTCACCTGTGTTAACGAGAGAATCACTGACATGATGTCAGCTGGTCCTTTTGTGGCAGGGCTGAAATGCAGTGGAAATGTTTTTTTGGGATTAAGTTCATTTTCATGGCAAAGAGGGACTTTGCAATTAATTGCAATTCATCTGATCACTCTTCATAACATTCTGGAGTATATGCAAATTGCCTCTGTAGCTCAATTGGTAGAGCATGGCGCTTGTAACGCCAGGGTAGTGGGTTCGATCCCCTAGACCACCCATACGTAAAAATATATGCACACATGACTGTAAGTCGCTTTGGATAAAAGCGTCTTCTAAATGGCATATTATTATTATAAAAACTGAGGTAGCAGACTTTATGAAAATTAATATTTGGGTCATTCTCAAAACTTTTGACCACGACTTGCAAAAGTATTCATCCCCCTTGGCATTTTTCCTATTTTGTTGCATTACAGCCTGTCATATATTAGGATTATTTATTTGGATTTCATGTAATGGACATACACAAAATAGTCCAGATTGGTGAAGTGAAATGAAAAAAATTACTTGATTCAAAAAATTCAAAAAAATGTATAACGGAAATGTGGTGCATGCATATGTATTCACCCCCTTTGCTATGAAGCCCCTAAATAAGATCTGGTGCAACCAATTACCTTCAGAAGTCACATAATTAGTAAAATAAAGTCCACCTGTGTGCAATCTAAGTGTCACATGATCTGTCACGATCTCAGTATATATACACCTGTTCTGAAAGGCCCCAGAGTCTGCAACACCACTAAGCAAGGGGCACCACCAAGCAAGAGGCACCATGAAGACAAGGAGCTCTCCAAACAGGTCAGGGAAAAAGTTGTGGAGAAGTACAGAACAGGGTTGGGTTATAAAAAAATATCAGAAACTTTGAACATCCCACGGAGCACCATTAAATCCATTATAAAAAAATGGAAAGAATATGGCACCACAACAAACCTGCCAAGAGAGGGCCGCCCACCAAAACTCACGGACCAGGCAAGGAGGGCATTAATCAGAGAGGCAACAAAAGACCAAAGATAACCCTGAAGGAGCTGCAAAGATCCACAGCGGAGATTGGAGTATCTGTCCATAGGACCACTTTAAGCCTTACACTCCACAGAGCTGGGCTTTACGGAAGAGTGGCCAGAAAAACGCCATTGCTTAAAGAAAAAAAATAAGCAAACACGTTTGGTGTTCATGTGGGAGACTCCCCAAACATATGGAAGAAGGTACTCTGGTCAGATGAGACTAAAATGCAGCTTTTTGGCCATCAAGGAAAACGCTATGTCTGGCGCAAACCCAACACCTCTCATCACCCCGAGAACACCATCCCCCCAGTGAAGCATGGTGGTGGCAGCATCATGCCGTGGGGATGTTTTTCATCGGCAGGGACTGGGAAACTGGTCAGAATTGAAGGAATGATGGATGGCGATAAATACAGGGAAATTCCTGAGGGAAACCTGATTCAGTCTTCCAGAGATTTGAGACTCGGATGGAGGTTCACCTTCCAGCAGGACAATGACCCTAAGCATACTGCTAAAGCAACACTTGAGTGGTTTAAGGGGAAACATTTAAATGTCTTGGAATGGCCTAGTCAAAGCCCAGACCTCAATCCAATTGAGAATCTGTGGTATGACTTAAAGATTGCTGTACACCAGCGGAACCCATCCAACTTGAAGGAGCTGGAGCAGTTTTGCCTTGAAGAATGGGCAAAAATCCCAGTGGCTAGATGTACCAAGCTTATAGAGACATACCCCAAGAGACTTGCAGCTGTAATTTCTGCAAAAGGTGGCTCTACAAAGTATTGACTTTGGGGGGGTGAATAGTAATGCACGCTCAAGTTCTGTTTTTTTGTCTTATTTCTTGTTTGTTTTACAATAAAATATATTTTGCATCTTCAAAGTGGTAGGCATGTTGTGTAAATCAAATGATACAAACCCCCAAAAATCTATTTTAATTCCAGGTTGTAAGGCAACAAAATAGGAAAAATGCCAAGAGGGGTGAATACTTTCGCAAGCCACTGTAAATATTTTGTCTTGCCCATTAACCCACTGAATGGCATACATACACAATCAATGTCTCAATAGTCTCAAGGCTTAAAAACCTCCTTTAACCTGTCCACTCTTCTTCTTCTCCTCCTTATTCCTCTTGTCCTCCCCTTCCTTTCTATCTTCCTACTCAGTCCTTTCTTTCTCCTCTCCTCTCGCTTTCTCCTCCTCCTCGTCCTCCACCTCTTCATCCACTTATTCTTCCTCCTCCTACTCCTCCTCCTCACCCAGTTTGAATCCCGACTCCACCCGTTGCCTACCTGCATCCCTCCCTGCCTCCATGCCTGCCTCCCTGCCTCCATGCCTTCCTCCCTGCCTCCATGCCTGCCTCCCTGCCTGCCTCCATGCCTGCCTCCCTGCCTGCCTCCCTGCCTGCCTACCTGCCTGCCTGCCTGCCTGCCTGCCTGCATGCCTCCCTCCCTTCATGCCTGCCTCACTGCCTCCATGCCTGCCTCCCTGCCTGCTTCCCTGCCTGCCTACCTGCCTGCCTGCCTGCATGCCTCCCTCCCTTCATGCCTGCCTCCCTGCCTCCCTGCCTCCATGCCTGCCTCCCTGCCTGCCTCCATGCCTGCCTCCCTGCCTGCCTGCCTGCCTACCTGCCTGCCTGCCTCCCTCCCTTCATGCCTGCCTCCCTGCCTCCATGCCTGCCTCCCTCCCTGCCTCCATGCCTGCCTCCTTGCCTGCCTCCCTGCCTGCCTCCCTGCCTGCCTACCTACCTGCCTGCATCCCACCCTGCGTCCATGCCTGCCTCCCTGCCTCCATGCCTGCCTCCCTGCCTGCCTCCATGCCTGCCTCCCTGCCTGCCTGCCTCCCTGCCTGCCTGCCTAACTGCCTGCCTGCCTGCCTGCCTCCCTCCCTTCATGCCTGCCTCCCTCCCTCCATGCCTGCCTCCCTCCCTCCCTACATGCCTGCCTCCCTCCCTGCGTGTCTCAGTGTGTGTCTGTGTATGTGTCTTTCTGTGCCGTGTGTGAGTCACTTGGCTGCTGCATTGCAGGGCTCTCCACTCACAGCTGGCTCACTGCAGGAGACAGGGAGCACAGAGAGAGAGAGAGAGAGAGAGAGAGAGAGAGAGAGAGAGAGAGAGAGAGAGAGAGAGAGAGAGAGAGAGAGAGAGAGAGAGAGAGAGAGAGAGCACACAGAGGGAGGGATGGAGCACAGAGAGGGAGACGGAGCACAGAGAGGCAGCACAGAGGGAGCACAGAGGGAGCACAGAGGGGAGAGAGGGAGCACAGAGAGGGAGACAGGGAGCACAGAGCAGGAGACAGGGAGCACAGAGAGGGAGACAGGGAGCACAGAGAGGGAGACAGGGAGCACAGAGAGGGAGACAGGGAGCACAGAGAGGGAGACAGGGAGCACAGAGAGGGAGACAGGGAGCACAGAGAGGGAGACAGGGAGCACAGAGCAGGTGACAGGGAGCACAGAGAGGGAGAGAGGGAGCACAGAGAGGGAGACAGGGAGCACAGAGCAAGTGACAGGGAGCACAGAGAGGGAGAGAGGGAGCACAGAGAGGGAGACAGGGAGCACAGAGCAGGAGACAGGGAGCACAGAGAGGGAGACAGGGAGCACAGAGAGGGAGACAGGGAGCACAGAGAGGGAGACAGGGAGCACAGAGAGGGAGACAGGGAGCACAGAGAGGGAGACAGGGAGCACAGAGAGGGAGACAGGGAGCACAGAGCAGGTGACAGGGAGCACAGAGAGGGAGAGAGGGAGCACAGAGAGGGAGACAGGGAGCACAGAGAGGAGAGAGGGAGCACAGAGAGTGAGAGAGGGAGCAGAGAGAGGGAGACAGGGAGCACAGAGAGGGAGACAGGGAGCACAGAGAGGAGAGAGGGAGCACAGAGAGGGAGACAGGGAGCACAGAGCAAGTGACAGGGAGCACAGAGAGGGAGAGAGGGAGCACAGAGAGGGAGAGAGGGAGCACAGAGAGGGAGACAGGGAGCACAGAGAGGAGAGAGGGAGCACAGAGAGTGAGAGAGGGAGCAGAGAAAGGGAGAGAGGGAGCACATAGAGGAGAGAGGGAGCACAGAGAGTGAGAGAGGGAGCATAGGGGGTCATGGGGAGCTCATATCCTCTATGTGGACACTAGGATGGTGGGCAGTGAGGGGGATAGTGAAGTAACACTGCCAGTGAGGCAACTGATTCATTGATTCCGTTCTTTCACCATTTCCACACACATACAAGTAAACAAATTGTTGATGCAAATCGATGCAAAGATCCCCATTGGAAATTAAGGGAACAGCTCGCTATAAAATTAATGGCTTTGACTGCTTTTTGACCTGATTCTCTGTTGAATAATTCAACTAAAGTGGGCGATGGTGTCCGCTGGTCAGTAATGAGATCTACTGGACTGTAGTAAGACACTCAACTAAAAAGGGGCTGCTAGGCTGTACAACTCTAAGAGGTGCTTCTGTTTGTGAGAAACTGCCCTTTTGTTCTGTAGCAGTAGTGATCCACATTAGTAGAGATAACAGAGCCCCTCCCTGTACCTGTAGCAGCATCACATTTCCCCTCTCTCAGATCTGGAGGACCCGCACAGTAAAATGGCCAGAATAACTTCCTGTCCCTTTGTCACCGCTACAGAGTGTCTGTCATATGAGAGTCCCCACTCGCTCTCTTTCTCTCTCTCTCTGTCTGTCTCTCGCTCTCAATTCAATTCAATTCAAAGGCCTTTATTGGCAATGTTTACATTGCCAAAGCAAGTGAAATAGATAATAAACAAAAGTGAAATAAACAATCAGAAATTAACAGTAAACATTACACTCTCAAAAGTTCCAAAGGAATAGAGACATTTCAAATGTCATATTATGACGATATACAGTGTTGTACTGATGTGCAAATAGTTCAAGTACAATAGCGAAAATAAATAAACATAATTATGGGTTATATTTACAATGGTGTTTGTTCTTCACTGGTTGCCCTTTTCTTGTGGCAACAGGTCACAAATGTTGCTGCTGTGATGGCACACTGTGGTATTTCACCCAATAGATATGGGAGTTTATCAAAATTGGATTTGTTTTCAAATTCTTTGTGGGTCTGTGTAATCTGAGGGAAATATGTGTCTCTAATATGGTCATACATTTGGCAGGAGGATAGGACGTGCAGCTCAGTTTCCACCTCATTTTGTGGGCAGTGTGCACATAGCCCGTCTTCTCTTGAGAGCCAGGTCTGCCTAAGCGGCCTCTCTCAATAGCTATGCTCACTGAGTATGTACATAGTCAAAGCTTTCCTTAATTTTGGGTCAGTCACAGTGGTCAGGTATTCTGCCACTGTGTACTCTCTGTTTAGGGCCAAATAGCATTCTAGTTTGCTCAGTTTTCTGGTTAATTCTTTCCAATGTGTCAAGTAATCATCTTTTTGTTTTCTTATGATTTGGTTGGGTCTAATTGTGTTGCTGTCCTGGGGCTCTGTGGGGTCTGTTTGTGTTTGTGAACAGAGCCCCAGGACCAGCTTCAGATTCAGATTGTTTAATAGTCACATGTACATGGTTGCAGTTGTGATTGCAGGGTACATTGAAAATCTTAGGCTTCGAGCTCCAACATGCAGGACTACTGAAATAAAATCATGAAAATGGTAATAAAAACAATATGTCCATAGGGGGAGTAGCAGGAGAAAGAATGTCCATAGGGGGAGTAGCAGGGGGGAGCAAGTAGCTGACTAGTGGTGGCTATTCAGCAGCCTGATGGTCTGAGGGTAGAAACTATTGGCCAGTCTTTCAGTTTTTGCCATGATGCTCCTGTACTGCTCACGTCTGAGTGATTGAAGCGGGGAGAACAGGGCATGGCTTGGGTGGCTGGGGTCCCTGATGATGTTCTTGGCATTCCTGCAACACCTGGTGTTGTAGGTGTCTTGTTGGGCAGGCACTGTGCACCCAATGGTGCGTTCGGCTGCACATATCACCCTCTGAAGAGCCTTACGGTCCGTGGCGGTGGAGTTGCCATACCAGGCTCGATGGTGCTCTTGTAGAACAATGTGAGGGCCCTAAGGGACAGGCCAAATTTTTTCAGCATACTGAGGTTGAAGAGTCGCTGTCGTGCCTTCTTCACTACGGTGTCCGTGTGGTTGGACCATTTCAGCTTCTCTTAGATGTGTACGCCGAGGAATTTTAAGTTATTGACCGTCTCCACGGCGGCCCCGTTGATGAGGATGGGGGCGTGTCCAGCCTGGTTCCTCCTGAAGTCCACAATCAGCTCCTTTTTTTGCTAACATTGAGGGAGAGGTTGTTTACCTCGCACCACACCGTCAGAGTGCCTAACTCCTCCCTGTAGGATGTCTCGTCGTTGTTGGTGATCAGGCCTACTACTGTCGTGTCGTCAGCGAACTTGATGGAGTTGGAACTGTGTGAGGCCACGCAGTTGTGGGTATACAGAGAATACAGGAGGGGACTGAGGACGCACCCTTGTAGGGCCCCCGTGTTGAGGATCAGTGTCGAGGAGGTAATGTTGCCTACCTTCACCACCTGGGGGCGGCCCGTCAGGAAGTCCAGGACCCAGTTGCATAGGGAGGAGTTCAGACCCAGGGCTGTGAGCTTTATAATGAGCTTATAGGGAACTATGGTATTGAAAATGTCAGAGAACCCAACAGCCAGCTGGTCTGCACATGCTCTGAGGGAACGGCTAGAGATGCCATCTGGGCCGGCAGCCTTGCGAGCGTTAACACTTTTTAATTACAGGCTCTCCTCGGCAGCTCAGGGTCATTGTGCTCGAATCTTGAGAAAAATATGTTTAGCTTATCTGGTAGGGTGGCGTTGGTGACCGTGATGTGGCTGGCTTTCTTTTTGTAATCCGTGATCGTTAGGAGCCGCTGCCTCATACGCCTTGTGTCCGACCCACTGAATTGCTCTTCCACTGTCTCTATACTTGTGTTTCAACATCTTGATCGATCTACGTGAGTCATATTTGTACAGTTTAACAAAATGTATGTCCCCGTGTGACAAAATAAAAATGTATTGTTTCCATCAACCTCGCTCACGCTGCACGCAATGTAGATATCAAAGAACAACGCTGTTCGCGGGCAGAGTAGAGGGTGAAACCATTCACTTCAGAAAAATATGTGATATTAATAAAGTTTCCTTTCATTATGTGTTGTCGAATTCATAAAAATATTTGCTGCCATTGTAGTAAGGTTGGCAATACGAGAGGTCTTCAGACTTACCATGTTTGTATTATTTTCCTTGAAAGAACAACTAGTGAAAGAACAACTAGTGAGTTTTGAGTGCTTCTCCCCTATTTGGAAAGTTGGTCTGCCTGCTCTTCAATCTGAGAGAGATATTCTGAGAGCAGGTTCGTGTCTCATTCTTCTGGACATAAAAACTGTTTAAAACTGTATAACACAATAGTGTCTTTGGAAAACTGGTTCATATATCCCAAAGTCAATAGCGAATGTGACTATGTATATATTTATGTTGCCGTTAATGTATTTAAAGCCTATTTTGGCAAGTTAATCAAGTGTTTGCTGGCTTAGCTAGCCATGTTAATGACGAGCTAACTAACACTGTCAGTAGGTGCACTGTAATATCACACTAGCTATTGCTAGCAGCTGATTTATTGGTAATTCATGACTTCTTTATTGAAATATTAAGTGAATGTTTATTTTCTTACTACCTTAAAAGCTTTATATAAAAAGGGTTGTACTTGTGCTCTGTATTTATGGATTGATGTCACTTCACATTGAGGGCATGTATCATTACTGTCGCTCCCATCTAAAATATATATTGTGTCCTACCTAACCAGTGAACATGTGGCTGTGACTGTCCTGTCAATGCCTGTCATCACTGTTTGATATCTTTTACTGCAGGTATGCTTTTCTGTATTTTTGTTATTTTCGAAACACAACGCATTTATACTATACGATCACTTTGTGCATTGAGTCTGAGAGAGATATTCTGAGAGCAGTGAACGTGTGGCTGTGACCGTCCTGTCAATGCCTGTCATCACTGCAGATAAAAACCAACTCAACCTGAAGTGTGGGTGTCCGTGTGGCTTTTTTCTGGGTGGCTATATGAAGTTGGTTACACCCGGTCACCTTGCCCTGTTTATAAGCAGCATCTCTATCTTTCAGTTTTCCTACAAGGCTGCTATCAATCCACGGATTTGGATTGGGGTATGTTTTGAAAGATACTATTGGAATCAAGTGTCATGACTGTCCACGAGAATCCAAATAGGTCATATCAGGTTTGCAATGAATAACTTAAATCAGACCCCTCTCACCCGTACAGGGGGGATAACCTCTCACACCCTGTTGTAAATCAACAAAGAAGGCCCTCCCTTTCAAGATCCCCCAAAGGAATGTCTTTGTTTCAACTGACTTTTTCCCGCTGAAACTTTAACATGTTCAAAGGCGAATACTGGAATAATATTCCTAACGTAGAATGTGGGGAATGGTCAGAGACGATCTATTGGACACTAAGGTAATTTTGTTTGTTATTTTGTGATGTCATTAAAAATGTTATAAAGGAAATACTGTAACTTGGAAAGTATACCCACTACATGTAGGAAGTTTCCATCATATACGTTGTGCATGTAATATGAAAAATGATTCTTTTTAAGAGAGGGATGTGATTTGAGAAGCTATAAGAGATCATTGTTTTCCAAAAGCTTTGCACAGGGACAAGTCACGCCCCGGGTGAGGTCAGAGAGCGTGTCAGCCTGACGGAACCGCCACTTTTCGACCAAAGTGTATAAAGGACGGGTAACAAATAAACACATTAGATCAGAAAGCGGTGAAGCTGCCCCTACACGTTTAAAATGGTTGGAACTTTGAATCTCAACACGAGGTGTAGAGAATAAACTCACCTCCCAGACAATCGCTGGTACGGCTGATTAGCTGTCCTAAGTAAAGTATCTTCGAAAGCAAATTTAAGTAGGCCCATCCTATTACTCTGCTCAAGCCATCCTGTTACGCTACGCCCATCACCCCACTGGGAATCATCGATACGGCAGGCTAGCCTATCTTCAAAGAAGCATCTTCAAGGGCGAATGGAAGGACAATCAACTCTGTAGTTCTGTTCAGGACTACGCGACAAGTCATCGGAGACCGGACAACTACGAAGAAGAGAACAACAGTAGAAGACTTGTTGGAACCTTTTTGGACAATCAGAGCCTTACAAAGGTGCCGCCAGAAGGCCCAACTCCCTTGCCAGGGCGGTCCTGTCCACCGAGAGAGATACATGGCGAACCAGGCATTTCACGTAAATACATTCATGATTTCTTACTCAAAGAGGGCAGCCGTTCGTCTGCCAAGTACGTAGTTAATGTAGGTGAGAGTCGTTTTTGAATGTATCAAGGTTAAGTGTCTCTGTCCCTCTCTTTCTTCCTCTTCCTCTCTTCTTTAACAAGCCATGTTGTTGTCATTCCACTAGGGACCTGTTTTCTCCCGTCAATAACCGGTGCAGAGTGTGTATGTTTATCCTGTGTTCCCATTTAATTAGCTAGTAAATCAATAATTAAACCAATTTGTGTAGTACTGAATCATAAGTAAGGCTCTTGTTTTTGCAGATGCAAGGAGGTTACGACCGTCAGAATGATGATATGATACGAGGTTATGATTGATAAGTTGACTGTTTATAGATGTGATAGGTAAAGACCTTTTAGAGTTTAATTTGAGAGATGGTAACTCTTTAAAGAACTGCTCTCGTGGTGCCCCAGATCCTAATGAGTTAATTGTTACATGATTAATTGAATCGGGTAACAATTAAACACAGTTAGTTGATTAGATAAATAACAGTCCTCAGATTAATGTTAAAGTCACGTCATACGACACAAGTCTAGGGCTGTGGCGGTCTCAGAATTTCGTCAGCCGGTGATTGTCAAGCAAATAACTGACGGTCTCACGGTAATTGACTGGTAATTAACATAAACACATTTAGCACCTCATGGCTTCCGCACATAACCTACAAGCCACTGATGCAGATCTTTGGAACATCTACATTTAAAAAAGTCTAATAACTCCATGTAATATACAGTTGAAGTTGGAAGTTTACATACACTGTATGTAATGGAGTCATTAAAACTTGTTTTTCAACCACTCCACAGATTTCTTGTTAACAAACTATAGTTTTGGCAAGTCGGTTAGGACATCTACTTTGTGCATGACACAAGTAATTTTTCCAACAATTGTTTACAGACAGATTATTTCACTTATAATTCACTGTATCACAATTCCAGTGGGTCAGAAGTTTACATACACTAAGTTGACTGTGCCTTTAAACAGCTCGGAAAATTTCAGAAAATGATGTCATGGCTTTAGAAGCTTCTGATAGGCTAATTGACATCATTTCAGTCAATTGGAGGTGCACCTGTGGATGTATTTCAAGGCCTACCTTCAAACTCAGTGCCTCTTTGCTTGACATCATGGGAAAATCAAAAGAAATCAGCCAAGACCTCAGAAAAATAATTGTAGACCTCCACAAGTCTGGTTCATCCTTGGGAGCAATTTCCAAACGCCTGAAGGTACCACGTTCCTCTGTACAAACAATAGTACGCAAGTATAAACACCATGGGACCACACAGCCGTCATACCGCTCAGGAAGGAGACGCGTTCTGTCTCCTAGAGATGAACGTACTTTGGTGCGAAAAGTGCAAAACAATCCCAGAACAACAGCAAAGGACCTTGTGAAGATGCTGGAGGAAACAGGTACAAAAGTATCGATATCCACAGTAAAACGAGTCCTATATCGACATAACCTGAAAGGCTGCTCAGCAAGGAAGAAGCCACTGCTCCAAAACCGCCATAGAAAAGCCAGACTACGATTTGCAACTGCACATGGGGACAAAGATAGTACTTTTGGAGAAATGTCCTCTGGTCTGATGAAACAAAAATAGAACTGTTTGACCATAATGACCATTGTTATGTTTGGAGGAAAAAGGGGGTCTCTTGCAAGCTGAAGAACACATTTTACATTTACATTTTAGTCATTTAGCAGACGCTCTTATCCAGAGCGACTTACAGTTAGTGAGTGCATACATTTTCATACTTGCCCCCCATGGGAAACGAACCCACAATCCTGGTGTTGCAAGCACCATGCTCTACCAACTGAGCTACAGAGGAATACCATCCCAACTGTGAAGCACTAGGGTGGCAGCATCATGCTGTGGGGGTGCTTTGCTGCAGGATGGACTGGTGCACTTCACAAAATAGATTGCATCATGAGGAAGGAAAATTATGTGGATATATTGAAGCAACATCTCAAGACATCAGTCAGGAAGTTAAAGCTTGGTCGCAAATGGGTCTTCCAAATGCACAATGACCCCAAGCATACTTCCAAAGTTGTGGCAAAATGGCTTAAGGACAACAAATTCAAGGTATTGGAGTGGCCATCACAAAGCCCTGACCTCAATCCTATAGAACATTTGTGGGCAGAACTGAAAAGGCGTGTGCGAGCAAGGAGGCCTACAAACCTGACTCAGTTACACCAGCTCTGTCATGAGGAATGGGCCAAAATTCACCCAACTTATTGTGGGAAGCTTGTGGAAGGCTACCCGAAATGTTTGACCGAAGTTAAACAATTTAAAGGCAATGCTACCAAATACTAATTGAGTGTATGTAAACTTCTGACCCGCTGGGAATGTGATGAAAGAAATAAAAGCTGAAATAAATAATTCTCTCTACTATTATTCTGACATTTCACATTCTTAAAATAAAGTGGTGATCCTAACTGACCTAAGACAGGGAATTTTTACTAGGATTAAATGTCAGGAATTGTGAAAAACTGAGTTTAAATGTTTTTGGCTAAGGTGTATGTAAACTTCCGACTTCAATTCATTATTTATTTTAGACAAGTCTAAAGAAACATGATACGAAGAAAATGTAGTCTATTTCAGAATAACAGAATAGCATACTCTGAAATGTCCTTATGTTAGGTCCTGATCTGGCTATGCCATATGGCTGTGGGCTACACTAGTTCATTTAGCAGACAAGATTTGCTTAGAATTCCGTGGCATTATTTCATGTTATTTTATAGTATGAAGAATACAATTTAACAAAGCTGAATAAAATAGAAAGGATATTTTCTCCAAACGATTTGAGGGAGTGCGCACATGCGGCTATTCTGTCTGATGATAATTTGAAAAAATTCGCTTGAAAGGCATGAGCTCTGCTTTGTTTGTTGAGCAGGCTGTACACACTTCATCAGTCTCTCATTCACAATTTGACAAGCACTTCATAATGCCTCGAAATACAGGGCGGCATCCCCTTTGTGTGTCCGTAATGCACCCTAAAAAAATCCATGCCTTTTGCGGCCAGTGGCCGTTGTGCCCTTGGGCTAAATATAATAATTATAATTCCCTTCTCCCTGAGTGCTGCGTGCTCCGAAGCACCTCTCACTCACATGGCTCTCCATCACATAATCAGGTCTTTTTCACAGGCTACAAGTGAAGACAGACACATCGGGGACGCAACTTCGAGCGTCTTTATCTAATTTCGAGGTGCATATTGAAGATATTGGAAGAACTGTCCACATTTACTTTTCGTCAGCCAACAGGATGAGTAGGCCTAACAAACAGCAAAAGCACTAGCTTATGTCAATCTACTATCCCCCATAGTACAATAGTTGACCTGTGCGAGAAATAAATATTCCAAACATACTGTAGTCCGGACAGTTGTGGGATGTGATGTGATAGATCCCAAATTAATACACCCACTAGCATCAAAAAACCTTTTTTACGCAACGAGGCTGCCGCAACAGATCAGAACGTTTAGCTTAAAATGTTGATAAACTATTATGCTATTTCTTCACATTATTAGCGCAGCAATACGCACAATGCAGTAGGCTATAAGCGCAAATGTTCCAACACTATAATAAAAAATGACCGCAAATGCAATTATGCATGCACTGCTTTTATTATAAAGGTGCATTTTACCCCCTTTTTCTCCCCAATTTCTTGGTATCCAATTGGTAGTAGTTAAAGTCCTTGTCCCATCGCTGTAACCCCCGTATGGACACGGGAGAGGCAAAGGTCGAGAGTCCTCCGAAACACAACCCAACCGAGCCGCACTGCTTCTTGACACAGTGCCCGCTTAACCCGGAAGCCAGCCGCACCAATGTGTCGGAGGAAACACCGTACACCTGGCGACTGAGTCAGTGTCGGAGGAAACACCGTACACCTGGCGACCGAGTCAGCGTGCACTGCGCCAGGCCCGCCACAGGGGTCACTATAGCACGATTGGACAAAGACATCCGTGCCGGCCAAACCCTCCCCTACACTGGACCATTTGTGCGCCTCCCCATGGGTTTCCCGGGCGCGGCCGGCTATGACAGAGCCTGGACTCGAACCAGGCACAGCTAGCACTGCAGTGCCTTAGACCACTGCGCCACTCGGGAGGCCCAATAAAGGTGCATTTTTATGGTGAAAATTATCTTCCCCAAACTTGAAACTCACGTGCTGCTTATGAATGCCAGTTAGGCTCAACACCCCTTGTAAAGCGGATTAATGTGCTTAATTTTAAGAAATGTTTTGGCCACTTTAGTTGTGATACAAAAAAGTATTTGATCTCCTGCTGATTTTGTACGTTTGCCCACTGACAAAGACATGATCAGTCTATAATTTTTATGGTAGGTTTATTTGAACAGTGAGAGACAGTTGGCCACCAGGTTTGCACACATCTCAGGAGGGATTTTGTCCCACTCCTCTTTGCAGATCTTCTCCAAGTCATTAAGGTTTCGAGCCTGACGTTTGGCAACTCGAACCTTCAGCTCCCTCCACAGATTTTCTATGGGATTAAGGTCTGGAGACTGCCTAGGCCACTCCAGGACCTTAATGTGCCTCTTCTTGAGCCACTCCTTTGTTACCTTGGCCGTGTGTTTTGGGTCATTGTCATGCTGGAATACCCATCCATGACCCATTTTCAATGCCCTGGCTGAGGGAAGGAGGTTCTCACCCAAGATTTGACGGTACATGGCCCTGTCCATCGTCCCTTTGATGTGGTGAAGTTGTTTCCACCTCCATGTTTGACGGTGGGGATGGTGTTCTTGGGGTCATAGGCAGCATTCCTCCTCCTCCAAACACGGCGAGTTGAGTTGATGCCAAAGAGCTCCATTTTGGTCTCATCTGACCACACCACTTTCACCCAGTTCTCCTCTGAATCATTCAGATGTTGTTGGCAAACTTCAGACGGGCATGTATATGTGCTTTCTTGAGCAGGGGGACCTTGCAGGCGCTGCAGGATTTCAGTCCTTCACGGCGTAGTCTGTTACCAATTGTTTTCTTGGTGACTATGGTCTCAGCTGCCTTGAGATCATTGACAAGATCCTCCCGTGTAGTTCTGGGCTGATTCCTCACCGTTCTCATGATCATTGCAACTCCACGAGGTGAGATCTTGCATGGAGCCCCATGCCGAGGGAGATTGACAGTCCTTTTGTGTTTCTTCCATTTGCGAATAATCGCACCAACTGTTGTCACCTTCTCACCAAACTGCTTGGCGATGGTCTTGTAGCCCATTCCAGCCTTGCGTTTGAGCCAATCAGTTGTGTTGTGACAAGGTAGGGGGGTATACAGAAGATAGCCCTATTTGGTAAAAGACCAAGTCCATATTATGGCAAGAACAGCTCAAATAAGCAAAGAGCAATGACAGTCCATCATTACTTTAAGACATGAAGGTCAGTCAATACGGAACATTTCAAGAACTTTGAACGTTTCTTCAAGTGCAGTCGCAAAAACCATCAAGTGCTATGATGAAACTGGCTCTCATGAGGACCGCCACAGGAATGGAAGACCCAGAGTTACCTCTGCTGCAGAGGATAAGTTCATTAGAGTTACCAGCCTCAGAAATTGCAGCCCAAATAAATGCTTCACAGAGTTCAAGTCACAGACACATCTCAACATCAACTGTTCAGAGGGGACTGTGTGAATCAGGCCTTCATGGTCGAATTGCTGCAAAGAAACCACTACTAAAGGACACCAATAAGAAGAAGAGACCTGTTTGGGCCAAGAAACACGAGCAATAGACATTAGACTGGTGGAAATGTGTCCTTTGGTCTGGAGTCCAAACTGGAGATTTTTGGTTCCAATCGCCATGTCTTTGTGAGACACAGTGTGGGTGAATGGATGATTTCTGCATGTGTAGTTCCTACCGTGAAGCATGGAGGAGGAGGTTTTATGGTGCTTTGCTGGTGACACTGTCTGTGATTTATCTGGTTTGGGCTTAGTGGGACTATCATTTGTTTTTCAACAGGACAATGACCCAACACACCTCCAGGCTGTGTAAGGGCTATTTTACCAAGAAGGAGTGTGATGGAGTGTTGCATCAGATGACCTGGCCTCCACAATCCCCTAACCTCAACCCAATTGAGATGGTTTGGGATGAGTCGGACCGCAGAGTGAAGGAAAGAATATGTGGGAACTCCTTCAAGATTCTTGGAAAAGCATTCCAGGTGAAGCTAGTTGAGAGAATGCCAAGAGCGTGCAAAGCTGTCATCAAAGCAAAGGGTGGCTATTTGAAGAATCTCAAATATAAAATATATTTTGATTTGTTTAACACTTTTTTGGTTACTACATGATGATGTGTTATTTCATAGTTTTGATGTCTTCACTATTATTCTACAATGTAGAAAATAGTAAAAATAAAGAAAATTGACCATTATCATGCACCCGTCTCGAAACAGGGGCAGGGGGAAAAATACATGTCATCTATGCACTTAAATAGTGCATGGAGGATGCTTTTCCCGTAGTTCATTTTCATGCCAGCCAGGTAGCAATGTGCTTAATATTAGGAAAGTTGAGAAATAAATATAGTAGGCCTAGCCTATAGAAAGCTGATGGGATCCTCCTCTTTTTAATAGAGGCCATCATCACTCTGTTTTCTCACGCAATTACATAGCCTATAGAAATGTTGCACAACATGAGCTCATGGGCTCTCATGAAGTGTTTGATTAGATTTTCGATTACATTTGCATTGATGTCAGAGTGATTAGAGGGACAATAGAGTGCTGAGTACCAGGCAGTTAGCAAGTTTGGTAGACTACTAATGACCATCAGCAGCATCAGAGCTTGGAGAAGCCTAATTACCGTGACTAAACGGTCACATGGAATTTGACTGCCTTCATGACTCATGACCGCCGGTGTGGCGGTAATATGGTCACCGCAACAGCCCTAATCACGTCATCTATGCATTTCTTTATGAATCCGGTGACTGAGTCGGAGTAGTCATTGACATTATCTCCAGAGGCAACCCGGAACATATTCAAGTCCACGTGATCAAAACAATCTTGGAGCGTGAATTCTGATTGGTCGGACCAACGCTGTACAGACCTGATCACCGGAACTTCCCTCAAGTCTTTTTTTGTAGGCGGGGAGAAGCAAGATGGAGTCATGGTCGATTTTTCCGAAAGAAGGACGGGAGAGGGCCTTATACCTGTGTCGAAAAGGCATGTAGCAGTGGTCAAGAGTAGAACTCCCGTGAGTTAGATAGTCGAAGTGTTGGTAATAATTTGGGAGCAACAATGAACGCTGCCTCCGGGAACGCAGTCTCCAGTTTGTTCAGGGTCCAATGAAGATCTTTGAGTGCCTTTTTGGTGTTGGCTTGGGGTGAGATGTACACAGCCATGGCGATAATCCCGGTGAACTCTCTCAGAAGGTAAAAAGGACGCAGAAACTCTTAAATTCCTGTAAATTTCCCCGTCACACCATGTGCTGTTGGTTATAAAGCAGAGCCCACCACCCTTGCTCTTGCCAGAGAGAGCCCACTTCCTATCTGCTCAAAAAACTTGTAAAACCTGCTGGTAATATACACTGCTCAAAAAAATAAAGGGAACACTAAAATAACACATCCTAGATCTGAATGAATTAAATAATCTTATTAAATATTTTTTTCTTTACATAGTTGAATGTGCTGACAACAAAATCACACAAAAACGATCAATGGAAATCAAATTTATCAACCCATGGAGGTCTGGATTTGGAGTCACCCACAAAATTAAAGTGGAAAACCACACTACAGGCTGATCCAACTTTGATGTAATGTCCTTAAAACAAATCAAAATGAGGCTCGGTAGTGTGTGTGGCCTCCACGTGCCTGTATGACCTCCCTACAACGCCTGGGCATGCTCCTGATGAGGTGGCGGATGGTCTCCTGAGGGATCTCCTCCCAGACCTGGACTAAAGCATCCGCCAACTCCTGGACAGTCTGTGGTGCAACGTGGCGTTGGTGGATGGAGCGAGACATGATGTCCCAGATGTGCTCAATTGGATTCAGGTCTGGAGAACGGGCGGCCCAGTCCATAGCATCAATGCCTTCCTCTTGCAGGAACTGCTGACACACTCCAGCCACATGAGGTCTAGCATTGTCTTGCATTAGGAGGAACCCAGGGCCAACCGCACCAGCATATGGTCTCACAAGGGGTCTGAGGATCTCATCTCGGTACCTAATGGCAGTCAGGCTACCTCTGGCGAGCACATGGAAGGCTGTGCGGCCCCCCAAAGAAATGCCACCCAACACCATGACTGACCCACCGCCAAACCGGTCATGCTGGAGGATGTTGCAGGCAGCAGAACGTTCTCCACGGCGTCTCCAGACTCTGTCACGTCTGTCACATGTGCTCAGTGTGAACCTGCTTTCATCTGTGAAGAGCACAGGGCGCCAGTGGTGAATTTGCCAATCTTGGTGTTCTCTGGCAAATGCCAAACGTCCTGCACAGTGTTGGGCTGTAAGCACAACCCCCACCTGTGGACGTCGGGCCCTCATACCACCCTCATGGAGTCTGTTTCTGACCGTTTGAGCAGACACATGCACATTTGTGGCCTGCTGGAGGTAATTTTGCAGGGCTCTGGCAGTGCTCCTCCTGCTCCTCCTTGCACAAAGGCGGAGGTAGCAGTCCTGCTGCTGGGTTGTTGCCCTCCTACGGCCTCCTCCACGTCTCCTGATGTACTGGCCTGTCTCCTGGTAGCGCCTCCATGCTCTGGACACTACGCTGACAGACACAGCAAACCTTCTTGCCACAGCTTGCATTGATGTGCCATCCTGGATGAGCTGCACTACCTGAGCCACTTGTGTGGGTTGTAGACTCCGTCTCATGCTACCACTAGAGTGAAAGCACCGCCAGCATTCAAAAGTGACCAAAACATCAGCCAGGAAGCATAGGAACTGAGAAGTGGTCTGTGGTCACCACCTGCAAAACCAGTCCTTTATTGGGGGGTGTCTTGCTAATTGCCTATAATTTCCACCTGTTGTCTATTCCATTTGCACAACAGCATGTGAAATGTATTGTCAATCAGTGTTGCTTCCTAAGTGGACAGTTTGATTTCACAGAAGTGTGATTGACTTGGAGTTACATTGTGTTGTTTAAGTGTTCCTTTATTTTTTTGAGCAGTGTATAATCCGTCTGGATGTAGGAGGAAAGCCAAGTCTCAGAAAATTTTGCAGGATCTGATGTCCCTCTGGAAGGAGATCCTCACTCTGAGTTCGTCAAATTTGTTCATTAATGATTGAACATTGGCCAGTAGTATGCTGGGTAATGGAGGACAGTAGTATGCTGGGTAATGGAGGAAAGTAGTATGCTGGGTAATGGAGGACAGTAGTATGCTGGGTAATGGAGGACAGTAGTATGCTGGGTAATGGAGGACAGTAGTATGCTCGGTGTCTTAATCTCACTAAGACCCTGCCACATCTGCCTCTCCGTCGGCGTCTTTGCTTCCTACTCTCAAGTAGGACTCCCAAGCAGCTCGGCTCCTCGCCGAAGAAGCTAGTCCATTGTTCTGCTGTCTCAGGGAATTCGGGGAGGTTGGGTGGATGGTGAGTACCCAGTGATTCGTATTCCAAAATTTCTACCCAGGTGTGTGTAGTAATGCATGAAACAAACTGATTAAGAAAATTAGAGAAAAACACTAAAAATATATTTAAAAATAATGTTTTACCGGAGCTCGAGGCGAGGCGCCCTCTGTCGGCGCCATCTTAGCCAGCTTGCTTAGGGGATTCTTCTCCAGGTTCATCTCTTTAACGGCTCTTTTCTGGATTTTGATAATTAGCGGGTATCTGCCTAATTCTGCTCTGCGCGCATTATTTGGTGTTTTACGTTGTACACTGAGGATATTTTTGCTGAATTCTGCATGCAGTCTCAATTTGGTATTTGTCCCCCCTATTTGTGAATTATTGGTTGGTGAGCGGATCCCAAACCTCACAACCATAAAGGGCAATGGGTTCTATAACTGATTCAAGTATTTTTAGCCAGATCCTAATTGGTATGTCAAATTTTATGTTCCTTTTGATGGCATAGAAGGCCCTTCTTGCATTCTCTCTCTCTCTCTCTCTCTCTCTCTCTCTCTCTCTCTCTCTCTCTCTCTCTCCTCTCTCTCTCTCTCTCTCTCTCTCTCTCTCTCTCTCTCTCTCTCTCTCTCTCTCTCTCTCTCTCTCTCTCTCTCTCTGTCTCTCCTCTCTCTCTCTCTCTCTCTCTCTCTCTCTCTCTCTCTCTCCTCCTGTCTCTCTTTCTCTTTCATCTATCCCTGGCTCCCTCTGACCCCTCTGATCCTTCCGCTCTCTCTTTCTCTCCAGAGGGACAAACTCTCTCTGACTGTGCATAAAAATGCCATCAACACTATCTTATCCTCAACTGGAGCAATGTTGCATAATTTAAAGCCACCATGCAGTCTTGGTCATTTTATTTTTAAATTATCACTGTATGTCTAATAAATCACTGTGTGTGTTTAATGAAAAAAATGACAACATATCTTTTTTATCATTTATTTCCCTGAGCCTCCTTTGGCCCTCGATTTTGTGGGCATTAGGAAGCAAATGTGAAGTTACACTACATTACCAAAAGTATGTGGACACCTGCTCATCGAACATCTCATTCCAAAATCTTGGGCATTAATATGGACTTGGTCCCCCCTTTGCTGCTATAACAGCATCCACTCTTCTGGGAGGGCTTTCCACTAGATGTTGGAACATTGCTGCAGGGACTTGCTTCCATTCAGCCACGAGCATTAGTGAGGTCGGGCACTGATGTTGGGCGATTAGGCCTGTGTTGCAGTCGGCGTTCCAATTCATCCCAAAGGTGTTCGATGGGATTGAGGTCAGGGCTCTGTGAAGGCCAGTCAAGTTCTTCCACACCGATCTCGACAAACCATTTTTGTGTGGACCTCGCTTTGTGCATGGGGTTGGTCTAGAGCCCACCCCCTTACCCAGATGAACAGTCATTGGTCTACTATAATCAGATCACATTGTGACATCATCATGTGGGCCAAAAGTTCCATCCCACCTGAACAGGCTGAAATTCCAGGCATTTCTTCAAACATCTCTTACACAAAAAGGCATTAGAATCATTTTCACAATTTCAGAGTGTTATTTCGACCTCATAGTGTGGAAATGTCATTAAAAAAACACGTTTTAAACTGCACTGCCCCTTTAAGGTTAATTGTAATACCAGGAAAATAAGGACTCCCTGTCACCTGTATCTATCCTCACACTAACCATACTGCATGTAACACACTGAACACACACACGTGCAGGGACACAGGCACTCTCACACACACAGACACACACACACAGCCGGCACACAGGCACGCACACACACAGACACACACAGACACACAAACAATGTGGTTGCATAAGTATGTTTTTGGCTGGGACACACTGCCTGCCTGGGGGATGCTATCGATGCTGCCGGTTGGGTTGAAAATGTTGTGTGTGTGTTTAGTGAGCACAGGACAGGGAACAGTGACCCCACGGCACTAGACAACCGCAAGCACGCCACCAGATGACCAGAGTCAGAGCACCCACACACACACAACCTTTTCAACCCAACCGGGATGCATCGATAGCAGCCCTCAGGCAGGCAGTGTGTGTGTGTGGGTGTGGGTGCAAGACAGAGACAGAGAACCAAGAGCAGGAACCCTTCATCAAATAAATTGGAAATACAGACATTGTCATCCTACAAGAAACATGGTATAGAGGAGACGGACCCACTGGTTGCCCTCTAGGTTACAGAGAGCTGGTAGTCCCATCCACCAAACTACCAGGTGTGAAACAGGGAAGGGACTCAGGAGGTATGCTAATTTAGTATAGAGCAGACCTAACACACTCTATTAAATTAATCAAAACAGGAACATTTTACATCTGGCTGGAAATTAATAAGGAAAGTATCTCAAGTGTGCTACCTATATCCCCCCAATATAATCCCCATACTTTAATGATGACAGCTTCTCTATCCTAGAGGGGGAGATCAACCATTTCCAGGCCCAGGGACATGTACTAGACTGTGGTGACCTAAATGCCAGAATTGGACAAGAACGTGACACACTCAGCACACAGGGGGACAAACAGGGAAACAAAATTTGAGGTTACACCAACAGAAAAAACACTCTAATCTGTGAGGTGTAAGGCTAGTTGAGAGCTCCATGAACACAGTTATGCCTAACATTTTTAGAAGCTTTAGACCAGAACCTTGATACTGTTTGACATCTAAGTTTGAACATTACATTTTTACATTTTAGTCATTTATCCAGAGTGACTTACAGTTAGTGAGTGCATAAATTTTTTTCATACTGGCCCCCCGTGGGAAACAAACCCACAACCCTGGCGTTGCAAGCGCCATGCTCTACCAACTGAGCTACAGGGGACCAGTGGGCTGTCATGAAGATTAGGCTGGTTGATCCTGCCAGTAGCATAAGCTTGTCTAAAAGATTAAGCCATGCAAGTCTAAGTACACTCGGCTGTTACAGTGAAACTGCGAACGGCTCATTAAATAAAATAAATTATTCATTTTAATTCTGAAGAGTCAGCTTTTTAAACCAACATGGCTCAGTTTAAATTGTTTTTACATTGTAGACACAACTATGACAAAACAACCAACAAAAACGGGTCACAACTCCTGCAGTGCTGTCACACGCTGGGTCTGTACATAGTCAATGGTAGGCTTCAAGTGGACTCTTATGGTAGGTACACCTTCAGCTCATCCCTTGGCAGTAGTACAGTAGATTACTTTATCACTGACCTCAACCCAGAGTCTCTCAGAGCATTCACAGTCAGCCCACTGACACCCCTATTAGATCACAGCAAAATCAAAGTCTACACGAACAGAGCAATACTCAATCATGAGGCATCAAAGCCAAAGGAACAGCATTATATTAAGAAATGCTATAGATGGAAGGAAAGTAGTGTAGGCAACAACAAATAGAATCCCTTTTAGACTTCATGGACAAACATTTCACTGTAATAGTGAAGGTGTAAACTTGGCAGTAGAAAGCCTAAACAGTATATTTGACCTTTCAGCTTCCCTATCAAATGTAAAAATGTCAAGCAGACAACCTAAGAAAATTAACTAAATGGTTTGATGAAGAAGCAAAAACCTAAGAAAGAAATTGAGAAACCTATCCAACCAAAAACATAGAGACCCAGAAAACCTGAGTTTACGCCTTCACTATGGTGAATCGCTAAAACAATATAGAAATACACTACGGAAAAAGAAGGAACACCAAGTCAGCAAACCGCTCAATGTAATTGAGGAATCCATAGAATCTAACCACTTCTGGGAAAATTGGAACAGACTGAACAAACAACAACATGAAGAGTTATCTATCCAAAATGGAGATGCATGGATAAACCACTTCACCAATAGTTTTGGCTCTATAACAAAGAACAAACAGCAAAAACATATACATGATCAATTACAAATCTTAGAATCAGCTATTAAAGACTACCAGAACCCACTGGATTCTCCAATTACATTGAGAGAACTACAGGACAAAATACAAACCATCCAACCCAAATAGGCCTGTGGTGTTGATGGTATCCTAAATGAAATGATAAAATATACAGACCACAAATTCCAATTGGCTTTACTTACATTTTTTAACATCATCCTCAGTTCTGGCATCTTCCCCAATATTTGGAACCAATGACTGATCACCCCAATCCACAAAAGTGTAGACCAATTTTACCCTAATAACTACCGCGGGACATGCGTCAACAGCAACCTTGGGAAAATCCTGCATTATCATTTACAGCAGACTTGTACATTTCCTCAGAGAAAACAATGTACTGAGCAAATGTCAAATTGACTTTTTACCAAATTACCATACAACAGACCACGTATTCACCCTACACACCCTAATTGACAAAGAAACAAAACAAAACGAAGCAAAGTTTTCCCATTCTTGGTTGATTTCAAAAAAGCTTTTGACTCTATTTGGCATGAGGGTCTGCTATACAAATTGATGGAAAGTGTTGTTGGGGGGAAAACATACAACATTATAAAATCCATGTACGCAAAAAACAAGTGTGCGGTTAAGATTGGCAAAAAACACACATTTCCTTCCACAGGGCCATGGGGTGAGACAGGGATGCAGCTTGAGCCCAATCCTTTTCAAAACAAATGCAGTTTCAAATCAAATCAAAATCAAATCAAATTGTATTTGTCACATGCACTGAATACAACAGGTGTAGACCATACAGTGAAATGCTTACATACCAGCCCTTAACCAACAATGTAGTTTTAAGAAGAAGTGTTATGAAAGTATTTACTAAAATTAACTGAAGTAAAAAAATTGATAAGTAAAAAAGTAAAAATTAAAGAGCAACAATAAAATAACAGTAATGAGGCTATATACAGGGGGTACCGGTACAGAGTCAATGTGCGGGGAACCAGGTTAGTCGAGGTAATTGAGGTAATATGTACATGTAGGTAGAGGTAACGTGATTATGCACAGATAGTAAACAGAGGGGGGGGGGGTTCAATGCAAATAGTCCAGGTTGCCATTTGATTAGCTGTTCAGGAGTCTTATGGCTTGGGGGTAGAAGCTGTTAAGAACCATTTTGGACCTAGACTTGGCGCTCCGGTACCGCTTGCCATGCGGTGGCAGAGAGAACAGTCTATGAATAGGGTCGCTGGAGTCTTTGGGAATTTTTAGGGCCTTCCTCTGTCACCGCCTGGTATAGAGGTGCTGGATGGCAGGAAGCTTGGCCCCAGTGATGTACTGGGCCATACGCACTACCCTATGTAGTGCCTTGTGGTCGGAGGCCGAGCAGTTGCCATACCAGGCAGCGTTGCAACCAGTCAGGATGCTCTCAATGGTGCAGCTGTATAACTTTTTGAGGATCTGAGGACCCATGCCACATTTTTCAGTCTCCTGAGGGGGAATAGGTGTTCTCATGCCCTCTTCAAGACTGTCTTGGTGTGTTTGGACCGTGATAGTTTGTTGGTGATGTGGACACCAAGGAGAGCTCTCAACCTGCTCCACTACAGCCCGGTCGATGAGAATGGGGGCGTGCTCTGCCCTCCATTTCCTGTAGTCCACTATCATCTCCTTTGTCTTGATCACGTTGATGGAGAGGTTGTTATCCTGGCACCACACTGTCAGGTCTCTGACCTCCTCCCTATAAGCTGTCTCATCGTTGTCGGCAAACCTAATGATGGTGTTGGAGTCGTGCTTGGCCATGTATTCATTGGTGAACAGGGAGTACATGAGGGGACTGAGCACACACCCCTTTGGGGCCTCCGTGTTCAGGATCAGTGTGGCAGATGTGTTGTTACCTACCCTTACCACCTGGGGGCGGCCCGTCAGGAAGTCCAGGATCCCGTTGCAGAGGAAGGTGTTTAGTCCCAGGGTCCTTAGCTTAGTGATGAGCTTTGAGGGCACTATGGTGTTGAACGCTGAGCTGTCGTCAATGAATAGCATTCTCACGTATGTGTTCCTTTTGTCCAGGTGGGAAAGGGCTGTGTGGAGTGCAACAGAGATTGCGTCATCTGTGGATCTGTTGTGGCGGTATACAAATTGGAGTGGGTCTAGGGTTTCTGGAATAATAGTGTTGTTGTGAGCCATAACCTGCTTTTCAAAGCACTTCATGGCTACAGACATGAGTGCTACAGGTCAGTAGTCATTTAGGCAGGTTACCTTGGTGTTCTAGGGCACAGGGACTATTGTGGTCTGCTTGAAACATGTTGGTATTACAGACTCAGTCAGGGACAGGTTGATCAGCGCATGCTTGGAGTACACGTCCTAGTAATCCGTCTGGCCCTGCAGCCTTGTGAATGTTGATCTGTTTAAAGGTCTTACTAACATTGGCTACGGAGAGCGTGATCACACAGTCATCCAGAACAGCTGGTGCGCTCATGCATGCTTCAGCGTTGCTTGCCTCGAAGCACGCATAGAAGTCATTTAGCTCGTCTGGTAGGCTCGTGTCACTGGGCAGTTCGTGGCTGTGCTTCCCTTTGTAGTCCGTAATAGTTTGCCAGCCCTGCCACATCCGATGAGCATCGGAGCTGGTGTAGTAGGATTCAATCTTAGTCCTGTATTGACGCTTTGCCTGTTTGATGGTTCGTCGGAGGGCATAGTGGGATTTCTTATAAGCGTCCGGGTTAGAGTCCCTCTCCTTAAAAGCGGCAGATCTACCCTTTAGCTCAGTGCGGATGTTGCCTGTAATCCATGGCTTCTGGTTGGGGAATGTACGTACGGTCACTGTGGGGACGACGTCATCAATGCACTTATTGATGAAGCCAGTGACTGATGTGGTGTACTCCTCAATGCCATCGGAAGAATCCCGGAACTTATTCCAGTCTGTGCTAGCAAAACAGTCCTGTAGCTTAGCATCTGCGTCATATGACCACTTCCGTATTGAGCGAGTCACTGGTACTTCCTGCTTTAGTTTTTGCTAGTAAGCAGGAATCAGGAGGATAGAGTTATGGTCAGATTTGCCAAATGGAGGGCGAGGGAGAGCTTTGTACGCGTCTCTGTGTGTGGAGTAAAGGTGGTCTAGAGTTTTGTTTTCGTCTGGATGCACATGTAACATGCTGGTAGAAATTAGGTAAAACGGATTTAAGTTTCCCTGCATTAAAGTCCCCGGCCATTAGGAGCGCCACCCCTGAATAAGCATTTTCTTGTTTGCTTATGGCCTTATACAGCTCGTTGAGTGCGGTCTTAGTGCCAGTATCGGTTTGTGGTGGTAAATAGACAGCTATGAAAAATATAGATGAAAACTCTCTTGGTAAATAGTGTGGTCTACAGCTTATCATGAGATACTCGAGACTACAAATAACGCGAAAAAACACACACAATAGCACAATTGGTTAGGAGCCCGTAAAACAGCAGCCACCTCCTCTGGCGCCATGATCCTGGCGAGGGCACTAGAACAGTCTGCAGCACCTGGCCTCACCCTACAAGAATCGAAAGTCAAATGTCTACTGTTTTCTGATGATCTGGTGCTTCTGTTCCCAACCAAGGAGGGCCTACAGCAGCATCTAGATCTTCTGCAGATTCTGTCAGACCTGGGCCCTGACAGTAAATCTCAGTAAGACAAAAATAATGGTGTTCCAAAAAAGATCCAGTTGCCAGGACCACAAATACAAATTCCATCTAGACACCGCTGCTCTACAGCACACAAAAAGCTATAAATACCGCGGCCTAAATATCAGCACCACAGGTAACTTCCACAAAGCTGTGAACAGTCTGAGAGACAAGGCAAGAAGGGCCTTCTACGCCATCAAAAGGAACATAGAATTCGACATCCCAATTAAGTTCTGGCTAAAAATACTTGAATCAGTTATAGAACCCATTGCCCTTTATGGATGTGAGGTCTGGGGTCTGCTCACCAACCAAAAATTCACAAAAACATCCTATGTGTACAACGTAAAACACCAAATAATGCATGCAGAGCAGAATTAGGACTATCAAAATCCAGAAAAGAGCTGTTAAATTCTACAACCACCTAAAAGGAAACAATTCCCAAACCTTCCATAACAAAACCATTACCTACAGAGAGATTAACCTATAGAGTCCCCTAAGTAAGCTGGTCCTGGGGCTCTCTTCACAAACACAAACAGACCCCACAGAGCCCCAAGACAGCAACACAATTAGACCCAACCAAATCATGAGAAACCAAAAAGAGAATTACTTGACACATTGGAAAGAATTAACCCCAAAAATAGAGCAAACTGGAACGCTATTTGGCCCTAAACAAAGAGTACATAGTGGCAGAATACCTGACCACTGTGACTGACCCAAAATTAAGGAAAGCTTTGACTATGTACATACTCAGTGAGCATAGCTATTGAGAGAGGCCGCTTAGGCAGACCTGGCTCTCAAGAGAAGACGGGCTATGTGCACACTGCCCACAAAATGAAGTGGAAACTGAGCTGCACTTCCTAACCTTCTGCCAAATGTATGACCATTTAAAAACATTTTCCCTCAGATTACACAGACCCACAAATAATTAGAAAACAAATCCAATTTTAATAAACTCCCATATCTATTAAGTGAAATATCACAGCAAGATGTGTGACCTGTTGCCACAAGAAAAGGGCAACCGGTGAAGAACAAACACAACCCATATTTATGTTTATTTATTTTCCCTTTTGTACTTTAACTATTTGCACATCATTACAACACTGTACATATCCATAATGTGACATTTGAAATGTCTCTATTCCTTTGAAACTTTTGTGAGTGTAATGTTTACTGTTCATTTTTGATTGTTTATTTCACTTTTGTTTATTATCTATTTCACTTTCTTTGGCAATGTAAACATATGTTTCCCATGAGCCCTTTGAATATTATTGAATTTATTTGAGAGAGAGAGAGAGAGAGAGAGAGAGAGAGAGAGAGAGAGAGAGAGAGAGAGAGAGAGAGACTAATGTCCCTCTGTCTCAGTGTCATTAAAACACCTAAAACACTTCATGTGTTAAATTGTTGGTCATTTGCGTAGATCTAACAAACCTTACTGGCTCGGTTTTATGTAACGCATTACAAGTGCATCGCATAGCCAAACACATACAATTAAATTGAGACACACACACACACTCACTCTTTCTCTCACACACACACACACTCACCAACACAAACACAGACACACACACTCTTCGGGAGCTTGGGGTAGTATGTAGCTGGTTTAGTCTGTCAGCGAGACAGAGGCAGGGCCTTCAAAGTGATGACTGAAGGGGGTAGAGATAGAGATTGAGTATGTCTGCCCTCTGTCACCCAGCTACAGTCTGCTCTGTGTGGGTGGGAACTGAGGGGAACTGCTTTAAAGCCTTTCTGCACACATTAGCACAGCTGGATGTCTACCCATCAGAGACTGTTGAGCTGGCCATCAGAATACAGCCCAAGCATGCACACACGTACATATACACACACACACAAACACACATTCACACATACACAAGTACAAGCGCACACACACACACACACTTAAAAACACACCCACACACACACACACGAGCGAGCGCACACACTAACTTAAACGTACCCACACACACACACACAAAGACACACACAAACACAAGCAAGCACAGAGGTAAGCAGAAAATGCCAGCCTGTGCCTGAGCTAGAATAACAAAGAGAGAGAGAGAGAGTGTACATAACGGTTTT